>NW_028262369.1:62986434-63611434 GCF_047370975.1 Nipponia nippon
GATACAGCCACAGAAAACAACTCTCTTTTGGGTTTTTTGTTTGTTTGTTTGTTTTGTTTTTAAATTCAAATGTTCTTTAGTGAGTTATTCTTGGTTTGTATACTGTTTGTGAGTCACATGGATGCGGTGCTTGTACCATGGAGCATGGTTTCCATCCCTTCTGTTCTGTAATTAATGACTGAAGTGCTCAAGTTTCCTCTTGTGAGTAACGCACACAATGGTATTTGAAGTTTTTACACACACTGGCTACAACTGTAACACTGCTTTTAGTAGTTGCATACATCAGTCTTGAATTTACCTTTCCGTAAGTACTTCCACAAGTGTTTGCTGAAAGATGTGTTTACTAATGGACACTAGCTACAATAAACACATTTGTTTCAATACTCAAAGGCATTTTGTGTATTTTGCAGGAAAGATTGCTGCAGTAAGCAAGTCTGTCCATGTCGCACGGCTGCCGTTACAAATACTGCTGTTCTCATCATTCATTACGTAACACCGCTGCTACAAATAATAGCACCAATTCTTATTTTAATGATTATTAATATGCTTAGTTGTATTGCTGCAGTACTTTGTGGCAACAGGAAAGAGGATTCAGTTCTCCTAGGCACTGCACATCCATCCAAGGAGAAACCAAGCTCCTGCTCTGGGGAACATCAACAGCAGCTCGAGTTGTTGTGGTTTAAGCCGGCAGGCAGCTAAACACCACACAGCCGTTCACTCACTCTCCCCATCTCCAGTGGGATGGGGGAGACAATCAAGGAAAAAAAAAAAACCCAAAAACTAAAATTCATGGGTTGAGACAAAGACACTTTAATAGGACAGAAAAAGGAAGGGAAAATAATAATAGAATATATGAAATAAGTGATGCACAATGCAATTGCTCACCACACACCGACCACTGCCCAGCCCGTCCCTGAACAGTGGTCACCTCCCGGCCGACTCCCCCAGTTTATATACTGAGCCTGATGTCATGTGGCATGGAATAGCCCTTTGGCCAGTTGGGTTCAGCTGTCCTGGCTGTGCTCCCTCCCAGCTTCTTGTGCACCTGGCAGAGCATGGGAAGCTGAAAAGTCCTTCACTAGTATCAACACTACTTAGCAACAACTAAACCATCAGTGTGTTATCAACATTATTCTCATACTAAATCCAAAACACAGCGTTATACCAGCTACTAGGAAGAAAATTACCTCTATCCCAGCCGAAACCAAGACATGAGTACAATGAGCCCACAGCACCAGGCGCTGAGAGTACAAACTTCTGCAGATCCCAGTGGGTTTTGAAAAGAGATGGAGGCCCCTTTGGCATATGTATAGGACTATGGGGTGAGGGGAGGATCACAGAGTTTTATATCTCAGATTTCTATCTTCTCTGAGTGCATTCAGCACATTACTGAGCATCCCAATTTGTTGCTTTAACTTCTATCTTATCATGACTATGAAAAAAAATATTATCAGTGCAATCTTGACTCATTCTTTGGCATCTAATGTTCCTTTAGTTTTATCATCATGTTGCTAAACCTAAGAAAAGATTACTCAACTGTTGTCTTGTCCTTTAGAGATTCAGAGCATACAGTGTAGGAACTGCATGCTGGCTCTAGCAGAGCATGTGTTCCGAGTGAGGAGCTCACCACACAGCACATTCAGCTGCAGTTTGCTTCACTTAAAAATAAAGCATGCATGTTTCAGATTTCCTATAAACTTTACAAAGTGACAAGATCAACTGTTAGACTACAGTCAACTTTGCGGGGGAAGTCACCAGAGCAGTATGTCATCAGGGCAGGGGATCTGTCCTCCCTGGGCAGCTGATCCTTAGAGCAGCTGAGCACCTCCACAGCTGGCCAGAATTACACCCTGCTGTAACACCACAATGAGGCCTGGCAACACAGACTTGCTGGCATACACTTAAACTGCAGCAGTAACTAAGCCCTGATTTATTGTCAAGTTATCAATACAGGTATCAGCCATCTTGAATCATTATAAACTTGGTTTATATTGCATTAAGTCAACATGGAGGGCCCTAACGCCAATCCATCAGACAAGCCACCGCAATCACATTAAGAAGGGCTGAGAAGGGGTTTGGATTGATGCAAGTAAATCCACCCTTAAACAGATTTCAGTTAAACTGCTGCGACTATGGAAATCTAAAGCAGGTAGTTCTGTTCTAAATTATTAAATGGTACTGGGTTTGTCCCTTCTCTGACCCCAGTTGGAAACCACTTCAGGTGGACTGTGACTGTGACCTGGGTCTTTATGCCTTTGCTTTCAGACAGAAACGAAAGCAAGCTGGAGCTATCAGTGAGACTGCACCCCTGTGTGCTCAGGGCTGGATACAAGGGAAGAAAGGTACAGCAGTGATTATTTCCAGACAGGGCAGCCTGGTTTCCAGGGCTAGAGTGTCCAAAGGCAGAACCTGATCAACCTCCAGATCCTTACAGCCCTATGTTTTCCACCCCTGCTGCCCTTTCTCCCTGATGTCTCAAACATCTTAAAAAAAAAAAAAAAAAAAAAGCAGGAGAATTTGGAAAATCCACCCTGGCAAGAGCATTTTCTAACCCTGTGAAACTCCCCATCTTACCTTGACAATTATCAGCACAGAAATGCCAATAAAACACCAACAGTCTTCCCGATGCTCACAGAGGATGTAAAATACGGTTGCAAGAGAGCAGCAGTCACTAGCCTGTGCACTGCTGCCAGAACACGTGGGGCCTGACAGCACACTGACCAACTCTACTGCCTCGCAGCATAAGGATATACCTAGTAGGTGAACAGCGCTCCTACAGAGCAGAACTAGGTGCAAAAATGAGACACCAGTTTAGCATGATTTCCTCTCTGCCGTACTACCCGTGCAGTGGACCATGCTGCCCCATACATGAAGTTGGCAGGGATTTGTCGAGGAACTCTTCAGAGAGATGTGTTGTGGATTTGTTTCCAAGTCCGTAACTCAAACGGCTGAAACGGGGAAGGGGAAGATGTGCTGCACATTAGTCCCCAGAGCTGTCACACGTACCTTTCTCTCCCCAGCCAAACTCAGGGCTGTGGATTCCACCATAAGATGAAGTTTTTCAGTATTAAATGCTACAATGCTGAGCAGCACAGTGCTCAGGTCCCTTTTGGCACATGGATGGAAGCAGTTTAGGAACCAGAGAGACACAGGCAACTGGACGATACCAGGAGTTTTATACTAACATTTAAATACACAGCTCTGTGATGTCTCCCCCACTGCTCTCTATTCCTGTCTCTAGCAGTCATGAACCTCTTCCCGTTGGTGATGAAAAGGCTAAAGAAAGGCACTTTCTTAAATGTGACTCATTTTCTTTTAGCCAATTAAGGCATACGTTTGCATTTTTAAGAGCAAATATACACACAAAGTAAGAAAAAGAAAAGATTAACCCAATTTACTAACCACACATTGAAAAATCACCTTATCACAAGAACCAGGATGACTCAGAAAACAAATGTAAATAGCTTCTGTGATTTAGCACCGACTGACACCCAATGTATTAAAATAAATTGCCCATAATTTCTCGCAAGCTCCGTGCTAATGCACTCCATAAAATGTCAGTGAAAACGCAGCAGTGCATAACTATCTAGAGGCTTCACTTGGTGGCAAATAATACAACGAATTGTTCCCTGACCAGGACAGGGAAAGGAAGTTAATCTGCGTCTCCAGCCTTTCAGGGAATGTTCCAGGTTTGTAAAGCATGAGTCAGCAGCATTGCTGCTATGGAGATTTTTTTTCCTAGCATGCTACTGGCAATACAGCCTCTTGTGGCTTTCCCAGCTTTGGTATGCCAGCTTAAGCGTCCATCAAGAAATAGTCACCTTTTGTATGAAATGGGACAGGTGAATTAATTGCCATTTATTCGTTATCATGTTAAAAGCCATCGCAAACCTGTATGATCGCAATAATTAAAAATAATTCTATACAGCAAAGAGCTCCACAGGAAGAAAGAGTCGATGGGTGAAGGCAGGAGAAATCCAGTATTTTACTAAATGTATCCTAACCTTTTTATTGGTACTGCTACTACAGTAATACCACAAGCCCGTTTGTTACTGCAGCCAAGACAAAAGCCACCATACTAAGTCTCACGATCAAATCTTGCACATATGCAGCTTCCTCTAACCAAGGACCTCAAACATTTTGAGAAGCTGATGAATACCCCTACTGAGGAATACACTGGCATTTCTTTGTCTGTTTTAGAGACAAAGAAAATAAGGAAGAGAAGGAGGACACAAGCTTTCAGAAATGAACCTGGCAGCTTACAGCCCTTCACAGGAACTACAGGCCTGCACCTAATCACTTCTTCCTCCAGTTGAGGCCACGTGAACTGAGCTCCTGGTCCAGTTCATCCTCCATTGCATTTGTGCACCTTGATGGTTATTTTCTTGACAGGTTATACAGGGTCCTTCCTAAAGTTACTAAACCAAACTTCTGCTAACTGTCTAACTGTCCCTAACTCCTAATATTTAAACATCATTTGGCAGAGAGTGAAGGACAGAAATGCATTTTCTTCCTAGAAATTAAAAACAAAGCAGAAATGAGTCCTCCCTTCCCCCAAATGAAGAAAACACTGACATAACCTCACCGCTTGCTGCCTCTGATCTTCCAGCCAGGCAGTACATGCACACGATGGCCAGCCGGCACCCCAGAGCAGCTCTAGCGCGTGCCGTGTCCTGCCCAGCTAACAGCACACAGCCGCAGAGAAACTGGGGTACTGTGGCACAAAGGTAAGGGAAGATGTGGTAGGGGAGGAAGGGCACAAAAGATGTAAACCCACAGGAAAGCAACTTTCATCAGGACCACGATACATTAGCTCCAGTCTTACCCACAGAGAACCAGTTTCATGCGGATTACGTTCTCCCCAGCTAATAATTTTTGAGTCCATCAACCAATTTCAGCCTGCTTTGGTGCAGAAGCAGAGATAACTGCCTTCCTACAAGTCACATGAAACCAGACATCCAAGTAGAAGAGACAGACCCTGCAATTGACCCACCTCAATGTCCTAACTGAAAGGAAAGCCATAACATAGGACCCATTTTTGCCACTGAAAAATTTGCCTAGGAGATAGTCTTTCTAATCAATAAAACAGCAGGAAAATCTTCACTGAGAATTCGTCATCAAGCACAAGACATAAATCAGCAGGAAAGTCAGCACCATTAATTCCGATGCTCAAAAAAATACTTGTTTCATGTAATCCTAGAACAAGACAACGTTAATACTGGTGATCTAACCCTAACGCTAGTAAACAAACCAAGGGTGTTGAGACCCAGCCTAGAACAGCCGTCCAGCAAAATTACTCCTTACCTCCATTGCACGTGCTAAGAGAGGGCCGTCTAACAAGTGGGGTTAAAAAACGGATCACGATCTGAGGACAGAGGCAGACATGGGGGCCCAAGCTTGCTCCTGATGCTGCTCCCCGCAAGACAGCCCTGGGGATGAACTGACGCCACGAGTTGCTTCTGAACGCCCGTGGCGTATTTGGTCACCATGTCATTTGTTTAAATGAAGGCGAGTGCCAAACATCACGTCATTCTGGGCACGTGCCCTGGAGTCCACAAACTGTAATCCAACGCACCTCATTGCCACTGCACGCTCTGGCTTCTGTTGCCTTTTTGTATCAGCTAACAAAATGTTTTTCTTTTGATATTCCAAGCCGTCTTATGCTACCCCTGTGGCCATAGGATTTTTAAATCCTATCAATCTAGAATTAATTCTCTCCTTACAGAGTAAGTGCCCTTTACCTCTACTTCAAGAAAATTATATTGTTTGAAATAAGTTCCATTTTTGCCAGCATAACATCTCATTTTCTTCTTTGCAGTCAGAAGGAACGATTTGTAATGTGCATCTTAAAAACCCAGATCAAAGGAGGAGGTTAAAATGACTGATAAATCAGAGGTGTAAGAAATGTCTAGGTATTGCTTATTTAAAAAAACAAACAAACAAAACCAGAGTCTCCTCACCGACTCTGATTTATTAACAAATAGCTGACACCCTTTCTTTATTTTTAGGAGACCACAGAGGACTGATAAGATGCTGTGCACAGGAGATAAGAGACATTTCCATATGAGATGTAAACCATTCATCCAAGAGGATCATGTTGTCAGCAAATTTGACTCATTATCCACAGATACTGTAAAAACTAGGCACAGTTCTACTTGTCTGCTAGCAATGCCATCACTGCTAGTTGTGAGAGATCCTTCCTTTCCCCTTCTCCAATGCTGCAGCAAAACCTTGGATTTTGACATCAAGCCCAGCAAGCAGTGTTAGTCCTTGAGACAGAGTTTGCAAAACGTTAATGAAATCAGAATTGGACTGCAGTTTGGCTTGTTGCCCTTGGATAATGGAAGTGAAATTAAAAGTAGAGGGAAGAGAAGGGACTTGCTTATAGCTAAAAACAGATCACTGAATGATTTTTTTCCAAGAATTAAAGCGTTTTATACACTACTTACTTGAGGTTTTTCTATTTCAATGAGTCTAGTGATAGTTGATAGCAGGAGGAAGTAGTATTAAAAGCAACTAAGAAAAACAAACAAGTAAAGCATTCCTTTGAAGAATTTTATTTAGCCAGGAAAATCTATTAGGTAAGAAGCCTTCTGCGAAAGACAAAAAAAAATACAAGGGCCAAGAGAAGTGAAAGATGTGTAGAAGAGGAAAATGAGGAATAGAGTTGTACATAAGAAAAACAGGAGAGAGAATATCCTGAAAAATTCACAAATGCTTTCCTCCAGGAAACAGCATCTATCAATCAGCCCTAGCAATTTATTGTAATGAAATTGATTATTCATCACATTTCACAGGGATTCATTGCCGCTAGCAATGGCCCACATCCTTGCCAGTACTGACGTTCTGGCTTGGGGTTCCTGCCTGTCCAGGGACCGAAACTGGACATTTCAGGAGATCAGGCTTTCTCACAGAGTCATCATTATTCCTCATTTACCCAGGCTGGAAACATAACTGCCTTTCCTGAAGAATCTCTCACCTTTTTTATTCTGGTTTTCAAAAGGCACCCTGAAACTTCAGACTAAAGACACATGCCGATTTTGATTGCTGCCCTACAAACACACATATTCCCTCCAGGTCTAAATGCAGAGCTAAGTAGTATGATCAGCTGTAGGACACCTGGGAAAAACAACACATGATAAAGTCTGGTTTGGAAGGTATTGGGTGACAACTGGCATCTGAGAAGTTAATGTGAGATAGATATATCTTTGCCTCGTTAATGTGAGATGGACATACCTTTGCCTCTATCCATCAAGGTGGAGGGAGCAGATTTTCAATCCTGCCTAGATTTTTGTTTTGTTTTTTTAAGGGCACAGTCCCCACTGCAAATCCATGAGATCTGTATTCCTTAAGCACTTGACACATCTAAAAGTTCAATACAAAGAAAGTCGCTTCATGTTTTTTATTCTGCAGGGTTTTACCTCACCATTTCTTTTACAGCATCAAGGGGTTAAAGCAACCAAAGCCAAAAGATATTAGGAGGAAGAGGATAATAAACTACTTCTCTTGGGAACTAGCAATAACACTGTCAAAAAAACCCAGTCTCTTTGCTTCATTTTGATATGTAGAAATAATTTATGAAGTGCCAGTTATATGTCAAAAAGCCATCGGACAGACAGTTTTCCAGCACTGCCCCACCCTGCCAGGCTACTGAAATGCTGTGCATTAAAACCCTGAGCTGAGACACATGCAGGTTTTGGCAGCAGTGAATGGGTTAAAAGAAGTTTCCCTCCTCCATGAAAGCGATACAGTATGAAACCACCACTATGCTTTCTGCTGTGTGCTGTGATAGATTGTACCTGCTCTGAGCAAGCCACTGAGTTTAACCCTGTTCTTGCTGATGCTAAAATCAATATTAAGATGACCCCACATCCGATGTGACTGGAGCAGTTTTGCACCCCCACTACACTAACCCAAGACAATAGACAAGCACTCAGGTTTGTATCTCGCCCTTTGGTAGCTGCAGCTGAAAGGACTAATTAAATAGCTAAAGCATATGCATACACATCAAAAATAACTTTATAGTGCCTGCCAAAACAATTTGAAAATCTCTGCGAAGCTGCAACAGAACATAGTTTGACAAAATGAAGAATAACAACTACTGTTTAAATAAAAAAAAAACCACACCAAACCAAAAAACAACAAAGAACAGCCCACACCCTGTATCACATTCATTCCCACAGTCTCAAAATCACATTCAAATACAGAGGTGCCCTACCTTTTCGATCGGTGAACAAGCAGATTCCAATCAGTGCGTCACGTCCAAGACTATATAGTGGAGAATCTGTTAATATAAAACAAAGGTAGGGGAAAAAAAATGGAAAACAATTTTTGCTGAAAAACAGTTTTCAGCTGTGAGAAAAGTTTTTCTGCTATTATACAAAGACAGATGCATAAACATATGCATACACGTATGTGTGTATGGAGGTGTGTGTGCATATAATATACATTATGTACGCATCAAATATATTTATGAACAAAACCACATAAGTTTATTACCTATACATTTTAATTCATCCAGTGTGCACCGCTACGGAATTTAACCTATAGCAGACTAAATCCAAAAAGCTACAGCACAAACGTATAACTCTTTCAAATTGTCAACAAGCAAACAAAGCTGACATTTTTAAAAGAAAATCATTACCAGCTCATATGCTGCCATACCACAGAAGCCTATCCTTAAATAACTGCTGCATAATCATTCTCCTGGAGTGTTGTTATCCATCGGCTCGCTGCCTATCTCCAGACAGACGCAGTCTGCAAGCCACCAGCTTGTATCTACCATGTGTAAGTCAGGAAAAGGAAAACTGCAAATTAGAAGTCGTCCCCGCAGTGGTGAAAAGGAAAAGAGGGTGAGTGGGAGAGGAAGAGGGAGTTCACTGGCCACAGAAATTTCGAGAATGATGACAAACCAGCCGGCTCCGCCATCATCCACTTACAATAGGATGCTGCACCTCGCGGCTGCTGAAGCAGTTTGTCAAGGGGTTGCTAGTATCAAATGCCTGACAGGCATTTTAATTGCATCCAACCAAGCGTGTCCCCAGGAATCGGGCCTTTAATCCTATGAATATCATCAACTGGTTTCTTTTGTGCTGCTGCCAAACACACACAGGCACGCACTGCACACAGGCAGCAGCGCACCCGGTTTCCACTGCGATGCCGATCCAAATCCTAAACAGGTTTTACGGACGGTACACGCTGAAAAGGAGGTCTTGAGGGATTTAGCATTTTCTGCATTACGGATTAGGCGGGTGATCCACTCTCCCCCTTTATTTTTCTATCTAGCGCTTCTGTTCACGTGTTGGAACCAGCTCGTCTATGCTGTTATTTGAGCCTTGCATTTGCTTATTCACACCAACAGGAAATAAAACCAGGGAAAACGCAGAAGTGCTGCAGGACTGTAGGGACAAGCAGGGACCCTTCAGGACTAATACAACAGAAGAACAGGGCTCTCTGCACAGTTCAGCTCGCAAATGAGTCGCTGTGAGGAGTCCAGTTTTACTGCCACTATTCAGCCATCGTGTTTACCTTGATCTCGTCTCCCTGTTCCAAGGCTTTCTCCAGAACAATGTTAATCTGAGTAGGACAAGGGACCTGTGAATTGGGAAATCAGCCAGTGTTTTGGGAGGAGGCATGGCACAACTGGGGAGGGGCAGCAGAGAAGAGGTAGAGGAACATGAAGGAATTTTTTAAAAAAGAGAGTGTGAAAAAGTTGAAAGATGAACTGGTTTGGTTTTGAGTATTGTAAGTTTGTAATGAAACAGCATAAAGAGCAACGGAGCAGCCAAGAGAAACCAATGAGCCCAACCACGCTCTTAAGGGCTGAAGAAAACCTTAAATTTCTCTGCAGTCAGGACACACAAGCCAATTAGATCCACTTCCCAACAGCAAGCTCGTGTTTCTCAGTCCCTGTTACAGCAGAGCCCTTGAGGGCGAAGGATGTCAACAGGAGAAGAAAACATCTCCCTATCACCAAATTTGGGAGAGGTCCAACAAACCCCGTCTACCTTTGAGAGGGACCACGGGCTTGCAGGAAGGAGTAACAAATCTCCCATGGATTTTCAGGGCTTCTCTCCCAAAACTTTGGGGGTAGAGGGCTGCAAAGGGAATCGATTCCTTTCTGTCTTCCCCCACAACCACGCCAAGATGACTTTTCACACATCCATCAAACTTCGCATCAACCAGAAGTTCCACCCTCATTGCTATAAACAGATCCTAGTGCCTTAAAAGCATCTCTCCTGACCTGACAGTTTTCCCCCACTCCCTAAATCACCACAGTAGTGAGGAGAACAATGAAATGGAGGAAAGTAACCCCCAAAGACAGCCTGTATGGGACAAGGATGATGGTGGAGCAGGTACTGCATGGCAGCAAAAAGGCCTTCAGAAGGAACGGAAAAAACAAGCAAGAGCAGCACTAGCGCAATTCTTAGACCTTTCCTCTGAGAAAGCCTCCTGTGACTCATCGGAAGGGGTGCCTGCTGCTGCCAAACCTCCCACTGCAGAGCTCATCCTCTGCAGAAACCAAGGAAACTCTAATCCTGAAACTCTAATCCTGCCCTCATCTTCCTCAGCTCCACCATTTAACAGTCGGTGCTTGTTCACAGCATTGCCACCATCCCTGCCTCACTTCTGCAGCTCCCCCTCCACCAGCCACTCTTTCCCCAAAGCAACCAGGAGCTCTGGGAGGTCCCAGAAACACCACCATGGAGTTGGGATGGTGGAGGGATAGCAAGAAGTCCTGAAAACCGTCCTGTAATTTCTCTCAGATGTTCTTGATGAACCTCATGTGGTTCACAAGGGACTGATACATATTGGCAGGCTGTCCCCTACACGCTGGAGCCCATGGCTGACTCTTCAACCAGCCATCCAAATCGCCTTCACTCTGCCTATGCAAGCATTTCCAGGGACCCAATCTGCCGAAACAGCCCATGGCAAATGGTTTCATCATAAGATACTGCAAATAAGAGTCAATCTTAATGCTCAAGTTTGTTCTGGCTGCCCTGCGATATGTCTTTTCATATTCCTATAAAAGCATTTCTGACAAGACAAAAGGCACAGGAGGAGACAGGGATGAAGGGCCTAATCCAGGTACATGCTGGAACACAGAGAACACTCAGCCCTGTCTGAGATTTAACCTTATGTTTTCCTGACTCAGCCAGGTAAGCACGATCAGCCACAAAGCAAACTCATCACATAAAATTAATGCACCCCAACACAGTGAAACAGAAACACTTGCGAGCAAAAAGAAAATACAAACATTAGTAAGTTGACAAATCAAGGTCCTGGAAATGTTTAAATTATGAACTTGTGCTACGTAGCATGCATTTTCAGCACCATGCCTCTCAAAGAGGAATAAAGACATTTACAGTCTCAGTAAAAGGAGGTGGTGAGGTGTGACTGAAGCCTGGTCTAAACTCTAAAAGATCTTGCATGTTCAAGTGGGTTTTTCTCTTTAATTCTGACATTGATCCAAGACAGTGCACTCAGTTTCATTACTGTACTGTAGGAGAGCTTAGAAAATCCAGCTGCATACTGCATCCCTCCGTGCAAGGTGCTGGGCAAAACAGGAGACCACTTCTATTATAACAGATTACTTAGAAGAGCCAAACACAAAAGGAGGTAACGGTAGAATTCTCCTCATTTTCAGGATAATGAAAAAAAGAACAATTAAGGGGCTTGGGCTTGCCTAAGGTCACACACAACCTCTGTTGCCAAGCAAAGCTGGAAGACCCTCCCAGAACCTCAGCCTAAGATCTTTCCACCCCAACCACTGCCGAAATCTTGCTACCAGCCTTTAACAAAGGACTTGGGGGTTGGTTGTGTCTTTTTTAGCAAAGACAGGGTGAACGTTTTATGCAATCAATGCCTAAAATAGCATCCGATATCATCAGTGATGTAGATTAAGAGGAATAAGTCTACTGAACAGAAACTGCACCACTCTGGTAAAAATAGCCCTGGAACTGGGAATTTTCTTTTTATTCACTATTGCCTTACCACTTATAACAGTGCTGGGGATGGCTGCTTGCTAGAGAGGTTGAGAGGAGACAGATGCTTCACCAGACTCTGTAAATATTGCCTGTTCTTCTGCGGTAGTAATAAACATCAGACTATCCTACCTTAACAGCCATTTGAGGGACAACCTTTCTTTTCTTTTTTTCCCTCCTTGAGGGGGAGGGGAAACAGAATAGAAGGGCATTAATTAATTCTGGAAAAACACATGCAGTATAGCACACTAGCTGTTTCACTAGAGCTACACGGTGAGGAAGGCTGAGGCTGGAGTCACCGTCTGTATCTCTATGGTTACTGATAACAGAGAGGATGAAGGGTGGGGAGGAGTTATGAAAAGCTGCAGGCTGTGTTAGCTTCTGTGGGTAACAAGGTGCAAAGGATTTCAAGACAGGTTAGAAAGTTTCAGGATGCAGGGGGGCCCTGGTTTTTTTTAGTCTCTCCCCCAAAGAATGAGCATGCAAGAGCTGATCTACCCACCTCATGCAGCCAGCCCCTCCAGAGTCTTTTCAATTGCATTATTTCCTTTACACCAGTGGTGCCCCGAGCTTTGCATCTACAGCAGATTTCAACATCTTTACGGGACTTACCTGTCCTTCCTCCCAGGCTACCAATAAAACAGGCCTGTACTGGTGACATTGCCCTTCCCCAGCATCCATGCAAAGGCATCCCTTCACACCGAGTATCATGGCCAGCTCTCTTGTACCCATTAACCCACCAGCTGACACAAGATGGGTTTCTGTGCAGCATGGTTATATAAACGAGCCTTCAAAACCCAGGCAAATTATGCCCTCTTTTTCCCCTATCTCACCTTATTTATTTTAAACCTGTCAGACAGATATTTTCAGGGATGACCTCTCTTTTTTGAATCCAAGCTGACTCTCCTCAACTAAATAATATATATGAGGAATACCTAGAAAGGGATCTCCTATTTCCATTTCGCTCTGTGCCGGCACGTCACTGAAATCAAGCTGGAAGACGCAAGATATTTAAATCCTCCCAGGCCTGCTTTTCAGAACAACCAATTCTGCACAGAACCCTTTGAAGCTACCAGATAAATGTATTCTTGGGTTTTCTTAGGAAATCCTTGGTTTCTAGCTTAGAGACCAGTGAGAACAAAAGAATAAGAAAGCAAAATTCATGAAAGGTGTTTGTTAGCCCCCAAACCTTGTATGTACATGTGCTATAGTTACTAGTAACAGCTGCAGTACAAGCTTTTGTATAATAACCCCATAATAAACCAACACCTCTGCCCTGGGTACTGCACGTGGAAGGGAACAGCCCAGTCTCACCGCTCATTCAGCCTGCTGCTTCTGGGGTGCCAGTGTCAGTAATAGCTGGGCAAAACACCCCAAGCTCAAAATCCATTCACAGAGGAAAAGCAAAGAGATGAGTGAGTAGCTACACCCCAAATTTTGACATGGCAGAAGCAAACCTCTATCTCAGAGAGCCACTGAAACATCACTAAACTCATCTAATGTTTCCCCATCAGCACAGCCTGCAAGCGCCCTGTCACCAACACATTGGGCTCAGTGACTTCCCCACTGCCCCTGGAAGACTATTTCAATTTTCACTTGGGTCCTTGAGCCTGCAATATCAGAAATAATTGATAGCACCAACACTCCTGCAAAAACCAATGCCACTTGAGAGGGCCATGACTTTCCGCAAAACCAGATCACTGAACTGCACACATCCACGAGCACAATGTCTTCGGAGGCTGTGAGACAGACTTGTGCAGTCAATACTGCATTATTAGGAGGCTCAAAGATTATACGAGCTAACACAAAGGTCCTCTCTCACAGAACTGGGCCACTGGAGTCTCTACAATAGATTCATTACCATTTTAAACATGTAGGTGAAAGAGGTGGGTTTATTCTTCTTTTCCGTTTTTATTTCGTCTTTAATTCCACTTCCTGCAGGGAGCTAAACTGCATAGTTTTGCATTACCACATAAAGTAGTAGCTGTAGTGTTATAGCCACAACAACCTAAGGTCATAACGGAAGGCAAGTTTTCAGGGAATAGTATTTGCTCTTATCAGAGTGGTGCTGGTGCCCACAGCGGTCAAAACCGAAATGATAATTAATCCTCTGGTCTACCTAAAGATAGTGTTTTTCCTACAAATCCTCTCTCACGTGCCAATAAGAGGTGGAGGCAACTCCCATGGCCACCACAAGCACCGAGGACTTGGGATTCATGACCGCCCCCAAGATAAATGGGAGGATGAGGTTTAGTCAGTCTCTCAGAAACTGAGTTTTTTCTGAATGAAAATTAAGAGTTAAGGGTGTCAGAAAAAGGCAAAGATAGACTGACATAGTTCGAAACAATGCTTGTGGTGTTGCCTTCACTGTTACAAGGTAATCAACTGCTTTTTGTAATTCCAGTTCTCAAAATCCCCCTTGCCCCTACCTGGCTCTTTGCTCCAAAGCCTCCTCCCAGCTCTCTTCCAAATGCTGCTTCACTCTCACTCCTCCTGTTCCATTTGTTTCCCACTCTTCCCCTTTCACTTCCATCACTGCCCTCTCTTCTTCGTGAATCCTTCCTTTACCTCCCTCTTTCTGATACCTCCCCCTAACCACCCTTGCCTCCCCGCAAGAGGTAAAGGACACAGAAAAGTCAAAAGCCTGAATGGCATGTGCTGCCTGACATCCGTGGGGCACTGCGTTACTTATTCTGCTTGCCCGCGTTAGTCCTTCCTCGGCAGCTCCATCCTGTCTTTAGGGGCAATTCTGCCCTTCGCTCTCTGCTTGCAGAGGAAAGGAAAGCAATTGCCTAACACACATAAATTCCTGCTTCAGAGAGATGCTTAAACCAGGCTCCTAAAGCTGTAGGATCCAAAGCCACCAGTTAATGCTGAAAACTGTGGTCAACTTTCCCGTTATACCTCTGCCTAGACTGAGAGACACTCCTGAGAGCAGGTAACGGTTGGTGCCATCCAGTTCAACCCCAGCCTTAACCTCAACTGAGCCACAGGTGCTCTGGTAGCCCTTGAGTACACCCAGCCCTTGTGCCGGTGGGTGTCCACATGAAAGCCTGTCACACCATGCGCATCTTAGAGACACACTGAGTGTTTCTCCGTCCTATCACACGGCTTATGACTAAGAAAATACTACAGATACAAACCCTACCACTTCTTCTCATGTTTTCTCTTTCCTGGCCTACCGGTGGGGTGATGAATCAAGACAAAAACTTGCTTACAGTAAAATATCACAGCTACTGTGACAGAATTTATTCAAATGTCAGTTTGTACTTCACTTAGCCATGTAAGCTAATGTTTTTCAATTAACTGTCATGTCATACCTCATCACAGAAGCTTTAGTTATTATTCTGTATTAGATTTATAAATAAAATATTTTAAATTCATGAATCATTTGTTGAATCACATTTTGCATGACCTGCAATTAAAATATAAATTCTGAGCTGGCATGGCCTTAAACATATATAAAGCAATAACTTCAATGTAAAATACACAAATTTATCTGTTTTGTCTAATCATAGGGTTTGGGCAGTATTTCAATTTAAATCCCATTTATATTTAGGACAATGTGTAAGCAAACATTTAAGTTCCATTTCAGTGAGCAGGATGTTGGCGTGTAGTGAAATGCAGGATTGAAAATAGAGGTTTTCCTGAAGCGGGTCTGTATCTGTGATCCCTTTCAGAGAAAAGGTATTTGCTCCTTCATTTTCATAAGTCAATTTCAAGATCAACCTGTTTTCAGAGATATCTTCCCTAGCAGCTAAATACTGCTTTCCTAAAAGCTGCCATCTAGTTATTTTCTCCCATGTTCACACTCTCCTTCAAGAAATTAAAAAAAAAAAAAAAAAATATTGGTTAGCCCGAATAACTCACTGCTTTTCCTCGACAGCAAAAGCAACGAGACAGGCAATAGAAATTGCAGTAACATGTAGCAGAATTGGTTTGAACAGCTTCTCACTTAGCAGTGCTTTATGTAACAAAGGCAGTCAGGCAGAAACCTATGGAAGAGCTACCAGCAGCTGGGCCACGCAGAGGGGAAGCAACTCTGTCCTCACTACAAAGGAGAGATGACAAAAGCCGCCTTATGAGAACGCTGCTAACTAGTCAGCCTGACCCACATGGGCACAGATGTGACACTGTGTCAGCATGATGCAACAGCTTATTCCCTCTTTGCATGGGCATCCACGTCCTATGCATGGAGATGAGCCTGTCCAATAGCTGTCTTCACAGACTGCAGATTTTCTGTAAAACCAACCACAATTAATAGCCACTTTGACCTCTAAGACAAAGCCCAGCTAAAACCACCAGAAGCCCTTTCCTGACTTCAGCGCATTTGGATCAGAACTTGTACTTCACACACACTCTTGTAGTGCTTCAGATAAAGGCAAGGAAGGCTGGCAGTGTGTGCACTGTGCGTTACAGATACCCTCTTTGCAGAGGACCCTGTTGCAAAGGGCTTCTTAATGGATTTTTGACTGTTGCATTTACTGTGAAATGAACATAGCAGATACTGCAGGCTAATTCATTAGCTACTTGTGATTGATTCTTGTTTTCATCACCATAAAAGCAGATTTCCTGTGGTTAACATAATGATCCCTATTCCC
This sequence comes from Nipponia nippon, assembly GCF_047370975.1. Classification (NCBI taxonomy): domain Eukaryota; kingdom Metazoa; phylum Chordata; class Aves; order Pelecaniformes; family Threskiornithidae; genus Nipponia; species Nipponia nippon. The sequence goes on from NW_028262369.1 coordinate 63,003,020, forward strand.
TCTTTGCTTACACACATTTAAGTCAGCCACAGCTCCACTGAGTCCACAGCAGTTGCTACATGAAGACTAAAATGGGTTTAATGACTGGAGACTTGGATTGAGTAACTTAAACATAGCTTTCATTCACCCTGATCTCACGGTGCTGTCCAAAATGATTTTTAAGCTCTTTGTAGATGAGGATTACTTCCCTCATCTCTACCAGGTAGTTGCCTCGAGGGTGAAAAGCAGCAGCTGTTTAACAGCACTCAGTTACACTGCCCATGAGCTCAGGGTACGAAGCAAAGAGTGCCACATCCAATCGCCGTCACCAGGGAGACTTTTGGGAGGTATAACGTGATTATAGTCAAATGTGGTTTATCAGAATGGGATGAAAGACAAGAAAGTCATTAGGTAAAATGGAATTTCATATAAATGGAGGCCCTTGGAACTGATCTGATATACCTCAAGGGACGTGACCTTCTTTTAGATCAAGTACCACCTTGATCGATGGCATTTTAGATGACAAGCCCAAACGGCAGCACTGCCAGTAAGTCGTGGAACTTGTCCTGCTGTTTCAACAACTGCCATGGGAATTCTTGCTACTGTAAGCCATCCAGACACTGGTTTACACTGTATTCAAAGGATGATACTGTTCAGCAGAGCAGTGACCCCACAGCAACACTAGAGCACTGATGAAAATATGATCTGGAATTAAAAGGGTAGAAGGCTGAGGTGAGGATGGAGAGAGAAATTGCCAGTCTCAGTTCCTCTACCATCCTACCACAGTTTATTTGGAAGATTTCTGTTCAGACTGACAGGCAACAGAAGAAAGCACAGACAGCTCAAAAGACAAGCGGTTTATGCTCTGTGCAAGGCTCCTGAGATACACAGAACCATAAGGGAAAGACAGAAATAAGGGTTTGGCAGCTTTAACAACAAACTATAGCAATACAGAGGAAGAATAGTCAGAGACCAATACAACTACGCTAACCATTTTAAAAGCCTGAATATTAAAAAAACCAAAAACAAACAAACAAACAAAACCCAAACATACAGAAACCAGAGACAAACATCATGTAACTAAGGGACAGCAAAAACACAGGAATCGATCAGAAAAGCTAAGGAACAAAATGAATTATAATAAGCAAAGAACATAAAAGGCAACGAAAAAAGATTCAATATGATCTGAAAAGCAGACAGGGCAAGTCATGGTTCAGCAGAGGCACACAGCAAAGATGACGCACAGAAGGGTAGGATTCAACATTTGCCTCAATTTTCACAAGTAAGATCAACTGTAAGCAAACACTGTATGCAATTAATTTTAAAAAGAAGCAGAACCTCAGGTCAGAATAAGAAAAAGCAGCTTAAGAAACACTCAAAACAAGATAGACGCAGCTCAACAAATTCTGTGAGTCCATCCTGACTCAAGAAGAGCATTTAAGGTTTCAGAACAGATCCCAGATCAAATATCGCACTCCCTCTCGAAAGGAAACTGTGGGAAATTACAAACCAGTCAGTTCAACTTTATCCTTGTAAAGATTTTGGAGCAAATAAACAAACAAGCAGTTTACAAGCACCTACAGGACAGGATCACGACTGAAAAAATACTACTGGCAATGAGTTTGTCAATAACAAATCCCAATAAATTAATCCTATTTCCTTCTGATTTTGCATTTATAAAATTCAGGTTTGACCCCAAGTTAGGATGAGCTTTTCACACTTTGAAAAGCATATCCAAGAACTAAGATCATTGCAGCATACTGCAGAGCATCTCCCAAATGTAAAAGCAGGAAATCAAGAAAGAAAAGGATTGAACAGCATATTGAGAGACAAGGCCTCAAACACATAACTAGACAAATCGGGAGTATGTAGCTAGGCAGTAGCTTGGCAGAAAAAGGCTTACTGTGGGCAAAAAAAGAAAAATCACAGTTTTATTTATCCTAATGGCAATGCTGTCCCTAAAACACTGGGATAATTATTCCATTTTCTTTGTTGGTGGTGATGTCTCAGCTGGAGAAGTGCCAAAACTTGGGGTTTGCACAGTAAGAAAGATATTGGCAAACTGGGGAGAGTCCAGATATAAGCAAAAGGGAGAGTTTGGGAGAATAGTCTTCTAATCTTTCCTTGTAAAGCACATGTTTTCAGATAGACTTCTCTGAAGTACAGAAAACCAAACAGTAATAAAAATCTTCCAGAATATATAATTTGTGACAATAAAGCAAGCAAGCAATTACATTCTCAATCAACAGGGCAGGGGGAGATAAAAGAGGGATTCACTGGGCTAATTAAAAGCAAAGATCATTTTTTGGTGAGATACTTAAAAAAAAAATCTGCTACTGAGGAAGGTCAAACTATTTATTTATGTATTTATTTTTATAAAAAGAGCACCAAGGACAGTGCCTAGACATGCTGGCATCCTCCTATGAGTGAATGAGGATCCTGTTGTCCTGTCCTACAGGCACCTGGTTTCCATAACTGTGCAACAGTGCATAGATCGGGCAACTGGTTCAGTGCCCAGCAAAATTCAGCTAGGCTGCAGGACTGATTTATATTGCCTTCTCTGTATCCTTCAGCGAGCTTCCCGAGAAACCAAATCAGGATCGCCAGTGCAGAGCATGGCACTGCACCAACATGGCTCCCTCTACGCCTTTCTAATCTGTGCCAGCCATGGTGCTGGGGACCTCAGCCTCAGCCCCAATTTGCCATTAGGGTTAGGGTTTAGAGAGCCACAAAGCCTACAGCTCCAGGGACACTGGGGCTGGAAAAGGCATGCCAAGGGGAGCACGGCACTGCACCAACATTGCTCCCACTACATTAACATGGTCTCTCAGAGGACAAGGCAGGTGCGACAAGTCCTGCAGCTCTTCCATGTGAATCCCACCTACTGCTCCCCTCTTTGCTGCTGGAGCACCTCAGTGGGGTGGGGAGGGCACCAAGGCTGGCCCTTGCCTCTCCACAGTGCCACTGAGATCGTAAATTAGGGTCTGGGAGCAGTTTTACTGGGTCGGTGACCTGCCATCCCCCAGACTTCCAGCTGGTCCACAGAGTGGGACTGGTTCAGATGAAGGTGTTTGTCCACTTGTTAACATGAAAGTACAGGCTGAAGAACACAGATGCTCCTAGCATTTGCAAGAAGGCTCCCTACCTCCTTTTAAAAGGGTTCAGAACCAAAGTCAGTCTTTGGGGCACAACATCTCTTATCTTTCAGGAAAAACCCCAAGCAACAATGCAGAACCTGTGAGTGAAAAACCAGGAGCGCAACACTATTAAAAAAGACTACTGAAGGAACGAAGAGGAGAGAATAAATGGAATAACTAATACACATTTGCTCCAAGGTTCTCTCTGCACCAATTGGCAAAAAGAATATGACTGAATCATTAATAATTGAAGGAACTTGAAGACAAAGGCATTTTCAGCCAACATTAGATAGAGAGATGAAAGAGGGCTGTAATGAGAATTCTGACAATGGTATCATTGGGGGGGGGGCTGGGAAGGAGGGGGTAATATTTAAAAGAAATGGTTCCTTTGTAAAATGAGAGCAAGCGTTCTCATTACTAATGCAGAAAGACACATCTGAAAGACCTTATTCAGCTGATGGTGTCACTGAGCACTCTTTTGGACACAAGCTCTCCACTAACAATATTAAACAAGGATAGGAGACTGCTGTAGCAAAATATAAAGTGTCACTTGTTTATATTTTTTAGCATCAAATCATTAAGGGATGAATATTAACAAGCATCCAGCTTTCTGAGCTGTTCCTTCACTCTGATGATTCTCTGCACGTAGCTGACTGGATATTTAAACCAGCTTAAGCTTTCATTGCTTTTAGAAGTTGGCCCTGCAGACCAAGTCAGGACCAACATTACTAGCAAAACACACTGGGTATCCCTTCTTAGGAGCCTTCTTGGACAGCGGAGTTTCCACCAATACCTTCAAATGCCATCAGCTACAGCTTCAAAAACAGTACAGAAAAGATCAGATTAGATAAATTTCCTAGGAGGAGGGAAGGGGGAAAAAAAAAAAAACGAAACGAAACAAACCACCAAACCCCAACTCACAACTCTGCGTCATCTGCAGAAAAGACTAGTAGCAACCTGTCATGAACTAAAAGCTCACACTGTCAGAGTAACAAACTCCAAATTAACTATTGATATATTCACCCAAAAAGCTATTCTTGCAAACCTTTCCAAGCCCCAGGAATACGGTAGGGCAAACCACAAAGACATTTTCAGAATTACGCTATAACATCATCACTCACTACAGCTAAGTCGATGGGAAACAACCGATCCACTATTCTTGCAAGAAGTTAAGACAGAAGATGCAACAGAGCACCACAACGTAGCACAACCTGTCTGCAGTCCTGCCTGAACAAAAGCCATAAACAGGAGGAGGGTGGCCCTCCTGCAGCTGCTCACACCCAGAGGACTTCTTCACAGTTCTGCACGAAGACTGCATTTTCTGGTCTACCAACTTTGCTCAAGTCACCTTCTGCTGTCCTCTGAATATCCCTACTGCAATCAGCAGGATGACTGGAGCTGTAATAGTTAGTCGACCCAGGTAAACGTGGCCGGATGTCCTGGTTTCAGCTGGGATAGAGTTAGTTTTCTTCTTAGTAGCTGGTAGAGCGCTGTGTTTTGGATTTAGGATGAGAATAATGTTGATAACGCACTGTTGTTTTGGTTCTTGCTGAACAGAGTTTACACCAGTCAAGGACTTTTCAGCTTCTTGTGCTCTGCCAGGTGCATAAGAAGCTGGGAGGGAGCATAGCTAGGACAGCTGACCCAGACTGGCCAAAGGGCTGTTCCATACCATATGACATCAGGCTCAGTATATAAGCTGGGGGAAGAAGGAGGAAGGGGGGGACATTGGGCGTGATGGCGTTTGTCTTCCCAAGTAACTGTTACGCGTGATGGAGCCCTGCTTTCCTGAGGATGGCTGAACACCTGCCTGCCCATGGGAAGTAGTGAATGAATTCTTTGCTTTGCTTGCACGCGCGGCTTTTGCTTTACCCATTAAACTGTCTTTATCTCAACCCATGAGTTTTCTCACTTTTACTCTTCCGATTCTCTCCCCCATCCCACCGGGGGGGAGTGAGCGAGCAGCTGTGTGGTGCCTAGTTGCTGGCTGGGGTTAAACCACGACACTGGACAGACCCTACAGAGCCTGTTCTTGGCTGTACTCTGCTGGTACAAGAATGGAGCCATGGAAGGGGAATGGATAGAATCCAGTTTATGAGGACAGTGGGGGTTATTTTTGCATTATCTTCTTTTAGCTGCTGGGGATCTCTAACATGTAGACTCACCTTTGTAACTCCTGGCTTTTGGGCACTGTTATTTTTTTTGAGTCTCCCTCGGATCATCTCTCTTTGCAGATCTTGCTGCAAGCTTGGAAACGCTTAGCCTGCTGTGCCATGGCTCAGCAGTGTTTCAGTGAGCAGAGAGGGAGCTCCAGGGGCCATTCACCCCATCCACCTCAGTACAAGTCATCCCCCCCAAAGATACACACTTACCTCCCACAACTAAGCCTTGACTTTAGCTCAGACTAGAAACCGAACCCCAAGACAACTCAAGTACGTTAAACTTGGGATTCACCTCACTTAATAGCAGCCCTTATTCATAGGACTTGCAAATTGCCTAATATTTTGTACGAGACTCATTAATCATTTTTAATTACTTTCCAGTCAATGCAAACCAAAAACCTCAGAACCTGGACAACTAGCAACATCATTCTTCAACATTTCATTGCTTACACTCAGATATAAATCTTCTACCTGACAGAGCTTTCACAGGACAAAAGATTAGTGGAAAAGGAATGGGTTTTCATTATAGGGTTTATTCTCTATTCATTGTATATGTGAGGTTTTTAAGGGACGAAATCAGCCTGTGTGTTCATTTGGAAATTACCAATCCTCTCTTCAACTTAATTTCTTAATCTTTTCTATTCAGAGACTAAATTTTGAAGAACATAAAAAAAAAAAATTATTGCACTTCTTAATAAAGGGAAACCATGAATAGTCATTAATAAATCATGAACAGCTTTACTAATAAAAAAAGTATAGGGCCATGCCAAAATAACCAGCTTTCACACATAAAAAAAACGGCATGCAAACAAAACACAAGAAACCCACAGCTGCTGCGGAGAGTTGCAGGTCAAGAGTCAAAAAAAAAAAAAAAAAAAAATCACATCTGGTAAGGCTGCCTGAGCCTTTGTTAACTTGTGATATTTCTCCAGGATATTTTGATTCTTTGCTACAAGATGTCGTCTGTTAAGGCCATCAAAGGACTGGGAGCTCTAGAAAAACTCAGGCTAAGTGTTTCTCAAACAGCATCCAGTGGTTACACCTGGGTGCTGGAAATCATCTGAGCTTTAACCACTGCAATGCTGGGAAACACTTTTCTTCCAGCCCTTTCTGTTCCCCCAGCAGATTATATTTGCTGATCCTTCTTGCTGGATTTAGGCCACTTCCAGTTGTCGACCCTTTTAGTCTATCAGGAGAAGGCCCTAATGAAACGAGCTTTCTCAAAACAGATTTTTTTCTTGCTGCTGTTCCCACTCTTACATTCACACGTCTCTCCTCTGTTCTCTTCTCCAGCCACTCCTGAGGGCAGGGTTCAACATTACAGAGGCAAGTCACGTAAGGAGCATATGCCAAGACTCAGTGAAAGACACCAGCAGGACGAAAGGGCTTTCTTTTCCTTACACCTTTTGGAGAGACTTAGCGTATCTTCTCAGTAAAAAGACTATCTACACATGCCCCATCTACTGACTGTCAAACAGACCAGCTGATTCCTGTCTCCCACCTTTCCCAAATTCCAAAATACTGTTACTGTAGAGTTCAACAGAATCTATCAACCATTAGACACAGTTAAAAGCTGTGAATACTTAGAAGTATTCAAACATTTAAAAAAAAAAAAAAAAAAAGCATGAGCTTATCTTATTCTCTGATTACTGCTTCCTGAGTCACTGCCCAGGGGTGGTAGTGACTGATGGAGGGGGGGGAAGATGAGCAAGTGTAAATAAATCTAAAATTAGATAAATGTGCAATACACACTTACTCCATTTCTTCCATCTTTTTTCCCTTGTTCTTCAACCTATTCGGTGTAAATTTAACAATTCTCTCTGACTCTGGCTTCTCTCTCTTTCACCTTTCTGCTGCTTCTTTGCATCTCCATATTCTCTTCCACTCAATTTCCCATCTTTCTCCATCATCCACGTCCTCAAGGCCTGCATCAACTCTGCCATGGCACCATGCTCACTTTTGCTGCTGTGGCCTGGGCCTGCCCTCCGCCCAGGCCCCCATCGAAGGCCTACAATCTCCCAACCCTCCCAAGAACAAGGCTTCCACAGCCACATTACGTTGCCCCCGCATGCTGCAAATCCTTGGGTAAATGCTAAAATACGTGTCCTCGGCCAGGTCATCCCGCATGTGGCATAAATGCTCACTCCCCACCGTGCCCCAAACCCACATAGTGTCCCTAGTGCATCCTTCACTGTGCTCCTCCACCCTCTGGCTCTCCTTCCCCCTTGTTCCCTGCCCCACTTCATTCTAAGCAGACCAAGTGCTGCTTAATCATCTCACAGTGGTGTCAGGAGGCCCAAATAATTACTGTTTTGCAATGCATACCTCAATCCTTAAGTGAAAGCTGTTCAGTACGTGTGCTGGACCCCATTGTCAAACTGCTTTCAAAAATTCAATAAGCATGCCATTGGGGCAAGCAAAATGGAGCAGTATTTTCTTTCCACTTTCCTCACCTAACCTTAAAGCCTTTTCCCTTTTCTCTTTCCATCCCCTTGAACAAGGAAGAAACCAAGTGTAGGAGCCTTCTGTATATAAAGCTATATTTTATTAATAAGTATACATACACATATTGGTTCAGATTGACTTCAACATATAGCCAAGATAGAAATAACTGAAAACTACTTTATTTTGTTATACCTTGGTAGAAATGATTTTACACTTCAGTAACTTGAAAAACAAGTCACTGTGACCAGCAAATGCCTTCTACCCTGCAACATGCAATCTGATGAGCAGAAGGCAGAGTGCAAAAGGCACTTGAAGATAAAAGTCTCCTGACAGCATGCCCCTAATATCCATGCACTGAGCAGGTGCTTGCCATCTGATAGAGAACTAAGAGAACAAGATAAACTAAAAAGCTTAAGGTTTTATTTGCTATCTCATTTTTATTCAACTACCACTCCACATGTTGCTATTTACTTTCTGCGGCTCAAGGTTTTGCCCCTTTAGAAGACCAAAAGACTCTCTCGTCCTGAATTAATCTTTCATTCCTGAAAAGCGCTGGACTGAGTCTTCTTATTTCCCCCTGGGTACACCAAGGGTAGTGACAGCTGATCCCTGCCTGCACTGCCCAGTCAATTATTATTATTTTCCTTCTGAAGCCCACAAAGACTCTTCAGGAGTGAAAGCTCTCTCAGTGCGAGGGCACTGCGTAAACACCTGCTAAGAAATGAAAGCATGAGACGAGATAACGGGTGGGAGGAGGAAAGAGGCTCTAAGGGGCAAAGTAGCTCACTGGAACCAGAGGCAAGGGCCCAGTCTAGCTCCCGCATCTCTGCCCTGACTTCCAGAAACTGGGTGAGAAAAGATTTCCTGCAATCCAGCTTTTTCCCCATGTTTGACCTTCCTTACCCAATAGCAGGGCAAAAGATTATTGTATTGTTTACATTTTATCTACACTGCAGCAGCTTGAGGCCTCAGTCCCAAACCAGCCCCAGAGCACTAGGTGCTGCATCCACTTGCACCAAGCATATCAGCTGCACAGTAAACAAATGACAGTGTAGATACATGTGGACAACACCCATAAGCTGCAGGATGAGGTGGTATCTCAGATGGAACCTGTTGATGCACTTTCAGCTGGCACTGCATGACTTGGGACTCCGAGGACACCACAGTGGTTTGGCTGTCACAAGGTGCTTCCTCGCACCTCCCAATCCATGTGGAGAGGAAGCAGAAAAGAAAGCAAAGAGGATGCAGCTTGAAAATTGGCAGTGAGTGCTATATGGACTGGGAATAGGACTAACACAGACACCAAAAAAAACCAAACAAAAAAAACCAAAAAATCCCACAAAAAAAAACGAAAACAAAACAACAAACAAAAAACCCACCACACCCCTGTAAGCAAAGAGCAACCAGGTCCAAACCACTTACAGTTCGTGCTGACCTTGGCCAAACAAATCTAATGTCTCTAGCAGTCTCTCTTAGTGAAAGACAGCCAAACCCCTGATGTAGCCAGGTCACTTCAAGCTCTTAAAAACTGAAGACTAGCTCACAGAATTCTTTAAGATAAGAAAAATAGAAAAGAAAAATGGATTAAAAAAAACCCCAATTCTATCTTACCCGAAGATTCAGAGAAATGATGCTGCACTAAGTGAACCCCAACCCTACATCAATGCCCTGCTGAAAGCCTGGCTGCTCTCAGGGAAGAGCCAACCTGAGCAAAGCCTGACCTTAGGGGCCAGGGAATCCTTGGGAAGAGAGGGGAGGTGTCTCTCCAAGCAAACCTCTCCACATGAGCTCCCAGCAGGACCAGAGAAACTGAAAGGCCCAGCATTCGCCAACAAGGGATAGATGGTGGCAGAGCAAAGCCCAAGCTGACAAACAGGCTTATTCATTTGCTTGCTGTTTATTATGTATAAGCACGGCGCCATCTGCTTTACTATATCCTTTAAAAGGCTGTAGCAGCCAGGAGGAAGGCAGCCTGTTTGCCATCCTCCTGCTGTGGAGCACAGAGCAAGGCAGGCTGCTCTGCAGAGAGGAGGCTGCCCCTTCCCTGAGAGCACCCGCGCAGGCGCCGCTGAAGGGGCCAGGGCAGGCAGGGAGGGACAGAGCCGGGGGGAAGGTGATCAAGAAATGGCTGACAACAGCAGAGCATTCATCTTACACGGCCAGGTGACTGGGGGTCCCATTGCAGGCTGAGCACTGGCACTGCCAGCGAGGGGGAGCAGGGAGACTGCAGAGTCAGGAGGGAAGTGGGCATTTGGCCATGCTCAGGACACCCATTATTCTGCCTGAAACCGGACTGTTGACCGAGCTGGACAGTGCTTATTGGCAGGCAGGCAGCCTGGCTGCTCCAGCAGCCTTGGCGAGAGGAGGGAATCCACAGTCCTGCAACTTTTGCAGGACACAAAGTCGCTGCTTCCAGGGCCAATTCTCCTTCTTCTAAAAGGGCTGTTCCCCTAACTGAGGGTAACTACCTTGGTGTCAAAGCACTAGGTAAGATTGAGGCCCAGGTCATTGAAGAAGTTTGTTTACCCATTTCAAAGCTGGGTGGCTTCAAATGAGGGGACATGACCACTTTAGAAAGGGTGCCTTGAGGTTGCCACCAAATGCAGCAAAGCTGCAAGCTATGGGACTATTCACTGAACATGCGCATATCTCACGTGATTTTGGGGATCCCAATATTAGATCAATCACTCATCCTATCCCACCACTGATTACTGCCATCCTCTCCCCCATACACGCCCAGCCTGAGTGGTTGGTAAAGCCTCAGTGCAGCCCTGTGGAATCAAATGCTAGAGAACCAAATATCTATATATATGTATGTATATATATATACACACACACACATGCCATATAACTGTGAAACACCCCATCTGCTCACGTTACAACACTTTAAATGCATGCAATTAACTGAACTGAAATGGCATAAGGATCTGGATCAGTCAGTGTCTTTTTCCCCCTAGACTCCCACTATTTCCACCTCTCACCCTAACATACGGAATGCCATATGAATTACTGAATGGATCATGCTAAAACTGGAGCCTGTAAAATCTATTTTTAATACAGATTACAGGGGGATATTATCAGTCCATGGTGCAGCATTGTTTGCCTTACAAGCTTGGTCTGTCACTACTTCTGGCAAGCCCCACTTCCAGTGCTGACAACTAATCTCCAAACTCTTAAATATTTTTCCTTGGTGCTCTGAAATAAAACTCAGTTTCCTTCTGAGTTCCTTGGTGGGAACTTTGAAGGAATAGCAGGTTAGGAGAGAGTTAGTGTACTGCAGTTTTTCCAGCCTGCTGCTGCCATTCTGAAGTAGCCATCGGACGCCTAACAAGAATGCCCAGTTTTCACTGTCAAAGCTACAAAGGTATCTATTAATCAAACATGTGGGGCTGTTATCTTGAGCTTTCGTAAAATGTCATCGAGACACACAAATCATGTGCTGCCCCAAGAAGCAGCTAGAGAAGAATCTATAGATTTTTTTTGTCCTCTGGTACAAACTGGGAGGGTACAACTTTTTCAACCCCTCACTGAGGGCCCCTCCATCCTAAGGAGCCACAACAACACAGTCAAAGTCTTGGCAGGAGAAATAATTGGAGCAACCTAGTTTGTTTATATGCTGATCATTAAATCCTGATGCAAAGCTAAGCAGACTCAGTAAAGATCCAGCAGCAGACAGACACAAAAATAAAAAAAAAAAAATCTCTTTACAAGGCCACAGCAAGTTCTAGTAGGCATTTTAAAGCCAAGGCAGGTCAGGTCAGCTGGGTTATTATTAGCTCTGAGCGGCCCATACCTCAGTGTTAGCATACATTACCTGAAATTGCAACTGTTATCAAGAGCTGCATTTTCTCCTACCCTTGAAAAATCAATTAAGCCATTCTCAATCTCATCTTTACAGCCAAATGCACCATCAGCAATGCAGACTCAATCCAAAACCAATGTCAGATAAAAGGCTTCAGGTGAGGTCATAGAGAATTAGAGGGAACGTGTGCCAAAAGAAAGTGATTTCTGGACAGTAACTCCTCCTTTTCTTTTAACCTATAGACGCTCATCAGACTCAAGCTCCACTGGAAGCATTTTCTTCCACAAGGAATTTAACAAGTCAGAGAAGAGCAACTCACACACAGAAGACCACGTGGATGCACAGTTTCTAACTGATTCCAGAAATGATGCTCACATTTGCATATTAGATTTTACCTGAGGAAATGCAGGTGCTGCCTAGGCAAAATGGGAGGCTGGGACCAATCCAGCATTTCCAGCTCTGGTTGGAGACAAACAAGCCGGTGGTTCACAGAGTTCCCAGCAGTTAGGGAAGGGAAGCCGGGTGCACTGAAGCAGCTTTAAAAGTGTTTAACAAAGCAGAAACTGGAACTGATGTGTCATAAAACGCTATCAATTACCATGAAGCCGTTACTTCACTTTAATGTACCACAAATCTAAACCTGCCTCTTCAAGGTACCACCATTTCATAAGCAGAGGCAGCTTAGAGCCTCACACTTAAAATGTTTTCACATTTCCTCTCCCCTCAATGAGAAAGAAATTCCAAGTCATTCCTTCCTGGTTACTCTCTGCAGGACTCAAACTTCAGAAACGCTCGCACGTCTTTCCCTGCGACACTGAAATTTGTTGGCAAGGCTGTGCCTTCTTATGTATCTGCAGCAGATCAGGCTTTCACTCTTTACATACAAACTCTCTTTCCTCTCCTCCACTCTGCACTATAGACATTTTATTTCGCTTTCCCTGATGTAACCACAGATCAAAGGACCTGAAGCATTTTAAAGCAGGGCTAGGATCTGACATGGATTAGGCATCCACGTAAAGGAACACAGAGACCTTGTGCTCCCTCAAAAGCTGTCTTCTCATTGGACTGGTGCATATAAAAAAGCAGGTTTCTACTCCTCCAGAGGAGGTAGGGAGAAAAAGGTGGGCACCTGTCTCTTATGGTCAAACTCAATTGGGAAGGAGGCCCAAGCTGAGAGATCACCACCAGGAAAAGCCAGCAAGAAATTAAACCCTCAAGAAGCAGCAGGGCAGCGTGCCTGAGACGGAGCCCAAGAAGAGAAACACCCAGTCTCTGCGGCCAAGGCACTGCCCTCGCTCAGAGCGGTGCCTCACATCACAGCAGAGCCCTTGGTCTGGTCGGCTGAAGCTCCCCCAGCCCATATGTTCCTCTGGCTCACAAAGTGTGATATGCTATGCCTTCACTTCAGCGTGGGGGAAGAGGGGGAGGGAGAAGGGGGCAAATTAATTCAGAAGCTCTTGGCAGGCACATGAGTAACAAAATAAAGGCAGAAGTTATGTAGAGCAGGCCTGCACTGCCAAGTGAAGTCACAAGTGGCTTAGTTCAGATTTGAGTCTTTTTTTTATTTTTATTATTGTTGTTGTTATTATTATTAGCATTTGGCAAAAGGAGCCAGGAAATACCTTGCTGGTGATGTCTGCTTCTCCCAGCACAAGCCAGTTTGGAATGCTGAATGGCTTACCCTGAAAAAGGGAGAACCACACTATTTCCAAGCCCCTGACTTTTACTACCATTTATTTAAGCAGCATTGCAGCAATTTGATTTTTGTTTTTATTTCTAAGTTAATACACAATGAGAACAAATCTTCCCAAGAACGTTCCTTTTTCTCCTCCTTTATTAACTGGACATGCTCTTAGGGAAAGAGGGAAATTTCCCAACACACACACTGATGAGAGTTGAGTTCAATCTAACAGGAAAAAGCCTCTGTTCACTTAAAAGCCTTATAAAGAAAAGAATCCTGAAAGAATCCTGTCTTTCAGACATGTAAACACAAAACTAGAATTCACTGGTTCATCTGAAAAGTTAAATACATGGTCCCACTGCAGGATATAAATAACTCCCAGTTAAACCAATGTGAATGACTTGCTCCCTGCAGCAGCAGAACGTATGGTCTAACAGGGCATCTAATTTTGAAGGAACCTGTTTTTAACTTCTGGGCAAAGAAGTAGTTTAAGCTTAAGGAGGATGAAAAAATTATGTATGTTACTTACAGAAAAAGGCCCAGTTTAGCAATATATAGAGCATCAAATTCATAGAACACTAAGCAAGCCTCCTACAAACCTCTTGCTTGAAGTGAAAGCCAAAAATGCAGCACACTCTGATAGAATATACCCCTCCATCTGTTTGCTGCTTCAAGGTCAGATTAAATACTACAGCTTCCTAGAAAGCTAAATAAACTTTACCTAAGAGGACCCTCAAAACACTGACATGTGACTCTGGCCAGCATGCTTCCTTCCTCTCCAGAGCTTCTAGCAACAGAGCGTCCTGTGCCACTGCGGAGAGACTCACCACACTGCCTGAGGCAGCGCTTCCTCATACCAGGCTGTTGTGCCAAACGCTGTATCTTCATTATGTTACCTAAAAGCAGTTGGATGCTTCTCCTGGGTGGACCCTAGGACCAGATTTCTCCATTTCTGCAAGGTGAGCTTTTTTTCAGAAATGTGGCTGCTGGCAGAAGTAAACTGTACGCTGATGTTTCACCCAGTCACAACAGGGTCCCATTTGCACAATCACACACAAAGCGGCATTTTGTACTCTCATGAGCACAACCAGTTTCTAGGGTCAAGTAACCTTTAATCCAACAGCCTGATGTCAATGTCATGAATCAACATAATAAATACACAGATAAATAAAATTACTGTGAATATTTCACTCACATGCTGTTGGAAAACCAGGACTCCACGTCCTTTGCTTGAAAGCACAGGACTTCTGCCATCTCAAATGATGGAGAGCCTCTATATCTGCTTGTACTGGTTATCATCTGCCCAGTCTGGATGGGACACCAGCACTCTCCACCCAGCACATCGCACTCACCACTTCCAATAAACTAACATTCAATTTAACTCACTCATCTGTCCCTCTCCAAATTTGTGAAGACATGTGCAGCTTCTTCAAGAAGAGCATGAGCATAATACCTGTGACTTTAAATGCAAAACTAATCTTATTGAAAACTATCCTTACTTAACTAAAACTCTAGCAGATGCAAACAATAAAATCAGGGGGTAAGAAATGTGAAATATACTTCTTGAGCAAGATACCTGAAACAGTTTCTTAAACATCCTGTATAAATAGCTGCTTCAGAAGCAGCTCTTATGCATGAGTGTTTAAGAAACCACTGTTATTTCAGAGATGGCATTGTGTTCTTTATGAGGCTACATACCTGAATTGGCTCTGTTCTAATGTTTTATGAACCACACAAAATTCATTGTTGTTCATTCTTATACCACCATAAATTCTTGACAGAAACACAGCTCTAGTAACCAGCCACTTATATATTGCTATTTCACATCTTGGCCTCACCTACCCATTTTCTTATAGCCATGGCTGACAGAAACCCCAGGTGCAGGCTCTATAGGGAGGCAGGAATTGCTAGATTTATAATCATTACTAAACCAAATGAGAAGCCAGTGAACAGACCAAGGGAACCTGATGTGTCATAATATCTACCATGTCACACATAGCTCCTGTGGTTAGTAGAAAGATAAAACTTAAATCACAACACCTACCCAGTTCTTCAAGAAGAAACAGGGCAAGAGAAGCCAGAAAAAAGCAGCAGCCAGGCATAAGCTGGTTGATGATACCAAGAATCCTTCAAAGCATATTGTCACAAACTGGTGTCAAGCCCACCAAATTACTCAGGAGCACTTGCTAAATAACTGTGGATCGTTTTGTTGTAGCAGCCTTTTTCACCCTACACATAGTTGTGACAGTTGTGCAACAGCACCAGCATGAGACAGCTCCCCCAGCTTGCTCGTCCCAGGACAGACACGCTTCCTCTCACTTACAGAGTAAGGTTTGCTCAAGAAGCACAGACTCACACAAGCACAAATGCTCACAGCAGTGCTGCCACAGCCACATACCCGTGCACCAGCAAAGCCTTTAGCCCAGAAAAGACACCACCATAAGCAGCATGCTGAAGTGGCCCTGTGATTCCCTCTGCTATCTTCCCAGAACCCTGCGTAGGACCGTGAGAGGCCAGTGAGAAATTCACACACAAACAGTAAACTAATACAGAGCACAAAGTAACTTGCTTGCTTAAGTAGTTACCACATTGTCACACAGCCTACTTACTGTTAAATTACTGTTCCTTTGCCTCTACAGTAGGGTGAGGTGTGTCTACATGTATAAACAAACCCTAAATATCTACAGGATTGTGGGCTGCTGCAAAAGTCCTAATGCCTGAATCCGGGTAGGTTTGCTATATGGCAGAAGTGCTGTACTCCTGTTATAGAAAGACAAGTCTCTCAATCGCAAGCGGGTCTTCATTCATTTACATGCCCACCAGAGCTGGTGCCAGGCTGCAGGATGAGCAGCAGGACAGCCACTGCACACAGCAGGCCAGGATGGTGCAAAGTACTGTATTTCTTCCTGAATCGAATGCAGTTCTGCCCTTTTGCAACTCTCCCCTTTCCACCTCTCATTGTCCCCCTAAGCTGAAATATAAAAACTCCGGTTTGACAGAACCGCGGGGAAATGCAAGGACACAAACATGTTATTCACAATCCAGAAAATCTGTCTTCTGAATTAGAAGCAGCCAAAGGCTGAACTCTCCAGGGCAACTTGCTCCAAGTACTTGATGTGGCCAAGGATAAAGCTAACAAGGCAGAAAAAAATCTCAGATTTAAGCAATCAATTGCTGAGCCACTGAATTGAATACAACTGTGGATAGGACTCAGAACATTATGAGACACATTTTAGTTTCATTTGTGCATCAGCAGCATCCCCCTTCTCACCTGTGTCATACAGCTGCAGCTGAGGTCAGCAGAGCTGTCAAAGCCAGTGCAGCCCCTCCATAACCACCACAGACTGATAACCATTTCTCTGTGAGGATTATTTGGAGTTTGTTCCCTTTGGCTATCCAGTTTGCTGCAGCAATAAAAATAACTCTACTTCAATAAAGCAAGGCCTATACAGAAAGACTAAATTAACAGGAGCTGAGTTCAGATAATACTAAAAAGAGATATGATAAAGGTATCATATCCAAACATTTACAAGATTACTATGCACACCAGAGAATGCGTGCAGTGGATCGGAAAAATAGGTCTATCAAAGCACTAAAAATCTAGGTAGTTATTGGGAAGAAATTTTCTATCAGAAAGGACAGTGAATCAAAAGTAAAGCAGCACTAGCACTGGTGTATGCACTACATCCCTGAACTACAGTGAGGGAACTGGGGAACGAGCTCTAACTTCTGGCTAGCCAACTTCCTTCATCCACCCAAATACTTTTATTTGCAGTTTTGGCAGCTCCCAACACAGCTGCCTCTCCCCTCCATTATTGTGATTTTCAATTTAATACACCATCATTTTGTCTTGCTACATTCCCTCTGAGCTAATATCCTGCTGCTAGGGGCAGCAAAGAGCCTTTCTGCTAGATCTTAACCTTCCATTTTCTGTGATGTGCAACGCACCATGGGGTGCATATTGCTACACTGCAGAAAGTTTTAATTCAGAAGCAACCCCATGAACACCTTCTAGGCACTAGCTGGGTCATTTGGTGAGAAAAAGCAGCTAGGAAAGCATAAGAAAAACACTACATATGCCATAAAAAGACCAATCATTTCTTCAAGCAGCAGGGTGCTATAAGATGACAAAGTCTTGTCTCCCTTGCAATGCCTGTCTGTAGTAAAAGGGCCGGAGGCAGCTCTATGCCGATTTCACCTCAGCAGGCAGCAGCACGGCTACGTCAATACGGATCTGGCAGAGCACAGAGGCATTTTGGCTGGTGGGGAAGAACCACCACGTTGTTCTCCCAGGGCCACCCCAGGCACTGCAAGATCTCCATAAGGGACCCCAGTTAGGGTCACGTTAAGAAGCGCCGTCTGTCCCCGCGCCCTCAGCTCTGCCGCGGTGGGACTGCTCCTTATGTAAGGCGCTCCCTGAGCTGGACAGAGGAGCCCTTTAACGCACTGGTGTCCCATCCAACCCTCCTCGCAGCAAAGAGTTTAATGAGGGCTGTTTTCAAGCAAGGTTAGGAGGAAAACAATTATCTTTTTTTATTTGTATGAACACAGAAAGTAACTGAGCAGAGTAGGGAGGGGTGGGCAGGAGGGAAATAGAATGCATGGCCTTTTTCCTCCTTCTGCATATAGCTCTGAGAAGCACTGGAGTAAATACTTAAGTTCAGAGGATACACAGTATCTGAACTGGAAAAATATGAAAAGAAAGTGCAAGAATAAAAACTCCTACAAAACCTTCCAGCCTTTTTCCCTGACCGTTTAGGGGGTTTATTTGAGTTTTGCCACTCCCGCCCCCCAAATCAAAGAGAAATTGCAGTGAAACTGAAACTTTTTGTCCAATCACAAATTTTTTCTTTCCTGAAACATCTCACATTGAACTAGTCAGGCCAACATGAAAAACGTTCTTGTAGGGAGTGGGGAGTTAATGATTTGCTCAACGGGGATGGATATGATTTGCTTTGTTTGCATCAACACTTGGCACAGCTTACGTTTCCCCATCAGCAGTACCCAAAAACCCCAACCTTACAAACACCACCAAACTCATAATGATGCTCAATTGCTCTGCAGAAGTGATCAGCTCTTATAATTTTACATTCTGTATCATCTCTTTACAACTACAGCTTCTCCCATTCTTGCACTCAGCCAGGACCAGGCTTCTTACCGGCACCACTCTTGTGGAGGTGCGGTCCTCTCCCTATGTTTTGCTCACTTGTTTCAAGGCCAGACCTGACACTGCGGTGTCCTGCCGAGGGGACACCACAGGAGCAAGCTAACCCACACGCAGCTGCTGGGGCACCATCTGGATTGCAGGCCCGCCTCTCAGGAGCTGCTCCGCTTCAGCAGCTCCCTTCCCCGCTGGCGGCTGCCATGGCTGCAGCAAGGCAAAGCAGGCACCTTTCTAAAAGGGATTAATGTCTCAGCACCAATTTGGCCTACTAAGCGGAAACCAAACGACACTACAGCTCTGCCCCACATGCTGCCATCCTACCCTGCACCAAACGAGGGCTGTGGCAGCGCTCAATGCTGCAGGTCTGCCCTCTCTGCACTTCGCACATGCTTTGACTCACGAAGCTCAACCAGCAGGCACCACACTGAAAATCTCCTCTTAGTTCTTCTGTTTTCCCACAAAGGAAGCGCTCCTTTCCATCTACACTCGCATTGCTCCCTCGGCACAACAGTATTCTACCTGAGCACTTTTGTGAGCAAGTTTATGGTAGGTTACACCTATTAAGCCAAAGATTATTACTGCTTATTTTGATTGCAACAGTGTTTAGGAAACAGCTGAGAATGGGGCTGCATTGTACCAGGTACTGTACAAATACACAGGAAGATTATTCATATAGATATGTAGGTGCTGTACAGTATCAATCTTTTTGTGGAAAATTAGCAGTAAAAGCATACGACAAACAGATTTTGTAGCAACTCCAGGACATCATCTTTGGTGCAGTAAAAATATTACTTTGCATGAAGTTATATGCACCTATTTTCATTTGGTGGGAACTTGTGTAACAGAAAAAAGATTTCAGATTTTGAAAATGCTGTTATTATTGAAAGACAGAGGAAGGTCTCTGTCCCAAAGAGTTTGCTATCTCAGTCATCATTAAATATCAAGGAGGAAAAAAAACCAAACCAAAACAAAAAACAGCCAACCAACCAAACAACAAAACACCTTCCTTCATTTATATGGTGTAAATACACAGTTTCTCCAGACAGAAATTTCTACTTTAATAGCCTCAACGTCTGTTTAAAGCAGCAGATTTTTTATTATTTTAGATGACTTGGGCTAGAGGACAAAATCCTAGGGCTAGAGGACAAAATCCTAGATGTGGCAGAGAGTCAGCATTTTATACCAGGATTTTTTGTTCGTTCGTTTTTAAAGTATCTCTCTTGTTTTAAACACAAGTAAAACAAAGTGCTCAATTCCAGTAACACTTGTAAATAACATTAAAAGACAAGCACTTCGGTGTGTTTAACATCAGTTTGAAAATTGTTGTAAGGGATGGACCATAAACATGATTTTGAATGGAATGATTTCCTTCCTATTTTAACTTTTTTTTAATATGTCTCTGGAAATGAAAAGGACTCTTCACAACCTTGAAAGGATGGATCGTCTGGGGAATTCTGTCCTGTTTCCCAGCTATACTGGTTTTATACTCAAGGCACGTTTTAATACTAACTAAATTATCCAAACTCTTATCATACTATACACACATACTCCCCCCCAAAAAACCCAAACCCAGAAATCATGCCTTTTGGTGATGTTTTTGGTTTTTTTCATGGTAAAAATATACAAGTGTATAATAGCAATAATGTCCTTTCTTTCACACAATTCTTGTAGCTGCTGAGCACTGCACGAAGTCCCCTTCATCCTCACTTACTTCAGTGGAGGTTCCTACAGCATCCTTTGGGATAAAGTCCTTAAACACTGAGTTTACAAAGCATTTAAGCATGTGCATAACTTTAGGCACTTGAGCAATCCATCCTCACTTAGCAGAGCACTTAAGCACTTACAGTAAATCATGTGCTTGGTGGCTTCCCTGACTCAAGGTTTTAATGTTATGTCTTTACAGGACTATCCAGCTTCCATAGTGTGACTGAAATACAGAGCCAACAGCTCCAGAAGTTACAGACCAAAGCTGGCTTTGCTTTTTGGAGACAGTATGTTTAACATATAGAATATGTGTACCATAAGCCTATTATGTGCAGTACATAAAAAGCTCTGATTGGGATCAGATGTTGGCAGGTGGCATTAACTTGCTGTTAAAAGAAATAAAATGTATGTGTTTTAAATGACAAGGAACCTTTGGAAACCAGCAGTAAATAAAAGTACTCTTCAGGATGAGGGCAGGACTGAGCACAATGGATGTAGTAGCAGGTTCACTACTACATACCTGAATCTCTGCAAACAGCAATGCGTCTTTGCATCTGCCAGACTTTTCAATTATAGATTAGTCCTGGTTTTGCTCTAGTTTATTGGCTCTTGTCACCATGGCAACACATCTAAAACTACCAGATAGTTACCTCTCTCCCTTCCCTCCCTTCAGCCAACTTGGAACAGATTTGGAGTTGTTTATGTGGCTTTTATTTAGATGTCTCCCCCACAAGCACATCTCCAAATGCTGAGCTACTACAGGTGCTCCAAACAGCAAGGCTCTCTATTTTGCCCTCTGCAGGTCCTGAGGTTAATAGTCTGTATGATTTACTTCCGGCATTGATTTCTGCACACAATTTGAGCTGTGTGTCAACTACTTAACAGTTTTCATCACAAGCCCACCAGAGTCATTGGCAGGCTTGCTGCTGATTTAGTTACTGTTGTTCCCATTCATCTAATCATCAAACAAAATAATCCTCAATTTAAAAAAAAAAAATTGGCTCTGAACTCCCAGGCATCAATCTTTGGTGTATTGACCCTTTATCACCTAGCTTTGGAAGTTGCAAGAGAGTCCTATTTGTTGACGACTTACCTTCACCAGTTACAATACTTTTTCTTCCCCCAGATGAGCAATGGTAAAATCTGTGTTTATTAACCTAGAAACACTGTAGACAGGAGGGCAAGATGTTTCCCTTTCAGAGCCATCCAGTTTTTGTGTACACAGAAGAAAAAGTTAACTAGGACACAACAGAGCATTGGCTGAAGAGAAAACTGAGCCAGCAAGACATGCAGGCAGGACCAAGCTGTCCTCGGAAAGCCCCAGAGGAACAGAAGACACATAGCTACACCATCAGTTAAGAGCCTGTTGTCAGATCAGACTCACCCACCATCCATATTGTAAACCCCTGGCTCATGCTAAGAGGACACTTCAACCCAAGCTCTCTGGACAAAGAGGTTAGTCATTCAGCATCTTAGCAGGCCCAGATTATTAATGTGATCTGGACAGCTTTGGAATGGGAAAGGCAAAGCAAGCTACTGACAGCCCACCAGCAGACTGGAGAAGATGGCTCCACCTATGTACACCTCAGATGCTTTGATCCAGATATAAAGCCAGGCTCTGGCCAGCCACAGTGAGGCGTGATGTACTGGAGCCTGCTTCTTATTTCACATTGCCAAAATACCCAGAGCTAAGAGAAGTGCAAGAACTACCAGAAAAAGGCAACAGTTTCCTAGACCCCCATGATGAAACATCAACATCTGAGACTGGGCCCCAGCAGAGGGAGGGAGAAGGCAAGGAGGAATTTGAGATGAGGTAACTCACAGACTGGAAACATCCCAAATGAAAGATGCAATCAGAAAACTAAGAGGAGCACAAAGCAAACTACTTTATAAAAAGCAAAAGTCCTTGTACATTCCCAGAACAGAATCACAAACTAGTTGAGGTGGGCAGGGACCTCTGGAGATCATCTAGTCCAACCCCCCCTGCACAAGCACGGTTGCATTTGTTCATATCAGCAACTATTTGTCCAGAAGCAACCCACTTAAAATAACCCTTTGGTCCAGTTTAATTAGAAATGCAATTTAAAAAACAAACAAACAAAACACCACAGTCCTGCATGTTAATTGGACAGGTCAGCGGATGTTAGCCCTTTCCCACTCAAAAACACTGATTTTCACCTTCATTACGAATCGTATCACAAGCCCCTGGCTTTTCACAGCCCTTAGCTAAACTTGTACATCATCTTGAACTTGGTACCTGAGACGCTACTTTAATGCATTCCTCAGGAGTACCCTAAAAGCATTTTCTGCTACACATAAGAGTATGAGCAAATGAGTCAGCACACACTGGGTGTGAACTTGTGTTGCTCTTTACTCCCTGTTCATTTATCTAGGTGTAAGTCAGGAACAACCTCACTGCTGTCAACTGAATTACATCAAAGAACGAAAGAAAGCGCACACAGCTTTCTAAATGGAAGACGCAGTATCATGTTTTACAGCTTGCATAAAACACTGCACATCATTATAGGCTCACAAAAACATGAATGTTTTATGTGCTACTTATTAAACCATACTTGCCATCCTAATACAAGAGCAACACAAAAAGAGGATAAAAGTCTTTCATACAAATGCAAACCTACCTGTTTTCTGAAGTCCTGCTACAGCTTACACTAACACACAACCCCCTCTCATTAAAGGGATCAGGAGAAAAAGAAACTGAAAGAAAAAAAAAAAAAAAGAAACTGAAAAGGATGCAAGACAGAAGTCTGAGATGCATAGCAGGTATGGAAGTAAAAAGCACACATCCAGGATTGCAATTTTTAGAAATCCAGGGATCAGTTCTCAGTCCCAGCTTCATGCCTGGGCAGTCCGATGGGGCACAGAGCACCTACTTTAGCAGAAAAGTCTCCAGCAAAGCAATTGCCAGCAAAGCTACCCCTTTGCCAACTGCCCCATGCATGCCGGGAAAGCCAGGCTATGGCTTGCATCCTTGCTGAGAATCTTGGCTCCTCACTTGGGTCTCATCACTGCGTTCCTTGCTATGACACCATGCATCAAGCTGGAGTGGCCCCTTGCTGACACTTGGTGAGCCTCAGAGAGGCTTTCCCTACTCTCTTGCCTGGAAAGTGTCTTGAATCCTTTCTTGCTCTGCATGAGTAGAGGACAAGGGAGATGCCTTGGTGACTCGAAGGTTAGAAATGAAAGGTAGGACTCAGTATTATTAAACTGGAAGGGCAGCTGCCTAAAGGCCAGAAACTGGGTAGAGAAAACAACCTATTTGGGCAAGTCCTTGTGGCATCACTTTGATAATGGCTTTCTGCTTTTGAAAGGTACCAGGAGCTCTGGAGAATGCAACCACTCAAGGCCTTTGATGTTTCTCAATTAGCTGAACCAATGCTAGGACAGCCCTGAAAGTATTGGCACAAACTGGCTTCTTCCACGCGCAAAACCTCTTTCCCTCTTCTGATAATTCTCAAGCTCCTGAAGAATCTGCCTTGACTGTCTGGTCCACGCCTGCGTGCATAGACATCTCCTGGATGGATCCCATATGCTTCACCTAGAAAACTCATTCCCCTGCCTCATGGAGAACATTTAAAATCAGAGCGAGGAGGGCAGCAGAATTCTACAGCTCAAATCAGTCTAAAGTCAAACAAGAAATCTGCATGTTTCCAAAGATGGGGATAATAGTGAGCAGTTTAGTTTTGCTAAGGAAAAGAAGGTTGTACAGATGAACGTGCACAGACACCAAGCCTGTACCATCTGAAGCTTCAAGTGTTTGAGCTGCAACTGGGAAGGAATTCTCTCTTTCATCTGGTGTGTTGTTAAACAGCTGTAGAGTCCCTCCTCTGGTAGTATAAACATACTTTGTCTTTAGAGAGATGTAATCTGGGTTACATGAGAGGGATATAAAAAAAAAAAGTAGTGGACCAGCGTTTCCTCCAAGCTTGTATCCCATCCCCAGACATAGTGGACTCCAGACATTGTAGCAGATTGATTCTTTTTTTTTTTTTTTTTCCTTTTTTTTTTTTCTCTACATTTCATTCCATTCACTCTGCAGGTTCACTGACTGTGAGGTTGATGTTCTCAGGACAGGAATGGAGTTCAGTAATGTCCCTTCTGCAAAACCAAAAACCCAGAGCAGAAGGTCGTTTAAGCAGACAGACAGCACACAGCAACGTTCAAACCTAGGAGTTCTGGCCACAGCCTAGAAAAAAGATCTTATGTAGGAGTATAACTTTAATCATGTATGTAATCCCCTAGAGTCTATTTATGGGCTTGAAAATTAAGACTGTACTTGATTATTTTTCTGGAGGGAGGAAGCCTATGATTTCCTAAAGTGATGGGAAATAGTGTTCCAAGGCAACTTTATTTACTTTATTATTGAATGTCCACATTCCCCAGTTTAGCACTTCAAAAATAAATGCCTTTAAACAGTCCACCTACAGCACTAGCTACACAATCAGTTCAACATTTTCCAGTCATCCATGGTTATTTAAGTGCAAAATGAAATCAGAATAAAAACACAAGAAGCAAACATCCTTGGAGTTCAGAAACAACAAAAAGCCCCTCCTGTTCTTTAAGATATTTCCACTCATACTAAAGTATTTCTTGCTAGAATGAAAGTGAATGAGGCCCTCCAGCCCAAAGGTAATTTACAAAACAGTTCATGGAAGGGAAAGAAAGAAAGAAAAAAAAAAAAAAAAAAAAAAAGGAGGAGGGATTCAGAACAGAAATGTCATCTTGCTAATAACTATTGTTTCTATATCAAATACTTTCCATTAGTGAGGATGATTCACAGCAAACACCACTGCCAGCCTACCCCCAGCAGTATTTAGTCAAAATGATGTTGCAACTCTCAGGAATAACATGCAATAACCATATGATTTCCTGCAATGAAACGTCAGCCCCGAGTCCAGTGCTATTGCTGTGAAGGCTGTAGCTGTGCCTAATGAAGACCAGAAACGCTCCCCCTGCCCCCCAGCAATGCTTCATAGCAATTGTGGCACCTTGTCAAGAGGGCAGAAGTCACACCTCTTCTCAAATCTGCCACTCTGATGATTTGTTGTCATTGTAGTACAAAAATTTTGCTAACATTTCATGTGAAAAAGGACCATTTCGGCACACACTTTTCTGATTATAATTTGTTTCTTCAAAATACATGGAAGCATTTGTTCACTAAAAGCTAACGAGTGTCTTAGTGGCTTGAAGGACCAGCACCCAGAAACCACGGGGAAAAACCTGAAGGCAATTTGATAAATGCTTCCCCTTTTCAAGATCAGAGGACCAGATGTGCTCAACCTAGAGCACCCGGGTTAATAAACACTTAAAACATAACCAACAACCATTAAAGACATGAATGTAATGGGAGGAAAATGCAAGTGTTGCTAGATCTGACTTGTACAAACTGTGCTTCAGATGCCAAATGACTCCTGGGGCTCAGCATCTTTTGTCAACTGTTACTATCCATGAGAAAGCAGGGGTGTTCATCTTCCTAATTAAATATCTAATTACCCTACCGTGGGCACAAACCAGGGCAACTGTTTGCAAGCACCAAAATACACATCCACTGTCCTTTAGTTAGGAAACCCACCCTTTGCCCTGTGTGTATGCTGCATTCTTCTGGCATTTTGCTTCCAGAATGTGCAGCTTTTTTGATCCAGTCCAAAGATGTAATTTGCAAAGTCAAGAGGGGAATAAAAGCATGCCTGAAGGAGGACAAAATCTTCTCCAAGTAAGACCACAACGCTCCAAACCTGACAGTATCACCTGTGAAACAGTAACTGCCACAGCATTACTTGCTGTCCTCCTATTGTATTTCTAGGAATCTGGCTATCAGAATGCCTTTCAAGCCAAATTTCTAACATCATAAAGTTCTATCTTCAACCCACTCTCCTGCATGGTTAACTGTTTTTTTTGAAAGGTTCTCAGACTGCTAAAGTCTTGGGGAAAAGTTTAAACAGACTGAGATTGGTTTCAAATACACACATGCCTTGCAGTATGACATTTCTCTAACTGCAGCCAAGATTTCCATTTACTTTAATGGAAAGTGACTGTTCTAAATGACTCCCCTCTCACATCCCTACCCTCCTGCACTCCTACTTGGATCTCCTTTCATTTCCTCACTCTGCCCATACATTCAGACCTCCTTCACTGACACGAGGTTTTAGATTGCTGGGTTCCTCTTGCACCCTCAGTGTAAGTCTCCCCAGCTTTATTCACTGGAGCCAGGTGGGTATCAGGCCTGCTACTGCAACTGTTCACGTGCTCATAGATCCTTATTCACATGACTAACATGGTACACCAATATAAAAGTTCGCAGTGTCAGGAACAAAACAATTTTGACCACAGTAATACAGAATTACTTGGACCTGGCTTTAGCTCAGCAATGATAACCAGCACAGCCAAGGCTTCACGCTCATCTGCTCCCATCAGCTGATGCTGACTTTACGATGTGGCCCAGAAGTTTTAACTAAATGTGATCAGGATACTTGTTACCTTCACGGCTTTTGTTCATGCCTTTTAAAACAGTAGCTTGGCTGGTTGTAAGAATCATTATAGTAACAGATTGCCAAACAGAAACATCCTTTTTTTTTTTTTTAAAGAAAGAAAGAAACTAGGAGGGGGGAGGAAAAAAAAAAAAAGAAGGAAAAGGCGGTAAAAATAGAACTGGCTGGAAACCAGAGACCACAAGAAGGGCTGGCTTACAGGAAACTGCCCTCATCAGTTACTAGATGGGAAATTTTTTCCCCATGTATTACATGGATCATGCAGAGACAGGATGGTTTTACACACACTCGAAAAAGCATATTATCACAACACAACCTAGCTTGTAATCTTGTATGGTTGGGGAGAAAGGGAATGGAAAGGTTGCTCCTTTTCTGTCCATACCCAGCAACGCAGAAAGGATCCCAGAAGATACTTGGTCCACTGCATTAGCAAGTTTCAGTTACTGAGTTTTAAAATAAAAACATTAAAATGTTTCAGCCAACATAAAGCATCAAAACAAAATCAACAAAACAGTAACAGATACATCACAAAACAGAAGTGTACGGCCTCTGACTTCAGTGGTTCTACGTATATGAGCGAGCATTATTCACAGTAACGATGTCTCATTTGTTCAGGTCTTTACATGCTGTTTCATTGCAGAAGTATTACACCTATTTTCACTGTGCCACTCTAATTGAACTTAATAGCAGATTACTTAACAAGGTCTACAGCTACAGGCAAAGCTTACCTATTGCTTTTT
Source organism: Nipponia nippon (assembly GCF_047370975.1). NCBI lineage: Eukaryota > Metazoa > Chordata > Aves > Pelecaniformes > Threskiornithidae > Nipponia > Nipponia nippon. Next base: position 63,030,340 of record NW_028262369.1, read on the forward strand.
AATACAAAAATGGTACATTTCCTAACCTGCCAATACGAGTGGTTTTGTCACAGAATGAGCAAGTGTTTGCACAAATGTGGCTGCTGTTGCACGATGTGGTTTAAGCCATGAATGAACAAATAGCTAAATCTCCTCCCAAACAGACAGCTTTTGTGATGTGCAATCATAACCGCAATTTGGCTCTATCGTCTGGCTAGGACTTCAAGCAGCTTTTACTAGTCACTCCTCAGTGCTCTGCAGGCAGTAAACGGTAGGCTTCTCTCAAAAAAAATGCCAAAACTATTCACTGACAATTTTTTTGTTTATAAAACCAGTTCTCCAAACAGCAACGCTGCTAATACACATGTAATAACAGCACGCTTGCTCCACAGTTCTGCAGCACAATAAATGTATCATTAGCCCTATTTCTTTATTGCTTGAGGTCACCTGGGAAGTCGACAGCAAAGCTGGGTTTTGAGCACAGCCCACCTGAATGCCACTCTCCCTTTCTGTTGCCCACGCGACCAACGTGCACAGAGATACTATACCGTGCTCTGCCCCATGTCACAGTGTCCAAAGCCAGTCGTGGTCACAAAGAGAGTCCTTCTACATAAACAGCAAACTTTGGATCAATCCTGCTATCACACTAATAGAGACTAAGAAAAGCTAGGACTGTTTTCCACCACTTGCTAAGCTTCCATCACCTCATTGACCCATTTTTTTAGCATGGGTCTATTATTTCCATTATGTGGCTCAAAATTATCACTCCTAGAAGAGCCATTCACCAGCTTGGACTAGGTAACTCCCCCACCCGCAGTACCTTTTTTCTGTACTTCTCAAGGACCGCATTCTGCCCCCCATACACATACTAACTATCATCTTCTTCCCCAAACACTCCCATTGCCACACTGCAAATCCAGTACTGCAACAGAGTTTGGCTCTTACGCTGCCAGCAGAACCTTGAAGGACCAGCAACAGTGCTAAATTACAGAAGTTAGCTGGGCTGCAGCCGCAGATATGAAGGCCAAAATTTAGATCATAAGAAAGGACTGGTCTGAGGAAGAAGTTATATGAAACTGCAAAATTTAAACATGTAACACATAAAACATCTGGTCTAAGAAATCTAGGTAAGTTGTTGGATTCCCCACCTGAATGCACAGGCTGGATGTGGCATTACTGTCACGTCCCGGTACTCATTCCCACAACTGTGTAATGGTCAAAAATTACAATAACTCAGAAGTTAGATTTTAAGGCCACTGTTACGCTTATTTTAGATCCTTCATAATACAATCATGTACCAACTGCTCCTGTATTTCCCCTAACAAGTATCTTTTTTCATTTGTATTTTAAAAGAAAAACATTTCAAAGAAGTATCCCATAATATGTAGAACCGTGTTCTTCCCCAGTACTTGCCATTAAATTGATATTGAAAGCTCAGGAGAAATACTCAGGTCATAATCATGTTTGATAATGGAAATCTATCATCCAGCAGCTAGCAAACAGAAAAGGGGATCTGCAAGTTACTTTTACTAAAAGACAATTTAAAGTTCTAGATGTTTAAGACACTGCTTCTCCCTTTATTCTCCACCAGCATTTAACACCTGAAACCAGCATCATTCCCACAGACATGAAGACACGCTTTTACAAAAGGTGAGGCTGAACGCAGTGCTTCTCTCTACTGAAGAGCCTTTAAAACAATTTTGCACCCTGCCCATCAGGAGGGCAGGTCGGAGGCTCTTCCCAGACTCTTGCAAAGCTCATGTTTGCTAGACTCCCCCTCGTTCCAACGGGCAAATCGTCTTTACTCCTGTATCATACATGGCTACAGAGACACTACGAAATACTGTAAAGTATGCAAACTATTAAAAATGAAGGTCATGACAGAGCCCCAAAGTTCTTCACTGGTTCTTTACCTGCTGGTCATGCTGTACTAACTTTATCACGGCAACTTCCAAATGAATTCAGACAAACACATAAGGAATAGCCAGTCACTGTCAGCCCCGTTCTCCTTGTCAAGGATGACACCAGCATACTGATGTCACCTCTGGAATCACGTCTATAGGGAGCTCTGGCACTGCCCCTGTCCTGTCCTACAGCGCAGCTCATTTACCTGGCTCTGAGCACTGACCTTATGGTCATTTTTATTTCCTAGCTGCTGCACTCCCTGCAGCTTACACTATCCCCCGATCTAACCTCATGATGGTAAATAGTCACAGCCTGTGCTCTGCATTCAGGCAAAATTTTCATCTGCCCTGCTTGATTTGGCATAATTTTCCTAGATTTTGTTACTCCTGCCTGAATAAGCTACTTCCTCATCTCTGCATGACTTTCTTTTTTTAAGTTCTTATCTCTATTTAATGTCTTTTCCATCCCATCTCCTTCAGCACCTAGGAAGCCTACGGACACCTCAGCAGCTAACCTGTTATAGATAAGAACATCCCTGCTATTTACCAATTTGTTTCAAAGCAGAATGCTACAAAAATCTCAGCTCTGCCCCGAGGAGCAGAAGAAAGGTCATGCCTTCCACTGTTTTCCTGCTGATAATCCAGGCAATCTTTCCTGTTCAATTTGCAATCAGTACTCAAAAGTCCTGTAGTTTAAAAGCACATCCTAGCACAATGCAGCACAACCACATTATGCAACACCAAGGCAAGACACAATCACAGGGGCTCTGTGGAGAGACACAGTACCCCATAAAACATGCAGACTGGTCTCTGCAACAGGGGATGTGCATGGGGCAAGCATAGCACCCATCTCCTGACACCTGACCAGTACACCCGTCCACTGGTCACTGGTGGAGAAGAGGGTCTGCAGCATACTTTTTAATCAAGTGGAGATCAGAAAACATCTCCAGAGGAGGGCAAGATTTAAACAGGAGAATCAAAGACAGTTTTAAATCAAAGTGGTAAATGTGACAGCTCCCATGCAAAAAGCCTATCAGTACATATATTGAGACACACAGAGTTCATGTAACCCTACACAACTAGGTAGCATATTTGCAGAGGAAATCAATCGGAGCTGAAGGAAGTAGCCTTTCTAGAAATACAAGCACTGACATTTTACAGGCTGCTTCTCAGGAACATGAATTTATTTCACAGTTAAAATATTTTGTTCAATCTGCCTGGAGAACGTGCCAGGAGCAATCTGACCAGACGAGGTCCCAAGCCCTTTCATTAGCACAGCAGCATCACCTTTGCTTATCCCCTTCTCGAAGGGGTCTATTTTCAGATTCCTAAGAGATGACAGACTTCTGAGATTTGTTGCTCTTGTAAAAGTTGATATGAAAAACACACTGTGGGCTAACATCTCCTGAGAATCTCTTCATTATGTCTGCACCTGCAAATGCAAAACTTTCTCCCCACTTCCCCACATCTTCCGATTCCACACATGCCACTGCTGAACCTATACTTGAATCCTAATTTCCAAATGCCATATAAAGCTAATTAGGAAGGTAATACTGCTTCCTGATCGAGACAGGCACAGCCTAACAGGCATGGCAGCGTCTGCTCTGCACCATTACAGAGAAGGACATACCGACTACCCTGTTAGCCTTACGGCAAGGGCTCAGCTACACTGACCGGGCTGCAGGGCTGAGTCGCATTGCCCTCTCTGGTAGAAGGTTCTGCTAAATGCCACCCTCTGTCCCATCTCCAAAGGCTCCACAGGGATCTGTGCAAGGGGGAAACACAGGATTTGCAGACAGGCCAGCAATATTTCCAGATCTGTAGGGCTAAGCTTGGGGTTTCCTTCTCAAAGACTGTAAACTGATGTTTAAAACAGAAAAATACCCCACTGCTTTTTGAAAACTTCTGAACCAGCTCACAGGCATTCCACTTCGTCTAAATGTCCCTCTGCCTTTTTCTTTTTTTTTTTTTTTCCTTGCAAAAGCAAGTTTTATCCACAAAGTCATGCACTTTAAAAGTATCCTGAACCCACAAATCCCAGTTACTGTGCCCAGGCACATGATTCATAACCACAATAAAGTTGTCTGAGGCTTGCCTACTCTCTTCTTCACTGACACTAATTCTAAAGATTAAAAATGAGATGCAGATTGCTTCTTCTGCAAATATGCTCTGTAACCTTCATGAGAGCTGGGTAACCTTCAGCCTCAGCTTTATTCCTTATCTACAAAACATGTACCATACAGGCAAGTTACTACCCTCAGCATCTCCCATGTCCCTCTTCTCTCCATAACTAAGCTGAAGTACAGCAAAATACAAAACCCATTCACACTCCGAGAAGAGCTCTAAGATCCCACATCTCTGTAACGTCAGCGTCACCAGATACAGGCTGGAGAAAGTAGCTTTTGGAAACACCATACAGAACAGGAGCCTTCTTAAGGCAGCCATTAACCTGTTTCTTATGGGCATATACTCATTCAGGTTGCACGGCAGGAAAGCAGCACTCCAAAAGCCTACAATAAGGCTGGTCACAATAAGAAGGTGACATGACTGCCTGACATGCTGCAGCTAAAGCAGCAGACAGCATGATGTTCACATTTGAATATGCCCAAAGAGATTACAGTTTAAAGGAGGACTGCACCAACTACTTCAGTGGCCAGTGTCTGTGATCGGTCAAACAAATACTGCTCCCAAAACGGAGTGCTTGCATCTTCAAAATTCATGTTTTCAACTGGGAATACAGGAGATGCCTCCACACACAACAGCAGCTCCCCTGTGCCAGTCAGGGCTTTCACTCTTTTCACAGCTGTAAAGACTCACTGAGGAAGGGTGGGTGAAGTCAGCATGAAGGAAACAGACATCCTGCTCCTGACTTCCATCTAAAAAAAAAAAAATATCAGTTTGGCCCTACCCCAAATAAACTTATCTAGCATGTAGTTTGTCCAGGCAACCTGCAGGGTCTAAATAGCACATCCCCCGTGAAACCCATGGGTCTCCAACCAGGCAGCCCCTCTATGTACTGCTCAGCTGAATCTGAACCTTCTTGCCTCAGCAAACAGGCTGCAAGGCCCACCCAGCTTTAAACCTGCTACTTTCATTGCAACCATGTGATAAAAAAACCGAGTTTGACTCCAGGGGTCCCAACAGTGGTGCCCTCCCATCAGCAGGGGCATAGTCTGCAGGACTCCCCCATTTCTTTTTGATTGCTCTCTGGCCATTCCAGCCAGGAGTGATACAAGTACTTAAGCAGTGAAAGTTCATCTATCAGGTCCTAGCAGGCAGCTGGGTAGGACAAGTGGTAAGCAGCTTCTCTTTGCACATTTGTTTTTATCATCTTCCTGAGTGGAGGTTTTCGCTTCATTACAGTAGCCAAGAAAATGCAGAGCTGCTTCAGCTGAGGTGCAGCAGAACACACTATCTTTTCCTTCCCCTTTTTTCTTTCAAATGATTGCTGTTACCCCAAAGAACACAGTGAAAGAAGTACCATTTCCCCACAGGGACAAATAGACTACAGGTTTTCTCTGAACTGCAAATTATTTTATTATTTATTAATGATTAGCAGTGCTGTAGAAACAGACCAGACACTTCAAGCTCAGCTCGAGATTTTGTTTTGAAATATCCTTTAAATGAAAGGTGTCCTCCCCTGTACACACTTGTAAAAACAGAATCACTTTTGTCTATTCACGGTGAGACCTGAAAACCATTTAAAAAATGGGAGGGAATTGCCCACGATGGGCAGAAACAAACAAGCCAAGTTCCTGCACTACACTGCTTTTGTGAGACTTGCTTCTTCCATCTCACACCATGACAGATGAACACTGAAAGCAATTTTACATCTTGTTCTGTCAGCACATGAGACACCTAATAAATCCCAAGATATAGAAAACATCCAGAAGGCTTTTTTTCTGTTTCTTTTGGCTGCATAATTACAGGCACTAGTTACTACACTCACGCTGCCTCCCCCTCTGCCCTTGCAGAAATAATAGGCAAACAATGTGAAAAACACAAAAGATACCAGGGGAAAACCTAATTGCTATGTTTTGTGTAAATACAGGACATCTTTCAGGCATCTGTCTGGCTTGTACAGGATCTGGAGCTATTCTTTCCAGAATGGCTTGATCCAAGTAATTAATTTTCTTAAATGGTTTATTTGCATAAGACTGTGAGACACCTGACAGAAGGCAGAAAGCAACCGCAGCAGCAGGTGCTGCACTGATCTCAGGCCTCGGTGCTGATTAACGCCAGCAGAGATGCTGATCCCAAGGAATACATAATCGCTGCTCATGGCCTGCGACTATTTTCCAAGCCCTGGTACCCCCTTCTCTGCTGTGCACAAAAGGCACTTTCTTTTCATCCCCAGACAACACAGCAGAACCAAAGGGCCTACCATGGGATGGCAGCCTGGAACAGTGCTCCAGAGGGCCTGGAAGGGGAAAACAGAGACGCCAGATGCTGCTGGCAAAGTTTCTGATGGATTCAGGAAGGCCAAACTTCACACAGAGGAAGTGTTAATCCCATGGAAAGCAAGAAGAACTCATGGAGATGCGCTGCTGTGTGATGTCCTCCCAACCCTTCACAGTGAACCAAAGCTGAGGTTCCTCAAAGCTGGGTCCTCGCACCGCTACTGTAACTGGCTATTGTTTTAAATTTGGTAGGCATTACACTCCCAGACAATTTGACTAGCCTGACCAAAAAGAAAGCAAATCCTCTACCATATGCTCACCATTACCGCCAACATCTGAGTCCAGCAGTAAGGAGAACAGCATAAAGGCTTTCCTGTTGCTATGTTACAGATGTTGCTCAGTATCTTCATGGTGCCTTTCTGAGACTCAAGAGCCTGTTTACTGGCTGTTATAAATGCATGTGGGTGCAAGTCTGTTGAAATCAACAGAGCTACAGCAATTTCAGAGATAAATAAGCATCTGGTCCTGATGCTTCGAGCTTTCTAGCACAAACACAACATGCACAATTGCATTCTGACATGAAGAGCTTAAGCACAGAAATCTTCAGTTTCAGCTCTTGCTTATAACAAAAACACTTAATTGTTAATACAAAAATACTGGCAGAATCAACCAGAATTGTATTTACAAGTCCAAGCTTTCTAGGTCAGCTCCCACAGCTTACATATGAAACTTGCCTTTGTATTTGCTCGAGAAAAGCAACAGCTTTTCATCCAAAGCAATAGTTTCCTACTTGATGGGTTGGGGTCCATATTTTCTCCTTCTGCGCACATAACGTGCCTCAGATGCATGCACCCCTGTTCTAATTAGAAACAAAGTGTGATTTTATACACTTATCTCTCCATACTGTTACTGTTTGCACTACAGAGCTGTTTCTTAGTTGTTAGAGCAGGATAAGCTGTTAATTAAGACGTACAGTGGAAAAAGGCACTTTGATGGAAGAGACAACAAAGCACTGCACAGGGCTCAGGAGATTGGAGTCTGATCCCGGCTGGGCCGCACACTTGCCTACTGTCTGCAGATAATATGAACGTCTTGAGATATGCCTCATTTCCTTGCATGCAAACTGGAGATACTAATGCTCCCTTTGTACTTCAGGAATGGATCTCTAAGGAGGTTCCTCCTTCACCCTCTGTCTGCCTCAGCTCTGGAACTAAACACCTTCACAAATGAGTAAACATGGCATTTTTCTGGTTCCTAAACTCAGCCCCCCAGTCACAGGGGGGGAAAAGACACAGGGCTGTACACTGCTGAGGAACACGGGCTTCCCTCTACCCGCAATCTTGTACAAGTTCAAACTCATTTGTGACTCAGTACAGGTTTGTTTTTGAAAACAGTCAACCCCTGCACCTTTCCATTCACCTCCCATCCCACCTCAGTGACAAGGATTTTTGGGCAGGCACTGTTCCCTGACTGGTGTCTTTCCAAATCAGTCTCAGGTTCAAAAACCTTTCCCCAATGCAAACATTTGACCACACAGAGCCTTGCCCCCCACCTATCTCCACTGCACATGCTCCCAGAACTTTTCTATAGGAAGATCATTATTGAGTTCAGCAGGTACCTCAAGGAAAAAAAAAAAAAAAAAAAGCTTATAAAGTTCTGGATTTCAAATGCTGCACCACCATTGTGATGCACTGTATCTTCCCCAGCCCTGAGCCTTTGATTCAAATAGTTGGAAAGAGCAGTCTGAGTGCGACAGCTCAGCTAAGAGCACATGAATCAGTTGAATTCTTGCCTACAATTCTGTGCCACAGCCAAATCTCTCCTAGGACTGCACTTGAAAACTGAGGATTGAGGTTTTCACATTTTCAGCCACACAATTCCCCTCGACTCTTGTTCAGAAGAGGGGGCTTTGGAAGCCTCAGCTCAAAGTAACCACCACTGCAGCATCAAAGTGTGAGATAATGGCATTTATACAAATGTCTAGCAATGCAAAGAACCACGTTGTACAGAATTTGGATTATAAACCTATCTATCTGATGGAGAAAAACAGCAAAGTGTAAACTGCCCCCTGTGCAATAGTGGTTAAATAAGGACAACAGTGACATGGACCTCTAAACAAGTATTTTCCTCTTTTTTGGTCAGGATCAAAATGTTACGAGGACCCATTCATGCCCAACTCTTTCAACTCCTAGGCTAACTTTCCCCATACTGAATCAGATTGCATTCCCTAGAAGCATAGCGCTGACTTGATTTCACTGGGATTTGAGACATTGGTCCTAAGCAGACCAGGAATTATAAACCCAATAGCTTGACAAAAGTTATTTCCGCTACACACAAATATCCAGAGGAGAGGTAACAGAAGACATATGATTTGTGTATCCTAAAAAGTGTTATGTGTTTAGTTCATACAGTAAAATAACCAGATGATTATAATAGTAAAAAGGCAGATCAGTTCCAAGCAAAAACAGTGGGGTTTCGTACGAAAGTTTTAAAGTGCAATAACTCCTGCCTTTATACATTGCTCAGACAAATGACTTGAAGCTCAGACAATTGAACTGAATTCTACAATCCACCTTTCAAAGTCTGAAAATCAATAATTTGGTGAATGGCTCCCATTAATCCTGTATGCTTCCAAGGTGAGAAGCAACGCTAAAAGAGACACTGTAATGCCTTTAGATCATGAGGCATGTTTATGCCTGCAGCAGTTAAGAGCTGGAAGAAAAATAACTGATTCTTCCTACGATTGTCATCCTTTACTCTTACAGACCTGGCCCCATGGAAAATCTGACATTCCCTTCAGGCAGAGCTGCAGTGAGACCCTCCATACTGCCCTATCAGATCGAATAGCTTTAACGCTGGTTCTGTTGTTACTGGTACCAGTGGAAGAGAACTACAAGTGACTTTATGGGAGAAAGGAAAGACTCTTGACATATCACCTGTTGAGTGGTAATGGTTCCAGAAACCTGTGAGGACAAAAGGAATGGAGATAAAAATCTATGAACAGGACATGAGTCGGGACTGTAACTAACAGAAAAGTTTCTATTTCTGAGTGCTACACACTGAAATGCTTTCTCCCCACCAATAACAAAAGATACTCAAGTTGTAAAGGCATTACAGCCACTATGCTCAAAGGCTGTAAGTGAAGCAAACCTTGTAGACAGAGACAACATCTCCTACAGCTGGGGGCGGGGGAACACACCAAACAAACAAACAAACAAACAAGAAAAGCTTTCAGGAATAGAAACTTTTATCCTGGTCCTCACCACTCACCTGCAAACTTGCCTGTTTTTCCTGCTGTATCAGATAATCTCATAAACGATGTTTTCTCTCTCCAAAGAGACTTGTCTCACTTAATTTAAGCTTTTCAGGTTAGAATTAAAGGGCATAACAGGACAAAAGGAGGGCCAGAGAGAATCTCCCTCCTTTGTTGGATGCAGAAGGTAACCTGGCCACAAAGGATGAGGAGAAGGCAGAGGTACTTAATGCCTTCTTTGCCTCAGTCTTTAATAGTCAAGCTAGTCATCCTTGGGTTTTTCAGGCCCCTGAGCTGGGAGATAGAGATAGGACGCAGAGTGAAGTCCCAGTTGTCGAAGAGGTGGCAGTCACTGACCTGCTCCTCCACCTGGATGCGCACAAGTCCATGGGCCCAGATGGGATCCACCCGAGCATACTGAGGAAGCTGACAGAGGAGCTGGCCAGGCCACTCTCCATTATTTATCAGCAGTCCTGGTCAACCAGAAAGGTCCCAGATGACTGGAAGCTAGCAAACGTGATGCCCCTCTACAAGAAGGGTCAGAAGGAGGATCCTGGGAACTACAGGCCTGTCAACCTGACCTCGGTGCCGGGGAAGGTCGTGGAGCAGGTCACCTTGAGTGCCATTATGCAGCAAGTGCGGGACAACCAAGGGATCAGGCCCAGCCAGCATGGGCTTATGAAAGGGAGATCCTGTTTCACTAACCTGGTCTCCTTCTATGGATGAGGGGAAGGCTGTGGATGTTGTCTACTTGGACTTTAGTAAGGCCTTTGACACTGTCTCCCACAGCGTTCTCCTGGAGAAGCTGGCTACACACAGCTTGGATGGGTGCACTCTATGCTGGATTAAAAACTGCCTGGACGGCCGAGCCCAGAGAGTGGTGGTGAATGGAGCCAAATCCAGTTGGCAGCCAGTCACAAGTGGTGTTCCCCAGGGCTCAGTGTTGGGGCCAGTCCTGTTCAATATCTTCATTGATGACCTGGATGAGGGGATCGAGTGCACCCTCAGTAAGTTTGCAGATGACACCAAGTTGGGTGGAAGTGTCGATCTGCTGGAGGGTAGGAAGGCCCTACAGAGAGACCTGGACAGGCTGGATCCATGGGCCGGGGCCAACTGCATGAGATTCAACAAGGCTAAGTGCTGGGTCCTGCACTTGGGTCACAACAACCCCATGCAACGCTACAGGCCGGGGGAGGAGTGGCTGGAGAGCTGCCTGGCAGAAAAGGACCTGGGGGGGGTGGTTGACAGCCACCTGAACATGAGCCAGCAGTGTGCCCAGGTGGCCAGGAGGGCCAATGGCATCCTGGCTTGTATCAAGAATAGTGTGGCCAGCAGGACCAGGGAGGTGATAGTGCCCCTGTACTCGGCACTGGTGAGGCCGCACCTCAAGTATTGTGTTCAGTTCTGGGCCCCTCATTACAAGAAGGACATTGAGGTGCTGGAGCGTGTCCAGAGGACGGCAACGAAGCTGGTGAAAGGTCTAGAGCACAAGGCTTATGAGGAGCGGCTGAGGGAGCTGGGGCTGTTTAGCCTGGAGAAGAGGAGGCTGAGGAGAGACCTTATTGCTCTCTACAACTACCTGAAAGGAGGTTGTAGCCAGGTGGGGGTCGGTCTCTTCTCCCTAGTAACGAGTGATAGAACGAGAGGAAACGGCCTCAAGCTGCGCCAGGGGAGGTTTAGGTTAGACATTAGGAAAAACTTCTTCACCGAGAGGGTGGTCAAGCATTGGAACAGGCTGCCCAGGGAAGTGGTTGAGTCTCCATCCCTGGAGGCATTTAAAGAACAGATAGATACGGTGCTTGAAGACCTGGTATAGATGGACTTGGCAGTGATACGTTGACGGTTGGACTCGATGATCTTAAGGGTCTTTTCCAACCTTGACAATTCTATGATTCTATGATCTCTTCTTTAATACTGTCTCAGAAAACGTCACTGCTGTATTACAAAGAAAGGGCCTGGCCCCTACCCCCACTGAAGTCAAGAGCAAAACTCCCACTCATTGCTATGGAGAAGGATCTAATCAAAATTGTTATTATCCTACTGCCTCCCAGCCTCCTGGTATGGCATGCAGGAAGTAACAAGCGATATGTTTTTACCCCACTGAATTACTAAAACAAGAATTTAAAAAAAAAAAAAAACAAAAGTACTGTAAGGGCCTACTGGCTGGTCTAGCAATTTATTCCACATAAATGAACTGCATCAGAAAGTGTTTGAAGATTGAGCATTAAGTAGAAGCAGACGCTTGCAGTTCTACAATATGTTGTTTCCTTTTAAAAAAGTTGCGTACCACCTGTTCCTTCCATTTGCTGTTTTTTCCTGAAGACATTGCTGGCAATGGAACTAGTCATTAAAAACAACCCACAAACACTTACTTGGTTAACTAACTAGCACTCGGGAGCTGCTGCCGTCAATAAGAACAACTTCCTCAGATACTCCCTCAATAAATATTTTTCTGGCCCTGCCTCTGGGTTTCACATCTGGTGTTTGGTAGAACATTAACTCAGGCATTTGCTACCACTCAGAAAACTGCTATTTTAACTCTGCATCTTTATACATTATATGTAATCTCAGACAATGAAAAACAAAGTGGCCCTTAAAAAGAGCACATTTTTTTGTATATTCATAATCTCAGGCTTTAAATTATTTGAGTGAGTGGGGTTTGGACATGTAGTCCGAATGCCCAGATGCACCCGAAAGAGAACAAAACCAACAAGCCAGTTCTGCTGCTGTGCAATATAGACATACTTGAGCTGACTTCAGTAGAGCCATGACAATTAGAAATCCGGTCCATTAGACTTACTACTGCAAGCACAGCTGGTTCAGAGTCATATGGGTGCCAGCTGGTTTGCCTGCACTAGTGGAGAAGATATACTACAGCCACAACCCTCATTCAACACCTCCCACTTTGTTTCCTCCCTGGCACGGGTCCAGGGGCAGACAGGCTTCCCTGGTCCCCATCCGACCCACAGGCTTCTGGGGAGGAAGGCGTCACGCAGGCATCCCTCCTGCTTTTCCACAAACGAACACGGGGAGCGTCGCAAAGGTCTGCAAGGTGCACTCTCACTCCACAAGACAGGGCTGGTTAACGTCGCAGTTTGATGGCCTCCATCCTAAACTGCCGGATGCAGCCCAGGACATGTGTTTTTTAACTCTTCAGCATACTGGCCAGACCACAGCCCTCCTGCCGCCCAGGGCTAACAGGATTGCCCACTGAGAGTGCAAGGCAGTGTGCTGCACATCCCGGCAAAGCGCTGCTGGGGGCAAACGCCACAAGAGATCTCTAGATGGAAAAACTCTGTCTCTCTCTGCCCCATGTGAGCTGAAGGGCTCCTTCTTATGAGAGGAGCACTTGGAACAACAATACAAGGAGCACTTCCAATCAAAGGGATATTTTTTTTTTTTTTGTAAGCTCAAGTTCCTTGTGACTTCAACATGAACAGCCAAGGCTCAGTCTAAATAGCTGCTGCCTCACATGACTCTTTCTCCAAGGTATGTAGCAGCCCTTAGCATCAAACCAAAGGATGCTGGATACAATGTCAATGCCTTCAAAATGGAAGCAGGTCTGGCTTTCTCTTTTCCTTTTTCATTTTGGCACAAAGAGAAGAATATCACACAGGAAATCTGTAACAGAGAAAGGAGTAGACCTAAGGATAACATCCTTGCTGTTTGGCCATATGGACTGTCCTCACTCCCCTGTACCACTCAAGTGGCATCGCCCTCCTCAGGAACCTCTGCTGTGGGAGCTCTTTGCATTGCTTGAATCCCTTCACACTTTCTGTTCCTAGCAGCAGAACAGGAGAGACTGGTAATGATGAGTATATGTGAACAGCTCCAGAAAACAACTTGAGGTGCATGATCTTACACTGGGAACTAGAGAACCAGTACACCCTGGTGCGATGACACTTAGATTTCTCCAAGGGATCAGGTGCCTTATTACGATCATTTAGTTGCTGTGCTATAGCAGACCGCTTTTACAAGATAAACAGGCCAAAAGAGCAGCAAATTTAAAGACAGAAGCACAAAAGACTCCACGGTGTAAAGTGGTGATCACAGTTCTTGTATCACTCTTTTAACAGTATACAGGTAAGTGCTCAGCTAGATCTGTCTGTTTATAGGGCTTGCAAGGACACCAGCTCACTCAGCTTCTTCATGTCCCACATTTGACAGCGAACAGAAGTGTCCAAAAACCAAAAGCTTTTTCTAGGTTCTCCAGAAAACGGCTCAACCGCACATGAGCTTCATAGCCCTCCTGAGGTGCTAATCTACAGGCTCTGCTCTCTGCAGGAGCAGAGCAGGGCGAGCACACTTCTTGCAAGAAGTAACCACACACAAGGGCCTAATGTTAAGCTAGGTAGTGCAGGTCTTTGGGCTTTTAAAAAAATTCTCTCTATTTTTTGTTCGTACCACATGGAAATTCACCACAAATTAGTATAGGTCTGGGAACGATTTCCTACATACACTCATGTTCTTCCTGTGAAATATTCTGATAAGATTTAAAAACATGTTTTTGTTGCTTTTTTTCTTTTAGATTCTCAGTAAGACACAACTGTTGCACTTACATTTCATGTTTTGTTTTGAGAATTTGGGGTTTATTGCCTGCAATTGTGAAAAATTAGGTAATATTTAGGTTCAATATGTGCCTGAGCTTGCAGAGACAGGTCTGAAACAAATGGTCTTGCTTTCATTCCTTTGTGCAAGATATACAACTGCTATGCGATGAGCAAGAAGGACAGGGAAGGTGCTTTGGGGCAGTCCAGAAAGTGATGCAACAGAGTCAGACCAAGAAACGTGTGAAGATTTTTTCTGTGCCATTATGTGGGTTGTATACAGGGTTAAGAGAGGATTATAAGAAAGGCTATCAAGACAAAAGGGAGAGCTGAACATTTAGCATGCTGTGAAAAAGTAACATGATCTGAATATTCCTTAGATTCATGCAGGAGAAGAGGGAAAGAAAATAACATCAGATAGAAGAACTAACAAAATTCAAAGTTTAAAGTGTTTCTTCAGCCTTGATCTGTGGCTGCTCCTGCAGCCTGCACTCACTGTTTGATCAGCTTACTAAAATGGGATTTAGGCAACCAATTATTTAATTACAAGAAGATTTTTTGCTGTCCATTTATGCAAGAACACATCTTCTCCACATGGTAAATTGTGAGCAGCTCAAACACAGCTGAAAGTACCCATATTCTGGGCACTGGAAGAATTGGATTACTCCTCACTCCTAAAAGCAGACAGGATTTACCCATCCCTTTCAGCCAACAGCTCCCCAGCCTGCACTGACTTTCCTGGTTACACACATGGCTGTTTGTGATGAGATTTTGGTAAGAGCAGACAGCACATTCAACACCTGCCATCAAGACTTTTGAAGCTCCAACTAGCACCAGTGAATTAAAATGCAGAATGAACTCTCCTCAACTTCACTGTTGCTCTTCTTTGCAAAGAGCACCCACCAAACAGCTTCATCTACACTTTAAGCTCAGATCCTCAAATCACACTCTTCCATTAGAGTTATTTGGCTTGGCCTCATTACAGCTTTGAAAGACCTGGCTCTTCCTGACCATTTAACTTTTTGCCTAATGAATCATGTTCAATGACATGCAGAGGCTGACAAGGAGCAGCTAAAAGAAGCATCTTGCACTCGCTGAAATCAAAGCTAGACCTTTTCTCACTGGAAAAGGATTAATACCACGAGTATTAATCCAACCCCGGCAGTTTCATTTCAAGTATGTTGATAACTGGAGGCTTGCTGATAGATTTTCACACCTCACCTCTTTCTCTCACTGCCTTCGACAAACACGTGAGACAAGGCTTACAAGACTACAGCAATTCTTCTTAGCATCTTGAAAATACAAATAGTATGTCTGCACTGCAGCCCATCGTCATTATAACACAGTTTTTGCCAAGCACTGCACTCTGAAATATCCAGCAGAGATACTGCTGCTCTGTACTGAAATACTGCCACTCATTCTCCTGCTTTAGAAAGACTCATGCCTTCACACACAGGAAAAAAGAACTATGACCTCCAAGAGAGAGAAGAGGGGCTGCAGTAAGAGCAATGTTGCAGCCAGAAGAAACTGCCCCCAGCACACAAGATGCAGGCAAGACATGTCTCAGTTTTTACTCCAATCCTCACCCTAGAAAGAAGAAGGACAAGAACCAGCTCCAGGAAACAAAAAAACAAAACAAACAAAAAAAAAACCACAACCAAAAAAAACCCCCACCAAACTACGATTTCACTGTGGCTGTGCAGTGCCACCAGATAAACCTGGTGCTTGAACACTTCAAGTAACTGAGATCAGCACTTTTCTTGGCTGAAGAGGAATGACCAAATAATTGTCCTTGCAACAACCACTGGATAAAGTGAAAATGGTGTTTACTGGCTCTCTTTGTGTTGTTTTTCACTTGAGCCATTCAAATAACCAAGAGCTGTCTGCACCCATTACACAAACCCTCCTCTGAACAGATAATGCCAGGGTGCAGTGGGAAATCTAGGGATCAGCATATTTCTTTGCATCTGTGCTGCATTGCAAATTTGTGTATTCCGTAAACAACCTCAATAAAACATTTCAACAAAGCAAAGCAACAAACCCTCAAACAAGGTGACCATGTGGTGACTGACAGACAAGTAATCAACGCATGTTGCAGAGATCATTTTTGGCAACAATGAACCCTAAATTTGAAGCGTGAGAAGAGAGAAATGCCACGTCATAGATTCAGCTTGCAGTGCTTGTACTCCGCAGTACCAGCTTTTAGATAGCTCAACTTGTACTGCCAATAAGACATTTCCTACAGAAAACAGACACCTGCACAAAAAAGTTGGCAAAAATCCCAATGCGCTTTTATTTTCACTTAAATTTCCACCTCTGTGCCATAAACACCTTCACTGTATAGCCCAGGAAATGTACGCATTGTCTTTGTTTAAAACACCATCAAAATACATAACACAGATACATGCAGACATAGGAGGAGTCCTGTCAAACTATTTGAGTTTGTTTGAACAAGCCACAGAGATTCATTAGGCAATCCAACCCAGTAAAGTCGAGATGTGCAGCATTGCCAGTGCTCTGGAATGACTGATACAAGATTAACAAAAACAGAAAACCCACCTTTTGATGTCGTCACGTTGTCGGTCACAGGATATTTTAGTTCAGGATTCCACAATCTGAAACAAAGGAAAAGCTCTCAGTTAGTGACAGCTATTAAAGGGAATAGGCTCTCATATTTTATTAAATAAATTAAAGACTCATGAATTGCAGCATGTGATTAACAAAATACCTGCCTTCTCTGCTTTTGGTAATGTGCAAAGTTACACCAAACTCGCCTTTCCAGTGACTAGAACCTCTACTGCCATCATAGCTTACCTCCCTTCATATGCATCAGACCACGTCCCACTGAAGAGCTTGGGCCTTCAGAATGCCTGTTCTCATATAAAGTGGATATCCACAGAAAAGCAGATTCCACTGAAACACAGCCTACACTGATGGTTTCTGTTAGGATCAGAGTTTTACAGAAATAAAAACCCCTTCTTATTTTACAGAAAGGAGATCTGCAAGCAGAAGACCTTTCATGTATCTAGTTTCACCAGGGATTATTCACCAAAAATTATAAAAGATGGTAACAGAAACAACCGAAAGTACAAGGAGTCAGCAAACAAAGAACACAGATAATACAACTTAATTTACCAAAAGCTTCCTTGTTTCCAGGAATCCCACAGTTATATCTCACAGTAAAAAATGATGTGCTTACAAGCTGCAGGCCAGACTGATGGGACCTATAAATTGAGTATCACGTAATTGAGTATCATGTACCACAGAAAAGCCGCAACGGGGAAGTGCTGCCGAGCAATCACAGAGGAGAATCCTCTCTGGTGCTACAGATGTTTATTGCATGACCTTGGGCACATCCTGAACTACTTTGTGTTCTAGTTACTACTACTACTACTATCTTAAGATGAGTTTAGTATCATTGCAACAGCATAAATGAGGATTGATTACTGCTTTGAAAATCCTGGGAAAGATTGGGCAAGGGAGAAGCACCTATAAAGTGAAAATTGTTGGTATTTACAAATTGCATTGAATTGCCCAAGAAGGAGGGAGAACAGACTGACTTCTCTTCCCAGCTTCAAGCCAACGGTCAGCAAACAGATCATTTACCGGTACTATCACCCTTAATCAGCACGCACTCTACCTGAAGAATTAAATTCTGCCAGAATATGGCTAACAAAAAAGCACAGCTGGACAAAGCTATATTACATATTCACTGCTTGACAGGGGAAGGGTGGAGAGAAGATAAATGCTAGCAGGAATAAAAGCACTTTGTACTTTTAGTCAACTTTGCTATGTCTCACTGTACCCATGAGCATAGGGACTGTCAATGAAAGTAATGGGAGTCTTGCTTCCGACTTTATCGAACTTAGAAATGAAGCATTTCATTTCACAGAAAGGTAGTGAAGGGCAGATTCAGTGTCTTGCCAAAGTTAACATGAGGCGGTGGCTGAATCATGAGCAGAAAGCAAAGACCCCATCCCTACCTCCCTCTGTTAAGCATGGGGCAACTTTCTGAAAAGCAAAAAAAGATTAAGTCTGTATTGCACACTGCTGTTATAACCGAAGATAATGATGGAGGTGTAACCAGGAGGAAAAATGGAAGAAAACTCAAGCTCAACTATTTCTTCTTTCCTCCCAATACCAGAAAATGAAAAGTCAGTTCTTACAATATGCTGGCCAGGCGTGGTCCCTATTATCTTCAGTTAATTCCACATGTCTGAGAAGGAAATCAGCTCTAAGCCGGTTAGACTTGCTAAATAAGATTTGTCCAAGGCCCCACCCACAGCAGCAGTGTCATGCACCAAAGATTTGGCATTCTTTAGGAAGATGCTACTTGTCCAGACACTGTTAATAATGGTCAGCAAAACGCAACCATCTAATAACTCATACATAACACTTCCCTCTTGAGCAAAACCCCATTCAGAACCTCCTAATCTCTGAGGAGCTCCCCGTCCATATCCAAAGCAAGAGATTAGTAGGGATGGTACCAGCAGGATCCCTTTTATAAAGCTTCTGATGAGCGTATGATGGACAAGCACACAACCCTGGCACCTCCAGCAAGGAGAACTCCCAGCATCTTTAAAGTCTCATCCACAACGTTCACCCACTGAGAGACTCTTATCTTGGGTCACGATAAAAGGGAAACAGACTTGTTGCTAGCAAGATAATATGGTTGTAAAACACTGATCAGACACCTATTTACTTTCCTGCTTTAGTTACACTCCATTAACTCTGGTTTAGGAACCTCAAGATTTTCAGAATCACAGCCCTGACTCATGCAGCCTGTGGTGAACACCCCGGACAGATTTAAGAAAAGACTATTAATAAATAAAGCACCATGCCAATTGCTTGACTCAGACAAAACACATTTAGCACTGCTAAATGTTGGCACTTTGTCTTCTGAACACTTGTTGGCTAATAAAATCAGGAGTTGTTTTTAAAGAACATGCCTATATTGAATAATTTCTCTACCCCTTTCCTGTAACTACAGTGGCACTTGCTAATGCTGTCAGCTTCTACATGAAGTTGGTGTTCCTGCAAGGAGTCACACTGACAGATCTGGTTAGCAGTCTTTCACTAACAGCTTTCCAGTAACATGCAATAGCAAAATAAAGTTGTCCGGTATTTGCCAGCCCCGAGAGAGGGACATGTGCTGTGAAGACAGCTGTGCTTATCCAAAATATCCATTGGCACAGGTGGACCCTGGGTACGTTTCATTTCAGAAGATGAAGTTGGTTTGGCTAACAGGGAGAAACTGAAAATCTGAAGGCAGGAGATGGATTGGGTAATGGTGATCATGAAATGATAACACCAACTATTCCAACAGAAGGAAGGAACACGTGCAGCAGATTAAGGGTAGTGAATCTCAAAAAAGATTTCAAGTAACTCTGCACAGGTCAGCAGGGCTTCGTGGGAGGCCAAAAGAGTGCAGGAAAGCTGCCAGTGCTGGAGATGGAATAAAGATACAAAGGTAAACTATTCTGAGGCAAAAGAAAGCCGGGACATCAAGTATGGTGCTGACCAAAACAGAGAGAGATGTTTAAAGAATATTAAGAAGAAACTCATGTAGGTAAGTCAGCTGAAACAGATGAAATTAAACTACAATTTTTTTATGTAGAAAACAAACAAACCCAAAACAAAACAACCACACACTAATGGATGAAACCACTGACACTGCAAACTCATGGGAGATGAGGGAAGTCCTAAAGCACTGCCTGTAGGCATGCACAGGACCCCCATAAAAAGGAAAGAAGATGACAACCGCATGGAACTAGAGACCTGTCGGTCTAACTCAGATTCCTGAAGCAAATCGTTAATCAATTATAAATACCCAAAAGATGGATAGATGATCAAAATCAGCAAATCTGCTTCTGTAAGGAACCAACCAAGACAAACTGGTCTAATCTAGTTTTCTGTTACAGTATAGCATATTTACTGGAAAAAGGGCAGCACAGACATGCTATACTCTTCAGGGGTTTGAATGAGTTTTCAGAGGTGTCAGTCTGAGGCTCACTTCTTTGCAATATTTTGTGTGACTAGCCAGAAAAAAGCACTGAGCTGAGAGAGTCTGCAAGTATTTCATTAGGTCCAAAATAGTCCAAAATCAACGTCATGAAACTCAATGATGCAAAGTGCTGTTGTAGCGCTGCTGCAGAGGCGGCAAAAAGCAATATTTCAGAACACAGCTTCATCCACCAAAATCTTAGCTGAAGCCCAACAGGCTGAGCCCAGGTACATGACTTTGCACAGGAGGAGCTGGAGTGCAAACCCACATTCCTCTCTGCTGTACTGTGTGGAGGTAAGTCACACCCCACAGAAAAGCAAAGTGAACAACTGCATATTCAGCTTCCATAGTCAGATTTTCCAGAGCTCTTCTGTCAGAGCCATCAACGTAGTACTGTTGACTGTTGTCTGCAACACAGACATGCCTTAACACAGGAGATAATCCTCCAAAGTATAAAGCTAGCAGTTGTCGAACATGTCTGAAAGACTTGCAAAGGAGATTTAGGCTAATCTAACTAAATTAGGAACCTACTGAGGCTGTACACCACCTTCACTGGACAGTGAAAAAGAACGAGGTAAACAGGATGGGGACACCTTGGGGAATTCACCTCCACAACCAAGGTCTGCATCGTATCTCTTGCAATTCCTTCCTTCCTTGGGTTACCTCTCTTTGATCTGCGCACTGCAGAGAATGGACAGTCCAAGATTTTTGGTTGTTTGTCTGCCTGCACGTGACAAAGCTGAGCAGCAGGATCTGCGGATGTACTCCGAAGGCCTCGTCCTTGAAAATACACTAGGCTAATTCACATTTTGGACTGAGGTTCACTTTTGAAGCCTACGGCTCCAGCCTGCTCACATCAGTCTGCGTGAAGGGAGAACAAATGCATCTTCTGTTTCTTTAAAAAGCCAGAAATTTCAAAGCCTGCTTTATCTCTGATTGGAGTAAAACTGTTACTCATCTGCTGTGGCACTTTTGATAGCCTCTCTTACCAACATCTTGTGAAATGAAAAGTTTAATGAGTCCTAAAAAACGCAGAATATTTTAGATGGTTTATACATGAAAAATGATCTATGGCTCAGAGCTGAAGAGGGAGTAACGTAACAGATCTGTGGGGCATCTTCTCTGCTGTGCAAAAAAGGAGCAGAGACACATTCAATATCATTAATGGAAGCTGAGAGCCTAGTTTCCCGGGAGCTATATGGAGCACATACCCTTTCAACTTTAATCTCCCAGTTTCAGGGACAGGAATTCACACCAGAGGTACATTGTGTGCTGTCGGTACTTCTGCAGCGACAGACCCTCAAAGCTTCCATTTGGTTCTTCGACTGATCCTGTTATCCTTTTGCCATTTTTTAATGCTTAAACACATTTTCAAAGGTGCAACTTGACACACTGCAAGGGTACCAACAGTGCAAGAAAATATGTAACAAAAAAAAAATTTACTTTAAAAAGCAATCAGTGTTGCTCTAACACTGCTCCTATTCAAGTAAATTCTTTATCCTTTCATAACAAGGCACTTCTGTTAGTATGAACCTGCAAATTCTGAATTGCTTCCTATTCTCATTCATAGGCAATGTCTTTCTTGTAGCAATTCTGATTTCCAGGGAGTTTATTCTGGATCTATACAATTGCAAGTGAAATTAAACCACATCCTTTTATTACCTGCTTAGCCGACTTTCAATTTATTGACATCAACGCTGTAAGAGATAACACGGTTGGAAGCTTTCTGCGAGGGAAGAATAGCCTGAAACTTTTTTATTCTTCCATGAGATTTCATACTCAAAATTCTGACTCCTAGCTAGGACAGATCAGCAGAGCTGTACTAAAATGCCAGGGAATGGCACTGATTCATAGCAGTTAAGGATCAGTCTTGGACACATGTCTTGGGGAACCACAACGCGAGTTGTTCCTTCCTCTATAGTGATGAAAAGATACTTGGAAAGTATCTTTGCTTTCTTTTCCTGACAGAGAATCTACACATTCCCCTTCTCTCCCTAAAACAAATCCTTGAGTGTTTCTCCTGTTACTCTCACAACATCTGTCCTGAGCCCACAGAGCTTCACCACTGACCACTACTTGCCAACCACATTACCACACTCAGCCCTGCCAATCACAACTTTTCAAGAGGAAGCATTAAATGAACAGTCTCCCTCTGTCTTACAGGCTCCTATTATTTTAACGTCCAAACTCCTCCCAATCTACAATCTTCACCTTCCCAATTCTTCTATGATATAGCAAAGGATGTTATCCCAGTACACAAGGGTAACTGAGGCACACAGAGATTAAGTTATTTACTGCAAGTTCCCAAGAAAATCTTGGAAAACACACACAGACCTCAATTCAGATGTCACCTCCACTGGGTGTTTGCCCCAAACAAGTCTGTCACATGGCCTCAGCTTATGCTAATGGTACCCATTAAGCAGGCTCACAGCAGCTACACAACTTTGGAAAGTCCACAAACAGCCCTAGTTAAGGGTTAATAGTTGAGAAAAAACCTCCTTAACAACTACCATAGGCAGTCTCCTTTCAACAACAAGCAAATCAAAGAAGAATATAATGCAAAGCTTCAATAATACAGAGAAGAAAAAAAAACAGCAGCCAAATGACACTCATTTCTAAAAATGAAGTTCAATTTAAGGTACTCAGAAATCAATAAAAGGTCTTCTGGAGTTTCTAAGTGTCACATGCATGAAGGATTACTTTGGGGAAGCATATTTCTTAATTAGATAATGGATCAATTCAATCTGTGGTAACCTTAAATATCTGAAACACCCAAATGGGCTAATTCGGTAAATATGAATCTTGAATAATCTTGAATAATCTAAAACGACTCTGCTGTCCTAGATAAGAGAAAGAAGTTAAGAAGTTAAAGAATTAACTTTTCTGAGCAGTTTAAACTCCAGCTTCCTGATGCACAGGTTTTAATTAAAAGATCACCATGTCTTTCCACAGGACCTCCTCTTCATTCTTACAGCAATTAAAGCTACTCCAGGGATGAAGCAAGGGAGGTGTCTGTAGGACAGCTCTCTCTGACACCACAACTCAAAGGCATGTAATAAAACAAGGACTGGGGATGGGGAAAGGAGTGTGCAGGTGTGAGGAGGACGGCCTCGGAGTCAATGCAGGAGGCCCTAGACAGCTCTTTCTTTCCCAGCCTCTGCCCAGGGTCTGGTGTCCTACCTGCATCTCTGTGCCCAAACTGCTCACATGGGGTCAGAGCAGAGTGCTGACGACTCTGCAGTGAACCTGAGCAGCTTCCACTGGACACCTACAAGTAGGGTTACTTGGACTTTAAAAGTTTGTTCCACCTCTACCATGCAAGTACACCTCCATTTCACTGCAGGGTTCTGAAATATAAATTCCTAAATGTGTGACACAGTAAGATAACGTAAGAATGACAGATACAGAAAAGAACAGAGTCATACACAGTTTGCAGAAAACAAGAAGAATGAAGACATGCACTGAAATTACAGGAGAAAACCAAAAACACTGAGTGGCTGTTCCCAAATGGAGCAACATCCACACCAGGCACTTAGTAAGGCAGGAGTTCTGTGGAAACAAGTAACAATGTGATCCCATAATTAAAGACTGCTTTATAATACGTATGCAGAAGGCTGCCACAAAGACTGCACAAACACCCTTTATTCCAGTATTTCCTGAAATGAGCCATTTGACTCGGCAATGTTAAAAGGTTCCTTTAACAGCTTTTTCGGTCCGTGATACATCATCTAGATGTAACTGAGGTCAAGTGCATTAAGAATCTGGGTAACATTTTGTGCAGCAATATGACAAAAGAGGCACTGTCTGAGCTACGAGGGCTGACTAGCACTCAATCTATTTCTACGGCCATACTAGAAACATATGTGGAAGCATACAGAACTTGGAATTTATTAAAAAAAAACTCTTTAAATAAGTTTTTTTTAATTCCGAATAAAATATATGAATACTAAGTCTTTGGTGGCCTCTTAGCCCCTCTATGAACGACAGTGGCATCACAGAAACAGCACATTAACAACACTACCCAGTCTAAAGGTTAATTCGGGAAGACTAGGACACATAGCAGGGCTTTCTGGGTGCCTCACCCAGAGACCTTAGTAACAAGTAACAATGACAAACTGATTCAAATCTGGCTTACAAACCCCATTTTTTACATATTTATTAACTTTTAATTAGTAGGCACAAGCATCATTCTAGTTTTAAGTAATCCTTCCTTGAGAAGTGACATGATCTCTATCGTATTTGCATTTCAGCCAAGGAAGAATGCACTTTTTCCTTTATTAAAAGGGCTGACAGTCAGTAACATAATTAATGAGCAGCTTTGAATGTGATCTTCCTTTAAAACCCTCTATTCAGGATCAGAACACTGTTTGTAATTATAGATGCTGAGCAAGAGGCTTGTCTTGGTACATTTCAAACTGCTACATAAATAATTCATCTCCAGCTTTTTTTCAAGTTAGAGATTTTCAAAGGTTCCAGGGGCTTTCAGAATGGAGGGGTTTGATTTAACAGGGGCTGGTCACTCAAAGCAGATGCTCAGAAAACTGCTGCAACAGCCCTAAGCTGACTACAGTGGCAACTGCTTTTATGAGCAAAAAAAGGAAACTGGGCTCTGACACAGCAAGCTGTGATTCTTGAAAGTAATCCTTAATCATGCAAGCAGCCCTACTAACCTCAGTGGGTCCTACCACATAACCATTTGTAAAACCAAGACATACCAAGTACAGGGCTCAAGGGATCCCTCACGACATTTCCGCTGACACTTTTTGGTTCTGGAATAGTCTCTTCAACTGCATACTTTTTCAAAAGATACAAGGAAAGCACTTGGGAGCAAGCAAGAACAGCTACAGCCTTAAATAAATTACACCACACGTGTCAAAACTCTAGACCATGTGCTGATTTGAGATAGAGAAGGTGTCTGACAGGGCATGCAGTGTTAACCTAACCACACAGGCAGAGGCCACTTGAAGTAATTGTATTCAGGACCCACATCAAAGAGAGCAGAGGGTTTATGAAAGCTGCATATGTTCTGGTCCTCAATATTTGGGTGTGCAGATATGCATGTATGTATATGTGTCTGTATGTATATATACACACACAGAATAATTATACAAACTTTTTTTTTTTTTAAAGGAAAGACAGGAAAGGAAAGCACAGGTAGCCAGGACATGAACATCTGAAGAGCAAATCTATTGAAAATTAAACATCTTATGCAATTATAGTAGATTCTACAAGTATTTTCTGAGCATTGGTTCTTACAAGCACAAGACTGCCACTGAATCAGAATGACCACTTCCATTCTGTGAGGCAAAACCAAGAGCACACCTGATTTGAGCCTTCATGCCATGGCAATTTATACCTACAAAGCATGTAGCCACATGGTCCCACTTTTTAGGAGGTTTTTGGTTTTGGTTTTTTTTAATCCTGTATCACCATAACTCTGACAGTAAGTCCTTCTGCAGTGGTTGAAATGCACACCATCTCAGGATAATGCCTTGTGCTGGATGCCAAAGACTTAATCAAGCTCATCAGCGGTGTGCTGTTGCATGCCGATTTTGACACTTCAAGGAATAACAAAATATTCAGTTCAACTCATTAATCCTTTAATGCAGCTTCCCATCGATCACAGAGCTCACTGTAATTGCAGGTTTCAAAAAGCACCAATAAGATTATGAACAGAGCAATGCAGAGGACAGCACAACAAGAAAAGGACTTCAGATGCCAAATCATTTCTATGCAAAGCCTGTACTAATAGCTGCAATCTCCTCACATGCATCAATGTCAAACCATAGGCAGAATTACCTGTATGTGGTCCACAGAGGTATAGTAAGCCAACAAGCTGCCAGAGCACACTGCAAGCATAAATCATTTCCTAGGTGTAGTATCAGTCCCTACATTTAGGCACAGGCACCTCATATTACAAAGGTTGAGTCCAGAAACTCCACTGCTGACCATCTGGTCACTGGACATTTGAGCCAGGGACCCAGTTCCACCACTCACCTCTGGTGAACCTCTGCCTCCAACATCCTGCTCTGACCCTGCTGAACAAACCCTGTAAACATACGGGAGTTGCAGGAAACTTGACTTATGACTTTGCAGTCTCACTGCACCCTTCCATACTTGCAGCTAGTTTTTCTCTGCTATGTACAGTGACCACGCAATTCTTCAGAAAAGAATTTGCTGTCTCTTACTGGTAAGTCCCATCATCCAATTTTCAGTTTGTCTGCACTATACTGGCTTTATATTTTAGGCTTTCTCTCCCATTCACCCCTCCCAATTTACTGTGCAGCATTTTGCAATCTCTCAGCAATGCAGACAAATCACTGCCTATTGTCATCCTTCCATCACTCTTATTGAATAACATGAATGGAGACATACACTGGTTTTGGGTAGCTGAACACCTTTGGTGAAGACAAATTGAGGCAGACACTCTCTAGGACAGTCAGGCAAGAATCTTTGTGTAATAAATTTATGAGTGCCAATTTATTTAAAAACTATATAGCGCAAATAAGCGTACATTCTTCTGTCCAGGTCTCAGGATTTTTCCCTGTCTCCTCCCCTCACGTGTTAAGAGTGGGATCTTACCCACACACACTGACCCCAGGGGTACTGTAGGATATATGGCTCCAACATAAAATCATGGAACACACCAGGAGGCATGTGTGCTGTCAGGTATTCCTGATATGGGTGTTTACTCCACCACTTAATGTCAGTGTTTAAAATCAGCTGTCTTTGGCTAGGATACTCAGTGCTCAAGCACCTGTCATCATCCACGTGGACAAACTATACTGTTCCAGAATTTCTCCTTCAGCTTTCAATCCTCAGCAGGTTGCTCTGCAAATACAACACTTTTCCCTCTGATTTTCCACTATCTCCTTGCAATCCTCAAGTACATTTCCCCTACATCACTTAACCGTAGTAATGTGCTGGTGTAAGGCCAGGTACTGTCACCTTTGTCAGCACTTTTTTTCTACTGTTTCCAGAAGTCCCAAGGAATATGTAAACCAAGTGCTGTAACAGCAGAGAGGTACCATCATCACCACTGAACAGATAAGGCACGATATCTCCTCGGTTTTTTTCCTCGCAATCCCCATGATTTCTCTTCTCTGCTTAGCACTGACATCTCAACTGTTCCACCTTGCAAAGCTCAAGATATAAACACTCATAGTTCAATACAAAGATGACCTTCCCCATCAGCGAAATGCAACAGAGTCCTGCCATCCATGGCCCTCAGGCAGTCATGGGACGTGCACACTTGAGAGGCAAAATTTCTGTGCTAAAGCCCTACAGATAACACTGCGTAGCCGTAATTGCCTCACATAGGGCTCTTCTGCACTCAACCATGAAAGAAAGAACACTCAATAGAGCAAACTACCAAGCAACCATCAGCAAACAGCACTCAAGTCAAATGCAATCATGGTTACATACATGGGTACATAGGGTTGATGATGTCTTTAAGGCTAGAGCCTATTTTGCATTGCCCCCAGCTCAAAGGCAAATATGCCAGCAGTAATGGTAATTGAACCAAAGAACTGGATAATTCTGCCCTAAGGAAAGAACATTTGGTAAAGGTTGCATCAAAAGCCAGAACATCCCTGGTAAGAGAAAGCTTCAGCACCTGCTGTTACCTGCACGTCACTTGAGCACTGTGAATAGATCTTGTTAAACACAGATGACACACTTGGTCTAGGTGCAGCAGAGGAAGCCATCATGATAGCATGGCAGGCCTAACTGCTGCAGCAGAACAAAGCGGTACTGCAGGCAAGCACAACCACCAACCACACATTCAGCACACAAGACTTGGTTGTGTGATCACAGCCTGTGTATCTTCTTTCATTCACATTTACTCAGCAAGTATCAGCCTTAAGGCAAGGCATAGAACCAAAGCACAACTTCCCAACTGGGACCATAAATCAAAAAATAAACAAGGTAAACAAGACAAGCAAAGAGAATACACCTTGCCATCCCCATCAGTGAACACTGTTTCTACTTTTCCTTTTCTTGAAGAATAAGAGATGGGTAAATAAAAAAGAATCAATGGTTGCTGGGGGTTTTATTCATTTCCACATGTTTTATCTTTACAGGAAAATCACTCTCATCGTCTTACCTAGTGTTAACTCCAATATGAACTGACAGCTTTGCTTTTACCATTCCTACCTGTCCAGAACAGCAGTTCTGGTTCCTATCCAACACTTAAAATATTCACTTATGCATTCTATCCCTGTCAATCTCTGAATCGTCTTAATTATTCAGTAATCTGCTACAAGGATTTCTTTAGAGAAGATCTGTTCAACATGGCATATATGGAATCCATTTCAGTAAAGGATTTATTTTCCTGTCAGATTAGAAAATAAATTGATAAAACTACTCTTGCTTTCCAAGATAATGGATGTGTTACACCAATTCTTTAGACTTCTTAGCTTTAGGGTAGAAATTTTCAAAAACATGGTAGCACCTGGATAGACCAAAGAATGCAAACTCCTAACCACCTTTCAAAAAAAAAAAAACAAAAACAAAAACGCACACCTTCAAATATTCAGTCTCTTTTAAAAAGGGTAACAGGACCCACAGTACTAGTTATACCCAAAATAAGACCTAGAGCTGGGGATTATAAAGCATATTCTTTGACCACACTTAATTCATCAAGCAAAATCTAAGAGATTTCTGCAGCTAAGAAGGAAAAAGCTAAATCTTGCTGCACAGAGAGGAACTTTTCCTTGCGTGTATCTAGTGTGGATACTTTGCAACTGATCCACTGAGGAGGTAATACATATATACAGACACACCTCAAAATACAGTGCTGGCTGCTTCCCTGCAGAGCCACAAGCTGGATATCCTCCCGGCTCCTCCCTTCCCAGATGCCTGGAAAATCCTTATGGATTTACAAGAGCAGAGACCACAGCTGTCCCACTAAACACACAGCAGCAGCTTTTGGATGACTACCAAATACATCTTTACTTGGGCCAGGGAAAACTGTCCTGAATCCCAGTGTGGGGGCCTGCCCTACCCAGAGATTTTCCACTTCCATCGCGCTGCGGATAAGCGCAGAGCCGCTGTGGCACAACGCTGCGGGCGGTGGGAGCAGGCCTGGCCCGTGGCTGCACCAGCGCCCAGCTGGCACAGAAGGGCATCCTGAGCAAAGGCAGCTGCTGGGCACGCGGGAAGGCAGCTACCTCTTGCAGTGACAGCCTCCGAAAGGAAAGTAAAAGCGAAAAGGTGGTTGTGGCCTGGCTAATCCTGCAATCAAATAAACTCTTAATGGCTCTCTAGTGGTGCGTAATGCTAGTGGAAGAACTATGCAGCTTTTGTAAAAAATTATAAATTAAATCTGCTTTTCTTCTGGGGTTTTGTGGATAATTTCACTCTTTACCTCACAAGCAAAAGTTTTCAATAATTTTTTCAATACTTTTGTAAAAGTTTAAAGTTCTTCAAAATGGCAATCTTCCAATTAAAAAAAATATTATTGACTGAGTGGTACTGGTAATATTTAATCATTACCACAACAAAAAATGTCATTGGATTTCTTCCTCTCATTGCAAATACCTCACCACGAGCTTCCAGAGCCTTGCCCATCCACTAAAGTAGATGCTCCACAACAAGCAGTTAAACGTTCAAATTACCTAATATTGCAGGAGAGTGTACACACATGAATTATGTTTTATAACAGGAAGAGAAGCCTATAAATTTTATGTGCAATTTCCAAAAGACAGATTCTATTCAACATTAAACATTTAGACAACAGCTAAGGAAGAATAACCGGAATAACTAGAATACTCATTCAAACTGCGTGCTACAAGAGGAAATAAATATGACGATCTGTTTGAAAATACTATAACCTCCAATGATGTTTTCCAGCACTATATGGGAAAAAAGGGATAATTCTATTTATTATTATTATATTAAAAACAACGTCTGTGCTTGCAAGTGTCCTTGGGAAAAGGTGCACAACGTATTCCTTTTTCTGCAAAGGCCACGGAGAGAAAGAAAACCAAGTATCTCTACTTTCTGCATCACTGTCATATTGTAACCAAGAAGGCTAATTAATGGGGCTGCCTCAGCAGCTGTCATGAAAATATTACTTTTTTTTTGTTCTTCAGAATAGGTTTACTGCATTTTTACCCATTTAAAACTTTCAAGCAAATACAAGAGGACGAATTTTTTGATAAGTCTAGTTTTATCCAGATAGAAAAAAGCAACCATTGGAACACATTCTTTTTCAATTACGTCTTGTCTGCAGATTACAACAGGTAAAATCTTGGAAAAACTTATTATTCAGATAAAAGCAGCAAAAAGCTTTCCATTTTGACTCAAGTCTCCTTAATTTTCAGGGCTGCCTGTTTTTCTTTGACCAGCAAGACAGATTTTCTGAATTTCAAACCATTTGCAAACAATGTGCAAGTAGTTCAGTTGAAAGAAAAATTTGCAAAATTAAAAAATGATTTCCCCTAAATTTTGCTGGTGAAAGTTTACCATCCTTTTCAACTCACCAGAAATGTTTGTTTATATTATTCAAGCCATCCTTATCATGACACGTAAAATTGATTTAAGCAACAATGCCATGCTGTGTCTTTTAATTAAGGTATTTATTAGTAATGATAAGATCCTGTTGTCACAGAAAGAGGAATTTACATTAGTAGATAAATTTTAAAATACTATTTTTGCAACTTGTCCATCAGACACAAATGTTTCAGATTCTTTTCTAAATTAGCTCCTATAATAACATGACAAACTGTGAAAACATTCCCAACCATTTCAGTGTTGCATACATCAGATATAGCAAAGAATGCTACCCACATGCTCTCCTTTAGCCTGCTTATTGCATGCAAAAATCAAACATGTATAGAGTTTTCAGGATCTTTTGTTTTCTGTTCTATATACTGTTCTGACGATTATTCCTTAGATCTCAGGTTTCCCCAATGGAAATCCCTCAATTTCTTTCATCAAACATCTCAGAGTTTTAAAAGGTGATTCTATGTTCAAACCATTAAAGGAGTTTCCAGTGCAAATAGCAACCTTCTGGGGAAAATGTATTTTATTCAGTCCTTCTGTTCTTCTCGCTTTGTTGTCGATGCTACTTAATTCACCACAAATAGATGCTTGACAAGTGTCTTGCCCTCTACTCCAAATAAAGGTTTTGAAACTAGAAGGGATATCAGTACTTTTGTGGGATTTTTTTTCCTATGAGAATTTGCTGTATATTATACAGTAGCAAACCTCACCAACTTAAAGAAAAAAATCCCCATGCAGTACAATGGTAGGGTGGCAGAGATGATCATAACACCTCTTCAACCTTCTTTTTTATGGCATCTCTATTAGGTCGTCAACAGATGAGGATAAAGCAGGGCACTCCAACCAGACAACAGAGCAGGAAAAAATGGATATTCCTCAGAGCAATCACTGCAGAGCTGGGAACCTGACCACAGCTTTCCTTTCCATTCTCAAATGAGAATCAATATAAGGAAAGATAAGACATGTCTTAGAAGTGCATGTATTTACCTTATATTTTATACATTTTTGTGCTACATCTTTTATGTTCTGTGCTTTTCTAAAACACACAGGGTTTTTTCCTCTGTCACATACTACAGTCTCAGTGCTTGGGACAGCTGGGATATTCTATTTAGCAGTCATTTCTTGATCCTTCCATCGTTTTCCTGTCAGCGCAGCCACCCTTAGCCACTCAGGCAGCCACAGTATATTACAGCATCTTATTTCCCTTTATCCTTGAATGATCAAAATGGTATTTCAGAAGTACATAATAAAAATATTTAAAAGGAACAACAGACATTTGAAAAGATAAAATAAACAGAGTTACCAGCACAATGCTACACCATCATTCCACCTCATCTCCTGGGTGTGGGAAGTGCACCGTGTATGGCACATCACTGCTCACACCTTCAAATGGTCTTTCTATTCTTTATGACATTTGATTTCACTTTAGGTTTTATTTGAGAAAAAGCTTCAAAGTGGGCCAGTATAAACTGTTTCAACTCTCCCTTCCCAAAACTGACACTGACATCAGTGTTTGCCCAGCCTTCTCCCTGTACCTGCAGCATACACCGCCAAAACTAAAAGAAAAAAAAAAATGCAAAGCAGTGCTACTGCAGCATCATGTATGTTGATACCTACATGATCTAAAAGGCAGGGTCTGAAGTGCAACCAAAGTAACTCACCAGCTTTCAGAGTCCTTACCACAACTGTACCCAGCTGCCTCGCTGCCCCCAAGTCACTCTCACAGCAGAGCAGACCAGGGTCCTGCCTGACAAAATCCTAAGGTGGCTGCTCTGACCACGCAGCCCACAACCACATTTGGCACTGCATCCCAGAAGCTGTACAGCTGCAATAGCACAGCATTTGTTCACAGGTTAATTGCCTTCACATCTCCATTAATACCCACACTTCTGGGTCTTAGACTACATCTGGATCTCCGCATCATACACCATGCCACTTCGCTAGCCAGGCATGGTCACCCAAAGGGAGTATATATACAAAACAAGGACTAAACCTGGCTTTCCAGAGTCCAGGTGCAATTCAGCATCATATTTCTTAGAGCAGAACTCCAAGTCTTGGCTTTTATTCTTTCACAGAACTTCAGTGTAACAGAAATACAGTTCTCTGTTAAAGCACACAGACTGTTAAGTAGCACTTGTCCTTGTTCAACTTAATTCACAAAATCCCAAATCCAGTTTTACAACTGATTTTAAACGCATCTGTCATCCAGTGGGCAACATCTGCTGCACATTGCTAAGACCTGCTTCTGCTGTACGGGAAGGGAGTCTATTACTGCTGCCACCAGCTTTGCAACTGCATTGGTTTTCAGCTAGAAGGTGGTCTTGGCCAACACACAACCACATGGCACGTGCACAAGTAAAACTAGTTGTGCCTGTGCAAAGCAAAGCCCAGCAATAACCCAGTCATGCAGAGAACTTTTCACTAGTCCTCCCTGTAAACGTGACTCGTCATTTAGCTCTTGCCGTCATGAAAACAACCATAAGGGGATTAAAGCACAGATGTCTCGCTGCCTTCCTCTCCCCACGCTTAAAATCTAACTATCAGGCTGGCCTGATTTATACCGGGGGGGGGGGGCGGGGGGGGGAAATCCTTGTTTGCCAGCATATACTACCCCTGGTGATGTCAAGAGCTTCAGACAAGTCTATGATTCAAAGATCATGGAGAAGAATTAGATGCAGTATTTGAAAGGGAAAACTCCTCTACCTTTCAAATGCAGATAAAATACAAACTCATATAAACTTAATTAGACCCTGTATTAGTTAGGTTGAGTGTCCTCTTTGGGTGTCCAGGGCTGTCTGGCATATTTAGGCTAATAAGCATCATTTATTACTCTTTGACCTCTCTTGAAAAGAGTGCCCAGCCATGTGCTACGCTTCTCGGCCTGTGGGAATGACAGGACATGGGGCTATTCAACAGGATGGGACCAAAGAACCAACACTGTGGGAAAGCCCGAGTGGAATAGGGAAGAGTATGGAGGAAAAAAAGGAAAAAAAAGAAAAAAAAACACACAAGAAACAGAACAATCCAAAAAGGAAAAGGTAAAAGATTTTGATGCAGAAGGGAAACAAGTCCTGTAGTTCCTCTCATAAGAAATTCCTTTTGGTAGAAAGATGTGCCACAAGGATTAACTTGAAAGAACACTCAGGTATGGTACAGCATAGTGAGCCGCTGGTAAAACATCACGCCTCATTACCCACCAACGCTAATGTGAACACCTCACACCTGGTCCTCAGTCATTTTGGAGCAGAGTTCACAGTTCTGCTATTAACACAGGAGCTGTTCCAACCCAATTCTTAAGAAGTACCATTAGCCAAAGATGCAAATTTTCAGCCCCTCTGAAAGCAAGACAGGTAAGGAGCGGCCCTAACCAGCTCAGGGGAGAAACTACCTTCTGCAGCCCTTCAAAGGCAGCTATCCCCCTTTGAGGGAAGGGGTACGTGTGCAGGTTTGGGACAACAGAAAGCAAACATTTCACTGATGTGTGGGGATAACAGGGCATGGTAACCAGAAGGTCTGGCTTCTACACAATACATTCCCCACCCCCTTCATCTCCCCCCGAATAACTCTGGGTGAATCAGTGCCCAGCACCCCTCCATCCTTGTCCTACTTCGATGTCAGTTGTCCAGACAACAATTTACATCTTACCACAAGTCTTTATGTTGTCTAGCCTAGGCATCCTCCCTTGCAGCATGCAGATGCTGCTACAGCGCAAATAGTTTTATAGCAAGGACACTTAGTTAGTATCCAGCATCAATGTAAACTATGTGAAAACTTAAGTCCCAATTTCAAGAGTCACTTAAACATTTCTCAGTCTTGCTGCAACTCAGCAGGCTCCATTTGACACCCCTCTGCAGGCACTAACGTTTCCACAAAGCTACTCCACCTCTATAAGTAGCTGAAGGAAAAAGGGAAAACTCTGGTTTAGGAGTTTTCCAAGCCCAGTAAGAAAAATAATAAATAAATATGTACCCTGGAACATATCAGAACATACTCTAAATACTGATAAAGTTTGGGTTTTGCTGCCCTCGGTGACCTTCTTTCCTAAATTAGCTGCTGAAATCCAAACTGATTTTCTTCTCTGTTCTTTTGGCTTTCAGACAGTTCTGACAGTCCCATTATCATTGCCTTGTTTATCTTGTCCTCGTGGCTTCTCATCTGAACAAATATTTATTTTTGCTTCTTCTTAACTGTGTATGCAGTTTTCATTACCACCAGAAGGCACTTCAGAAGGATTACAATAATTTCTTTACTCATTTGATGGACACACTGCTTTGTTTTCCACTCTATTTAGGAAGGGGAAAAAGAGTATTGATTAATGATCATCAACTATTCTTCAGCTTCTCTCCCAGGAATTGTATTACTGTCTCATGTACAATAACATTTACGCCTTTAAACCCAATTAAGAACTGGCTTCATGGATTATAGCTCCAAGAAGGTCAGAATATCAGGGGTTCAAAGGAAATTAGTTATCTCCTTGGAAAACAAATCTTCTCATAAACTTGGGATGCACATCTGGCACAGTCCTGTCAGTCAAGAACATCAAAATCTACAAATGTTTATCAGCAGAAGACTATCTGTGCAGACACAGTTTGTATTTATGGTATCAGTAATCCTCTAAAGGATTCCAAGTCCAGGCAATCAGTAGTTCTATAAGGCACCCTTGCAAGAAATCCCCTAATATTTTCAGACTATGACCCAGTACGGTGGAAGAAACCTATCATTCAGTCAGTCCTAAATACTGATTTTTAAACAGGTAAAAAGCACTTCTGGCTTTGTAGTGGCAGCAATGATATACTTGGGGTTTCAGACTTTTAAAACATATTTAACTGTGCAAACACGAAATCCCAAAACCAATGAGAGGAACTCATCGATCATTATTTCCTGCAGGAACCTGACCCATAGTAAAAAGGCAGTGAAACAAAACAATTGTATCTTCACTGAAATCCGTAATTAATAGCAGGAAAGAAGTAGCAAACCAGGAACCACAATACAGTAAATGAAGAATTATTTGATGCAAATGCAATTCATTCAGTATCATGCCGCTTAAAAATTATGTTTCATTTACTATTCACAGAAGACCACTTTTACTGCCTGCAGTACACTGCTATTTTTTAATCATAATCTAATTAGTATCAGTGGAAATAAACTTATCATCCTGTTAAGAAAAGGTCAATGGTGTGCAACAACTTACCAAGTACGAAAATAAAATGCTACCAGTCCTTTTTTTTTTTTTTTTAATACCAAACATGTCATGGAGCCACAGATGAAATCAGGACCTCACTCGAGTCATGCGCTGCATCATAAATACTACAAGGACTTCTGTTCTGAAGAGTTTCTCATTTAAAGACACCAAAGACACCCCCACTCTCCCAAGGGGAGCAGCACAGCTCCCAGCAGCACCTGCCCAAGCGGGGAAAACAGGGAGAGGTGAAGGCAGAGGTCCTGGTACCCAAACACCTCCCAAACCTCCCAGCTCCTCCTCCCACACAAGCACACTTCCACACCACAGCTGCTGCCTGGGGCAATATCAAAACACTACATGTGCAGGAAACACCAACATAGGTATTTTTAATTCTGACCCAAGCGATGTTAGCAGGGTAAGAAAGAGACCACATGGGAGAAGTAATTAAACATCTCTACCCAGACACAGTTGTTTTGTTCATTGTCTTGTTGTTGGTTTGGCTGGTTTCAGTTTGCTTCTTCAACATTTATTTGCCCTTGTGTGTGATCCATTTATTCAAATACAACTGCAAAGGATGGATCCATCTTTTGTGTAGCGATAACATTGGGACAGCAGAAACAAACAGATGTTTTACTCCCAAAGAACGTACAAATACTGAGAAAGGTAAAGTGGTCCTGGCTGAATTCCAGTAGTTTAAGCAAACGGACCCTTAGTAGTTAAACAACACACTGCCTACAGGCAATGTTGCCTGTGGGAAGCCCTTTAAAACAAAGTTTAGATCTCCTACTCCATCTCCCTTTCTCACTCACCAAGACAGATGAAAAACAAATGTTTCTAGAGAATTATCATTGTGATACTTCCCCAAGACAGAGAAGCAATGTGATTTGTTCAGGAAATATGCTGTGGTAGATTTTCACACCCCATTTTGCCATGCATGTGAAGCTTTCAGCTCAGGCTGCACAGGGTCTGCTGCGGTACAAGGCTCCAAGGCCCACATCTTTTGGGCTGAACCCCACCGAGAGCCCCTGCCTGAACAGGGTCATTTTAACTATGACGTCTGCCAGTTTCAGTCTTCAGAAGACATAAATGAACTCAGGGGCATGGACAGCTGTGGCATTACAGTGCCTGATATGGCCTATAGACCCGTCTCAAACGGCAAAATGTGAAAGAAAGCACAGAACAGCACCAGAGAAATTATGCAGACTAATTTTGTCTGACCAGAACCTACCAGATAAAATTTCAGGGATGAGCAAGATTTCTGCTCTGTTAGAGTGATGGACACACAAATATCATGTTCATATGTTCACATGCCATGTTCATTTGCTAGGGAATACCAGGCACAGCTCAGACCTGGCAGAGAGCCCAAGCGTAGTAACGCACTGAAACGAAGAGATCATTGTGAAAGCAATAAATCTTAATAATATTCTGATATTAGCCGCAAATGAAAGTTGCTGTTTATCTTAAGCACTTTTTAAGAGCTTCTGAAAGATATTGTCAACCTTTAAAAAAAAAGACATTTTGTAGCCTAAGCATTTCCATAGCAGATTCGCAAGGAGGTACTGAGACACAAACCAGAAGCTAGTACTACTCCTCTGTTTTTCTCCCAGACTCACACACTTTTTATGTCCTTCCTCACAAAAGTCAGCCTTAACCAGGCAGAAGAGATTTAACCTTGGCACAAGCTACAACAGTCAGCAGCTTGATCTTCGTAAAGCATTTGTCACCCACAGACTGGCCAGAGGAGAAAAAAAGTAACCTATGAGCAGCAGACATGTTCTGCTGCTGAGAGAGAAGAGCTGCAGTGCAGAAACAGCTATTTTGGTCATGAATTGCGTGCGGACCCTGTGGTTGTTCAGCAGCTGAACTGTAAGTGTCAGAAACAAAGCCTGCCTCTTCCTACCTTTGCTATTATCTTCTGTTGACCCATTTTGGCCTGTGAGCCGTCTCTCTTCAGCAGAAACAGTACAGCTCTTTCCCTGGCACCTAAAACTGAGTCTTTGCTGGGCCTAGAACATCACATAGAGGAGTCCCTTTTAACAAGCGGATATGGCATACGAAGGTCGAAGAGGAAAAAACCTACTGTTTCAGAAAACTACTCTGCTAGTTTTGTACATCCACTGATGCTCCCCCACTGTTCTTCACAACTCCACCCATACGTAAATATAACTATCATTCAACAACTTACAATAAACTCCCCAAAACAGAATGGCATCAGAGTGTGAGCTGGGATGGAGGGAGGACCTGCACACCTGCTTTACTGTCTCTGTTGCACTCAAAGTCAATGCTAAAACTCCAGCTGATGGTTGCACAAGTCACACCACAGCTGACTACCCTCAGCACATCTGATCTTCATCATCAATTTCCATTCAAAAGGCGATGGTCTTCACACAGAACTAGAATCACAGAATGATACAGGTTGGAAGGGCCTCTGAAGGTCTCTAGTCCAAGCACGTGTTCAGGTCACCCAGACTTCATCCAGCTGAGCTTCAAAATACCTCCACAACTGAAGAGTCTACAACCCCTCACAGTCTCTGTTTCAGTGTCTGACCATCCTCACGGTACAGAAGTTTTTCTTGTATCTACTTGGAATTTCCCCTGTTGCAACCTGTATCCTTTAGCCCTGGCCCTTTCATCGTGCACTTCCAAGAAGAGTTTAGCAGCACCTTTCCTATACCCTCCCTACCCATGAGATAGCTAAAGGCAGCAATAAGACTCCCACATAGCCTTCTCTCTTCCAGGTGGAAGAAAAGAATTCCTCTGTGTCTGTCCCCATACCTCATTGTCCCATTAACCACCCTGGTGGCCCTCCACTGGACTCGTTCCAGTACATATCGATGTTGTTCTTATGCTGGGGAACCTGAAACTGGAACTAGTATTCTAGATTTGAGCTCTCAGCTGTAATTCTGCAGATCACCTGCCTGAAGTACCTTGCAGCTAAAAACAACGCACACAAACGTGGCATGAAAGCACAATAATTCTGCTTTTTACAGAAATGGCAGAGTTCCCAAAGACAGCTAAATGACACAGACCAGAAATTCTGATTTACTTTTGGTCAAACCTTTGCTCCTAACTCACTTTGCACCGAGACCCCTGCTCCTACCATGAAGCATTTTGGAGATTCCACTGTGTTTCCTCTGTCTGGAAAGCTCACCTGCACATACCCTGATGCAGTGTATTACATCTCAACAAAAGCACATATTTTATGGGTACAAGCTCCAGTTTATAGCTAAACCTTACTGGGAAACAGCACAATAGCTCCCAATGACACATTATAATGCTGTTGGGGCAGTTCCTGGAGCTGCAGTGGGACATGTGGAGTTCAGGTCTATCAGCACTGCCTGCTGGGACAGAGTGTACTTCTCACACAGAAGGGAGCAACTGTTGGAGCTCCCAGCGGAGGGACTCCCTACCAAGAAGAAAACATAATAAAACTTTCACTCGGGCTCAGCTTTCTGAGTCAGGGGAAGGCAAAACCCTCACCAGGTTCTGAAAACAAACTTGACTCTCTGTGCAGCAAGAGCATCTGAATGGCTGGAGAGGTTGGTCTAGTGTCATGTGATCCATTTAGCTAAATAAAAGTCTGGAAGAGGAACACATTTCACATGTTTCTGATCCTTCACTTTAAGTGGCTGCAACCCTCTAAAAAATAAAGTAGGTTGCTCAGCAGCCACATCTTTAAAAAATCTCTGGCATCATTTGGTCAGACAGACACAGCAAAACCTAAGAACCCCAACAGACTGTATCAGACTTTTCAGGACAACTGCTCAAGCTTGCACACATGAACTATGCAGTTGCTGCCAGCAAGCATCTGATCTACTGCATATAGGCAAGTCAAGTCTAAGTCTGCAGAGAAGGCCTAGTAACATGAGAGGGCCCAAAGTACAGCATGTATTCCTAACCTGCCTGCAAGGAGTTACGTTGCCAGATACCACTGGTTTATGTTAGCAGAGAATGCCCTTGATTGTCACCTGACACGCGTAATCCTGGCCAGCAAGTGCAAGGCCCTGAAAGTGTCCTATCTACAATACAGGTGAACCCATCTTTCAACAATTACAGGTTGGACCAATCCAATTTGTTTTCAATTCACCACTCATCCATACCAGTTTTCCCAAGTCTTTTAATCTCCCTTCCCAAATTGCCACAGAACTGAAGAGGGACCAAGTATTAGCTGAGGTGTTAGCCTGCAAGTGCTGCTAGCGGCTCTGGCTGCAAGCAGGTTCCAAAGGCTGAAATGCAAACACTTGCTCTAAATGGAGAGCTGGACTTAAATTGCAAGAAAGTTTTTTTAAAAATAATTAAACACAAAGCTGGCCCTCCTGTATTGTCTACAAAAGAAAATGCATTGGTAGCTCTCCAGTCACTGCTCGCCGGGTATCATAAACACTGTCTCCTACTTGAGGTTGCCTCCCCACAAGCTGGCAACCCAGCTACTCACATGAGTTTGTTGAGCCAAGCTAGGTTAGCACAGAGTTACCACCGCACAATAACTCAGTTCATTTGGATCAAATTAGGAGAGGGAGCCTGCAACTATAGGTAGCTCAGCCAGGAATGGGTATCAGTGGCTGAAGCATTAACCTCTGCCACAAGCACAGGTGCTCTAAGAAGAGAACAAACAAGAAAATATTATTTTGGATGCTACCACAGCATTGCCTATCTGCACTACCCTTCCCCAAGCCTCACTATGCTGCTCCACCCAACCCCCGTGCAAATGGCCTATGTGAAATTCCTTGATGGTGCAATACAGCTGCTGATGGACAGAAATCCAGGTCACAAGATCCATTATCCACAGAGCTGGCCCCTTCAGTGGCAGCATCAGCAAAGAGGCCAAGGACTGAATGATCACACACCTCAAGTGGATGGCTCACCCTCCAGTAATTTATTCAGTTATTGATAGAAAAACATTAGTGTACGAATTCATTAAATGTTATTTCTCCATCGTTGAGGTTAGATGAATAATGTAAACAATGATTCACAAATGGCTTATTACAAAAACAGCAAACCAAACACCAAGATCTCTTATTTACAGAGGATTGTTTCAGCAACTCTACCTCAAAGTGCCAGGGTGGAGTCTCCAGGTCTGCCTCTGCATAGCAGGGCAGTATCTCAGATGTTGCACTCATGATACAGGTTTGCTATTCCTGTTTCTCTGTGCTTCCAGGACTATTCCATCCAGCTTCCAGAACAGTGCAAAAATTCATTTTCAAAACAAAAACACATGAATTAACTCTTCATATTAAAGGGATGCATTTGTTTTTCCTTCAGGAAACGGTGCACTCAGTATGCCTGACACTATTGCTAGTTTACCAAACAAACCACTCAAAGAAAGAATTACCGCAAAGCAGGCTGGAATGACTTCCTGGAGATCCCTCAGGTTCTGTGCAAGGCATCGGTTCTCCTCAAGGCACAGGAAGAAGGGGGAATGTAAAGACATCCCACATGCAGAGCCACAGTGGAGGCACGGCTTCCCAGAGCAAGCCACTCCTTTTCAAAGGACTCCAGACGAACCAGAATGGCTCTCTGCAGTAGGCACTGCAGGATCAGGATCTGTATCCACAAATGTCTATCCACATGGCACTGTCACAGCACGCCTGCGTGACGAAGAAGCCAACTCCCACTAAAAGCCAGTGGCATGCAGGGGCACAACCTTAAATGTCACTGTGTTTCTAGAGGGACAGACAGGTGCATGCTAGGATTTATCAACACCGCCCTGGCACCTCACCTCCCAACACTTCCAGTAAGAGCTAGGATTTGTAGACACCAGAATTGCTGGCAACTACAGGAAATTTAAGCACACTTTAAAGAAAAAAAAAAAAAAAAAAAAAAAACACAGCTGGAAATCACCAATGCATTTTAAAAACTCTACCCAAACCAGTAAGATTTCAAGTGGCAACAGCAAAATTGCATTTCTCCTTTTGAGATGGCAGTTCTCACCCTAGAGATCCAACCTTAGATGACAAACGGCTAGGATTTTTTTTTAATCTGATATAATCTAAATATAACAATTTTTTTTTTTT
The DNA here is from genome assembly GCF_047370975.1 of Nipponia nippon. Lineage (NCBI taxonomy): Eukaryota > Metazoa > Chordata > Aves > Pelecaniformes > Threskiornithidae > Nipponia > Nipponia nippon. The sequence goes on from NW_028262369.1 coordinate 63,072,129, forward strand.
TTAATTACGTAGTTAAAGAAATCTACTCTCAGGAGAACACATCTGAAGCCAGCTTCCAATGCCAAATTTTTTAATTTTTTTTTTTTTAATTGCCAAGTTATTATCCTATAATCCCTAAAGATACTGGAAGTCCTTATGATGGAAACACAGCCTTAACTACAGAAAAATAATATTCTGATATCTGAGCACACTCAGTTCATTTTTTGGTTGACATTAGATGTTAAGTAGTTACAATTCCTGATTTCCTAAAGTTGAATATCCTTCCTTGTCATAAAAATACTTGTCTCCAAGAACAAAACAAAAAAACTCCTGTGACAGGTGGTCTTCACCACTATAACCACCTGATCCAGGAGACAAGCCAGGGCTTTTCTATTTTTAGACACAAAATCAACTTCTATTAAACGGAACTCCCTTCTTTTTGAGCAGCAAAAGCTATTGCCATAGAATGCTTACTTTCATGATGATGGCACAGATGAGAAATGGGGGACAAAAAAGAAAAGGAGTAATTGCAAGCTGATTTAGATAATCTGAACACAATGCAAATGCACTGAAGACATTTAACGAGCATTAGGAAAAGTAAACTGACAAGTTCACACGTTCTCTCCCTCTCTATTAATAAAAACTTAACTATGACCACTAAAGCTTTTTTCCTCATTCCATCTCATGAGCTGAAATAGTGACACACTTTTTGAGGAGAAATATTGTCCCTGTGCTCAAGACCTGAAGGCCTTCACCTCCTTTGGTCTTTACACTGCACAGAGGGAATCAGGCCATCAACATCAACAGTACCTCCATCAAGGTCCAGGTACTTTGCTTCCCCTCCAAGAGTTACCCTCAAGTCCTCTGGGACAACTCAGAGCCAGCTGCGGACACAGGGTCTTCAGCCAGGTGGCACCTGGAAAGCCCGAATGCCCACCCCACACAGCTCCATGCAGTCACCCACCCAGACACTGAGCTGCTCAGAAGGGAAACATTTTACTTTGCATTACACACGAGGCAACACATTAAGCACGCAGCAGCAGCAAGCCCCTAGGAGCCACGTGTGATTTAATGGGACTGTGTGCAAAGAAATTCAGGATTTGTGTGCATCCCAATTCCCACTGCATTTCACAGGGGTGTGCACGCCTAGCTCCTTAGATCTTTTTGAAAATGCCAGCCTTACAAGTTTTGGCCCCTACATTCATACCTACAAGCATGTGGAAGGCAACAGATCAATTCACAGAAGAAACAAACATTAGTACTCATTTTCTTTGAGGACCCAGATTTTTCAGACTAACAGGAAAGATGTACACTGAAAAGCTGTTCTACAATCCAAACTATACAAACTGTAGTCGACACTGCAGATCCAATGGACTGCGAAACATATCACTTTATTGCAAAACAGTAGAAATTTTTATTTTGGAAGGAAAGTAACATTAACAAAAATATCTCTTGCAGCATTAATTATAGTGGAAAGAACAAAGAAGAGCATGTTGGGAACTAGGAGCAAACCATATTATCTACAAGGCATCATGTCAGCACAGTTATTCTGACCCATGTGCATTTTTGTGTCGTGTTAAGCCATCATTTGCCAGGACTTCTGGGAGAGAATTTGAAGCTAATAATTTTTTTTCCTCTATACTGAGTGCTGAGGAGTTTTAGGCCTATCTGCCCCTGTCAGAGGTTCAATGTAAAGTCCTTACAAATCAATACATCATAGAGAGCAGACACATAAAAGGAGCTTGCAAGTCTCGGAAGGAAGCTAGGAGCCCCAGATGTACCTCAGTTCCATTAGCCGCTTCATGAACTTTTCTCACAAGAGAATGTCTTCTGAAAAAATAAATACACACTCTGATTAAGTAAATTGTGAGGAGTTAATTTGCAATTCTTCAGTCCCCAAGGGACTCCAAGACGAATCTCCCTGGTGTTTCATCTACAGTAATTTAATAGTTTACATTGCAAGACCTATGACCTACAAGGAAGATACCAGGACAAGTCTTGAGTACATTATTCACCCTAGTTCCACTGATTCAAAGGCACTACTAGGCCAATTAAAGCAAACAAGATTTAGCAGTCTACTACCTGCCTCAATGATTAGTAGAGTAAGCCGTTTTCCCTGCTGGGATCAACAGCTCCACAGCTAACAGCTTCCACCTGCAAGCACATTCAGGTTAGGCATGCAAAAAGAGGCAAACCCAAATGTGTTCCTCCATTCACATTCCACTTTGCTCAGGTCACTGTGCAATTTAACTCCCCACTCCCACGAACAGAGACGTGCAACCTAAGGTGAGCCTTCTAGATTCACACGTCCAAACCGTTCTGAGCTATGCTAAACAACGTGTCCTCCGCTCCCTTTGGGGCTAATTTTTTTGCTTGTTTTCTTCCCACATCCCCTTCCTTTGCTTGTCAGAAACCAAATTTGTTGTCATTTTTCAAGTAATGTTGCCCCAGCCCTGCAATGTTTCAGAGCTCTGGAACAGCAAAGCACTTTTTTTATGTAGACTGAACTTGATAAAATTAATAGAAACTACACAGCATCTTTAAAGGGCTGTCTTGTATCAGCATAGCAAGAGCACAAGTTCTTAACAATAGATAAAAGGAGCGCAAACCAAACAGCGCTAAGAGTCCAGGCGGTTCTAAGCCTCTTCTGCTATGAATCAATCAAACTGAACAGCCTCTAAAGAGCATCTCTGTTTCCAGGCCACACTGCACTGCCAAATATTCAAAAAGTGACTGTCGATGCTCTTTTAAGGAACGCACAATGTCCTGAACGCTATTTACATAAGTGTCATAATTCATTTTCTATACATAGAAGCATCTTCTTTATATTCAGTTACATAAATAAAACACTATATTGGGCTGGTCAATATACTGTTGTAAAGCAAATGATTTGTGTAAGCTGGTGACAAGCATTCCTCCCATGCTGCACACCACAGAAGATGTAAATGTAAGTGTGAAAATTAATTTCTCTCCAATCTACTAAGAGAAATGAAGTTCCATCAAGCATGAGTTTAGCCCAACAATCCTCTCTCTATCGAAAAGTAGTATAATCACTAATGACTTGAGATTCTTCACTAAGGAAAATGATGGATGTTTGTGATAATTTTCAGGTTTTGCAACCTGAATATCATCAGACGTAAGACAAAAAATATTTAGTTTACAGGTGAAAGGATGCAATGTCAATGCATTGATGCAGAATACCTGAACTCCCTTTTCAGAGCAACTGTGAGTATGAGTAATTCTGCCGGAAATTGTGAGGAGGTGATAAATGACTTGTAGAGTTCTCCAACTGGTTTTCTATGCATATGCTCCAGTTGATAAAACACAACTTACTTAACTAGGACAAGACAATTGAGCAGTGAAGACAGCACAGGAAATGCCATTCCTGCCGTTAGCCAAAATGCTCATGTGGCATTTACATTCTCAGAGAATCATCGGGAAAGTTTGTTCCTTTTTTCTTCCTTAAGAACAGAAGCACAAGTGTTTATAAGAATCAAGAACACCTCCTTTCTTCTCCACCCACATGGACTTGGCAGCACATCCTGGTATTTTGTGATGTCAGCGTTGAAAAACCTGCATTACATTGCTTCAGGGCCTCTCAGAAAATAAAAACAATTAAACTACACACTGATTTAAGACCTGCCCTTTTCTCCTCTTTGTGCCCTGCATTCAAAGAGATACTTGTTGGTTCCCCTAATAAGTCTGGCCCCAATTCAGCTGCTGATTGGAGTTGGCTCATGGGATTAACGTTTATGATATGAACCGATGAACATTTATGAATTAGGAGGTCTGTATGGTTACCTGGGCAGTGTGTGGTGCTATCAGCAGTGCAGCTGGAAAGGGTGTTAGGGCTTTAAGATTATGGCAAGAGTAATATTCTTGAGCTCAAAACCATGAAGGAAATAACAAAACCACCCAGAGATCCTTGCAGGACAGAGGAACTGTGAAGTGCCGTTTCCCCCAGAAGAAGGCACTCTCTTGCCTGCCCACACTAGTTAGGGAGGCTGGGCAGAGGAGGTAGCTGCTGCTACATCTACAATTCTCAAATTTATACCCACAGATTCTCTCCTAACATAGGCTTTGAATTCTGCCCCAAAGGCTTGAAAGGTTTAAGGACAGTGCCACAGCAGGGTGTGCACTGTTCGAAGGGCAGCAAAGGGAATAATCATGCTGGTAAGCACATAATCACGCTTTAGGTGCTAATTCTGCAACGTAGCCTACAAGCCCAGACTCCTCTTTATCCCTAACGAAGAGGCTGGGACTTCACATGCATGCATTGATGCCACGGATACCTGTTTTTTGCTAGAGGACTAGGGCCTCAATTGCAACTGGAAAAAACACCCAAAACCAGATTTTGGCCCTGACTGGAAAATGTCAAAATCAAACTCCAATACAATAACTAAAAATTAACTAATGGCCAACAAGTAATTCAGGCACAGATTTCACTTACACCTAAACAGTAAATCCCATTTGGTGGTGTTTAAGCAGGTGACCTTCCATTGACACATCAAGATTTATAAAGCCTGCTAGCTATTTTACTGGAAAATAACTCTATCACGCTCACAATAAGATTTCCAGAGATTACAGTCTGGGCTCAACTGTTGTACTATCTAGTTGACAGAATACCATATAAAGAAAGAGTAAATAGAAACGTCAATTATCTTTGAAACAATGCAGTTAGATTCTGACCCAGCACAAACTGATCCCTCTCTGTCTGCTACTTCAGTGGAGTACAGAAAAGAAACATGAATGCTCACCTCTGTGCGTGCATATGCACATACTTACATTTTTACATGAATTTGCCTGCTTGCGTTCATGGCCCAAATAGGTCAGAAACCTCCCTCCTCCTCCCCAAAAGTCACTGATGCAAGTTACATGCTATAATTGGCAAGTGACACACTGAAGGATCTGCACTTTGCCCCTTTGAAGAAAGATGATCCTGTAGAGTTGACAGGCCACCGCTTTTGTTACACACTGCCCTCGGTGCCCAAGGAATCTCTTCTTAAATCCCCATACATCAGCAATTAAGCCATAATCTTCAGCCACGTCTATATACAGCTCACTTGCAGGGCACCCTAGAAAGTTTTGGCAAATTTACTATTTCCGATAGGCGTAATGAATAAAAACAAAGAAAAAAGATCTGCAAATCACTAACAATCTCATCCAAGTCATTATTGTCCTTCCCACAGGCTTTGTAGAGAATAAATGAAACCTATGGGCTTGTTATAAAATGAGTGCTGTACTAACCTTACCAACTGAAAACAAAGCACCCTTTATTTCTTCTGAGGATCCTAGGTAAAGAATGTCTCAGTAGGAGTCAAAGATTGTAGTAGTGATGATTATGGGTTCTCCCACAACATAATCTGCCTTCTGAAACTCTTTCAGTGGAAGATGCTAATTAATAATACATGCTTCTTTTCATTGAATCAAACAGGATCTAGATCACACATCATCACTTCTGTGCTTTATTCCTGCTCTCCTGTTGAATTCACACCAAAATCCCAGGCACGATCTGCTATCCAGGGCCCCGGTGAAGTCCTCCATGACAGCTACCTTCCTTAAGGACAATAAAACTGTCAGTCAAGAAGGTGAGACTTACAACTGCATAACTTCTCCCACTGCAAGGGAAACAGGTCACAGAACCTTCCCCCTTGCAGAGCAACAAACAAAACCTATTTCTTTCCTTTAAGGTCCTCACAGTTATAATTCATACAACCAAAAATGCTACCAAGCCACTGAGGGAAGAGGAATAAGGGGCATACTTATCTATATACACTGTAGAAGTCATCCAGGTGTCAGCATGGCAAGTAGGGCAAAACAGGAAATGAATAAGATGATTTAATAGCTCTTTTCTTGTCAGTTGATTATAAAGATGGTTACAAGATGAATGTTCATTATTTCAACAGGCATGCACAGTTTATTCTGTCATTCTTCATGTTTTAGAGTTTTCCAATGAACTGACAGAGATTACATATACATTATTACACACAGCGTTTGACAGACTATCCAAAGATGTTCTTTACAACAATTTATTTCCTTTGGTACAGTACTACATTATTCTTATTGCCGAAGTCATTACTACCATAGGAGAAGCTTCCTGTTTACAGTCCTCCTATATGTGGAGGAGCTATTGCTCTAGCATGTGAATGTAGTATGCAGAAGGACTTAGAGTCATTCATGTGCATCAGTACAAAACTGAATGAAGTAGCACTGATTGCAGGTAAAACATATTTCACTTGGAAACTGTCCAGGTGACAACTCTCATCTATTGACAGTAACGGCCCTATTGTTGACACTATTTCTATTTAACACGGTCCAAGTATTAGATTCCAGTAGTATTTGTACAAGAAGTTCCATTCAGCTCAGTGGAGTTATATATGTGCACACATACATATGCACATGCATAAATATTTTTAAGAGTAAGGATGTACAATGGGAAGTTTACTGAAAATTAATACAAGACATCTATGCTGATCAGTATGGAAAAGCCTTGGGGAACCTCACAGGGATGCCACTCAGTTCTGTAAGAAAATCTGATATCCTCAGCACTTTGGAAAAAAAAAAAAAATATTCTTCCTGCAGAAGTTTTGGTAACTAACAGATGGGATTATGAAACAGGGATAATTCTCTAGTAAAGGACAGGAGTTGGTTTTAAACTTTCACAGAAATGCAGTAATTCTCTACAAAGTTCTATCAGATTCAGGGTTAGGCTCTTGTGGAAAGTCATTTCTAGTCCAGTCTCTTTCCCAAAAAAAAAGAGCCCCGAGTCATAGTTCAAGATTCACAAATACAGGATTTAAAGTAGACTCCAGGAGACCACAGAAAGTACCAAAGCTATTAGCCCAGCCAGGCATTTTCCAGTATCTCAAATGACATTTTATAAAGATGTACTTTTCCATCTGACAAACAGCATGGTTTCACCAGTTGTCACCATAAAAATCTAAATGGCAAAACCGAAATTAAACTACAGCTTTTTTAGTATGGAAAACGGAAAGCAAACATCTGCTGTGTTTTCTGCCTCACTAGTTTCGAGGTTTTAATGAGTTAAGCTAGACAATGTGAAAAAAACCACTCTTTTAAAGCACTGTTGTAACATTATGCATGTCTCTGAGCCATCAAAACCAAACACCAATGTATAGGACCATGATTAAATGAAACACAACACCACTTCATAACACTGTTAAAAAGCCAGGCTGAAAGGGGTCTTTTTCTGGTTTGAAACTGTAGCCTGGCCTTAGCAATAAAACTCAAGACTGTTTAAGATCTCTTTAGATCATGAATGTCTGTATTAAACTTCTGCCAGTAAGGCAAAGTACTTCACTGCATTCCCTAGGCAAAGTAATATTATAAACGATAATTACTACTATCAAGTGGGTATAAGTTTGGAGGCTTAAACTATTCTATCATTAACAACCCCTACATAATTATACCACAAGTCTCCGCGGAAAAAAAAAAAAAAAGAAAAAAGCTAAACACCTATCAGGCAAACATGCCAAAGTTGTCAGACACACACAGAGCTCTAAGCACCTTTACATAGGCATACACCACTCTCAACAGCCGATTTTGTGTGAAAGCAGGTGCCAAAACCCTAATACAGAAGAACAACAAAGACCACAGCCACTCAGCTTCCAGCTGGGAACGAGTCCCAGCCCACTTCTCCAGGCCCATTCCAACCAAAACTTAGCTCCAGTTCTCCCTACTGCTTCATGCACGCTCAGGCCTCCAGCAAGTTCCACACAGTGTCACAATGAACTCGAACTCCCTGACAAAAATGAGGTTATTGTGCCTGGTTTTCTGCTTTCAATGTTTCTGCAAAATATGCTTCTTTCGAGGACTAACCCAAAGTCCAGCAGAATCAAAATAAAGATTCCCTCCAAGGGCATGCCATCTCACAACCTGATTCACAGAGGTCTTTAGCACTTTAGCAGGCCCAGAGCAGCCCCTCCTAAGATGAGGCACCCCAGGAGCTCTTTGTCCCAACTCTGCAAAATTACAGCAGGATCCATACCAGCACCTTCTGCTCATTTTAGTACCAATGCGTTACTGGAGCAGTAATTCTGTACATTCAGAAGTACAAGTCTTCATCAGGTTTACACAAAATAGCATAAGGACTGGTGGGGAAAAAGAACTTGTGCTCTGTTCTTTGTCACAACTTTCCCAAGCTGAAGAGCACCAACACAGCATGCAATTGCTAACCATCCCCTCCCTCCCTCGCTGCTCAAACACTTCTTCACTGAAAAAAAACTGCACACCCCCAAAAACTGAAGCTGCCTGCACCAGACATTGTCTAAAGGAAGTACCCTAATTATGCCTATTTTAGGATTTACATTCTAATTTCAGCTTCAAGACAGCTGGGCTCCTCTCAGAGGAAAACCAACAGCAGCACAGTAAATCCTTCAGGCACGTTCCCCCTCCTTTTCTTTCCAAGTTGCTGCTGTGGGGTTTTGCACTGGTTGAAGGCACCATCAAGGCACAACAAAAGAATATTCTAGCCTCTCCGGGTAACAAACTGTTAAGGTAAGGACTGCCTAACCTGGGGCAGTAGCTTTCAAGAACTGAGAAGATTTATTTTTCCTCTCCCGAGGGTAAAATAAGAAATACCACATAGCCTTTCAGATTCAGGGAGATTTAAAAAATGAAAACTTACTGAACAACTTGATCCACCCTTTCAAGACAGAGTTGTTCCACATTCATGTGGCTGCCCCATATCATGTGGTAGGGTGTCATTGGCTTGTCTTTAATAAAATACAAACACTTCTGTTGCATAATCCAAGTTAGCTTGCCTTTAACAAGGATCTCAGCTGCAGAACCAACCCCACAGGTAGGAGCCTTAAGAACTCAAGTAATATTTAAAACAAGTTTTTTGAGGTGGATTCCTCAGAACTCACTGCATGAAATTCACAATAGGCTTTGATATCAACAGTAACAAGTAATTAAATAGACATTTTAATGGTAAGTGTTTTCAAGTTGTGCTTATCAACATTTTAATATGAAAGAGAGACACTGTCTGCAAAGAAGCTGCTCAAAGAATATACAGGATAAAAGCCAGCGATGCTCTTATTATTCCATCAACGTCACGAGAACAGAAGTAATGAACAGCCTATGCAAGCTTCCTGCGGATGCTCCAAAGTGTTTGTAAGGAAGGCAATCAGAGTTTACACAGCCCCTGGACTAGCAAAGTTCCTTCTTCACTTGTTAATCCCACAACATACCCAAAGACCTTTCAAAGCGGGGCAGCGAGCAGGTTAGCAGTGCAAGATGGTATCCATCATTCCCAGATGCAGCAAGAGCTGGGAGACAAGAGCCACTGACTCACAGAAACAACTCCCTCAAGAGATGGGCATTTCCCATCTTCCAGTGCAGCAGTGAGACAGCCAAAACCTACCCACGCATCTCAGTACTGCCGTGCCTCTTTTACCTGCCGGACTAAGCAGATAAGTACAGGGGATGTAGGAGGGAGAGCAGTTTCCTCATGCTCAATTATGTGCCCCAACACAGGGCCAGCCTGAATTCCTGACCCATCCCATGCCACCAACGGCTGCTGCTGACTATTCACCAACACAGAAAGGGTTTATGTGCTAGCACAGTTCTTCCCAAATCTCTGCTTCCCTACTGACATTCTCATTCACTTGAAAATTAAAAAAATTTGCCCTTTCTGGATTGCAGGCACATTGAAGGGGATATATAAAACAAAATTAAATACAGATAGAATATTAATGTAAGATACTGAGTCAAGCTTATATAAATTACAGCACAAACCACACACTCCTATCCTACTAACGGTCTGAGCAACCCTTATCTGTTGCACACATAAATATTCAGAGAGAAGCACACAATGCCAGCTGCCCTCGGGTAGCAGAATAGTACCGGTTCCACGTTACTGCCATTGCTCACAGCTCTGCAGTCTCCAGCCCACCTGCCACCACCCCAGGCTGCTTTGTGCCTCTGACTGAAGTGCACGGGCTCTTTTGTTGGTCGCCTAGAAAATATCGCACGCAGTATTTGAGCCCTAACATTTCAAGTAGCTCTAATTCAGCTTTCAGCTCAGCTCAGTTCTTTGTCCTCTATAAACAACTTATGTTTAATTGCAACTGGCTACAGTTTTCTAATTTTTTGTGACCCCAAACCTCTAAATCTATTACCCAGAGACAGCCACAGTAATCCTTAATGAAGGTGCGGGTATGATGCAGCATGCTAAGGGCCATCTGGTTGCCAGGTGTTTCCTGGCTTAGCTTTTCCTCACAACACACATCCCTCCTCCTCCTCTAATTCCAAGGAAGGCAATTTCTACCTCAGGACAGTCCTTCGTTAAAGACACAGGCAAGGGCTTTACTGCAAGCAAGTCAGCTGCAGCACAACAATGTTCAGAGCCTGCAGCAGAAAGTCTAGAAGGATTGTTTATTACCATACATATCTCCTTTTGACTACCAGCAAAAGACTGCCAAGTGTATTTCTGACTGTTAATAGGAAGGGAGCCAAGTGCAACATTTTCACCATAACCCTATATCTTGTGTCCTTCACTCACAATCAAAAGAAAAAAAAAAAAGGGAATTTAAAAGAAAGCAGTTTCTTTGGAACAGGACCGTTTATATAAAAAGCAGGTGATTTAAAAAGTACTAGGCAAGATTCACAACTGGTGTAATTTGATGTCTTTTAGGGAGCAACACAACCTATTCAGGGAGGTTAGATCCTGTGATCTTTATTTTCAAAATGGAGCATTAACTTTCTTAAAATTCCTGTCTTTCAGACAGGTAAAGGCCTTCCAGCTCTCAGATACACATTCCTGCCCCTCCCCTTCACCAGCGCTCTGCAGCATTTGAGGGAGCTGGACTCACAGAAACTAAGTCATTTTTGCACAGCACTAACATTGCCCTGGCTCAGCTTCCTGAGCTGGCTTCCCACGGGGTCAGGCAAGGACCAGGCACCGTGGGAGCAAACAGGCACAGGACCCCCACAGCACCAGCTGAGATAAGCCTTGGCTGCTGAGAGACCGCATCCCACACTACCAAACTGGAAGGCTTCTCCTGGTTCCCACTATTGCACTAACATTAATTTGCGTAAAGCGTCTCACATTTCAGGCTAAACCCAGCAACCATTTACTTGGGCACTTGCAGTATTCTGTTGTCGGGAGCAGTTTCAGACTGGTTATATACAAGTACCAGGGTCGGTGGACATGCATAGCAAAATTGTCTTGATATTTCTCAAGCAGGGTAGGGAAAACTGATTTTTGCTACAGCAAAGAGAAAAGGCCTTGTGACTCCTTCCAGTGTGTGGAAAGGGACTCTGCTGGGGAGCTCTGGACAGTCAGGCTTGACGCTCCTGCTGTCCTCAGGAATTAGTAGGATAAGAAACAGCAACTGCTGCTGCTCAGCAGGGCAAAAATGTCTAACCTGCCCCAGCAGCCAGGAACCTGCTTTCCCAGGCTCAGGCATAAATGAAGTACCCAGCCGAGCGATAGCCTGCAGGCCACTCCAGCAGCCCGCAGCCCTTGGCACAGCCTGTAAGTGCCCTAGGCCCACACTCCCTATGGGGCTGTCCGGTCCTAATCAAATTATTGGCAAGTACAGAGAGGACGATTTTGTAAAGACAAGGCTGAAATTTGCCCATAAAATCCCCACGGGAATAATTTCCAAGCCAAGAAGAGCTTCTCCAGTTCTACTGTGGATCAGGACCTAAGCAAACAAGACAAGCTAAAACCAAAACCTGTGATGAACATGCCAGAGGCTCTCACCATTAGCCCAGAGCCCCACCAGCTAACACACCCTATCCACCCCATGGCTGCCTTGCCCATGATTCAAGACTTCTGTAAGCTCCTCAGAATAGGAGCAACTCCTCATTTCAAAATGAGGTCCAGCCGGAGAATATCACAGGTTCTTTTTCCACCGTTTCATCTATATAGTGGGTTTCTTATTTAGGTGGAGCTCTGCCCAGAGCTATGTTTCAAGGCAAAATGAGTGATGAAACTGAAAAGCAACAAATGGAAAGACAGAGACATTTAAATGCAGCCAGAGCTCCAGTGGAAGGGGAAATTGCCCAGTACCACTGCCAATTGTGAAGGATTTTCAAGTTCAGCTGCAAAGTAAATCCATCACGGAAAGAGAAATATTAACAAGTGACTAGAGACACAGCACCTTTATTCCTGACGCACACTTGCTTGCTCATTTGACTATTTGCATATTTTAATATCTTCTAAAAGGAAAGTTTCTGCTAGAAATTATTTTCGCAAGCCTCAAAACATTCTTCAAAGAGCTAGTCATCTGCTTAGTGACACAGGCATGGGGCAAGGCTTGTTTACTAATCTAGGAGGATTACACTTCAATCTAGATCATGCCTTGCCTGCAGGTAAGGGCAGTAGAGCAAACAACACACCAGACTTTCCAACTGCAAAGGCATGAGGGGAACTGAATCCAAAAGAAAGTTATGTTTATATCATGTTTGGATGCAGAAAAGAGGGGAACATCAGGAGACAGCTGCTTCTTTATATCTGTTGTTCAACAGTTTCCGGAAATCCTGGACAGGCAAATTCTATTCCTACTGTTGCGTCAACTCTGAGAAGAAACCTACCAGCTACAGCTGAAACAAGTCTCCACAGCTAGTTTTTCAAATAAAAACGTAACACATGCCTCCGACCTCCCTTTTTGCCTTTTAAATGCATGCAGAGATCACTCCGCCGCTGAAGGAAAACTGATTTTTCACTTACCTTTCCTCTCCCTTACAGAAGTACGAGAAAGCCACTAAAACATTACCAGAGAAAACACAAAACTACACTACATCTAAAATAATTCTCTTGCCCATCCCAGGACACTGACAGACCAGTTACTCCATTGCACACTGGAATAAGCAGTGTCACTGGGGCTGAGCCTGCAAAAACTTAAAATGCAGAAGAAAACTGCACCTTCTTCAGAAAAAAAAAAATTACTACTTCAATAAGAATATAAAACAAATCAGAAACAAAACTAACTCAGATCTTTCAAGTGACTGAAACCTCAGAATTGAAATTCACCACAGAATGGCAGGGCAGTAAGGGCAAAACAAATCACCTGGTGCTGACCACATTTAGAGGTATTTCAGAGAAGTGACCCATAATGCCAACTCTGCAATACCATGCCTTCAAGGAAACAGTCCTTTCTGATCCTAGTAGTAAACATAGCTTCATGTCCTGAAGTATGGAAAACATTAGGTTTGCCCAATATTTTTTTTCCGAGTACTTATCCTTCCTACTACTTGTAATAGGCTGTAAAAAAAAAAATTCAGTCCTAAAACGCTTAATTCAAAGTGTAAACAAGTTACTTAACTCTAAGGACAACTTTCACCATCACCATGTTGCTCTATCCCCATCACTGGAAGAAAACAGAAAATTCATGACCCCACCCAAAAAAGGAGTATCTGCCTTAAACAACCCGTAGCATTTTTATCTGCTGGCTCAGGAAGGTACACACCTTCTGGCAATTAAATACTGCCATTATCAGCATCTTTAAAAAAAAATTAGTTACAATCAAAGGCTACTCTTTCATAAATAACAGTGTACATATTCAGTTGTGCTACAAGACAACAAGTAGAATCAAGTTCATAAAGAGATTTCAAGGCAAGGCATAAGGCATTGTTTCAGGAGATGCTACTTGACTTACTACCAAGTGTCTCGCAGCCTGAGCTTGTGATAAGGACCTTGAAGACAACTTAGTCCAGATGAACGAAAGAACAGAAAACCTCCATGATTACAGCGGCTTAGTGTGCATCAAGCAACACCAGCAGCACCTGCACAAGTCAGCACTCACCCAAAAGTCAATCTCTAAATGGACTCACAGACTGCAGAGATGGCTCATGGGAAAGGCTTGACTGACTCTGTGCCTGTTGGTAATTACACGAAATAATGCAGGTCAGGGCTGGCACCCCAATACCAGCTTTACCATCTAAACAAACACACAACCATTCAGACATCTGAAGAATCAATACCATAAATATAGTAAAATGAGAAAATGTGTTTCTAACTTCTGAGTGCCTGTAATTATCAATTAAAGCTTTGCAACATATTGTTAATTCCACTTATTGCTAACAGTGATGCTGTAAGTCTACAGTGGACCAAAACAAGGGCGGGGGATGAAACCTGACAGAATTCAGGTTTTTTGCCCATAGAAACAGTTTTGTACTGGAGGTCATTATAAGTGAATGCAATTTGACTATGGGCTTGTTTTTTTTTTCAAATGCATTCACAAAAAACTTCTCAATTATTCACATTTAAAGGCACATCCAGGAGTATTTTTAATCTTGCATTCAAAATAGTGACAGTGTTTTAAGCACCACTAGTAGCATGCCATTTAAAATGATCTAACCTAAAGGACTGTAAGTATTATCTACAAATCACTGCTGCTAGTTTTGGCAAACTATGTGGAATATAAAATTATAGATATTAATTTGTCATATTAGAAAATGCCTTTTATTCAAAGTCTTAGACATAAGTTTATTATATGGTGTAACAGATAGCACTGGGCAATATGAAATTCTTGCATTCAATATTTTGCTAAGTCTTATTCAGAAGCACAACCGAAAAGCTTAACTTTGCAGGACAACATGGAATGAAAGCTCTTATTTACCACACTCTGTCCCTTGCTCTTTGGAACGAATCACATTATTAACTGCCCCCCGCCCCCGCACAGAGAGATATTTGTTTTTCTTTTTTTTTTTTTTTTTAATTACTCTCTCACATATGCTTGCCAACTTTCCCTTTACTACTCCCCCTAAACCAAAAGAAATATACAGTTTCCTTCCTCCTGATTTATGGGTTTCTTCATCATTTTCCAGGGGGAAATTTTCTTTACAGGATATCAAATCAATCATGTTAGAAAAGATAGGGATGGGAACAAAACACTAAGTTGCCACTTTCCTTGCAGCCACACTAAGCCCCAACCCTAAACGCCAGGTCTGCTCTGGACTCCCAGCGACACAGACACTAACTCCCAGGTGTATTCTGAGCATGCTGACAGCCTGTGAAGAACACCCTTTCAGCCAAACTCTGCCCTGACCGAAATGGTGCAAATCAAGAACAACTCTGTTGATACAAATCTGGAGGAGTCGACTCTCAATTCAGAAATCTCCCTCCTATTCTTGTGGCTATCTCCCTGCACCACATATGTTCTAACAGAGGTGCGGGGGAGTGCTTAGGGAAGGCAGGGTAACTGTAGGTCAGGAAGCAGCTTAGGGCCAGCACACCTGGCTTCAGTCTGATTCCCTCCCAGCCCAAGCTACAGGTTGACAAGCAGGATGGGAGCAAGCTCTACTCTCCTCTTCCTTTGCAAATCATTCAACTCCACCCCTGCAAGTTTCCTTTTTGAGCCCCTGGATTTTTTCCCTCAGCCTTCTTGAACATTTTCTAATTGCTGAGGGAAATAAAAGCTACGGTTGATTTCAGCATGACTCAAGGGAAGCAGGCAAACACCTAACCACCTGAACAGGGTCTTGCTGCAAACAGGAGCAGCAGCCTGCCTGCCCACCACACCCTGCGACACAACCCCCAAACAGCAGCTTGAGACACCTGAAAACCACGTCAGGCACCAGCAGAGAGGGATTTGTCAGTGAGAGGCACCCTGCACATGAACGTACAGCTGCTGTTAATCAAGCCATTGTCACAATAGCTCAAACAAAGGTAGCAGCTCTGAGTGATACACCACATGGCCAGAACAGGAATGGGTACCAAAGCATACCTTACTGGATCACATGGAAGCAGCTGCAAGAATGGGACAGGGGCTTTAAAAGGCTGTGGGGTCTCTTTGTCCCACAACTGGCCAGGGGACAGTGGAATCATGGTAACATTAGCATGTGTTGGATGTCAGCACAGGGAGTCATTGGATTGCCGTGTACAGCCTTGGGTCCAGAGTCCACACAAATTCCCCATGAGAGGATCAGATCTTTCTGCTCAGACCCAGCGGCCACACAGAGAAAAGCTACTGCAGAAAACAGAATAACTTGGCACAAAAAGAGCTGGTTACGTAAAACAAGCCCCAAAGCATAAGAATTCAGATCCAGACCTAAACCCTCCTTGAAGTCAAAGGATTTCGAATGCACAATTTCAGCCCATTTCACAGCAAACACAGAAAAGAGGCTTTCCTCACAGTCTGCCTCAGTGTCTGAGCTTTCCCAGAGGTTAAGGGGGTCCTTACGCTTAAGGTCTGGCATCTTGCAATTGCCTGCACTGGCTTAATAAGTTATACAGGTACCTTCTACAGAAAATGAGGAGAACAAAAAATAGAGAGAGAGACTTAGCTCTACCTCAAATCCAGGTGGGGTTCCTCTGGGCACAGCCTGGACAACACCATGGTTGAATTCCATAGGGAAGGAGGCCAATCAAAGCAGATCTGAGCTCACAGCCAGCAGATTTGGGTTTCTGGCCCAGTAGTAAAGAACCCAGGTCACTTTTGAAGGTCCACAACACTTTCTGCTGTTCATCTCTGGACCAAATTTGGCCCAAGGCTAGAATTTTCAAAAGCATAACCCTAACTCTGCTCTGAACCTTTATAATATTCCTACCCTATGTTCCCATTTTGAGATATTTTCTAACCCTGTTCATCCAAGATCAGAACCTCAGGAAAAGTGGCAAGTTGTACACAGCCAGGCAGCTCTTCTAACAGATAATATATGTTCTTCAAAATAGAACTGCCAGCTCCTAGTTTTAAACCAGAAACCAGCCCCTACCATTCTCTCCAGAAAATAAAGTAAAAACATAGGGTTAAATAAATCAATAGGTCTTATAATTAAGTGCTGCCAAGTTAGCTGACATGATTGGACTTCTGGTTTTGGTTTGGGTTTTTTTGATGTTGTTTATCCAGCATTAGCATACAGCTAATTTTGCAAACAGCTATTGAAATTTAGTTTTAATCTCTCTCGGGGGACAAAATGACAAGTTTCACAAGCAGAAAAGTAAGTTTTCATAGACTCCGCTCACTGGAAGCTACTGTGATTTAACTGCATTATGGCTAGTAGTACTAACAGCAAACTCTTCCTACTTCTTGCCGGGGGCTCGACCAATACAAGACAAGAAATATTCATCAGATCCCCATACCCATGAGTGCCAGGTATAAATGAAGGAGCAGAATTTGCCAGAGGGGCTGAATTCTACCTACAAATCCATAACTTAAGAATTCACAGGTATAAACTGATTAGTGCCCTGAAGGGGAAATGTACCCCAGATTTCCAATAATGAGAAAACAGAGCTGAAAGGGGCATTGTCTTTTTCCAGATGGTGCGAGTCAGGTGCAGATTCAATGAATACAACACAGTTATATTGATTTTCTCCACTTAACACTCTTGCTTGTAATAGGGCCATTGTCTCCTTTATACTATATGAACACAGAGATACACATATATATTTTATCTGGAAGATGGACACCATATGCTAAAATAAACAAATAACTTACTATACCACAAAAAGTTAGAAAAACAGCATGTTTAAAAAACGCTAAAAGAGAAGCAGTACACGGTAACATTGGTCAAGACAATCAACCAGCACTGACCTGTCTCGCAGATGACAGGAAACAAAGAGATCCGATAAATCTTTATATTACTGAGGTTGCCCAAGCCTCACCTTTTCACCGTAATTCCTTTCAAACTAGCACACTAACAAAGACGCTAGATACTGAGACAAACACCAACACTCTGAGACTGTTGTCTCGTTATCATTTTGAATGATTGTGATGAACTCCCCCCCACCTCCCCAGTCAAGACAAAAGAACAAAGATCAGTTTCATCTGCAAAACTGCTGTAGGGAAAAACAGCAGTGAGTGTAAAACCATAAGGAGCAACAGCATTAGCTCATCTTTTCTCCTTAATAAAGCAGCAAACAATTAGTATTAAAGTAAAATGCGTCAATCAAGACCTCAAATCGTCTTAACAGCTAGCACAGTCAACCCATGTGGCCACAGCAATCCAAATTAACCCCATGGATACATCGGTCCTTTCCTCCAATACCTAGAAAGCAATTACAAACGTCACATTGAATCTCCTTCTAAAACACCCTCCTATAGTTTAGTAGCATAGCCTGTGATTAAACCTACCCATGAAATAAAAGCCTTTTCCTCTGCTGCGGCAGATGGTTTAAGAAACCACCTCTGTTTCCAGCACCAATCCTCTAAATCAGCTACACCCCATGGAAATTGGCCTCATGCTGTTTTTTCTTATTAGCTGAGATGCACTACAGCACTGCTGCTAATCAGCACACCTATATATGAAGCAAAAGAGCAGAATAAAAAGCACCAGCCCTGAACATGTCAAGACCCACCCATACTCTCCCTTAGCGTGTGCATGTATGTTTGGGGAGGGATAAGCAATGTAGTGATTTCACGGAACATTGTTCATTTCCATGCTTTCTCTGGAGGTACTCGGCACCACCAGACATCATCAAGGGTTTTCCACCACTGAGCCAGCATACCCTGAATTTACACTCTTTCCCATTTCAGCAAAAACATTCCCTTTTCCATTAAAAACATGCTTAACTTCTACGCATGCTTAAGGCTCACTTTCAAGGGCAATTAAGCATGTGTTTAAACAACTGAATAAATTCAGATGGACCAAAACAAGCATCCTTGAGTCTTAGGGAACAATTCTACATATCAGCACATGCATAATTTTATTTCTTCATCAAGTGCACACGTGGACTTCAAGGTAGCACACAAACAAAATATCCAGATCATCAGATAATTCAGTTTAGAGGGGACCTTGGGAAGCCACCTAGTCCTAGAACCCCAGGATACTACACCTTTCCAAATTTCTGGCTGTTACTCATTTGTGTGCATGTTAACTGCAACGCTCCCTGATCCCTTTCAAGGTAAGGCTTCAGTTCAGCTACAAATGTCCTCTTCAGGGAACCCCAATAACGCCAAGCGGTGGTTTTTTTCTCTCTTGCTGTGAGCCAGAGGTTATGCCAGATCAGTTCTGAGCACAGTCACTGCCTGTGCTGTAGGTGAAAGATTTGTAAGGAACTCAGGCCTTTGGACTGACCCACCATTTATAGAGCAGCACTATCAGAGCTGCTTTTTTTTTTCCTTCCCCTTTCTTAAGCTAATTGTCATTTGTCCCGTCATGGCAGATCAGATTTCAGATCTCACAGATGCTTCAGCTGCATTACAATTTGTAGAGCCTGTAGTAATAAAAAGATAACTTTCTGAAAGCCATCATCATAAAGTCCTCACAACCTAAATTCTTTTTGACTTCCCCCTCTTCCCACCCCTTTAAGAAAACAAACCTGTCTCCATGCCACATTTGGGGGTGACAGCTGAAATAGTCCAGCAGAGTCTGCAATGGGCCTCACCCACCCAATTCTGCGTTTAGGTATTTCTAGCAATTTCCACGGCTTAGACAACTGTTAAGTAAGCACGGGGCCAGAGCCCGCTCTGGTGTCAGTACACGTAGCAAATATTTCTTCTCATGAATCAAGGTATATGGTTTAGCAAACAGTAACTCATACAGAAAGCAGCATGACACAAGCTGAAAGGAAAGGTATGCTTGGGGGGGGGGGGGGGGGCGGATCTAGCAACAAGAGAATTCTTAACCCACAGACTGCAGCAATTCAGTTAGGGACTACTATGATCAGATCACTCATGCCAAGGCACACCACCTCAGGGGTCATTAAATGATGACTTTTTTTTCGTTGTCAGAACATATTTAAAGAGCATAGCTAAGTGGGTACTGACATAACATACCGTAACAATTACATCAGATGTCTAAATCAAGGGTGCAAATGCCGCTTTATGTAACAAACTGCATTATAAGCACAATGAACTGCCCTCCATGCTCAAAGCGTGCTAAAATTCTCCACAGAAGAACAGCAACTTTTTATTCTCAGGATGACAGCTCTTTGGCTTCTCTCAAACACCCACAGGCAATGCGCAATATGGGCGCAAGAAATTGTAAAGTTCCATTAACCAAATCCTGTCCCTTGGGTAAAAGATGAGAAGAGACGAACTTACGCCACTACACCTCACTGCTGAAATCACCCCTCTTCGCAGAGCCCTGCTGCAGCAGGGCTCACATGCATGTTTCATTTCCACACTGAACGGTCTCACTAAGCCACTGTGGTTATTTTCAGAGTGTTAGTTTAGCTCACCTGTAAACACCTGAGCTCCTGGAGACCAGTACGAGATTAAGATTGGGGTCCTGCCCGCTGCCGAGTGCATCATCAGTGTTTTGCAAATGGGTGAAATGAAATACGCAGTGAGGAATTCAGCGGTTCCTAGACCTAGGTGCTACAAGGGTGAGTTTGGGCTCCATTTTACGTATCACACTTTCAGACATTAGCAGCAGAAATATACGCCCATCCACAAACTTAACTGGACTGTCTCTATGCTAACTGACGAGAGTTTTTAGCAGACGCAGGGAAGGTGCCCATTCTTTCATTGTTGGTGATTCACTTCTTAGTGATCTATGAAGTAATGGCAGGGATAACTTCACTAGGTAATGCTCTCTCAGCACATTCTCTCTCTCTTCCCAGCAAGGGCTGAGATGCTGTAATCACGTCATCCGGTTGGGAGGAAAGCGAGAGAAGCTATAGAAAATAAATACATTCTGCAGCTGAGCCTCTTCTTGGATGCATTGGCTATGAGATCTGTAGTCTAGACATCCCTGCAAGTCTAAACCAGCACAGGTGAAAAGAAACAGATTCTTTTACAGGGAGAAAACAAAGGTTTGGGGAGGAAACGGGAAGAAACAGAAAGGATATGTGCTTCAATCTTGCAAGGAAGAACCCTTCTGAAAACAAAAGGAACAGGTTTTCTGAACTGCAAGCAGCGCAAATGCTGGACAGCAAATTATTTTTGTGAGAAAGGATGGAGAAAGATTTATTGACACAACCACAAAGATATGACAAATTATGAAAAGGGATGCTAGAGACCTAGCGTAAGTAAGACTTACAAAATACCTACAAATATATCCTGTTCTACTGCATGATTTTATGTTAATGACCACGTATATGTGAAAGCCTGCTATTTTATATCACGAAGAAGCCTACATGAAAATCCACCAACGAATCGGAGAATTACCTTTATTCAGAGGAAACCTGAAAGTTCCTGCTTAGCATGGGGAAATAAATGATGTTGGTATCTTATATACAGAAAGCAACTCTCCCGGCATGCGGCACACCGCCTTCTTTCCCAAAGGTGTTTCATAAAGCACATCTTATTCAAATGGCAGGTCATAATTAGCGTCTCAAACATATACGCAACAAATGGAGGCAAGCAGTCTTTATTTGGTAGATCACATTCAGCGCAACATCACGGCACAGCAGAGCTGCTTATGCTCACGGCTTGTACCTGCAGCACTTCAAGCGAGGCACATTTTGCATAATTTTCTCTTATATAAAAAGGCTTTGTTCTCCACCGCCTCACTGCGGTTACCAGCCTCCCCGTGCACAGTTGTTTCCTCTCCGTGGCTGATCCATTCAATTCATGGAATGATTTTGGGTTTTTTCCCCTCCCCGATGCAAATTAAAAGCACTTACAACCATCGCACCCCCTTGTCTGACACGATGTTCTTTGTTCAGCCTTACACATCCCTTTAGAGGAGCTTAGGGGTGGGGGCAGGAGAGGACAGAGGGTTACATCCTTTAAAGGGTTTGACGGGCTAGAGATGCTCAAAACCCTTCAAGGCAGCTGACGAAAGTCGGCTGCCCCCACGAAGATAAAACGGGCGTTATCGGGGAGCCGCCCCCTCCCTTTACCTCCGGCCGCCGCTCCGGGAGGTCCGCAGGGGCGACCGGCTGCAAACTTCGGCCCGGGTCCGCTTTCTGTCAGAGCCCGCGCCCGGCTGAGGGAGCACGCGCCGGCCCGAGGCGGCGCGGCGCGACGCGACCCAGCCCCGCGCCCCCAAAGGTCCCCAACGGCTCCCGACGGGCGCGAGGCGGGCGGCGCGCGGCCACCCCGCGGGCTGCCCCTCCGAGGGGCGCCGGCCCCCCCGCCCCCGCACCCACCGCCGCCGGCCGCTTTGTCCCTTCGTCTCCTCCTCTTCTTCCAACGGGCACCCCCCGCCCCGGGCTGCGGAGCGCCCTCCGCCCGGCAACGCCCGCCCGCAGCGGGGCGGCGGCGAGGGGCTCGGGAGGGTCCTTACCTGAGCGCCGCGGCGGCTGCCGGCACCGGGACGCACTGCCGCGCCGAGGGGCAGAGAGAGGGCGCGCCGCCGCCGTGCCCGCCTCAGCCCGCCCCGCCGCTCTCGGGGCTGTCGCCGGGACGCGGCCGCCTGCGCGCCGCGAGCCCCCGGGACCCGCCCCCCTCCTCCGCCCCCGGACCCGCCCCGGCCCCGGCGCCGCTCCCGCAGGGCCCCGCGGCGGCGGTGGCGGCGGCCGGCCCCTCGCTGCCGCCCCGCCCCGCCCCGCGCCCTGCCCGCCGCCCGCAGCGGCCCCTGCATTGCGGAGGGGCCCCGCGGCCGCCCCGGTACCTGTGCGGGGCGCTCCCGCGCCCGGGAGCCGCGGGGCGCGCGGTGCCCTCTGGCAGGGCGCTGCCTTAGCTGTTTACGTGGCGGCGTTCCTGCACCGGCGCTGGGCTGCTCCGTGACAGCCGGCCCCGGCCCCCGCCCTGCACCCAGCCCTCAGCCCAGGGTGTCCCCCTGCTCTGCCCTGCCCTGCCCTGCCCTGCCCTGCCCTGCCCTGCCCGTGGTCGATCGTCCCCGCCGTCGCGGAAAAGCATCCCGAAAGTCCCTCACCGGATTTCATTTGGGTCTTGCAATGATGCAAGTTTCAGCTCAATCTAATTTCTCATTTTCTTCTGGAAAAAGAGAACGAATAACGGCGAGATAGGTTAAAAAACGCTTTTACAGCACCTCAGAAACTGCACTGCTGCTAACTTACAAATTGTGCTCCTACAGGGCTGAGGTCTCCCACCATTTTCTGGAATTCGGCAATAAAAGGTAGCCTATTACTTTGTCACTTACCAGCTTCTCAAACTGAACTCTCCTCCTCAGCCCCTGAGGACGTCAATTACTGTTTCCGTATTCCTTCAGTGAAAGTAAAGCACACAAGGGCAAAGTCATCCATCAAGTAATGCCACAGATGTGGTGGAGCTCCAGCATCGACTCATCTCACCCTTTCTAGTCAGAATCACTTCGTTTCTGTTCCCTTTGCTGGAGATGAAAGGGTAAAATGGTACTCTCTTACCTTTTCTATTTCCTAAACAAATTAGCCCAATGGGTTTGTTAAAAATGAATGCAAAAGCCGGTTCGTCAGAATCTTAACCGGCAGTTCTGAGTATGTCATGTGTGCAATAGCCTAATACATGTTTTTTGAAACAGGTACTGTGTTTTGATCCAGTAAAGATCAATATTGCTATTCTTCTTTATATTTGGGTGCCCAGAATACACAGTAACTGTAACTCATACTGCAGTGCAAAAACTTTAAATGCTAATTTCAGTTTTGTTTCGTTTCACTGCACCACGCTGAACAAGTATTCTGCCTGTATTTTTTCCAAAGCCTCACTAATTTTCGGTACCCAGTTTGATTTCAAGCATGACTTTCAAGAGTACTGAGCACTTGTTTTCTTCATGGACTTTAGCAGGTCATCTAGAATATTTCATATCTGTAATTTGGGCCTTACGTGTCTTGCACTGGGTGGTCAAAACGCAGGCTCAAGGAAGCCTAGGCCCCACTCTTGCTTCTGTTTCTTCAGCTGCAATACGGAGGTGGCCATCCCTCAGCAACTGCTACCCTGGATTATATGCCGGTACCATGTTAATGCCAAGAAAGTGACTCGGGGATGCAAAATTATTTTGTTAAGTATCTTTATGTATTTGTTAATCAGAAAATTTTCTTTTCCTTTAAAGGTCTAACTGTGAGTCAAGGCTACAGACATCTTCTCTTCCCGTCCTTTTCTGGAGCCCTCTTCAAGCTGTTTGGGAGAACTTCCCGCCACTGCCGCTTCCCTATTCTAGCATTTCATCTGTAAATCAGTGGCATGCAAAGGGAGAAGGATCTTGCCAAGGGGACAAAGCTGTCAGGTTCCCTCTGGTCACTCACCATCGGTGATGTATATCCATCCAGGGGAGATGCTTCCAGAGGAAACGGATTTTCTGCAGGCAGTCTTTCTTCCAGACTGCCAGGAACAAAGACACCCGTACAGCGCACGAGGAATGTGCACCAGCATCCCCAGCACCCCAGGGATCAGCAGTGCCTTTCCCCTGATGTCTTCTTCCATGCCTCCCCTTGGAGGCCTACCCAGCCCTGCAAAGACCTTGATGGAGCTCTTCCCCCGCCAGCATGGGGACTTTGCCCTTCCTTTCACCACCTAGATGACAGGAATGCAGGCTTAAATAAAGCCTAATCAGAAGGAGCTCTGAGAGGGAATAAGCAGTTGACTTGATGAAGGAGAAACAGTTACTCTTCATCCAAATGGAAATTAGATTTATTTAAAGCTTACAATACAAAAAAAATAAAAAAGGGGGAAAGGACAGCTTACACTTTTGTGGGAAACAAATACTGCAATGGGCATCGTGGAAGAGATGTCTCAATGGAAAGACACCGTGCAAAACAAATAGACTGTGCACTGTCCATAAACATTCCTAGAGGTCAGAGGGGTGATAAAACTAACCGGAGAAATGCTCAGAATATTCCATGTGCCATGGAGGAATCGATGCCTCTAGCTTAGATGCGGTACAGTAGCAGCCTGTCTCTTTTCAGCAGCAGCCTGCAGAGAGAGAGAGAAGGTGAATCTGAGAAGATAGTCATTCACTTGCAGCTCTCCTTTAAACAATCATCAAACATGATGAAAAGTAAACACAGAAAAAAGCAACGTGGCATTCGCCATTTTCCCTGAGATAATTATCTAGTCAAATTACGTTATAATTTACATTAAATATTCAGCAACAGTGTTGACACTAGATGTTTTAAGACAGGAAAAATTCTTATAATTTATGTTAGAGATATTAAAATGCAGGCACATATTTTTATTAGAAATATTCATGCAGAGATCAAAAAGCTTCATCTCACTAAGAGACAGTGGGGAAAGATTTTTTTCTACAAAGGAAAAACAGATTTTTACATAACCTCACAAATGATGGGCTTTATAGTCAAGCTTTGACGCACTGAATTATGGATCTCTATATGGCGGTCTGGTAAGTTAAACACAGAAGATTATTGCCTGCCTGCTAAAAGAGAAAGGAGGGACATTGTCTGTAGCCCTTTTTAGAACAGATTCATTTGAAAGAGTGGCTGGGAAATGCCGTTCGAAAAGGGACTTGTGTCAATACATATTCTTTTACTATCTAGCTGTAATAACAAACCACTGCTGTTCCTCTGACGGTTTATCGAGCTGCAGTTGTTGGCAACTTAGGTATTTGGCTTCACTTCAGACTGGGGAAGGAAACGTTTAATTTCTCAAAAACACAGTATGACTCAAGCCTCGGTGCCGATGTCACAACATTAGCTGAGCGAACAGAGCAGTCAAGGCAAAGCCAGCTCTTATTTATTCATGATGGGAAGAGCTACGAGCACCACCGAGGATGATGAAGCAATGGAAAGTATGGCTATGGCCCTTTTACACACTTTCCCCGGTGCCATACGTGCAGTCTCTGGACATGTTCAACAACCGGTTGAGCAGTTTTTTGCCCTTGGAAACACCTAGGCTAAGGTGACCGGGAAAGGCAGGGCTCCTGCCTCGGCAGCGCTGCGATGTTTCTCTCGGCTGGAAAACTCTAGGGTCCCTCTAGTGCCCAACGGAGGCAATGAGGAAGAAAGGTGAGCTGAAAAGCTCCTTCAAATGATTACCAACCACTAAGCGAAATAAAAGCTTCCACTGAAAATAGCATGTACTTATGCCTGGCTTTGCATAGCAAACTATGCTCAATTTGTTTCTGTTTTGGACAAGAAACTCAACTGTATCTCATCAGCTCATATAGTAACATTTCCATGTAAAAGCCTTCCTTTTTCTGCCTGTCTCCCATTTGATAACATTTACCTTTTAAAGATTATTTGGGGATATTACTTGTTTGTAAATGTATGCCTCAGGTTGCTACGGGAAAGCTATAAGCAAAGGTGAGATCTAGCTACAGTGAAAGGACTTGTACCGGAGCAATGCTACCTTTGTAGACCTTAGTTATCTCTGGTCTTTTTGTCCAAGGGACTGTAGGTACCCATGTGAATTATGATGGAAGAATCAGCTCCAGGGAGCTACACTCTAATTTACTAAATGCTTTTGATGTCAAAAGCCAGCCTCTGCATGAGAAGTAGAATAATTTGAAAGCAGAGAGAGGGTACAAAATACTGTTGCCGCCTGCTCTTGGGAACACACAGAGACAAGAACTGCAGTACAGAATGCACTCCAGTGGACGTCTCCATTTCTCATTGCTGTGATTGAAAGCAAAGGGTCCCCAGACAACATGCCAAAGTGAAACATGGATAGTCAAGGTCCCTTACAGGGTATGTGGTTATGCGCAGAGCTTCCTCCTTCCCCTGTCATTTACCTAACCCAGCTACTTTTCCTTTCAGCTCTTGAGGCTTTGTGACACCTTGGTTATGGGGCTGGTTCCTTTGCTGAAGAGGAAAAAGCTGGATGCCAAGCTTGTCATGTTAGGGACATCTCACAGGAGGTTTTGTAAACGTATTCAAAAGGAAGCGAGGGGAGTACTGATCCCCGCAGGATTCAGCCGTAGAAAGTTCTTAACCGAAAGCAATTTTCACTGCTTTAACCCATTTTGTGGGGTACAGAGGCAATTCAGCTATTAGGTTTCCATCTCTACAAAAAGAAAAAAACCACAGCTCTCTAGGAAAATAAGATTTGTTCCTCTTAACATTTTCAAGTCATAACAGGGAGTGATGATTTCCAAGAAGTAATAAATACGAGTTTGTGAGCTTGGGTTATTCGTTTTGCCATCTCTAGCTTCTCACTAGTACAAGTACTGCCTTCTTTATCTGTCCTGAAAGCTGTGGGAATAAAGCTACTGCATCATTCAGTCTTACTAGGTCTTCTGATGAAATAAACAACTGAACATCCACTGCCTACCTACAAGATTGAACAGAAGATGAACAGAACACACATTAAGGTTTAAGTAGTGAAATCTCCTTAGACATTGCATCTGTAGCAAAATTATATGAAAAAGTTGCTTTTCAAAATAAATATGACGTTTAAGTTACTGAATAGTCAAACTGGTCAGAACATGAGGGCTATACTATTTTTGAGATTTAATTTCCTGTTCTAGGAGAAAGTCTGAATTTTTCCAACAGTAGCTACTGACGATTAAAGTCCTTAGAAGGAATCTATTACTATGCTTGCATATGGAAGCTCTTCAGTCCTCTGATGCACTGATAGCTTGTTTTATTAATGTGGAATTTTGATAAGGCTTTTTACTATTTAATATGCTCCTCTTGTTATGTTCAAACATGTAAATGTTACTGCATTCTCCAAGCTGGAAGCTTAAATTATCAGCTGAAAACAGATTAGCCTAATCAAGTTAACACCACAATATGGGGCAACATAGTTCATCTTGGGTTTGGGGCTTTCTTTTTTTCCCCTTTCTGTGAATAAAACACTACTGTTATTTGTTAAGAGAGGGGAGACATTGCAGACAGAATGAGGGGCTATTTTCTCACCAAAACCATGGGTTGAGGTTAAGCAACAATGTACTTGGGCTCTTTCCCATGACCAAGCTTCAAACTCAGCTTTTGTGCAAACATGCAATGCAGTGGTCCAGCCTAGGTTTGAGAACGGCCTCCGCCTGATCAATGAGCGCACCCGTCATGTCTCAGTGTGGCAGAAACACTTCCCCAGCCTGAGGAAGGTGGTCCTGAATGCTTGAAGACTACCTGTTGGTTCGCTATGTTATAAAACTGCGCCTCTTCCAGGGTTGTCATCAGCACATGACTCTAACGGTCTGCTTTGTACATGGAAGATGAGGGGTGGAGTCCTGAGGGTTAGTACATACGTGCCATCTGGAAATTCATGCTAGCTTATGCCCATGTATTTGCCCATAGTTATCTATCTGCACAAATCAGTACTCCCCATGCAGTTACCCAATCCGAATTACAGATGTTTTCGCATGTTAGCGCCTGGTTTAATGAACTGATACATTTGCTGCAACCAGCTTCAAAAATGCAGCCTGAGTGCCTGAATGTTATCTCCTGAAAGCAGAGATGAAGAACCCATGGGATCAGTAAAGACTAGCGTCTGTAAACACGGTAGCATAGTCTCTGACATGCCAGCAGGTGCGTGAACTTACGTA
Source organism: Nipponia nippon (assembly GCF_047370975.1). Taxonomy (NCBI): domain Eukaryota; kingdom Metazoa; phylum Chordata; class Aves; order Pelecaniformes; family Threskiornithidae; genus Nipponia; species Nipponia nippon. Next base: position 63,100,287 of record NW_028262369.1, read on the forward strand.
AAAATATTCCCCAAAAATGGTTGATCAGATCTTATTAAATCTATTGTCACTGTAGGAAACCAGTAGTTCATGCAACGTGATGGGGCAAATCACCACTCTGCCTAGCAGTCACACAACTACATCTGTTAGTTGGGTTGACGTAAGCCACTTCTGTTTCGATTACAACTTTGGATTTCATCACTTGAAGAACCTGTACTCCAACATGGTTCAAAAACAGTGGAGCTTGGGGTGATCATTCCCATAAGGTACCTCAGCCAGTGATCTAAATGAAAAAAAAAAAAAAAAATCAAAACAAGGATTAATTCTTCCTTGAATCTTGTATTCTGTCAAAGGAGCTGCACGACAAATGTAAAGCACGTTATAATCAAGGAGCTGACGGGTGGAGAGAGAAGTATTTCAGGTGGTTGCGACACCTATAAACATCCGTTGTCTGAGGCGACTCCTTGTCATCACTCGGTATTTCTGATTTTCGAAGCGTCTGCGGATGCTTGCACAGGCTGGTGCGTTGCCATGGATACCGTGGTGTCAGCGCCGAGGCTGTTAGCAAATGAGCTGATCTGTTTGTGTACCTCCGCAGCGAAAAGAAAGAAAAATCCGGTCATTAGCGTGGCTGCTAGCAAAGGGAGCCTGACAGTGAAACGAAATGCCTCCACATAATGGTTTTCAGAATCTCCTCCTCTTGGAAATGATGGGGTAGTAAAGAGAGGGAAGGTAATGAAGCAAAGGAGCAAGGAGAGCTGTCAAGCGCTTATCAAAACCCCTTCCGCATAGCTCAAGACAAGGGTCCTTACATGATAACATCAGCTATATGGGCAAGAAAAATCAATATCAAGGTTTAATAATTCAGTTTCCTAATGGCCTGGCATCACTTTCTGCAAGAGCCAGGAAAAAGAACAACAACAAAGACAAAAAGCGAAAAGGAGTGATCAATAGACAACATAACACGGAAGAGTAATTTGCTTCGAGCAATACCCTGGGAGCAAGCAACAGATATGCATTACAAAACTAATATTTAGCTAGTATACATATAACGCCTTTACCCAGGCACAACTCCACTGCTAAGTGAGATGCAAAACAGGTTTAGAAGTGACAGGCAAGTGAATACACAGGAAACGAAGTAAAAAAACCTGGGCAGTGATCCAGGCTATTTTCAAACTTTGGCTTTTTTGTTGGTGTTAGAACAACCCCATAAATTACACATATATATGGCACAAATCCCTGTGAGCTGAATTCCTGTATATCAATGCAGTATTTTATTAGGCAACAACACAAGGCTGTCCCACCTGATTATAAGTTTTCAGCTTTTGCCCTGTTGTTCTAAAGGGAGCTCTGCAAAGATTTGGCACATCACCATGTGTTTCACCAAGAGCTTTTCTTGGTTTTGAGTTGGGGGGTCAAAAAGCACTAAAACTTTCACAGAGGAGGTTTGTTCCTCACTGCTTACATAGATGTTTAAGTTAAATAGCTGTTAACAACAAGAAATAATGACAATGTGAGGTCACCCTCGGTGTACCTTTTCTCAGTAGGGCTGTGTCACTGTATATGAACCAGAAATCCAGTGCAAAATATTTTATCGTGAACTCCTCGTTCCTTAACTGATCAGGTTTCATTCACATTGCTTCCCTGCCATAAAAGAGAGAAAACGGAGTTGACTTGTTCTGTGGTCAACCATGGTGTCTTCACAGGCTCACATCTGCAATGCAAGCACCAAGAGAATTCTTTGGAGATGCAGAAGATAAATAGAAAGCCAAAACTGCAATCCTTGCCCTCCCTGTAGGTCCCCTTGGTCTGGCGTCATGCCGGAGAGGCAGGCAGGGATTTGGTTGCTTTCCAGCTATGGACCAACGCAGCTAGTAACTCCCAGGAAGCACCTTGAGCATGAAGCCACTCCAGCCTCTCCTTGTGGCCTTGCTCTGGGGACGGTCCAGCACAGTGACACAGCTCTGTCAAGGTGCTGGCTCTTCTCTTTATTTCCCATTGCTGACTCACACTGAAGGAAGCTGAACCTCAAGAAAAGCTTTCCCCAGCCTGCTTCTCCACAAGAACCCCCTGCCACAGTCACCACTGAGATGAAACATGAGTCCTTGTGTTCACAATCCTACCAGATGGAGGTTCAGAGAAACCTTCTCCTGTGTTCAGAGGAACTGCTATTAAATTCAGCTGTCGAGCTGAGCACTCACCTCCAGACTATTAATTAACGCTGCTGGAAGCACAGTGCTGTTGTCTTTCACACGTAGCTGCTCTGGGAACCAAAGACGTGTCCTGAGCAATTGGTGGCGAATGCCAATTTTTGCAGTGTCATGAAAATGAATATTTTCATAACACTGCAAAAATGCAATCGCAGTTTGTAGAGATATAAAACAAGTCACCTATGCAAACTGGCAGGGAAAAGCTGAAAGGAGTCGCTGTTGCAGACACAGATCAATACTTACACAATGCGTATGGCCAGTTCTACAGTTCACATTGATAATGCATCACGTAACCTGACTCCAGTAACCAGGGCTTAACTCTGGCAATCAGAGATTTTCCTTGCAGAAACCCCCAAGGAGCTCCTGTCTGACCTCATTTCCCTCTTTCAAGGGCCTTTATTCAATAATTTCCCCCCAAACACATACATTCCTTAAACCCAGTGTCTCTGGCCACAGTCTGCAAACAACCCAGCTCCAGCAAAAGCCAAGCTAGTGACAACCAGAGCCATGTAAGCTAAAAGCTAACAGTCATGGTCATTAAAACCTCAGCATTTGGGACCTATAATATTCCTGCACATACATTGATGAGCATCCTTTGGGTCTTGTCGTATTTGAGATGCTTCAGTGCCTGCTCTGCTATGGCTCGGGCTCTTATTATAGTCTTGTAGCTAAGCAACAGTAACCTCAGCTGGGCAGTCCAAGTGACGTGGCAAGGGCAAGTTATCCTGGAGGAAGGTAATACTTTGAAGCTGGATGTGTTAACCATGCTGGGAAAACCTCTACGGCCTTCAACGGGCTTCAGATCAACCCCAAAAGAACTCAGAATCAGCAGATAAGGTTAGGACAAGAGGTCTACGTTCTCTGTGACTGAGTAACAGACCAAGAAAAATGATCTGCAGAGCTGGGAATTCATGGCCTTCCATTTGCTGGGAAAACAAGAGTGGAAGAGCATCGGCAAAGTTAAAGAAATACAGATGGGAAAGTTTTTCTGACATTCAAAATAGGAAAAAATCCTGATCCAACCACAGCTGGTGCTAGAACTGCCACACCTGACGTGGAGGCTAAAAAGGAATCATGAGGAAGAGGTAACCCCCAGTCTGTTAACATAAGCCAACATTTAAGAGAAAGCTGCCCCTTCCTGGGGCCATGGGGTGGGAGTCAGACAGAAATTCTGTCATTTAGTCCTGGGGGAGTTGGCTGGGGAAGCACCACTTCTACCTTCACTCTTACCAGAGCCGCTAGGTAAAGCCCTGACTGTGAGCATGAACAACATCAGCCCCAACAGTGCTTTTTGCTCCAAGCCAGGCCTTGATCCCAGCCTGGTCAAACTGTATAAAGACCTGCAGGGACTTTTTGGTCAAAAGAGCATAGAAATTAACTTTTTTCATCTGCATAGAGCTCTGAGGTAGGAATAAAATGCCATTTGGCAGCATTCCTGAAGCAAAGTACAGGCACCATCAAATATAACTGCAGCACTGAGATATTCCAGCTGCTGCTGCCCAACAGGCAAATGTGCTTCTCTTCTAACATCACCTTCACTCTGTTTTTCTTAAAGCATTTACAGACATTTTTGAATTAAGCTTCACGCCACACTCGTGCTGTAGGAAAGGGCTGGCCAGAGAGACGCAGCAGCTCAGTAGTTAAGATGCCAGGCTGGAAGCGAGGGCCACCAAGCCACCCTCTTGTCCTCCAAAGCTGCTGTGAGGACAAAGACATCGAATTGTGCCAGGTAGCCTGCACCCGCCTGCTGGGACCTCTGTCATTTGTAGGTCAATAGTAACATTTCTATCTCCTTTTCAGACAGAGGTGGGTGGGCACATCAGGGTTGCACAGAAACTTGGTAACAGATGCAGAACCAGAGAAGCTTCCAACCCAGTGCTGTAAGATCCCGTATTTTACCGCTCACTAGAATTAATTTTTGTTTCTCGCATCTTCTCAGCCATGAAATTCATAGTTAACTCTTGATATGGAAATCACAAAAGCTTCCCATTATAGACATCCAAAACTCGAGTCTTAAGCCCAAATTTAGGAATTGGCGTTATCATCAATGACTGGGCATCTCTCCCTGCTTTCAGTCAGGATTTACACAGGATCTACCAGGGACATTAGCCTCCGGCTATTCTCTGCCTAGCAGGAGACATCTTTACGGGGACAGATGCAGCTGATTTGCAGAACTCGCTGACAGAGGACTCTGTGAAGGTGAAAAACCCACAAGGGCTCAAAGAGGGTAGAGAAAAATTCATGGAGGATTGGTCCATCAGCAGCTACTGAAGGCAGGGGTTCAGACATCTCACCCCCGGGCATCTCTGAGCAGGCAGCTGCTGCAAGGGGGTACCACGAGCAGGACCTCTATAAGCTCTCTCTGCTTCTTATTCTCGTTCTCTAAACATTCAGTACTTTCCATTATACTGTCTATCTGATGGTTTGAAACAGCCACAGCAATTCTTTTGTTAGAAGGGAGGCCATAAAAAAATGGTGATTTAAACAACACGTCAAGTTTAGCCATTTCTCAAAAAGTCTTTTCAACTAATAACCTCAGAGCAGAAATAAAAAGGCATTTCTGCAGTAAATGTGAAAGGTTCTTGACTCATCTCACAAAGTAACTGACGGCCATAAGGTGTGGTGTGATCTAATTTTAGAATTATCATAAGAATTATCATATAAGATTCCAAATTTATTTTATTAAAGGGAGCTATAACTAAATTTTGATGCCATTAGATTATACAATTAAACATTGGCTTGCTTATAGGCCTTTGTATTTTGCCCCACATAAAAATGACTGTATCTACAAATGGATGTCTTCTGAGATTTTCTCCTGCGGATGTTTAACAGCTACTGACATATGAAATAAACCCTTAAAATCTAAACCAAATATTTTTAATCTACAGAAGTGAATTAAGGAAAGTTGTGGCTTGATATGTGGACCTACTAAATGTTTGCTACTCAATGAACTCCCCAAATTCTAAACCCTTCCAGGTAAGTGAAAAATAATTAACTTTAGCTTTCTCCCCTTTCCAGATGAGACGATAAACACCACTCTCTGGGTTTTCTTAGGAAATAAAAATAATACAGAAGAGGAAATAGATTACACATTGCCATATCATCATTTAAATCACGTTAATATGACCCATCCAACTAAAAAAACATTTAGTCTCAGTAGATCAATTATTTTTGGATCTCAGAAGTTATAGCTGAGCAATACAAAGGCAGAGTTTTTGAGGCAGAGGGCTTGCGACCTATCAGAGGTTCAGAATTTGATGACCACAATTTCAAAATTACTTTTTTCCTAACACGCAACAAACCACCCCAATATAACTTTGTTCTTACAGCAGCCAGAAAACCCAACCAACTCCTAAACTTTAGCGCTGTGTGTGTCTGGACTGATTCTCTCAGTTCACTGCAAAAACACCTCGTGGAAGCAAAGCACAGCAATATTAAAGATCCATTAGAGGTGATGATTTACCCAGAATGCCTTAATATTTGCATCCATATTAACATGTGAGCCATCATACAGACTCAGCTATGAATGCTGGATTTTAAAAATAAACAAAAGCTCAACACAGCTTGCTATTAATAAATAATGGTAATAACAATAAAGCGATAAAACGCAGGCTCTTTAATTTACTTTTGTAAGAGCCAGTTCACATAGGATGCTTTCAGAGGGAAACATTAACCATTATTATTACTTGCCCATGAAAAGCTAAAGAGAAAAGGCACAGCCATCCTGTAGTTTGCAAATATTAAAGATAAAACGACCAGCTTTGCCTATGTCCTGGAGAGAGAGAGAGGGGGAAAGGGCAAGAAAGGAAAAAGTTTTTTAGTGGAAATGATTTCACTGGGCTTTTAGATTATGCCTGTATGTTCCCTGTTTGGTCCTTCCCTGCACAAAGCAATGAGCGTTTGTGCATAGCACGCCAAGGAGGAGCCGTGTCCTCCCAGCAAGCAGCACGTGGCCATGAGATGCCTCTTAGGCTGCGCTGAGGGCTCTGTGCCGAGCAGCAGCCTTCTGCAGCCTGGGCTTCTTTTATGTTTTCCTATAGATGGTGATATTACTGTAGCTACATTCTCCGGAGTGAAATTTTGGATGTGTCCTGGGGAAGAAACGCAAGGCTCAAAGCAGAGCCACAGGTGGTGTGACCTGAATTTTTTCTACAAAAACAAGAAAATAAGGTGTGTGCTAATATTTGTATGGCAGATTCATTCTAGAAAGTACAGCTTCTTTAGTGTTACCATCAGGGCCAAATTAAATGACACATTTAGTGCAACTTCTTTCTTGATCAGACTTGTTGATCCTTTCTGACCTCTCCATTAAAGACATAAGTGTATCTCAACAGTTGCCTCAGAGAAGACAAAGCATGTAGTTGAAACCTGCAGATTCTGGATAAGAAAAATGCCCAAATATAAACTGTTACAGTGCTCAAGCTAATTCACCAGCAGTGTGGACATCTGCACAGGGCTGGAAGTCCTAACCTTACCAGCTGGTCCAGGCTAAGCCATCCCCCCTGTTCAGTCAGAGCCTCGAGTCTGCCAGTGAGATTTAAGTTCTTGTGTCATGGAAGTGCTTTTGAACATTTTGTCCTATAAAAACTTATTTTCCCCATATCTTGCAGGGTAGAAAAAAATCCTAATAATTTCGTTTGGTAAAAATGAGTTCCTGTTACCCAAAGGATGCTGCCTCACTCACGTGGGCAGGGGAAAGTGTTCAGCCTTCAGCGTGGCATGTCCTGGGCAATAAAGGAACGAGTAATCGGCTGCCAGTGGCATTTTGAGCTAGCTTGCTTTCATTTTTCAGATACTACTGAAATCCATGATGATATAAGGTGACTCCAGGCTCAGACAGACTCTGATTTCTCAGTGGAGCCCTGCCTTGAATTTTCTTCATTAAATACATATATATATATGCACACACATATATGAAAAAATGGATCCTACTCCAAGAGCCTAGTAAAATTGATGAAATAGCTCCCATTGGCTTCCTTGGGCACTGGTTCAAAATATTAATCTGATAATCATTATGGCTCAAATTCAGCAAAGTTGTTAAGTATATATCTAACTGAAAGCACCTGAACAGTCCCATTATGATGATTCATGGATTTAAAAATAGAAACATGTTTAAATGCTCTCTTGAACTTGGGTCTAAATGAAATCAATACATGTCATGCCTCTTATTCATGAAATATTAAGGGAAGATACATATTTTATTGTGCTCTGTGTATGCATATGTACTTAGCACTGATTATTCTGTAATAGAGCTATGCATAATTTAAACTGTATAGCATCCACTTTGTGGGGGGAGAAATCTTCATTAAACCCAGAACAGTACACTTCTTGGTGATGTGGGGATTTATTTTATTCTTTTAAACTATGGATGCCTGGATGATAAGTCTGTTCTCACATGTTCAAAAGCCCTGTTCCAGGGAGAAAAAAAATCACAACCTCCTCTACAGCTCTGGGAGAGGAGCCCAAAACCAGCCAGTGGCTGCAAGCTGGCAGCTGGGCAGTGCAGAGGTCTGTGCGGGCCTCTGCCAACAGGCAAGACCACAGCGAGTGCCCAAATCACTGCAAGAGCCTCTGGCACTGCTCAGGACCATCCCTCACCAGCAAAGCTAAGAAATCCCTTGCCACATTTAACGGTGTGATCAGCTGGAAAGGAAAAAAGGGAGCCCATGGTAGTAAAGCCCATGTTATTCATTCACTACCAGGGATAACCATCATTAATATTGGTTTATAAGCCATTTTTCTATTCTGGTTCTTGTTTGCCAATGACATCATGCTATCTGTGGGCCTTCCAGTAATATCTAAAGGACTGGCTGAGAAAATCATTCAAGGGCAGACTTAATTATATTTATGCATGAAAGCGCACTTCTACTCTGCCATGCACATCGGGGAACGTGTCATTAACCTGCTTAAAGTCAGCATGTGTTTAAAAGCATTGCTCACCCAGGTGATGCGTGACATATTTAGCACTTGCCTCATACGGTTGGGTTTTAAAAGCTTTGCTGCCTTTTCTCACAACATGATCCTTCCCTGCCCACACCTGGGACAGGCTTTGGCCCTCTCGGAGAAGGCTGTTCCCAGCAATTCAGACACCTCTGCACCCTGCACAGGCAAAGCGGGCAGCTCTGCCCATGGCTGCCTGCCTCCGAGCTCCAAGACCATGGTTCTCCACTGAAGTGGAAGAAAGGGCAAGAAGAAATGGGAGGAAAGAAACGTCTCGGCTTTGTGCAGCAAAGTAATGCAGTTACGGAGAGATCCCTCTGAGGCAGGTTCTCCACCTCTGGATCCACAGCTGGCTCCATGGAGGAGCTGCATCAGACAGCTCACGCATCCTCTCTCACTTCCCCAAGCACTCTAGCAGAGGGAATTAGATCTAAAGATGATGCAAAGGGCTGTCTTCATTCAGTGCGGCCAGATCTGCCAGTGGGGATGCTGCAATAAGACTAAGAAACTCTGCTGCTTCTTCATCCCATTCTGGATTTCTTTTGCTGCATGGAAATGAGTTAAGCAACACAACCACCACCAGGTAACAGCAGGGAATACTCTGAAGCCCCTCTGCTTCCCAGCCTGTGCACATGCGTACACAAATATGCACGGTTCTTGACAAGCAAATAGCTATTAAGCAAATATCAATGCCCCTTTCTTCTCCTGGCCTTCCACAATTACTCAAATAATCAAAATAAAGTTCTTAAGGCCACGCTGACCAACTTTGTCACAGGCAAAGCTTACAGCATGACAGTCTGGTGGGAGAAAACATGCTGGGTGCAGTTCTTTCCGGCGTGCTCTGTGTCAAGCCCCGCGTCCTGCCACATGGCAGAGCTGCTCTGCGCTCCCATACCTGGAGCTTCGCTGCAGGAGAAGAGCAGAAAATGCTCTCAGTGATGTTAGGGTCTCACCAAGCTGTAAGCACACACACGTGATTGAAGTTGTGCTCTCAATATGGGGTCCCCCTTGAGCAGCTCCTGCAACCCACCTTTTACCGTTCTTATTGTGAATGGGGGTTTCAGCCCACTTTGCTTCATTTTGCTTAGATTCATCTAATTCTTTACCTCTAAGTTTGCGGGAAACAAAAAAATAAAATCATCAGTTTTGATTCAGTTTTGAGTTCAAGCCAATGCAACTGTGATTTCACATGGCTTCTGGCAGATAATCATGAAGTAGGCAAACTTTATTTGAGGACTTCGGAAAACAACATCAATAAATTTTTATGTCGCAGAGGATTAGCTCAAAATATTCCAGCAGTAGCATCATGGGATATAAATATTTGGCACTGGTAGTTGTATTCACTGAATTATTAACACCAGAGAGTTAATATGTTACCCATGACTTCTCCATGCCTATCATTTACTAAGCATGCAATGATGAACACCTGGCAGAGAACAAGCCTCCCAGGTAGATGCTTGGAAAACCCCTTTGGAAAGTCACCGGGAATTAGTCTGAGCCACCTGAAATGCAGGAGGCACATGCCTGGCAGGCAAGCGCTGCGCTGTGACCCGGGCTGCGCTCGTACACGAGGCCACCTCCCCTGGAAACATCAGACACGTGCCCAGAGCCCAGCAGTCAACTGGGATAATAATTCGGAAAAATAAGAACAAACCTGAGGCTGGGACTGAACATGTAGGTTAAAAAAGGTACAAGGAGCAGGAAAATTTCCTGGACTCACACCAAAGTGTCTTTTTTTTTTTTTTTATTCTGTGGATACAGGGGTCAATGGCACTATACTGAAGTCACGAACGCAGCTCAGTATGTGTTGCCCATCTCCATCCACCTCTAGCCTTAGATTGGTAAGGAAAGCTGGAGAATTCCCACTCCCTGAGCAAGCCAAAATAAGTTTCCAATTTCTTTGTTGAGCCCCCATATCTCAATTTGAGTCTGGTCTCCTCATACATGCACAGATAAACTTCACCGAACTCACTGACTGCGATATAAGAGCTATGAAACCTTTTTCTTTTTTCTTTTTTTTTTTTCCCTAAAGAAGTAATTAAGTGCTGCCAAGAGCTATGTTACTTCTCTAAAAATAAAATGCACCATTGTCATGTGCAGCTACAAAGGCTTGATGATAGATGGCGCTACACGAACATGAATTTGGTTTTTAAGTAACGACGTTAAATATGTAATTACATTTCCTTGCACACGAAGTGCACCTGAGCAGCGTCAGTATTTTAATTATTTCTTACACATGCATAAATAATATATTAGGAAAAAAAAAAAAAGAGGAAGACAACGTATTGAGATGCCGCAAGACGGAAAAAGGAATATTCTCTGTGATTCAACTCTCAGCAAAAAACTCCAATACAGTTGCAAGTGGACCCCCTTAGCCAAGAGCTGAAGGGTGGGAGCAAGAGGAGGTGGTTGCAGGTAACACACTGAAGTCAGTTAATTTCTAATTTCCGGGGTCTCAAAATACCACCAACAGCACATGCTATTTCTAATAAAAAGCTGCTAGAATAAAATATTTAAACAGCACTGCCAAGTGCAATAACAGGAGAGGTAAATTTCCATTTGACCTAAACACCACTCTGGCCCTCACTGGTGGTGGTCAGCTGGCAAGGCAGCCTGCTGGAGGAGAAGACACCCTCACACCACGGGGAGAAGGGGGAGAACTACATGAGTGAAGTGCATAGAGTGAAAAGGGCATCCAAAGCACATCACATCAGTAAGCACACTGGGGAGTAAAATTTGCAGAGACCCATGATACTGTGAAATGTGTAAAGCAACAGTAACAAAAAGCTCATCATTTTCTTTTAACAAATATCATCATCTTCACTCTTAATCTGTACGAAAAAGTTCCTACTGACTCATAACGATGTTCTCTGCACCTCTCCCACACCTACACTCATAGACCAGATACTTAAAGATCAAATGTGCTCAGGAATGTGAATTTACCTTGTTTTTTTCATGTTAGCACTAGTAAGATCAGCGATTGCCTGAAACCAGCCTTTGACCTCCTGGAGCAGCTTCACGTTTGGGACTTCTCCAGAAAGCGCATTGCACCAATGTCTAAGTGGTGAAAATGCCTGCTAAGGAGCAAGGGGAAACAAGGGAGCACCAGGGTTGAGAGAATAACATTAAAAACTAAGCAACAAGATTTTGTGAAATGTAGTCCTTCATACTGTGTGCCCAAGAGGTTTGCTAAACCAATGAAAACATCTTTTCTCCACTGGTGATTTAGAAAAACAGTAGCTCACAGAGACAACATGCAAAACAGAGAAGCTCAGTGCATAAAGCTAAAAAGCCCAGAGAAGACAGAGCAGCAATGCGAAGAGGCATCCATGGAACAACCACTTCTCTTGCTCCCACTTTTGAAGCAAACCCTCCACTTGTCCCCAGCTCCTGCACTTTGATTCACATTGCAGAGCAGCCTCAAGGCACCCAGACTGGACTGCTCTAGGATGAAACTAAAGTGGCTCATCTGGTCCTGTCACTGAGGTGAGCTTAGGCTGCAGGAGCAGACCAGAGCTAGTTCAGCATAAAGCCTGGAAAACATGCACAGCACAATGTCAGGCCCTCAGCACCCACTGCCTCTCTCTGCAGAGGCTCTCCATGCCTGCCACATAGGTGCAGCCCTTGCACATGGCAAAGAGATACCAGTCAGCTCCTCCATGTACGCCAGCACTGCAACTGCCTTGGGATGACACGGTCATGCTCTGGCCAAAGAAAATGCCAGTGTCACCCTGTCCCTCTTCTCACTGGACTCATATACATATTATTCTGGTTGGCACCCAGAGCTTCCCTCTTAGCTTTTCCTTAGGATCAGCATCATGTGGTGACAGCTGGTGGAGCCCCATCTGCCAGCTGGGCCCTGCAAACTTCCACTCCTCCTCCTCTCTACAAACCTCCATCCCCACCTCCTCGCAGCATTCAACAGTGAAGCAAGGGAGCTCCTAGAGAGTTTTTCTTGAAGAACTGAAATGGGGATCATATAATCTTTATGATATCTACTGTGTTATTAAATCTGCAAGATCTGAACCATATTTAATAACACACTTGTTCCAAGCAGAGGCAGTTAATCTTCCACTATCAGCTTTTAACCCTCAAAATATTTGTACTCCAGCAGCAAGGTTTGTATGGCCTAAGCAGTAATTAGAAAATTTAAGAAGCACCCAGGGAAGCTTCCTGAGCTGTTCTGTGTTTCCTCATTTAAGTTCGTAAGTCAAATAAAATCTGTCGTCCTGTCCTCTAAAAGGAGTTTGATATTTCCTAAAACCCAGTAAGCCAGGGGGAGGCTAATGTGGGCAGAAATGCTAACTGTATTGGGGAGGAAAAGACAGCTCCTAAAGCTCACTTTTTTAGTTCTGAAGAGGCTTTGAGAAGTGTTAAGGAGTTCTCGGAAGTCTTTTTACAAAAGACACGTTTAAAGGCATGAAAAAAAATCAAGTTATTTAACAGTAATGATGGCAGCAATTGCTCATGAAGTGGCTGCGAGCACCCTAGCTGGCACTGACAGCCAAGACGTGCAAGAGGGATGGAGGAAGGGAAGAGGATGGTGATGCCTTTTTGTGCAATTGGGTAAATCTTGCCTGGTAAGTAGTGAAATACTGTAGGAGATGGAGCTCATAGCCGTGCATTCCCCATGGGATGATGTTCACATAGGGGTGATGCACAGCTGCATCTCCCACAGCTGCAGTTCCTGCCATCCTTCACAGCACAGGAACCAAGAAAGTCACATCAAGAAGAGATATACATCAACCCTTTGGAATCCCCAGTGCCGTTGACGTACAATGACACTTTGAATTAGTCCTTCCAACTTCGATAGCAAAAGAGCAGGAAAAAGGCAAGGGTTGGCCCATAGTTTGAGACTCCTGGTCTGCAGGACTGCTGTCACTGACAGCCGGCTTTCAGATCCCAAGGAGAAGAGATCAGAAAGCACTTGATGAAGGAAAACAACTCTGTTCAGGTCAACACTTCAGCTATTTCTTCCCTCCCATGGAGATGAATGCACCTAACGTGGCCTCCAACTGCCTTTGTGCAGATGAAGTGGAGCAGTTACACGGCTTATTGAGTCTCTGCTGTACGAGTTGTAAAATCTTTCACAGATTAGTTGGTTGAGAGATGGACACATTTTAGCAGAGAGAATTGTGGCTATCTGCTAAGCCAGAGATGTGCAGGGGTCATTTACAGTCAGGCTGTGAACTGGTGATAGACCCTGCCACCTCCATGTCCCCTGGTCATTTCAGTCCCCTTTCTTTTCGCCCTCCACCGTCCGAGCTCTGCACCCTTTCTATAGATCGACATCCATGAACTCTACCTTGAGTTAATGCCAATGTCGTGTCTTATGCAACTAGTGCCGTTCCCGCTCCCTGTCCCCACCTCCATGGGAAAAGCAAGAGAGACTTTTACAAACAAGGAGCAGAGAAACCAAGACAAAGGCATGCAATGCTCTGCTGAACCAAGTCCTCATCGTCACTTCATGAGTCTGCACAACTGACCATGAATCATGCAAACATTCCAAATTTCATGGACTCCTTATAGCCTTTTTAGGCTTATGCATTCAACCTGGCAAATTACAGGTTGCAGTTACATATATCCTATTAGTACGTATATCTATCCTTTCCCTAGAAGTTTCCCATGTAAGCCCTGCAACTTGTCAGCAAGTCGCCTGCTACTCTTGTTTTGGGTAATGTATCCAGTTCTGTTGACTTCAAAGGCTGAAGAAAATACAGTTCATGCAGAAGAATCTATAATATCAAGGACTAAAAGACAACTAGCATTTGAGTATTAGAAAAAGGTGGGGGGCAGGGGTGGAGTTAATACAAGCTTTCAAAAATTTTAGCAGACTAATAAGAACTTTACCAAAAAATCAAAAACCAAAATAAAACCCAAGCCCTAACAAATATTTTTTTTCAATATTTCAATGAAAATAGAGCAACTATCTGCTCTTTCAAGTTAAGGAAACAATCTTGCACTAGAACAAACAAGAAAATTACCATTTGTACGCACAGACCTAAGCATCTGTTGGCTATAGATAAACTACAGCGGGGCTGGAAGTTTCCCTATATCGTCTTTTTGGGCAACAGGAAAGCATAAGCTTGCAGAGGAAAGCAGGGACATTTCCTGGGTTGTGAGAATAGCATCAGGGAAAGAGATGCACAGCCCACTACAAAGAGAGAGGGGGCATCTCGGAAGGGGACAAAATAGCTGTAAAGCTGTAGTGCTCTGACTTTAATAGTAGGCAGGAACTGAAGGTCTGTTTTCCCACATTTAGGAGAATAATAAATAAGGAAGTTTAGAGCATTAGCACACCAGTTCAGACAGAGTACTTGAGAGAGAATCAGGTTTGTGGAAGTACAGGAAATTTAAAGTACATTTAAAGCTACTTCAAACTTATTAATTAAATATCGTAACATATTCATATCTATGTCTCTTCATTTATATCCATCACCTTAAATTGTAGATGTAGCTACAGGTAAACAAGATAAGGAAATTTGTAACATTAACACCAGATTTTAAACAGTAAATATTTCATGGAAACTTCTGAATAGCCTGTGCTCAATATATTTCTTTTTTTCATATATCTGTATCCTGCTTCAAGGGTGAAGCTGTTCCAGCAGCCTGATACAGAATTCATCTGGGAAATGCTGGAGGGAGGTCTAAGATTGCAAGTACATTTTTTCCTCCCCTTCCTCTTTAGTTCCTGTTATTTGCCTGCAAAATTGCATCTTAATTTAAGTTATCTTAAAAGTATTAATGAGCCCATTGTATCTTCTATCTCTACTTAAATAGCTGGAATTCCAAACAATAGTCATATCAAGAAAAATGCCACTTTCTTGCCTGGATAAATAAGGAAACCTGTAGATCTTCAGCAACTGCACAGTGTCAAACTTCTCCTGCCACATGTCATTTCTCAGTGCTAAGGGAAATGTACAATAAAATCCATTAACTGCTCTTGCCCTCGAGCCATCACACCGTTATCTCAGGCTGCATTTTAGGATAATGCAGGAGGAGGAACACACATGCTGCTTTTACAGCCCTCTAGTGCACTGAAGGTAATCGCTTATGTCAAATCATAGCGATGGACCCCATTGCCCCACTGCTTTAGAAGATCAATCCAGTTTTATGTTTGCTTTACTTTTTGGAGGGAAAGGGGCTTCAAGGTTTGCGTGTAATGTCAGAAACTCAAGAAAAACTTTTTCTATGTGACTCAGCCTGGAAGAAAGTGTTTCTTTCAACTTCACTTGTTATACAAAGATATTCACAAATATATTTTACATTCACTCTTTGTTACAGATCCAGTTAAACTGCAGCATTAAGATGAGATATAGCCTTTGGCAGGCCTTAGAAGACCACAGATAATAACATATACAATAGACATGAGGAAAACTATTTTCACCACGAGGGCGGTCAAACACTGGAGCAGGTTGCAGAACCTCCATCCTTGGAGATGTGCAAAACTCCAGTGGACAAGCTCCTGAGCAGCCTGATCTAACCGGACTTAGATGACTTCCAGTGGTCCCTTCAAACTTGAATTATTCTACATTTCTATTCATTTCAGACATTGGTAGGAGTTCCCAAAAACATAAGAGAAAGTTTCACAAAGGATTAGCTCATGGCAAACAGCTGGTAAGTTCTTAACCCATCACCTGCTAGGTCAGGTTTTAAAGAGGTGAAGCTCTACACAAGGTTATTGTACCCTACACGACATGGTTCAGTATGCAGAATATTTTTGAATACTGAAAATACACACTGTCTGAACATGCCACCCCTACAAGAGCCTTCCCATGGTGTCCAACACCTGCAGATAAAGGGCTCCTAATAGAGTTGCTCTGACAGAGGGGACAGAGCTGTTGCTGTCTGCCCAACCAGCAATCAACAGGCTGCAGACCACCAGCACCAGCAGCTTCAAAGCAGCTACTGCAGCCACATTTGCAGAACTGCACCATTTCTGATGGAAGCATTGCACAACAAACAAGTGGCCTCTTCTTCCAGAAAGTAATTCACAAAATCCCTGTTGTTCTGGTTAGCCAAATGTTTGTTTCCCTGTTAGGTTTCTGTACTGTAATTCTGCATCTGCTCAGCTGTGGTAAGACCACAGCAGCTAACGGAGCTATTAAGTGTCTGAGAACAAGAAAAAGCCAAAATATGGGGCGGCACTTAGTTTCTTGCAGGCTCCGCTTCTTTGGAAGACAAACTAAGCACTGGCACTTAGTCCCTTACGTACCCCACCACCTGCAGGTAAGCAAGCCAAAATCATCCTAGGTCTTCTCATGCCCCTACAAGGATGTTTCCCACATCTCTGTTTGGACACCATCACCTAAACACTCTTACTAAGCTAAGTAAAAGGATAATTAAGCATAAAAGAGGTCAGAACTGCCATTTCAGATAGCTCCCTGAGCCTACCTAGTATAACACATTGGAAGAAAACAAAATGCTTTGTGCGGCAAGGTGTCTCCAAATTTCTGAAGTCATCCTATTTGGGTACTCAAGAGTGGGTTTTCTACACTGTTTACAAGCTGCCAGCGGGAACATATCTGCATTATTTTTGAAAGAATGAAGGGAATTAAGAAGGAGAAGCTTTTTGGGTTTCAGATTTCCCAATTCATGGGACTGCTCAAAAATCCTTGGCTACCAGTCAACTCCTACTCTTGCAGGGAAACCAAGAAAGTAACATTTTAAAAGTTAATTCATTTCTAACACAAATGTAAAAACAACAACAACAAAAATTAAAAAACAAAGTTCAAATTGAAAAAGGCACTTAACTACATTTTTGTAGTGTTGCTCTGAAACACTGATCTGCACTACTGGACTCAAAATTCTCTTCAGAAAGGATATTTTGTGATTTGGTCTGTCTCCATCAGTAACGTATCAGTAATGTTACGGTGCTAGAGCTTGGTAAGAAACACTTCTGTTAGCCAATAAATTTCTTCAAGACTACAAAAATTTCTCCTTTCCATGTTGGAACAAACCCCTGTTGTGACTTTTTTCCCCTGACAAACAGCAAAGGCAGGGAAAACCTCCTCAGAGCACTGCTCATAGCACAGTGCCAGCAGGGCCAACAGGGTGAAGAACATTCAACTTGGGTCTTTCTTCTCCCTTCCCTACCTCTTTCAAGCACTGCAAGTCACGAGCCAGAGGTCTGTCTGCCCGATGAAATATTACCATTCGGATGACTCAACCAAGATGATCTGGCTGTACTCCCATCGAGTTAGTCAAATAATATGCCTCTGACATCTTCTCTGGAGAATGAATCACACATGTCGGAACAGGCAGCCATTCAGACGTATAAAAGGAAACACAAAGCCAGGCATTCTCCTTGAAAGTTCAGGGAAAAAGAGAAATTTGCCTCCTAACTAAGCCTTTAATTTGTAGCGTAACCCACAGTCCTCTCATCGTATCTAAAGGGCAGAACTTCTAATGAGGTCATTTGGGAATGCATAGTTAGCATATTTTTAGTCTGTATAGCTAAAAGTAGATTTGTTTTCTTAACAAGTGCTCTCTCATCAACCTGACTTGCTACAGCCCCAAAGACCAACCTATTTTCAAAACCACTTTGAGTCAGGGAGAGTCTCTACACAAGTTACATCAAGGCCCTAGTAATCTTTCAAAATATAATTAAAAGAAGCAAGATAAACAGCATCTCATAAGCCTTTGGAAAACATGATGCACTTCTGGTTTATGTGCTTATTTCTGCTCTGAAGAGATTACAACACAGAATGGCTTACATGCATTATTAATGAATATATTACTCAATTTGCTTAAAAAGTTGCATTTCTATTATGTATCCTGCTGACAAATTTTGAGTAGGCAAAATTCACGAGTGTTTCTGGGAGTTATGAAAGGAGAAAGCTGTGTCCTTTCTGTGCATCTAAGAATCTGAATATTCCCATTATAGCTAACTCTATTTAAAAAAAAAAAAAAAAAAAAAACACAACCAAAAAAACCAAACACAAATGGGTCACAGCATTAAAAAAAAAAAAAAAAACTAGGAAAAACATACTGGAAAATGCAACCCCACTATTCCAAGAATATCAAGAATGTCCACAAGTGGCAACGGTGTTCAAGAAGGTAGAGGAAGACTGTATATTAACAGAAATGTCTTTTACTTGGCTCATATGAAACTTATTCACCTTGTAGCTCATGATCTGAAGAGTGCCTGTAGCATAGACATTTGGCATCCTGAGAGAAGTGAACAAGGTCACACTGGATAAAATTAGAGACCTTGTGTTGTCTCCTCTCTTTCACTAAATAAAGAGTGTTATTGCTGATGCTTTGTATTAAAAAGATAAAATGAAATTCTCAGTGCTAGGCACCAAGACACCCATGAAACAGCTAAGGCATTCTTAACTTCCTCACATTACCATTTCCTACTCTGCTCTGAATTTTAACGAGCCTACAGACAGCCTAAAGACTTTTTTGCCTTTACAGACATAATTGTGAACCAAGACTAAAGTTTTCTAATTTTACTAAAGATAGTCGTTATCGTTAGTTTTTGCATGGTTCCTTACCCACAGCTTTACTTTTTCCAACAAATGAATATACTTTACCACAGTGCTGTCACTGTATTTATCATATCACTAGGATGTACCACTTTGGAATCAAATAGAAAACAATTATAAATTAAGCTATGTTTATAAGAGCTCCTAGCATTTATTTAGTTCCTTTAGACCCTGATCTGAAACTCACCTGAGTAATGAGAGCCTTAAAGAACCTTAAACTGCATCCTCTGGCGCGCAGTGTTGGTACCAATTGTGGTGGTGCGATGCCAGCCATGTTAGAGAAGTTGATGCCCATCACTGCCCATAATAAATCCTCACAGTAATTAACCAATTTCAATACTGTCTATCCCTGTTGATCCACTTTTACTCAAGTTTTTCTCTGGAGAGAGAAAAGAATGTGCTATTGTTTAATAGAAGCTACAACTCAAGACCAGACTTTTCTACAATTATTTCACATTGACTTGAATTTTTTGAGGTTCAAGCTTATATACCATTTGAGATGCTGGGAAACACATCAGTTAGGCATAGTCCTCTTCAGCACACTCTGCTTTAACTTTCTGCACCAGTTTCACTGCACAGCCAACCTCAGTGTTGCCCTCCATACTGCACCTTACAAAGCATCCAGTTTTCATCAATTCACACTAAATTAGCATTCCTATTCCCATCCTATACCTTAAAACTCATCATTCCTCTTACAATAAGACTACACAACCAACAAATTCCTGCATGAAAACCTCCACAAAAAATATTCTACTATCAGCAAACTCCTACATGAAAACCTCCAGCATAATTCTCTACCATCAACACATTCCTATCAGAAAACTTTACATTATCCTGAAGATTTCCACTCAAAAAACATCTGGAAACAAACATCCACTGTCCCAACAACAGCTAAAACACCCCAATGATCAGTGCAAACTTAAAACCAGGAGTGCACTATGATTTTGTTGGCATGTGTTAATGCAGAGCTGGCTTTGAAAGTTGCTAAGTGTATACCTTACAGTTTCATGTGGCATTCGCTGAAAAAAAATCAGTATTTGAACTTGGAGAAGTGCAGATAGAGGAGCTTTTTTAAAGAGCCAGAAGGAAACTGCTCTTCAGTGCTGTGAAGTCGAGGGTAACTGAGGAGATCTGTATCTCCTAGGAAATACCTTCTGCTCCAACCAGAACTTCTGCTTGCATTACCAACCTGCAGACCCCTACCCCAAGCAGAGATTTGGCCCTGAAAACCAGAAAAGGTACAAGTACCGTTTTCCAAGTGCAAATTCAGCATATTCAGAACTTCATAGGCAGTCACAAAAATAAGCATCATTATGACATTGGAGCAAAATCTTCAATTCACCCTGCTAAGGTTGCCTGACTCTGGTGCTCATACACGGACCGTTTAACACTGAATGCAGCTCTCACCGCAGAAGGTGAGAATTACAGAAATAAATTAAAAACCCAAGAAGTTACATAGCTGTTAGCCAAACCTGCTGCCTTTTTATGAGACTAGAACCGGCATTTATTTCTGGGTAACTTTCAAGAATGACATTTGCAAGCTTGATAAAACATTTACAATTCCTCTAACAGAGGATTGTCATTCCTGCAGACCTTTACCACTGATTAAAGCGCATGGCCCAAACACACCATCGAAAAGCAAACAAATGGAGACTAATCAGTATATTCCATTCCAAGGTAAGACGATACCTTTTGTGTTATTGCAGTAGGTAAAACCCAACCATGTTGTACCAGCTATGTTTTACCAAACTCCTCTAATTACTCCTTTTCTTTCCCTAACTACTGGGAGGGCCAGTAATGGGCCACAGCTGGTGGCATTTAATGTTACACTGCTCCCAACAGCTGCAGCCCTGGCTTCACTTTGGGCACAGCTTTAATTAGCTGTGATACTTTGGGTGTAATTACAGCTTAAAGTTGATTTCTCTCTTTTTTTTTTTTTTTAAAGAATAATTGACAGACATATTCTTTGTCTCTCACTGTGAAAAGGGATGCGAATATTAAAGTTGCCATATTAAAAATGGTAGAAAGGTAACCTAAAGAAAGCCTATGTTTCAGGAAGATTCCTATTTTTAATATCTAGGGTTTTTTAGAATTTTTATGACAGGAGTTGTTAGTGTGAAGAGTTTGCAGGTTACTGATGAGATGGCTCAATTTTGCTGCTCATCATCGTATGATGCTGTGCAGGCAAATATCCCTAGTAAGGTCAGCGGGGCTTGTCCCTTCCTTAGAGAATGGTGCAAAGAGTAAGACATTGTAGGACACAAGCCTGGAGGTCCGGAATGTAAATCCAGAGTCAGAGTTTTCCATATTCCTCTGTTTTACAGGCTTGCAAAATGGGGAAATGCCCAGTATCGGCCATCTAAACCCACAGGCAAAATGTCAACTTAAAAAAAAAAAAAGCGCTCGTAACTGTTAAGACAGCCTGGAAATATTGAAAAATAACATTTCAATGGCTCTGTTATTGCAGAGGTACTTCCCACATTGAATAATCCTTACCATTCGAAACAATCTGCTATTTAACTGATAATTTAAAGTATACTCAAGATACTCTAGCCTAACCTCTTCCTTTGAGGCAGAGCTGACTGTGTCTGCCATCTCTGAGGACACATCCTTCTGTGAGTAAATATATTAGTGTACTGGAAAACCTCCCACCTTGTTACGGCTCTGGCTTTTGTGGACGGTGCAGAAAACACCGCTGCCTACACTGAAGTTGCAAAGCCCCGTGCATGGCACGGATAACTGAAATTCTTTAGAGTGAACTAGCTGTTCTGTATTTTATGGACAGCTGCTAGGAGCCACAAGTTAACAGCACAATGTTGGCACAAGCTGGCATGCCTCCTAAAATCCAAATTATAAACCAAAATTAACATAAATATTTTAGCAAACTGGTGTCATTGTATTTTTAATACATTGAAGCTAAAAAAGTAAACTTTTTTCTTTGTAAAGCAATCTGTTAATTAATAAATGGCACTGAACACTGAGGTTCCCAAATTTACACCTGGGAAACCACTGTCTGAAATACCTATTACTAGGCTGCCAGTCCATCTAGGAGAACATCAGTTAAGTTTGCCAACCAGAAAGCTAAGCTCCACCCAGAAAAAGTATCGAATTTACTGGCATTTCAATATAATGCTCTCTCATTATCCAATTATACTTTATTTTCAGACAATCTTCCCTGGCAATAGCTCATCGTAGCCTGTGAAAAGTTTGCTGCTTGGACACACTTCCACTTGGTCAAAATTTTCACTAAAAATGGTTGTAAATATTCTAAAAACAGAATTTTAAAAAAAAAAAGTCCTCTTTTTATAGGGAAATTTGTTAGCATACATCTTCCTCAAATGCAGGCAGTTCCATTGCTGATGAACTGGCATTAATATCTAATAATACTATTAGTTTCAGCTTCTATTTTTTCACTTTGGATGCCCAGTGAAATGATATTTGATATCTGACTTCTGAATCAGCACTGCCTCCTTTTGAGGCTAGTAGCTTTGTTACGATAGCTGTTTCTTGTCGTACTACATTATTGCGAAAGAAATCAATTGAAAAAAACTACATTTTTGACATAATAAACCTATTGTGTGTGACATAGTCTTCATCAGAGTTCACCTGCTTTACACTTCTAAATACTCTTTGAATTGCCTTGCATCTTCCATCTTTATTTCAAGTAGCATTGAGCTAGTATTTATTAACTTTTCCACTGAAAACAGAAACTCTTCACTTGCAAACACTGCAAACATCATATATACATACATATAAAAAAATCTGCACGTATATAGCTTAGAGATTTATCCCTGTTACTCCAATTCTGTATTTGTTTTCATTCTGCTTAGCATCCAGAAAACTCAAAGGAGGCCAAAGAAAATCAGCAACACTTGTATCAAGAAAAGATTTTTTTGAGAGTTTTAATTTATCCAGCCTTTTTGCTATGAAATGAACCGTTGTACTTGTGGGTAATGTACAACCCAAAGCAGCTTTACCAGCCTGCAACACGTTGTGTGGGAATGTAATAACCTTTTTCATTTACCCAGGTAAGCAATACTGCAGAGAAATATGTATTGACTTAATATATATCCTTAATACCTGGTACAGCAATGGTAACCCCTGTTAGCTTTCTGCTTTGGTTAAGCAAGCAGTCAGAGATGAGATGCCCGAGATGAGCCATCAGTTCATGCAGCAGGAGGCAAGGAGACAGCTTAACTCTCTAGCAAGTGATTTTCCATTCCTGGTGCCAGCCATTGTTACCAGAATAACCCTGTGGTTTCTCCCCAGAAGCTTTGCAAAGATGTTGTGTGTCTTTTGGTGGTTCACAAGCTCAGTTTTCCAAGGATTTTGGTGCCTGCAGGGTTATGAAGGGGTTTTCTGTGATGGATGCGCTCGACCCCTTGACCAGACTGGCAGTGGTTTGGTGCAGGCTCCGAAAGAGGTAAAGGCCTGAGCTGTAGACGGGCTGTGAACTCCTATAGTTTCAATCTGTTCTCTGAAAACCCACGAAGGAACAGAGCGACTCCTTTATCAAGGAACAAGGTTGTGGGTACAAGGAGTCTCCTGCATACCTTTTCTATCACATGTAATTTGACTACAAGCCAACCACTTTATCCTATAAACATGACAGCCTAAAGTGAGCCTTTTTGGAGCTCTCCCTGCTAGGCAGTGTGGCTGCATGGCGGCGATCTCCCCCTTGAGCTGGGACACCTCTCAAGGTTGCTTCTTGAGGCAGAGAAACATTTTACCAATGACAGATCTTTGGTAAGTGACTGATACCATGCATATAGTAACTTTGATTTTGTCTTGGTAACTTTGATTGCATGCTGAATTGATGCTAAAGAAACATTATATAAACTTTGCATGTATAATCCTTTAGACGTAAACTGTTGACCAAGTCTGACACTAGGATTTTATCCAGTTGCACCTAGACTCCTCTCTGAGGAAGGAGTTTAGAAAGCAAGGGTGTCCTTTCTGAACCTCGTGACTCAACAGGACTTCCTTCCTTACGCTTTGTATTTCTTCCATTAGACATAAACCATTGTACAAGTCTGATACTAAAATTAGACCTAGCCACACCTAAGCTCCAGCAGGAGTTTAGAAAGCAAGGGGGTCTACTCTGAACCTCATGACTCAACAGGAGGGTCTTCCTTACTCTTTGCATCTCCGGTCTCTCTGTCAATCATTCTAACTCAACTGTAACTTAATTTTCCTTTGTATGATTCTTCCATGCAGTAATTAATAGAGTGAACCTTGCCATCAAACTTTGTTAAGTCACGCTTTCACAACATCATATTAAAACCACTTTTGCTAGTATCTTTGTTGGCAATTCCTTAAGCATTGTAAATCACACATTTGTGACATTTTCCTAACCGGTTATCTGGTATCCTTGGGAGAAACAGCAGGTAGTCTCCAACTAAGTTTGTGTGGCATAAAGGGGTACTTTTAGGTGTCTGTTTTGCTTTGGTTAGAGTTGACTGCGCAACAGCCATGCACAGGAAGCCTACAAGATGGAAGTGGCTTAGCAGTAAGGAGCAGGGGTGCCATATAGACAGGACTAACTAAACTAAAAACAGAAAACGGAGAAGTAATTTTTATCATTTATTGTATTCCGTAAAAATGAAAGAACGGGAAAGAAAAGGATCTGGCTGGAATAGGAGTTACAAGCTTCATTTGCACCTCTTGAGGCAGTTGGAGATGGTGATGCTTACCACGTACCAAGTACTTTTATGAATTTCTGTTTGTGTGTTTGCTTGTAGGAGCAGCACCTCCTTGTGTCCCGTACAGGCATCGTTCTAAAGAAATAACCATGGAAGGGAGAGTTCAGAGTGACAGAATAACATATCCAGAGAGCAAGGTTTAAGACATGAAGCCTAGTCAGACAGGAACTCCATTTCCAAATTCATTTTACTTATGTCCAGCTTCACGTGCACTTACAGACATTTTTATGCCATTCCTGTGGTTTGTATATCTTGACTGCAGTACCGATTTATAAAAATTGCCAAGAAACATCATTTGAGACTTGGGACCCTGTCTTCCCATTACAGAGTCAACTCCAAGAGAAGGATACTTCAGATATTTTTAAGAAGTATTGTGGGGTCCCACTAAACACCATGTCCTCCTTTAGATCCAGCTCTGTCTGTGGAAGAGTTCATTGCTCAAGACAAGCCCCACCTCACCATCAGCTGGATACACCAGTCAAAAACTCAATTAATTCAATAGAATTCATTAAGATCTGCTATTTAAAACAGTCTGAACTAGCTCACTTATTTAAACAAGATAGGTCAGCACACACTTGTTTGTGTTGCTCCATTAGTTTCCTATAAAACTACAACTACTACAACTAAAGTTTGAATGTAGGTTGGTATTAGACTGTAAAATCTTCGAGGCTGGAGGTGTCACTGTAACTGTGCCTGGTAGTACAGGAAACCCCCCTGGGTCTGGGGTCCACTGCAAGATAAGTAAGAGGTTTGTTAAATTAAGTTCTCTGTATTGATTTGACACCTGAAGGTGGAAAAAGACAAAGAGTTCATAGTAAAATAATCTGGAAATATGGAGGTCATTTCCCTCTCCTCCCAGCAGCGGCCACACTCGCAGTCCTCTCGCTTTCCCATGGAAGCACTGGTGCTCCTCAGACCCCTGCCAGTGCCCTCCTGCCTGCGATCAACGCGGGCAGAGCTCGACGTCGCAACAATACGGACAAAATTCCTGCATGGTTTATTGAGGATATTAGACCTTCTGGCAGCAATCCTTGCAGATCCTAAGCAAAGTCTGAGGCAGTGAGGCTTGGCTGCGGTGCCAGCATTGATTATGTTGACTTACTGTTTGCCTTCCTGGAAAGGAGCAAGATATACCGAGACACTGATGTAACAAATCCCTACTTTATTATGCTTCAACCCTGAGCTTTTATCCCACCCGGAGCTGGCTGCCATTTATCTTCAAGTTGCTTGCATAGCACATAACTCACCCTCAGTGATTCTGCCCCCGAGATACATGTTCACCTCCTCCCCAACCTCCCTTAGTCCCTCAGCCTTTACCTTGTGTGCAGCTTAAAGTCCTGAAGGAGAGCTGTGCTAAACGTTAACCCATCTCTTTCCACAAAACATAAAACCCAATGGCTTTACTGCATGTGAAAGTCCTTGTAAAACGTACCTGACATACAACAGTGCCATGGCCAGTTTGGGATGTGCTTCAATGCTGAAACTCACTTTTTGTTACAGATGGTGAAGAAGAAATATCTTTACCTTCTGGGGTTTTATCTTTTTTTTAAAAGACAACATCAGTTCAAGTAATGGATTGGCAAAAGTCAAACTTCCCTTACAGGTCTGAATTTGTGTTTGTTGGAGTTGCATGCATCCCTGGAATAATATATTAGCATATAATTCCTTCCTCTGGTTTCAGATTGGACTACAGCATTTTAAGCCACATCACAGTTTTCTTCTATCTAAAAAAAAAAAAAAAGCATATATTCCAAAATTAATGGACTCTTCACCTGAAAAATATGCTTGACTCTCAAAGCTCTGTGGCTAATGTACTTAGGCAATCAAGCACATTTCTTTTACTGAGTGATTCAGAGTATATTCCTTAACTGACTGCAGAAGATGGGTCTTTCAATGTTTTACGTTATTTTTTTTCTTGTAAAAAGCTAAAGTCGGTCTTCAAAAGTATGGAATTTAAGGGGAGATTAACCCAAACTGTGTAATTTACAACAGCATGAAACGAATGTACATTAGTTGAGTCCATAGGTGGAAGTGTCATACACCCATCTGCCACATACCACCAAAGCCTATCAAGTAACTCCTGATATGAAACAGTTTCAGAATCAGTCACAGTCCAAACAAACACTCTTAGAATATGATCAGATTAAGTTGTTTAAAATACAGGGCATGTGGAAGTCATCAAACACTGACATCAGATAGAAATCAGGCTTCTCTTCTGAAAGAGCTGAACACAGGGTAGGTCTTAGTGTAGGATCAGCAACTTTCCTGGACTGTTTCCTGCTCTCAAATGGTTTAGCAAAATGCTTTTAAAAAGCATAATAGACATCCAAAAGGGCTTCATAAAGTGCCATCGAATTATATCTATCATTTTGATAGATACTAGGGTGGCTGCTTTAAAAAGCAGACTGCCAGTAGGAAAAAAACACTGTCAAACAGGAATCAGCCTTAAAACATACATGCATCGGACTCAACAGAATATGTCAGCACGGAAAGCCTACTGCAAGCATGCCAGCAGAACCGAGAGGACCTCTAGCATTTTGCTGAACGCAATACCTGGTAAAAGCACGTCCTTGACAATGACGCAAGTTTCTCTTCCTACAGAAAGTTATTTAGATGTGTTTTCCATGAGTGACAATGTGATATTTGAAGATATCTGTGGATAATGATACTAGAAGAAGTGAATATCTTTTGCAGGCATGTCCTGCATGTCTTAAGATACCGTAAGAGGAGGAAGAGATTTAGAAACACTTAAGAGGTAAAAATATTTTTAATAAACTAGTTTAAGGTGATTAGGAACATAACAGTGATGATGACCTCCTCTATAGGGTCTGATGCGCAATGAGACAATTCCTTTGATGCCTGTGCAAAATATCCATTGTGGGAAGATTTTTTTTCCTAATCAGAAAAGTGAAAGGAAATATTTTTTCACCTTCTTAATGGCAACACACACAAAACCCTTTGCCAAGTTAAAGGGGAAGGCATTATGCACTTCAGCTCTTCTAGAAGAGAGAGGACGCTGCCAGGCTTTTCCTCTGAGCCACAGTTGATTTTCCTAGCCTGCGGACATGCCCGCTCCTGCCTCCCTGCCACATTTGCTCCCAGCTCCATTAGGCACAGCATTTACTCGGCTGAACAGCCTTGGAAAGACAGGACGTCACACAGCACAAATGGATTTATATTTCTAGTCCCCAGCTTTACTAGCATTTGCCGGTCTTCCCTCCGCTCCCCACCATATCCTCCTTCACCCTGGCTTGCAGACACAGCTCGGGAACCTGCTGCGCTGGTAGGTATTATTTCCAGGGCTGTTAATGGCGATGATGCAGCTGCGACCTGAGCAGAGCAGAGGAGCAGAAGCCAAGAGCCAGCTGTGTCTTGCAGCTGCGCAGGGCAGAGGAGGATTCCTTCATGACCTGGGAATAGCCACAGAGGGAAATGCCCAGGAGAGGACAAGAGGTGCAATATGGAAGATGCATCACCAAAAAATATAGTGGAGCATGTGGAACTAAGGGCAGCGATATGAAGTGTTGATGGAAAGTAGGGATGGCAAAAAAGGAGGGGGAAAACTGTGCTTCAGAGCCTGCAAGGTCACTAGACCCTCTTCGGTGAATGATGCATTAAGAGACCCCTGAGGGGCTGAATGAGATCTTTGGTCTGGGAGGGAGCATGGACTGAGAGCAGTGAAGGGGAAAGCTGTTTGTTAAATAGGTTTTCCATGAACATGCTGGCAAAGACAGAAATACCCTGACATTTACCTTTTCCTCTCAGCCTTCCAGGAACAAAATACTCTGAAATCCAGCTGAATGCAAAGACATGTCTCCTGGCTCCTTTGGAAACCATCTTTGGCAAATTTGTTAGCAACGATGTGTATCCTTCTAGCACATGGAGGGTATGAATTAATTCCCCACGGTTGATCCAACCCTCTAACCCTGCAAAAAATGTCTGCACTAAAACTAAGAATTTCCTTGCTCCCAGGCAGAAAAGGTTAACTCCTTCCTTGCTGAAACTGCAAACTTTAAAAACCCACACTGAATTTCAGATATATTCAGGTCAGTCAGCAGGAGCAGAAAAAAAGCTTTGGACAGACTTTAGGGCACACATTGAGTTCAATTTTTGGAATGGGGAAATTTAATTGCTGGTTGCACAGAATACCACAGAACTTGATATCACTTGTAAACTATTACACAGCAGTAGGGGAAGAAGAGCTTCCTCTATAGTAGAGGGTGATATACAGACATGCCCAAGTGGTGGCTGGGATAAGCAACAAAGTCCAGCCTTTATTTCTTGCAAATTAAACGTCTGAAAGCACATAGGATGCCCATCAGTCTTGGGTGGCCGGTGCTCGGAGACTTCCCACTATTTCTATTCATCCCATTCACAGAGCACTGGAGAAACTTCCCCCTCTCTGACAAGCAGTGCCAGAGGAGGGCAAATGAACTCTCCTGGAGCCAAACATCTGGCTGGTCCCAGAGGGACAGGGAATGGTGAGAAAGCCCCTACCTCCAAGCACATGGGCTGGCACAGTAAAGCTCTGTGAAACCTATTTACCATTGGGTTCATCACGCATATTCCCTGGGAGCCTTCACAAAGTCTTCATTACAAATGTAAATTAAGCTCCAAAGACATCTAAATTCTCAAAAAGATGGAGATGCAAATCATGGGGAAGGACATGAAAAGCAAAAAAGAATTTTAGCTGAAGGGAGTCAAACAGTCTTCTGGGAATTAACAGAGACTTTACAATGGATAAGAGAGGGTTACCAGGGATTCAGCATGAAAATTCAAGGATTAAAGACCTTTAAGTTAGCCTGTTTTCAGGATAATGATGGCAGGAATGTGGGCATCAGCATTTGTTTCCCATTTACTATGTGATTTTTAAGTAGGGGAAGGACCAAAAGCCTTCCGGGCCATTTAAGGTAAAACTGCACTTCTTGGCTTTCCCAACCACTCCCAGAAATACCTGGAAGGCATGAGATTATTTTGGGCTCCAGCTGATACCAAACGGTTGTCACAGCAGCCACACGCTAGTTGGATGGGGACCTCTTTGCAGCAGAACTTGCAGCCTGAAGAGTCTCCCCAGCCTTGTCCAGAGCTAGTGCTCCCACCAGCAGCAGATGCACGGTGACGTTAAACAAGAATGAATGTGCTAAAACCACAGACTGAAATTCAACTAGCAAATGCTAACATCATCTTTTTTTTTTTTTTTTTTCTTTCCTCTTAAGTAGTATGTTAAGAGCATCCTGTGCTGTGTTTTGCACTCCAGAAGAAACCGGTCATGCTGGGCAATGGGTTACTCAGTATTTAGATATCAGCTGAGGGGCTTCCCACACCACGGTATTTAAGGCTGCCCAATACTTCTCCTAATAACACCCAGCTCTCCATTGTCAAGCTGTAAGCCCTGAGCTGAAATATTTAGCAACTGACTAGTTGCACAGCCTAAAATATTAAATATCAGCTGTTTGGGGGCTGCGGTTGTTTTGTTTTACTCTGATTTCAGACACAGTCATTTCCAGGGGGCAAAGCTAGGGAAGAACACTTCGTCCACCCACACAGGCGAGGAAAAGCCAATCCTTCCAGCAGCTCCAGCACTTCCATTTCTTGGCAATCTGGGGTGGGGGGAGAAATTTGACATTAAATTGTGAGGGCTGCCACAGGGATCAGCGATGTACCAAGAGCTCTTGGGCATTTCAGTTTAAATTCTCCAAAGACTGGGCAAATTTCCCTGTAACTGATACCCACAGACCACCTTGAAAAGAGACACGAGGTGATGGGAGGAAGCAAACATCCCTGGTACCCAGCAGCTGGCAGCGGCGGGAGGCTTGGCTCCAGCTGCAGGAACGGGGGACAATGAGCGGAAGAAAGGGAGATAAGCAGCCAGGAAACAGGCAGGGGAGAGCGGGGCAGAAAGCTGCAAGAAAGCAGAAAGGGAGAGCTGCAAGAGGAAAAGCAAGACCGGCATCCAGTGGCGAGCAGGAGGGAAGCCCCTATCGGAAAGGAAGCCCTCAGGAAACGTCAGATGGGATGTCGGAGCAAGGGCGCTGGGGTAAAGGCTCCGCAAGGCCTGAGGGAGCAGGAAAAAAACACTGGCAAGGGGGAGCAGAGGGACTAGGAGCCTCTCTCTGAGGTCCCTGGGGCAACGAAGACTGGAGCACGGGATGGAGAAGCCTGGCTATGCCGTGCTGTGGGGAGGAATTGTCACTTGGACAAACAACCTCCCAGAAGGAAAAGCTGGAATAAGCTGGGATTATGGATGTAAGACCTGGTGACTAATGTCCACTTATGGATACTCAGTCTGGGACAAAAAAAAAAATGGTGGTGCAGATTTCCCTATCTCAGCAATGCAATGAGAGGCCCATAAGAAGACACACCACCTGGGACAGAAACAGGTCCATATGGAGGACAAAGAGGTTCAATCTTCCCAATGGGCCATATAGGATCACATGACGAAAATCTCTTCAGCTGTCTGACTTCAAACCTTAGGTAACTGCACACAAATCTTTATTACGGGAAAGTTGGATTTGCTGCATTAAGCATTCATCATTTAGCAAGTCCTAGTATTAGAGCTATTGATGACATATGCATTCAGTCCCACTGTTGACCTGTGATGGTATGATGCTGCCTTTAGTTATACAGTAACACATTATTTCATCTGCAGGCTCCTGAATTTTTTAACTACTCACCACCTCCTGAAGCTGCTGAAAAGCCACGCGTTGCATAGCATTTCAGTGGCATTCTCACTGCCATAAGTATTCACAGGAACAAACAACTTTATCTTCCATGAGAAATTATCATCCTCATTTTACAGCCAGAAAGCTAAACTGAACCGACTAGAAATACCCACTAGCTACAGGGTCCCACCTTTAGATGGGATGTTTTAGAGGCTCACATTTTTACTGCATTTCACACATAGGGTGTGGAGGGTTGCTCATTTGTGCTTGCAAGCATATGGCATCTGCTGTCCGGGCATCCACCTGGCCCTGGGAACGGAGAACGTGGTGCATCACTTGGGAAAGGTGCACAATAGCAGAACCACAAGTACTTTCTGCTGCCTTCATCCTGACACCCCTTTTCCATCACTCCCCCCATCTCCCTTTGTTACCACTCATTAAAGCTGTCAACCCCTGCAGCAGGCGAGACAGCAATTGGCTGGTTCAAAGCACCGTATCTGCCAGCGTGGGATTACTTCTAAGCTAATAATCTCTCCTGCGTGACAAGGCTTATTTGGGCCTTGTGTAGGCATTTAGAGCTGCTCTGTGAAGGAAGCAGTTACAGAGTTTTCCACACCCAACCTAGGATCACAACAGCGGGCTCAGTCGGCACTGACGCGGGGTCTTTCCCCTGGGTTTCACTGCATAACCTAGGCTCGTTTGTAGGGAATTACTGAGGGAGTAATTCAGCCTCAGGATTTCCTACATCCTCATCTGTCCTATTTCATAACCGTAGAGAAGCTGCCCATCAAAACAGTTACTGCTTCTACTGTGGCTTAGACAATTCTGCACCTATACACATTTCTCCAGCACAAGCTGAAAATCGAGGTTTACTGCACATCTAGGAAGCCTTGTGCAAGGCAACTCCAGGTTTGGAGCATAGGCTGATGCTCTCCAGCAGCTGGGAAGCGTGGGAAGAACCAGGCATTAATTAACCCAGTGCTCAGGGGAGGGGGGTGCAATCCCCAGGGTGATAGGTCAGGGAGGTGGGCAAATACATCTCTCCCAAGAACCCTACAGGGAACAAAGCTTTTTTTCCCCAAAAGACAGAGAACAAGAACATTTTGACAAGGAGGGTCAAACCCAACAAGTTTTGCTGCTGATCTCAGTGCTAGCAGTGCCTGGTCAGTGGTGCTGCGGGTGATGCGGTTACAGACAGCTTTCTGGACACGTTGCTTTTTGGTGTTATCCTTGTTAAATAGTGTGATACAGTGACCATTCAGGAATGCATCTTATGAATAGGGCTTAGCTGTTTATCATCAGGAAAGTGAAACTGTGTTGCAGGGATGGTTACATTTTGTTCTCCTTCCTCTGTTCATTCATTTTACTGCTGAAGGCTTGCAAAGCACAGAAGTGCAAAGAACGCGCTAGCCGTGGCTCACGTGCAGAAAGACAGCGGCGATCAGAGTTTGCACCTACCCGTGCTCCAACAGCACTGTCCAAAGTGAATGATAATCAAATAACCTGTACCATGCTATGGAGGGAATGAAAATCCCCCCTCCAAGAGTGGCAGAACAACTTAGTAAGCTCTCTCCTGCAGGACAGAGCTATTGTACTGTCCTATAGATGAAGGAAAGGACTTTTTAAGTTACGCAGCAGCACTGCCAGAGAGCGGGGAGGCAAGCCAGGGGTCCCGACTCCACGCACCCTGCAGGCTATCAGGCTGCGCCATGAGCAGACATAACCAGCTGGTACAGGGTTTGGGTTGTTTCATGCGAGGGAGGGGAAACAATAGTAGCCAGTAAATCTCTCCCACACAGCTGGATTTAAGCGTCCCCAGCTGTGTTACTTCCGCAGCAAATAACGTCCATTTGTTCATTCATTCTTACTATCTCATTGACTTAGCTGCCTAATTTATAATATACGAACTTTTAAACGTATGGATTTTAGCATCTTACAGAATAGCAAGAACGTGCAGGGGAACCAGAAAATGGCACTGGCAGCCCCCCAGAGCTGGGGACCCTCACAGCCTATGTCTTCCCAGCAGACACTGGATTCGTCCAGGGTATAACTCAGAGCTGACATATTTCATCCCATCATCGATATTGCACTCGACTGATCTCAGGCTCAATGTGCTAGAATCTTATAAAAAGAAAAGAAACCGATTCCAGTTGAGTCCTATTCTATAGTCTGATATCTTCCCTTTAAAAATGCTGACATCTCCCCCTTCCCCTTGCCCCCCACCCCTGCCGCACCCCCCGAGGATCCTGATGTTGCATTTTTCTCCGAACAAAGGCTTTCTGAAAGCAGGAGGCCCTCCGGCTGCTTACTGCTACTGGCGTGGGCTCTCCCTGCAACCCTGTTCAACTGAACTATGCTACTCTCATTAGCATTAATGTGAAAACTGTTCTCACCATATAGACTCTGCTTATTATCAGCTTTAATGGAAGGAATTCTACACTGAAATAACAATACCCAGGCTGAAATTAAGCTGTTATTTTCATGCCATTTCTAACATGTCCAGAGCAGGTTTATTAAAACCGTGAGTCAACCCTTGCCAGTAACCAGAGACATTGCTTGTGAATAAGCAACTTTGGTGTTTATTCCTCCTGCGTTCTCATCTGCTGAGCTGCACTAGGAAAGGGTGCCTTCTGATAAGTAACATGTCAGGCTAATTGTCCACAGAGATTTTAAGCTGCATATTTTTCTCTCTGGTCTAACATAAGCCAGATGTGGGAAAGGCATGGTTTTAATCAATCCTTCTATACATCCCATGACACTTGGTCACATGTGCATGCATAGGTATGCGCATCACCCAGTAAAATAACCACGTTGCACACAACTAATAAGCTGGCTGTCACACGTGGTTTTGTTTGTGCTCCTTTTATAGGATTTTAGTGCTGCCTCCAAATAAACTCGTTCTGAAAAAAAGAAAGTCTTCGCATTTGCAAGTGAAATAAGTAAATAATCAATAGAGCACTCTCGCCATAGCCACAAAGCTTTTCA
Organism: Nipponia nippon; assembly: GCF_047370975.1. NCBI lineage: Eukaryota > Metazoa > Chordata > Aves > Pelecaniformes > Threskiornithidae > Nipponia > Nipponia nippon. The sequence goes on from NW_028262369.1 coordinate 63,134,255, forward strand.
TAATAGATTGAGCACGACCCTCAAGTAGTTTCACTGCAGGTAAAAAGGGAAGATTAAAAGCCATATACTGTCTCTATACTGTTAGATAAAAGCTTGGGAAACAGAGGGAAACCAGCTTTCCCTCCAGCACATGGATGGCCATTTAAAAGGGACACGCCATCAAAGTACATGCTAGAAGCTTTGGTGCAGCTGTGCTGCTCTACAGCCACCCGAGGTCTTTTTTCCCTGAAGCAAGTAACAGAACCAGGCACGTGGTGGTAACAGAGCCCTGCACGAACTGCAGGGTCACTTACTAACACCACACTGGCCAGCACAGGACACAAAATAAACAGCTGCTTTTCATCTCTGGTGACACCTGAGTTCAGATGCTGTTACAGCTGCAGTGAGCAGAAGCAGGTTTGCCTCCAGACCATACTCTTCCAATACGGATATTCTCAATATCAAACTCAGATCCAGAGAGCTAAAGGAGACAGCTCAACGCACCATTAGTTCACATGGATTCCCAGCCACTCCACCGCTTGCTGTATTGGAAACCACTCCATTTAACAGCCCCAGCCAGACCAAGATGCTCCTCACCCATAAGCATTACTGCTCAGCCATCTGAGGGTGCTCTCAGGTGATTGCTGCCAAGACCTTGCTCTCACAGAGGCAAACACATCTCAACAAGCTCCCCCTTACCTCTTCAACTGCTCCCTTAGCTAAGGGAAGAGAGGTGGGTAACCAATCCTCCTGGCCGGCGTGGTGCAGAGGAGAACAAACCCACCGCTAGCACCTCTGCTCTCCTTCAGAGGAAGCCACCACACCCTCCTCTCCTCACTGGAAAAATGCTAAACAGCAGTGGTTAATGACATGAGAACAGCTGCCTCACTTTCTGGTGATCAGCTTGTTGATCACATGAAGAATGGGCAAGAGCTTCAGCCTAGCAAATAAAACATAAAGGACTTGAAGAAGAAAAGAAACCGGTTCTCATCAATTAATGAAGCAGATGTATTTCCTTCCCTTTCTTTGTCCCCAGAAAGCATAATTTTTCCTTTGACCCTAACTAGGGGGATTGAAAGGTGAAGCAAGAGTGTCTTCCTTTAAGAGAGGAATGAAGTAAATGCTGCATGGGAAGCAGCACCTTCACAAACAATTTAATTGAGTAAAACACCACCTGTTAGCAGACACCGACCTTTGAGTGCAGGACTGGGGTAACAGCTTGAGGAAGCACAAGGCAAAGCTCAACACAACTTGGGGAAAATAAAAAGAGAACATTTTCACACCATAGACTCTAATTCTAAACTGCATGAGAGGTTAGGCCAGTCTCGAACTGAGACCTGATTAAGCAAGATGTAAAATAACAAACTTCTTTGCTTTCTTCAGAGGCTCTGAGAATGGGGACAGGAGGACAGTAGTAAACAAGACTACTTGGAAGTTTGGTTTTCTTGGCTTTTTGTGCAGCAGATTTTCCTTCTCACATTAACTGCCTGCTATTCACTGATTTCTTAAAAAAAATTGAAAAGTCCAAAGCCCAATAATTAAATATGATTGACAATGAGCTTCATAGGACTTGCTGCTTCAGTGATGATGTTCACCTTGCCATACCTACTATGACCACCATAGGCAGAGACCTGCTCGCTGGTAGCATGGCTGGAAAACACAGGAACCAAGTGCCACAGTAGATGAGAATGGAAGCACCAAACTACAATGTCCAATATACACCAGAGCAATGTTTTCAAATGGGAATAGCTTTGTTGTCGTTGTTGTTGTTGTTTAAATGATTCTTCCTCTTCTAATTCAGCTTCCTCTTTGAAAGTCCTTCCACTGCTTCTAAGCCCAGCTGTGCAGTACCCTGAGCAAACACTGAACTAGCTGGAGCCTTAATGTTCCACTGCTAGCCTTCAGAGCCAACCTTTCCCCTAAATTACCCCTTTATTTTTCATTAAAAAAAAAAAATAAAAATATTCTGAATGTTGCAGGAAACAGTTCTGTGTTTCAACTTGCTTGGTATCCAGCCCAATGGAAAACTTGTCCTGAGACCTCTGGTTATGAACTGAAATCTTAAAATAGCATTACAATAAATATTCCCAAATATTTCTGTGTTTACTTATTATCAATGTATTTTCCAAATACCTAACAACTGCATCACTGTTTTCTTAATGCTAGGCAGCCCTAATGCACTTAAGACAATACTGACAGCTGAGAACACAACAGCCGTTTGCATCTTAACTAGAGTGGGTTCCCCTCTGTAGACTACAGCGAAGAGGACTGTTCTTCTATTTACTCCATTTCAATTTCTTTTGAGCATGAGAGAATAGGAAAACAGAAGATAATTTCAAATATGTTGGCACTATCTGCAAAGAATTCTATAAAAGCACAAAAATGAACTTTTTTTTTCTTTTTACATTTTGAACGGTAACATAAAAAATATGACAGTGGTTCAAAAGTCAGATAAGGTCTGTGTTGACAACTACAATTCTTTTATTGGACATATTTTACTGAGCATTGAACACTTGTTTATGTAGGCACAGACTTAAGAATAACACCACAAAATCAAAAGGATAAAGTGCAGACCTGTACTGAGAAGCAGGCCTGGTAAGTCAGTCTACTCCTACGACTCAGCAGAGAAGAGAAAGAAAAGGGGGAAAAAACTGCCGTTATACGAGAAGAAGTATATTATAAATTACGTCCTGTGGTAACAGAACTATACAACCTTTCCTGCAAGGTCCAGAGCACTGGAAAACCCAAGTCCCCTGTGTACAAGCAGACCACGTTTGTCACAGGAAATATTTTAAGTTAGACTTTGGCTTACACAAATGGTTTATTTATAAGAAAACTTAACAAAGGTGTACTGGTTAAAACAGTTCTCTTAACATCATTTCTTTATATATTTCAGAATTATATTTCAGAATAAAAAATTATGCACTTAAAAACAGATAACAACCTTCCCCCAACACAATAAGTTTCAGCAAACAGTGACCAAGAAAAAGTGAAAGGGGGAAGCCAGTGTGAGTAAGCGATGGTCTTTGCCAGATCGCATTCCTGCTTGCATCAGAATTTTCTCCCTAAGAAGATTCAGGAGATAAAATGGTGAATTCAGCATGTCCTTATCTTTCCCCATCTCATAAGAGCAGTTCTCTACAGTTCTTAGTAACAGAAAAAAAAAATATATATATATTTCCAGAGCTTGCACACATCTGAAAAAAAAAAAGGCAGAAAACAAGAGGGAGAATAAAAACTAATATAAGCTAAAACATTATTTTGTAGTAAACAATAGAATATAACGTGCAATAGTGCAATTTCTCCTTTGCTGCTCCAACAACGAAGTCTTGGTAGATAGTCCACTGCATGTCAATGTATGGCATCCCACATCTAACTACGTGCTTGTCGGGCACTGCTGGGTTTGCCAGGCTTTGGAGCCGAGTCGCTGTGTCCGGGCTCTCCCTTCCCCTTCCCGAGGTGGCGGAGTTTCTGATCCCAGCGCTGCATATTGAAAGGCAAAGAAATTACAAAAGAGATTACAGAAGAAGATATAAGTCATATGTAAAACAACCGCATGTGTTTACAAACAGCAGCAAAAAAATAAAAGCCATAGCTGTTTCCACCGTGTTACCCTCCATTGGGCTCAAATGGTGGAATGTGAGGTTATCAGTAAAAGTCACTTTAAAAAGAAAAACCATTTGCTGGTTTTCTTGTAGCCTTTGTGAATGAAGGGGCTGATACAAGGCATAATGGCTTCAGCAGAAAAGCGTCTCACTTTCTAAATGATGAAATGTAAATGAAGCTATCTGTGCAATCTCTGGGGGAAGCAGGATGAAAAAAGTGTCAAGTGATTTTTATTAATTTTTTAAAAATTATTACTATTTATTTATTTTTACTTTTCCAGGTAATAGCAACCACAGTACACAAAGACGTAATAAATATAGTTGGTACAACTGATGATGCTTTTGGAGAAAGACATTGCGCTGAGAAGCAGGTGGCGATGTGGCGTGGTCCTCAGCAGCCCCAGGCCAGACGCGAGGGCAGAGCGCAGTGGGTCGCAGGCCGCAAGGAAGTAAGTGAGAAAATAAGTCAGCTGCCAAAAAAACGCCAACAAATGACACTGCCACCCCAGAACTGGAACTAAGCAGAAGCCAGCCCACGGCAATAACGTGGTATTTGCTCTACGGCACTGGATTTCATCAGGTTCTGCCAAATCAAACAATTTGGAATAAGATCCCCGTATCTTTTCACTCATGTAATCTCTGTGGATGTGACAAATGTACACAGAAAAACTTGCATTTGTAATCAGAACAGTATTTTCCTGCCAGTCACCATTATGGCTGTTGATGAAAGTGTTGAATGGAAGAGGAGACTGGTTTGCACAGGCACAACCATTATGTCAAATCAACGTCTGAGAAATTGTGTCAAAATAAGAATATCCTGTGTAAAATGACACTCGTAACAACACTGAAATCACTGATACTTTGTGGTGCATCAAAACATAAAAAGGCAATCCTTCCAGAACCTGGAAGCATTAGAATACATTTAAATTAGAAAACATGAGAATATATTTTCATATATTGCTTGCATTTGAGCTCATTGCTTCCAATTTGCTATGACATGACTTCCTTATCAGGTACCTCCCTCATCTAAACCAGAAAGGTAAATTTAAAATAGTCATTAATCCACACAATTTGGTAAGAGAACTGTATTTAAAGACATTAAATCTGAAAAGTATAATTCTGATTTAGTCTGAAAAACATTTGTAAAGCCCTCTTTTTTTTTAATTAGTACCATAATCCCAATTAAGCAGGTATGTGTTGCAGAATGCACAGTTTGCCTATGGAGTTAAAACACTCCAACTATTTGCTTTTTTGAGACAGAGGTTTTGATTGCTGCTACACTGGTATACTTTGGGGTAATTCAATGTATCCCTTCAGTTTATTTAACATAATTTTTAAGTAATATAGCAAATAACATAGCGAGTTAATTTTTAATGTTAATTAACTGGGGTCAGCACATGTATTTTCCTTCCTTATTTTGAAAAGATTAGGTAGATGCTTCACGGTATCCACAACACTTAACTTTTGGTGAGATATTTTCTTACCTTTACTTTTTTACCAAGACGATCCTTCCATTTCTCGGCTATGGAGCCTTCCACCAAGAGTAACCTACACAACAGAGACAACCATTTACTCCATCAACAGACATGCACAAGCTATAACAACCCAACACATGCCAGAGTAAGATCTCTGTGCCTGCAGAGAGCCTTGTCCCCCCTGAACACCATTAAGGAGCCATACCAGAGAGTCACACCAAGTTTTCCTTAGCTGGTGGCTCTGAAGTTCAGCTTTATGGGCAGGGGAACAAACAACAACAAATATGCTCCAAGGGTAATGCAGAAAGAGTTACCGGGAGCGCTCCTCGTCTTCGTAGCCCATAATGATGTACTCTTCGTTGGCACTGAGCGGTGGGCACAGGCAGCCGGAGTTCGTGTGAAGGTTTACAGTGTCCTTTGGGATGTTCACCAGCGAAGATTTTAGGATCTCCTTTACTTCCACCACTGCAGTGACGTCGTGACATTTAGTCTTCAGCTCCTTCACTTTAGCCCGAATGACTGGGAAAAAGTCACAAAGAGTATAGTTAGCAGCAGCAGATAATGCAGGTCACCCCCAAGCCCTTCTTGGTGACCTCTGGGATTAGTCTTTTGCATGGTCCATTATCAAAAGCTTAGCTGAACTCCAGCAATGTCCCTGCCCCCATCTCTTCACTTCATTACTTCACCCTCCACCAAGACAGTTGCAGGTAGCTCAGTGTATCTTGTAATAGTATGGTTACAAGCAGGAGTTATGTACCAGTTGGATTTGCATCCTATTTATGTTAGGCTTAATTTTTAGCATCCCTTCTTCTTCACCCTTTCCACTTTATATGTTTGATTCATTCCTTGTATGCTCTCCTCCTCCCTCAAGCTATAACTGCTCCCTCTTTGACTACTTGCAGTACAGATGACTGAACTTAATTTGCCACTCTCAACCTTTCATGAAACATGAATGTGCATTAAAACTTCTCCTATCGCTACCTCTGTTGGATGACAGGCCCTTACTTTTTTTTATTCTCTCTCCAGTGACCCAGCACCAATCTGCTCTGCTCTTTATGAACTCCAAATGCTCCTGATCTTGACCTGATGACCTGTCTAATTGTTTCCTCCCTCAACCATTCTTTTTGCCTGAAGTTGCACAGGAGGGAAAGCTGCCTTTCAAAGGCAACGCTTTTCATTTCTCTCATGGTGACCAGTGAACTGATACCACATGCAAATGCAAAGCCAATCCAAAGGTCATGCTCTAGAGAATGCCACATCTTTCATAGCCCGCAAACAAGAGCCCCTTTCCATTACAGACAGCAGATTCCCTGGACTCCGAATTTCTGCTAACCTGTGTGAAAAAGGTAGTCTGGAAGAAAGAAAACCATGGACTTATACATCTTTTCTCTTCACATGCATTGCCCACAATCAGCCAGTGTGCATTGCAGCCACCTTAAATACAGCTGCTAATAATTAATAGCTGTTATGCATTTAACATACGCTATTTACCCCAAGTGATCCACTTCCTTAAAACCTCTTAAGATTTCAAAACAAAATCTTGCTTTAGTTTGGAGTTCTTTCAAATGCATTTTGAAACCTCTTTGATTTCAAAAGCTTGAAAAGATAGGCAGCACGCTCAGCAACTCTCTACCACGTGCAGGTGTGGCACCCACCAGAGAATAGTCACTTCGTAAAGATTTCCCAAACAAATCCACCAAAACAACATAAAACCAACTAGTCACCTAAAAATAATGATGTTTGACTGAATACAATTATAATTTTTCAGCTTTTAATAGGATTTATTTTTAAAAGCAGCTTATCTGACAATAGCTGTATAAATGCATCATCTTAATAAATGTTACACAATTACTATTATTTAAATGAAGTCTAAGTTCAGCGAGCCTAAGGCTATTCACACGTGTAATGGGAAGAAGAATGGGTCCAATTGTTCAGTTCCTGTGATATGTATTCACTGGCTTCATCAGCTTAATTTGCTTAAAACAAACACTATGAAGAAAAGTAGCAGCGTGGACCTCTGATATGCCTGAAGACCAGGACAACCTGGACAAGAGAGGACATAATATGGACACCGTGCACTTTTACAGGTATTGCTGACAGCATAACACAGCCAGCAAGATGCTCACTGCTGGCTTCGATACATGAAAAGAACCTAGTATGCCTATTGGATCCCACGTGAGTTCGTAGGCATGAAAGTTAGTAAAAACATCCTTTCCTGTGAAAGCAGAGCATATCGGAGCTGGAAATCAAAGAGGCAATTCAGGCATAGCAGCCCACAACATCATTTTTGTCACATCACTTTTCACACTAAACAAGTGCACGAAGCCCAGATGCCTGCGCCGACACTGAAATAACACTCAACCTCAACAAAGACACTCTTGTACTAACATATTAAGCTAATCCCCTCCATCCTTCTAATTTGGAAATGTTTCAGGTCACATCTTCCTTCTGTAATAAGTACTATTGTATTAACCATCAGTAATTGGGCCCGTAGGCTTTTTTAATGAAAATTTTCCCCCTTACTTTAGCCGTAGAAATGCTAGGAGCTGGCCACACAGCTGTCCTTACCGTAGTTATAATTGTTGCGTAGATAGGTCTTCTGGGTAGCTTTTATAGGCTTGCATTTGCAGCGCTCTAGAAGACAGAAACTTTTGTTCAGAAAGAAAAGAGCGTATGTTCAGTGACAATCTCCCCAAAACCCCAAGCTCATGCCTAATGACAATTGCACTGAATTGACTTGTTTATTACAGGCAAGTGAAATATTAAAATCCACAGGGTATTCCTGGTCTGCTGTGCTGGAAGATGCTGTGGAACCGTCCATGAGATCTCAAAGGTTTCTAGGAGAAAACTTGACATGCTGAAATTTAAAAAAACAAAACAAAAATGCTACAAAAATACAAAAAAAAAAAACCCACAACAACAAAGATACAAGGACTTGGAGTTTGAAGTGACAAGATCTTCCATTTTAAGTCAGTTCAAGGTTCAGTCTTGGTTTCTTCTGTGCTCACAGGTGCTGCGATTCCATATCCTTACAATGCCGTTCTCTCTTCTGTACTACCCTTACTGAATGCCCCCCTTTCTGCACCTTTAATCATACAGACTGTAATACAGACACAGAAAGGAAATACTACAACAGGGCATGGTTTAACATTTGATTGGAGACTACACATCTCAGCTCAGTTTAACACACTGGGATATTCTGGCTAGCAGGCATTCACCATAAGGAATATGATTTTTGTGGCTAATTCTCAACACACAGCCTGTCTCTGGAACTGCACCGCAAGATTTTACAGTGGCACAGCCCCTTTACACCTAAAGATGTCTAAGAGCTGCAGTCGACAGATGAACCATGTCAGAGGGTGGTGGGACCAAGTGGCATGTAGCTCCCTGCTCTGAACGCTTCTGGGATGGTCCCGACAAAATAAAACTCCAACCATGTTTCTTCAGCAGTGTCTAGCAGAAGGTTTAAGAGAGATTAAGTTTAAGTTTAACATTAAGAGCCTGAAGAAGGGCCTCACTTGACTACCGCAAATGTTTAGTGTTACCTTTGATCCTGCTCTGCGCTCTCCCTCAATTAATAAAGCCAGCCTTGAGCAAATGGCCTTTGACTGAACTGTAGATTAGTCTTTACCAGACTTGGTTGGTTTGTCGACCCAACGGCTTCACGCTCTACACAGAACTGACCTAGACGGAGATTTTAGAGCACTATGTGGAGAATATTAACCACTGGCACATTTGCATTTGATCTTACCAATTCTGTGACAAGACAAAACAGAAAAGGCATCTCAAACATACAGTTAGCGGAGCTGCCTGAAAAGGCTACCACCAACCCTCCTCATCAATCTATGCCGTGGATCATCAGACCTGAATATAATTTAAGCCCATGCCACACATGTGGAATTCAGGCACAGGTAGTAACAAACACGGGCCACAGAGCCACCCTGCTGTCGGGGCTTGCTGTATAAAATTATGACCCAGAACTTCACATTTAATTAACATAGGGAAATTATTAGCCCTTATGGCGGTAAGGATGGCCTTCAAAAGACAACACAAATCAGCACTGTCAGAGCAGCACTTCCAGTGGCGCAGCTTCCAGACAGCTGGGAACCACAACAGAAGTAAAAACGCTTTCATTAGTGCCCAGGGAGTGCTGGGGCTGAAGCTCCAGACCCATGTGTTCATTAACACCATCGATATTTCATGGCTGGTTGTTCTAAGGCAAATATTTAGTTATTTCAAGGTAGCGTGTAAGTGGAGTTTGGTGGAGTTGCATGGTCAAGCTCAGCTGACTGATACCTCCCCCTCCAAGCCCACTGCTGCACCCATTGCAAACAGCAGGTCCCAGTATTACGTATAAGTGGTCATCTATTTTGACATTTGACTTGGCATTTAAGTGGAAGTAGATTTAATGCAGCCTATTTCTATACACCATCGTTCTAAAATAACAATGCATATAGTTAGTGACTCAGTTAAATCCCATATGAAAAGTTTGAAAAAGAACTTTTATTTGCTATATAATATTTCTGCATTTAAAAAAAAGAGAGCTGGCATCGTATGGTTATGGACTTCTCAAATCTTTATTTATTTTGTACTGAAAGAATTTTTGTAGTTGGAAATACAAAAAAAAATACAGGAAAGAGGAGAACTTCTCAAAAGAAGAGGATATTGTTTCCTTGAATTTCAAACACATCCTCAGGCATCTATATATAGAGTCCTACAGACTTCAGCTTTTGTATGAGACTGTGTTAAAATAATAAAGGCAGAGAAGGGAAGTGATTTTTGGCTTCCCTTCTGCCTGTGGGAGCTCATGCATACTTTAGGCCAAATTATGGCCCATTTTATAAGCTGCCTCAAAACAGGCCGTAAAAGATGTGCTCCTATGACCAACACTCCCGCAGGCATCTCAGCGTTCATATCCAACAAGCCATACACTTTAACGTTCTCCTGCTCTACCGTACTTTGCTCTGTGGCACAAGTAGGATAAAATAATCTAAATTACAAGACAAGAATACATAGCCTCACATTTCCCTCAATTTTAAGACAGTGTTGGACTATTTTATTTTATTAATTTGAGGAATATATTTTATTAGTCTTGTTCTAGAAACAAATTATAAACTTGCTCATGTTCTTAATGATGGATATCTCCGAGTCGCCCTACTGCTTTTCAAATTTACATTTCAAAGAACTTTACAAAACGCTGCATTATTTCTAACTACTCCTTAGAGATCCAGAAACTAACACAGAGTCACTTGCCAAGGTCAGCTATGAAGTCAGTCGCAGAGCTAGAACCAGCTCCTCTCTCCCAGCTCCTGTTACAGCGACTTTCAAAGGGAGCACGCATTTGATCGATGCATGTTTCTTGCAAAGTTGAGCTTTCCCCAGGGAGCGGGAACACCCACAAAAGATGGCTATAAAAACGTACTGCATCTCTTGATGCTGAAGGAAAGTCCCATCTTACATGATAGTTTCCTCTGAAGCTGCCAGAATTACCAGAAGAGCTCTGGGACCACAACAACGTTATATCCCGAACACCGAGACAGGCACCAGAGGCTCACACCAGTTTTGACTGAGATCTCAGGTAACTGCCGTTAAATATTCTTTGTTAATACAAGTCAACATAGGACTAACAAAAGCTCAACATCTAGACCTTTGAAAACTTCTCCCTATAAATGCCAAAACAAATGGACTACATGGGAAAAGGGTTTTCTGCATGGATCACTACCAAGAAATGTGCCATCTTAAATATACATGCATGCACAAAACCTGGCTGTAATAGTGATCAGTACAAGCACTCAAACCTGGCAAATGCTTCCCTGATAAATTAAGGATTAAAAAAAAATCTGGAAAAACTTCTAAGCGACTTGAAAAGCATCTGATGAAGCAGACAACAATGTAGTTTTCTGCCAAGAGAGGCAAAAAAAGCTTCTCCCCCGCCCCCCTTGCAGACTCAGAGGGAAGGTTTTGCCAGTAGACACTGCCAGGGATAAAAGGTGCCTCGAAGAGGGGTAATACACGAGTATTGCTCACTGCAACCGTACACAGCAGCATATGCAATATGCTCCAGAAACCACAGAGCTGAGTCCAGGATTTTCTAAAACACATCAGGTTGTCACCCGCAAAAAAAAAAAAAAAAAATTCTGTTTACAATGGCAAAATTACAAATTTACTTCACTGAACATGTAAATAAAGCAATTATGAAACACAGCCTTTTAGGTGGCTAAACTGTGTTTGTCAGTTGAAAGAGGTGTAGTGCATTGAACAAGAAATTGTGTTTCTAAAGCAAAAAGCAGTGACAAAAATATTACCCTTCCTTTTCATCAGCTCTTTTTCTGCACATCTTCACCCTATTTTTTGGATGGGATTTTTTTAGGTCTCATTTTGCTTTCGCTAGTTGAAAAGCATCATGACAGCAACAGTATAACTGAATCTTACTCTTCTCCACTGCAGGGTTGCTTACTGCTATTACATGCAGTCTGCATCCCTGAGGGCAGGCAGTGCTAAAGATATGTTTAATATTTGTGATATAAGGTGATGTTGAAGTATCCAGCTTTACAAGCTACACTTTGCATCTGAAAGTATGTTCTTTATACAGTCACTGCAGAGCATGAAATCCACACTTTCTCAATGCCACACAATTGAAAATGGCTTAAAACTAGAAAGATACTAGTATTAGCAATAAAAATCTTTAGAACGTCTTTCAGACACGCTCAAGGCAATTTAAAGTGAAGCTTGTTAAGGGGCTTACTTTTATCAGGTTTTTCTAATTGCAGCTGGCTTTCTGAAGGATGTGCACTACGATTTAAATAACACTTTGCACCTACGTAACTACTTTCACATTGGGACCTACTGATCACATTTTAAAACTGCATTATAAGCTAGGCATTACCAACACCTTTTGACAATTCGGTCACAGAGATTAATGCTGAAGTTATCAAAACTTGGTATCCAATTTTATGCTCCACAACCATCCTTAGGCATTTATATAATAAACTGGGCAACAGTGCGTGTTGTAGCTGGTCAACACCTCTGGAGAAGGAAAGGCACGATGGCCAACACTAGGTTTCCAAGTGTCGTCTTTTTGACAAAGGTCTAAGAGGAAAACTTCTGAAGGAATGGTAATAAAATTCAAGGAAACCTATAGCCATTGGTTGGCTTGAGGAACAAATTCACATTTCTGTAACCTATTAGCTACCAATCTGGGCTTTGCTTCTTTGCATTGCCTATGACTAGTGGTAACACTCAAGAGGTTTTACTCAGTTCCAGAGAAACCAAACCAAAACAAAAATAAAAGCAACAGGGGACCTGGTGGAATAAAAGCAGTCTCAGAAGGTCTCAGCCTCGATCATCTCAGATTAATGGGAGTTTTGCCGTTATCTACAAAGAGGTCAGAATTTAATTTGCAAACTTTTAAGTCAGAATGAACCATTATCTTCACTGGTTTTCCCCAGTGGAAATCCATTTAATGATCATTCTCACAGTTCAAGACAAAACTTTTAATGAAATCAGCACAGCCCTTTTGATTTGATGGAAATTTTGCCCTGACAAAAGCAGAAGAGAGAAGCACTAAAAGACACGCTAAAGAATTAATTGAGTTGCCTGCTGAGAGGTCCACAGGCTGACCAGCCCCAAATCCCACCTGCCCATGGGATACAAAAGCACAACCTACAGGATTCCACAACAAGACAGTGTATTTAAACATCACTTAGTACCCCTCTTACTTAATCAAGTATTAAAAGGATTTGAAAGATTACAACTTATTGTACAGTTTTATAAAAGTGTACTCACCGATGCTGGCGCCTCTACAGTTGCCATTATTAGAATCCATAGGGAAATCTGGCACGGATTCGTAAAATATGTGAAGAAGTGTTAGTATTTTTAATATTGGATTATTTCAATACACCCAACATTACAATGTTTTCTGTTGCTCTAATATTTAGTATATTAAAACTTAATAACTTAATTAATTAAGAGATTGCAATGTTCTACAGGCCAGCCTGTTAGAAGTTGACACAATTTCTTATCTGAACTTCACCTGAATCCTGCACATCATGTTAAATGCTGAAGCAGATTAAATATATCATTTCTACTGGTGCATAGGCTGGCAGATTTAGGACAAGGATGGAAATTTATGGCATGAACTTGTGAGCATCTACAAAAAGTACACGTACTGTTTGCATTTAATTAGATGATGAAGGGGAAATTACTTTTGGTTTGTTTTTTTGGTTACTGAGGAAATCAAACCAACCAACCACAATCATATCATTGAAGCAAATGCCAAAACAAATGTTTCAGACCTTCCCCTTCCCCTCAGTTTAAAAACATACTGATTATTTTGAAGGACAGATAAGGAACAGAAGGAAAAAAAGGCACTATGCCCAAAGAACTGCTTTTAGACACATTCTTAAGTAAGTGGAATGTGTCCCACATTGGTAAAATGCATCACTTCAAACATATTGTTTATTAAATCACATAATTTAGTGGATTTATACATATACTTAATCACAAAAAACAAGTACGTTAATGCACATAATGTTGTACAAGTTAAGGAAAAAATAAATGCACGAGAAACAAGACTTGGGAGAGAGGCAGTATACTTTATTAGAATGACACATAAAAAGGCAAAACAAATGAGCTTTCAAATAAAAAGCTGTTTTTTAAGTTTGCATGCCCAAACGCTTACACAGCTTTTTCAACTCTGGAAGCTGGTATCATACAAACATCATCTTTCTTATATCCTTACATTATCATGGATACAGCACTGCTTTCACAATATAGAACAAATTAATACAAGACCATGTAACAAAAGCTCCTCTCCTGCAGCTGAAGCTGTAAGGATCTGCCTGTAATACAGCCCAGAACACTGATGATGTTTGGCATAGGTGAAGGGTTTAGATGTGTGGACTAAATTTTAAGGGCTGGGGCCATTATTTAATCACAAGTTCTGTAAATATGTACTTATAATACTTGTTTACAAGAGATCTACTATTACTTAGTTAATCTTCTAAGTTGGCCATCCTTTTGAAAAAAAAAAAAATCTCCATCTTAATGCATATTTATACTTGTCATAGCAACATGAAACTTCCTTTACATAAATGGGGATCCAGCTAAATGACAGTCAGGGCAAGAGTATATCTGAAAAACAACAAATTCCCTTAGTCACATAATAATTAACTTAAAAAAAATGAGACTTCAGGAGTAATTATTCCTACCAATATAAAGAGCAAAGGGTATAGAAAATAGCCTAGAATAGAATAGCTTGAATAAATGCCCTTTTACATCCAATATTCTGTTGCTAGTAAAAATCACACCCATTTTCTTCCAAAGAAAGTTCCAAACTACCGCAAGATCTTAGCTTATAGAACAAACGCAGCGTTTTCATAGAGCCAATTTGGTCTTCAGTTATCAGGTAATTCCACAGCAGCTGTAAGCCTTCTCCATGCTGCCTTGAAACAAGTCAAGTTACCCAGGCTAATTCTTACTTATGTGTTTTATATTCGTTATTCACCTGAGCTACCCTCAAATTTTAAAAAAGGTGTTGTTACCAGGTGGTAATTAAAGATCCTGTCCCCTACCAACAGCATATGGTTAAAAAAAAAAAGAGATCTTCATCAAATTTAAATGCATTTTACATTGTATCAAGTGCTTTCCTGTATTCCAGGACAGGGTGAAAGAGGAATTAAAATGGTCTTGGTCTTGTAAATGGTTAAGTGAAAGGATGACCACATTTCTTCTCATTCTTCCTGTCCTGGGCCAACCCTCTGTTGTCTTGTTCATTTAGCCAGTGCTTTGCTTTAAACCTGCAATTCTTTCTGACATGGTAACAGCAGAGAGAGCGCTCAGGTCTACAGCCTGATAATCCTCCCATCTGCTCTCATCTGCAAAATCCTCCCAGCCCCCAACCATGGTGAGGTGGCTCTGCCTCTCCGTGTGCCTAAGACTGGCCTGAGATGTTTCACCACTCTCTGGGCATTCAAGACGCCAGCAAAGAAAGTTCTCCAGATTCGCTGCCCTGCTCGTTCAGTTGCCTTGGCCAACTTCTCAGGTTGCCTTCAAGGCTGGCTGGCTTTGCACATGTCCAAGGCAACTCCTTGGTGCTTCACGTGACCCAGCAAGCTACAATTCCTGCCAAAATAGGTACTTCAGTTATGACCAAAGGGATGGTTCCTTCACACTTCCAAAGCACATTCCCTATGCCAACAAGATTGTTACTGGGGGCAGAAAAACTTTGCATCAGCAGAGGAGGCAAGGGAAATACCAGGTTGAATGTTTATCATCTTCACATCCATGGAGGGAACAGGCAAGGAAAAAGAAGTCCTGAAGTGCACTCTCCCTTCCTAAACCAACAGCTGACCGAAGCGGTCATGACTTCATGGTGTTTGAGCAAACCAAGTCCAGTTCACGCTGGAATTACAGCTAAACATAAACCAGAGCCAGGTAAGGGGTTCGCAGCCTTCCCTGACCCCACTCGGGGGTACGATGCTCATGTGTATCAGCTGAGGAACTGTCCTTCAAACTTACACCGATGCAAGGGGGGCTGGTAAACACGCAATATGTCCAATATAAACCTGGTCCTGCAAACAAACACGGCACTAAACTGCTTTCCACCAGATGTTCCCTTCCACTCCTAAGTACACAGCTTATTTTATTTTTACCAAATTATGATGCACCACAACCTCAACCCATTTCCTAATTCTGGATTCTTTCGCCAGGTCACTTGTCCTACCCCAAACCAGTGGTTGCAGGTATCTGACGAAGCAGCTGGCTGTGCAACAAGAGTAATTCAGACGCGCGCAGAGCAGCTATTAATGGAAATGGCTCCCGTTTCTGTGCCTGTGTGAAGGCTGTGGTGCGCAGCACGTTGTGCTCTGCAATTGTAGTCAGAGCACAGTGTCTGTCAAAGAGCAAAGGAGGAGTAAACAGGTATCGATATGTCACTTCATGATTCATTTCCCTACTTGCGAGGGCTTGGGCCAGGCAAGTATTGACCTTGCCTTGATGCTTATCTTTCCGGGTGCACTCACGCTTATTTAGGGATGAGCAGTTTCTACTGATGGAGAGTAGCGTGGGCTTGCCGAGGGGACCAGAGACCTCCACCGCTGTACAAGATGTCTCGGGAAAGGCTTCGTATCTCCCTGATCCTTTCCCTGGTCAAGCTCATACCGCCTGGTCCCTTCTCATCTACGGGGGAAGCGATGGGAAAAAGGGTCTGGGCCAGCCCTGCCACCAGCCACTCGCAAGATCTTAGGTGGGCGTGAGCAACCTCGAAATCCCCTTACCCCAGCAGTCTAACGGGCAGAGACCTCCCTCCATCAGGAGATGCCCACTGCTTAGACCTCCAGCCATAATGTGGACAGAAAAAAAAAAAAAGCTGTTTTTAAAAATAAACAACTGACTTCCTATTGTTCCACTTCTCTTCTGAGGCGACCTCTCTGCCAAGTTTTGTCTATGCAAAACAATCTTTTTGAAAGAAATATCTGTCAGCGATGATTAGCACGATTGCCAAAGAGGAAATATCCAGAGCTCCAATCCAAAGGCTTCCCACTAAATTTTGTTTAAGAACAGGGGGAAAAATCCAAACCGATTTTTCCAATAAGCTGTTTTAATTATCACTTTTCAGAGGGATGCTATACAAAAAAAACAGACGACTAACAAGGAGAGCAGAATAAAAACCACTTGCGTAGTAAGTGTGCAAAATAACAACGCCTAGATCACAGATTTGGGTGAGAGGTTTGGGAAAAGGAAACAAGTTGGTAAAACTCAGTTTTGAGCAAACATCTTTCTTATGTCACAGTTTAAATTAAATAAAAAGAAGCGGAGAAAGAGCCAAAAGTAACACGATCCTGATTGTCACTGCGATTAAGGAATATGGCCCAGCTATTACTGAAGCCGTTCCAGGCACCCTGCTCCAAAGAACAAAACCACAGTGAGCGGTTGCTGCTTGGGCACTTTCTTCAGATGGAGACATCTGTGAGCCCCACTGATTAAGAAACCTTCAAATATGCATGAATTCAGACTTTGTAATCTACTTCACATCTTAATACAGAGAGGATCTTTGCTAATCTGATTGCAAACACATGCATAGCAAACCACAGTAATAGGAAAATTGATCCTCGTTAAAATTTGATACAGATCACTTGAACTCCAAGTCGCAGAGAAGCCTGCAACATGACAATACAGCAGCTCCACATAACGAATTATTCCACATAATGAATTATTCCACATAACGAATCCTGCTGGGGTTTGATGACATTTAACAGCCTAGGTCTTGACTTGATGCTTAGACCGTAAAAGCCATTCTAGGGGACTCAGCCTACAAAGGCACACAAACTGAAGTGACAGTATAACACCATCAATAGTATCATCATTAATAAGGTTTAAATGCTTTTACTTACTTTTCCTGCCTTCTTTAAGGCTTGAAGCTTGTTATGATTTTGTTCTTTAACTGAGAAACGAGGCTGCTTCCGACTTTTGAGCAAACACCTAAAACAAATCTCAACTTTAAAAGGACAACCTGGGCACAACTGCTTGTCCTCTGTACAGCCTGAAACACTCTCCTAACACGGCTGTGCATTTCGGCTACTGTAAGTAGAGCTATGCAAGTCTGGGTCAGAGCACATTTGATCTGGAGTCTGGGAACCACTGTTTTGGAAATGAAGTTAATAACATATGAAAAACAAGCATGGGAAATGGCTCTTTCACTTTTCTTTTAAGCATACTATGCCAAATTCACATACTGGATTACTATGAATTCATTTAGGCAGCCAAGCAGGTACAGAGGACTTGGCCTACTGGAGAAATCATGGGTTCATATAAGATTTAAGAAAATAAGTCTCCATCACTTGAATAATCTTTAATTTTCTTTAATGTTTAAGAGGTGTATTTTTTTTTAAGAGATTCAGAGTTCTCCTCAGCCATCTTATGATAATCACCCAAAATGGTTCAGACATAAATTACACGTGGTTGATACCTTGTGATGACGCTTCCCTTTTCTCCAACATATCATTAACAACCCAACATGCCTTCAAGCTATTCTTCTATCTAAATAAGATACGATGAAGACAGAAATCCAACTGATGGATCTGTCCTCTGATGCGCATGGTACCCATCATACTGCTCTCCTTTTATTGCCAGTTCCCTCTTCAAAACAGGAATAAATTTGTCACTTGAGACATAAACACTCTGCTAGACAGTAGCAGCCAAGCACGTGTGCTGAAGTGCTTTTCTGAATCAGCATCCCAATACCAGCAATGACTGTGGTCAGGCTGGTCATTTATTACATGTAAAATTACAGACAGGTCCCACTACTGAAATTTTAGATGCCTGACAGTTTTTGTCTATCTGCACTTCTTGCTGCTTCACGGACTAAGGAAGATTTGATAGGACCCTGAATGAAGGAAGCAGATAACCTGATAGACATGACGCAGAGTCAGCATATGCACCCAGCACAAGGAGACCGAAATATATGGTGCACGTGAATGGGACCTCCTGCACAGGCAAGACAGCTTGTATCGATGTCTGCGAGCGGAACCGCTTTCATCCCCAAAAAGCAAAGGACAGGGATGCAGGATAAAAGCCATACATCAGACATTATCATGCACTAACCTCGCATCTGGGATGCTAATGTATTGTCAAGACGCATTTGCATCCTCCATCCTGGACTGTGATTTGTCGGATCTTCCACAAAAAGCCAAAATATTCAGCGTCATACCTGCCTCCAGAACACCTACACCGTGCCCGGAGCGTCCCTCTGCTGCCTGGTGTAACGGAACCCAGGTGTTTCCCAAAGATAATGAAAAATCAAGAAAGAGATGTTTCCCATAGGACGCTTATTTGAAGGTGGTCCCTGTAACTTGAAGAACCTCAGACCTCAAAGCAGCAGTGTGGTACAGCTCAGGTTTTGGAGACCAGCACAAGCCCAGGGGGTCTGCAGAGCTTTTCCTCTAACTGAGCCCCGAACAAGGCAGTTCTACTGTTCTTATCAGCATTCACTATCGCAGACGTAGAAGCGGCTATTTCATCCCTTCAGCGTGTCAGCAGCCCTGAAGAACATCAGGAGAACGACAAAAGTACCTCCCTTGTTCCTGCAAAGAGGAAGCCTCTAGATCTTCCTTACCACCTGGGCTGCACGTGGAAAAAGGTCCTAGAAGATGTTTGTGGAGGACTCATAACCTGCGCCTCAATAACCGAAAGTGAACTTCTAACTGGGATTTGCCAGAGATTTTACTAACCACAGTTTCTCCACATTTTGCAACAGCCACAGCCTACTAAGCATGGGGAATACAACTGATCGGAGAGGAATTTCTCATCTTTTACTGCAATGCCAGCCAAAGAAAAAAAGTCAAGTGAACTTCAGATGATCTTCAACTTGGCATCATTGAAATGAGAGTCAAGACCAATTACTTTAATGGTGACAGGGAATTTTTGTGAGCATCTACACAAGCTCTTCTCAGCGGCAGAAGAGCAGATGATAACTGATCCAGCATGACGTTAACCTGCTGCAGCCTCTTGCAGGCGACTCAACCCGAAGAAAGTGCGTCCTGAGGGTCAGAAAAGCCCTTGCACCCAGCTGAACCATGTGCTCAGAAGAAAGATGCATTGTCTAATACTGGAAAAAGGAATGGAAATGGGGCTTTCTGAACCCTGTTCCTGCCCTGATAAGGACAAACATCTGACCATGTCATCCTTCAGGCTGCTGCCTTATGGAAGGGACATGCAACAACCCTTACCAGTAATAAGGCAGAGACCTCAAGAAGAAAGGAAACAGTAGAATCCTGTTACTTTGCATGTAGCAAAAAATAAAAGAAAAATCAAAATTTCACTTCTGAAGAATAAAAAACCCTCTTCTACAACAGAAGCCCATGAAAAACTGGATTTCTATTTCTGCCTGCTCTATTAGATGTAGTTTACAGACAACACAAGGGGCAGGAGTGCCTAGGAGATAAAATAAGAGCAAGTATTCTGCACGCTCCCCATTAGGCAGTTGGTTATTCGTGTCTTCTACTTGGCTGCAATCCTTTATTTGGAGAATTGAATTTGGAAGTGTTCACCTTACCTCTTCCTAGAACAGGAATCCTTCACTCTGGTTTCTCAAGGAGCAGTTTTATTCCCTCAAGAAGGATTCTTTCAGCCTGGTGCATAATGCATCAGTTGAAAATTTTCAGCCCAGAAATGAGAATGTCATCAGGTTCTCATTCACTGAAAGAGAGTTTTCATGGATCCAGCCCTGGAATCCCTCAAAGAGGTTATTGTACTGCTGAGGTCCTCAGAAATAGGTAACTCGGGGGCAATTTTAGCCAAACTTCCTCCCTCCAGATTTGAACGCGATTGCTTTCAAATCGCTGCAGACCTGCCAAGCCTCGCTCAGTTTGGAGCCATTTTTAAGGCGGTTTTGAAAGCACCTCAATGCTGCAGAGAAAGGCACTTGGTGTTCAAAACTGCACCTCCCCAAACCATCCCAGCAGGTCTGCAGCCCCCAGGGAGCAGCAGCAGCAGCAGCAGCGGAGGGAGATGGTTGGGTTTGTGGGCTGGGGTCAACTGCGGGGCGGAGGAAGGCTGGAAAGGCAAGAGGGGAGCAATTAGAAGGGTTAGAGAGAAACAGCAGTAACGACTGGAGATATCAGGGTATGGTCATTGAGTTGAGATTTCAAGAGGTGGAGAGGGTAACTCGATGAAGTCCGAGAAGAAGCGGGGTTAGTCTGGCCTACAGATAAATGGGGAGGTGGGGAGAGAGCAGCTCACCTGGGAAGGCTGAGCTGGGGAGCACAGTCAGGAAACCGAAGCATGAGATTTCGTTAGGAGAGGAAAACAGGAATTACGGTGTTTGGCATTGCTGGCAGTGGGATACATAAAGCATTGGGTAACAGGACAGAAGCACAGTCAAACACTGTGCTGAGCACAGCATAAAAAAAACCCCTTTCATTCACAGGACACTACTGGGGGAGGATGCAGAGGTGGGATCTGCTGCCCGTCAGCGAGCTCCCACAACCCAGTGTTGCAGCTGCGGGCACCAAAGGAGCCAGAGAGCAGCACAAGGAGCCCATGGGGGCTCCTCAGCCTCCGACCCCTCTTAGCTGCTCCCCTGCCCCAGCTCTGCCCTCCCGCTGCTTTGAGGGAGAGGTCTGGCAGACCCACCAACACAGCCGCTTTGCAGCAAGGAAACGTAGCTTGGTTCCACCACCAGCAAATGCCTTCCTCAAGTGAGGCAGGAACTGTGGTCATTTTGTAAAGGTCAAATCTCACTCGTGATAACCACCCACTGGCTTGCTTTAATTTCCTATTCAACAGCTCCTTTAATTTAATATGTCTGTGGCGCTCATCTTGCCATACTGGAGCTGTGCCCTGCTAACTCTTCCAGCCCAAAGGCAGCCGTGATGGGAGTGCACCTGTAACAGACCAGGGTCCCTGAGCAACACCAGGTTTGCAGCATCGTGGTGGCCAAAGCAGCCAGCAGCCTTCCCCTGACCACCCAGAGATGCTCCTGCCTCCCTGGTACCTCGGGACGGCAGCCGGATACCCGGTGCCAGCTGTCCTGTGGGACGACAGCGAGCGCAGCCAGGGAAATGGGATACAGCGAGAAAGCCAAGGAGCTCCAACAGCCCCTCGGAGGCCGTGGGGGTCAGGTACCATCAGAGCTGTGCTGGAGTGGCTTCGGTGCTGGAGGCAGCCTTCGGCTCGCTGGTGGATGCCAGGAATGAAACATAGTGGAAGGCTGCACCTTTGCTGTGCTCCTCTCCCGATGGACACTCGTGAGCCCAGGGACCTGACGGGGGACCCGTGCAGCAACCGGGCACTCAGTACCAACCACAGAGATGAGGCTGGTTTCTCCCCTTCAGCCTCGCGTGTGCCAGCGCTGGCACGGGAGGAGGCTGGGGAGGCCACAGCCCCCCAGCTCCTGCCCGGGGCTCCTCTGGGCACGGCTCTTGCCCCCAAATCTGCTGGCTGCGCCCAGGGGGGGCGATGGCCTTGGTGGGAGGGGAGCAGCCCGCTTTGGGGAAAGCAAGCAGCTGGGGATGAGCGAAGAGAGGCGCTGGGGGCACTGGCAGCCTGGGGACAAGCCTGAGCACCTCTCTCCGGGCTGGCTCTGCCTTCTTAACGGGGAACCGCTGATGAAATACCAGAGCGGGGCATCGAGACGCTCCCCGTTTACGCGAACGGAGGGTTGTCGCGCCCACACTTTTAAGCGTCCCCCCACGCGACGGCAGGCTGTCATTTGTCACAGCCCCTCTTTCCCAACAGCAAAACTTTTCCAGCAGCGACGCGGCTACTGAAGGCGGAGAAAAAGAGAGTGGAGGGCAAGAAAGGAGGCTTAGAGAGAAGTCCGAAAGAGCGGAGACAAGGCAGGGCTCCCCGGGGCGGGCTCCCCTCCCCGCTCGCCGGCGCCCATTGTCCGGGCGGGCGGGCGGCGCCGAGCGGCCCCGTCCCCGTCCCCGTCCCGGTCCCGGTCCCCGGGCACTCACCGGCGCCCTCGGCGGTGACGATGGCCTCGGGGGAGATGCAGACGCCGCGGTCGTAGAGCGGCAGCTCGTCGCAGGCCAGGCTCTCGGGCCAGGCGTGGCGGTAGCGGATGAGGACGGGCTCGCAGCCGGCGCGGGCGCGCTCGCAGACGGACTTGCAGGGCTTGATGGGCTCATGCTGGAAGTCGATGGTGCAGATGGGCGCGTACATGGCGCAGAGGAAGAAGAGGAGGTCGGGGCTGCAGTTGGTGCCCAGCAGCCCCTCGAACTGCTCCATGGCCAGCACGGCGTTGGCCTGCGTGCTGTGGTGCAGGTGGTTCGGCATCTTGGTCATGTTCCAGGGCAGCGGCTTGCACAGCGGGATGCGCACCGGCTCGCAGGCCGCCGACCGCCCCGCCGGCGCCCGCCCCAGCACCAGCAGCCCGGCCAGGGCCAGCACCGGCAGCCCCCGCCACATGCCGCCGCCCGCCCCGACGGCGTCGTGCCCCCGCCGCGCCGCGCCGAGCCGAGGGGCCGAGCGGCGAGAGCCGGGCGCGGGGGGCGGCTCCTCCGCCCGCCGGCCGCCGCGCTGCCCCCGCCCGCCGACCGGCCCCTCCGCGCCTCCCGCCGCCGGGCGGGACGCGACGGGACGGGACGGGACGGGACGGGGCGCCCCGCGGGGCCCGCCTCTCCCCCGCCGGCGGGGCGCGGGCGGCGCCGGGGGAGCCCCGCTCCGCCCCCGAGCTCGGCCCCGAACAAAGGAGAGCGGCGGCGGCGGGGGCGCTGCCCGGGGGGCGGCCGCCGCGCCGCGCCGCGGGGGCGGGAGGGGGAAAGGGTCCGCGTTGTACGCAGGAAACGAGAAAGAAAGGAATTCTTTCCCGCCGCTGGGAGCGGCGAGCGTTTGCTTCGGGAAGAAAGTAAAAGCGTCGCTGCGGCCACGGCATTAATTAATGCATTGATCTCGGCGGGATCGCCCGGAGGCGAGCGATGCGCGCAGCACTACGCGGGAAATGCCTGCGTTTGCGCGCAGCGCTGTGCGCGGCGCAGCAGCCGGGGAGGGAAAGGCGAGGGAAGAGGAGATGGTGGAAAGCGCCTTGAAAGGGTTGCGTGGGACCCTGTAAGGACGGTGAGAGGCTTAAAAGAAGAGATTAAGTCAGCTGGGCTAGAGGTGCTTTCTTTTCATAAGGTTAAAAAAAAAAAAAGCCATATATTGATGTTTAAATAGCTTGCAGAGCAATGGCGCAACACAGTGCGTCCTACCTGCTCTGCAAAAAGAACCTTGATACAAACAAACTAGCATTTATTAACTGAATAAATTCTTCCTAGTTATAAAGGTACGGAGCAAGTGCTTGATCATGTGTTTGGTTTAGGTTTACTGTGGTATTAGCAGGTTTATTATTTCAGTTTCTGCCATTAAATCAAATCTGTGAGTAGATACACACCTACCAGCAGCCAGGGCTTGGAAACCAGACCAAAAATCTGAATGGGTTACGAAAGCAACCATAGATGCAGACTCAGAAATGCAGGGTCCTATGCCTGGAAAGGCTTTTTTGCATTTTTTAACTTTATCACTGCAGATGAAACCTTGATCCCTTTAACTCAGCTGCAAAAGTCCTGTTGGCTCCAGTGATGGCACACATCAAGCAAACAGGGAGTTGTAATAAAGCCCATGGAGCAGGGGTACCACGTGCATGTTTCAGCATCCCCACAGAAGTACTTGGCCTTTTATTTGCTCACTTCTGCAGTCGGGTGCTAATTTCAAGGGCTGAATTGTTCCCTGCACTTCCAGAAGAAACTTTGGGCCTCAGAGACAAGTAGAAACGTCCATACACGTGTGACAGCCTCAGGAGCTGTCAGTCAGGCTGCCCATGCCCCTGAGCCTGCCCCCAGGCTTGCAAAATAGCAATGAGGGTAAGCAAAGGGGAGCTCCTTCATCTGCAGGGGGAATTAGAGAGAGATCTGGTTTGACTCACCCTCTCAGCTCCTCAAATTAAGTCATAGCAAAGTCCAAGGCTTGAATTTCCTCTTGTAGTGTAAAATACATGTTGAAAAAGTATGCGGTGTAATAAAAACCTCACCCAGCTGGGTTGGGAACTGAATACGCTGACTTTCTCTGCAGGACCTTACCTGGCAGCGATGATGGATGTGGGAGCAGCGCATCCCAGGGTATCCGAGTTGAGCAAGATGGGCCAGAGCGATGCAAGAACCAGCAACACGAATGACCTCTAGTTCCTACTTTTCCTCTTCAACATGAACTTTTCTGTGTTTTATTTCTGGGAATAATTTTTCAGATCACCTCCAATCTGTTTTAGAATTGATAATTACACAGAACTGCTTTAAAATAATTTCCTGTGCTTTGTAGAAAAAAAAAAAAGCATCGATGTGTTGAATATTCCCATGCGTGCTATAAGGCTATCACTTAAATACGTTTAATTTTTTAACCCCAAGTCGTGATCTACATGAGATGACCTCGCACTTCTTTTTTTAAACAGTAAAAATACTGCAGCTACTTTCTCAGCACAGCAAATGCTGACATCCCCACAACCTTACAAGCACTAACATACGTCCCCATGAGATCTGGCTTTAAATCTTCCAGCGTGGGTGTGAAGGTACCTCCTATGCGTTTAGCTGGCAGAGCATCGCCCGCCATCCTGCTGCGCTGGCGAGCCCTTCCTGCCATTGCACCGGGGGAGGCAGCCGGTGCCAGCGCCCAGGCGAGCAGCGGCTGCCAGCGGGATGGGGGGCTGCCGGCCAGTGGAACTGACAGCGTTAATTACCCCTCGGCGTTTCCAGTATAAATCGGCTTATATCTGGTGGCAAAAAAGTCACCTCTGGCTGAAACTTGGCAAAGGCAATCTGTGTTACAACAAGCGTGGTCACAGTGCTTTGCCCTGCACGAGGAGAGGTTACGCTAGAGGGAATATCAAATGGTTGGAAGAAGAGAGCAAAGTAACAAGCTGCTCTCTGTCTTCCCACGCAGTTGCTGCAAAACACCAAAATTGCTAATTGAAACTAAAATACACATACGTACTTAAAATGATGAAGGTGGAGTTCATATGTTAGCTGAACAAACCAAGTGCTGCGTTTTCCAGAATTTGCCACTAGTCTCAAAATACCGTATGAGAGAGGTCAAAACGACCACCCCCATTTTGCAGAGGGAGGACTGGTATGGGAGAGGTGACGAGATTTGCTCGCCCCTCCCCAGGCTGTCTGTGCTTGCGCCACGCGGCCCCGAGGGTGCACGCTTTCCAGATGACCGCACAAACGATGCACGGATTTTCACCCAAAGCTCGTATGTAATCAAAAAGGTTTGGCAGGAAAGTATTTTTTACTTTGGGTGCCACCGCATCACTGCTGGGAATTTCATTGCTTTCTCTACTGCACCTTCTTAAGATTTAGGAAGAAAACAAAATTTCTTTCTACAGCTTGCATCAACAGGGGCAATGTTAAACCTTTGGGGGTGGGTGGTGACAATAATCGGATTTCTAATCTTGTACAACTCCAAAAGGGGCTAGTCAAATTATTGTATTATCATTACATCAGCTCGATGTTATGTATGACTAGCAGGAATTTCTTAATAAAAGCGTGCCCAGGCAGCGGGCTGGGATCAGCACTGCCTGCCTGTGAGTTTCATGGTGGGCTTTGAGGGGGTGGTACAGACCTAGAAGTTTAAAGAATAGTACTACAGCCCATAGTATCACACAAAGTCATTTCCTAGAATAAGTAAGCCCTCAGTGGGGCTGAGGCCTAAGGCAAGGATTTGCCCCCCAGAGTAGCTCATACGAAAATTACAGAAAAAGTTTATTATTGTTATTACATCCTGCAAGAACCACGGTAAGCCACAACAGAGCAAAACACAGCCTGAGGCCAAACTGCCCTCAGTTACTTATCTACAACCCCATTAAAAAAAAACAAACAAACAACAAAAAAACCAAACCAAAACAAAAAAACCCAAAACCAAACAACTCAGTGGCCTTGTGGTGCCATGAGGATGGATTTCAGTGGGAGGTGGCTGGATGACCCTCACAGCTCTGCGGATGGCGGAGTGACTTTATTTGGGTACAGAAGTGTAGCAGCATGAGGAGGGCTGCAGAGAACATGAAAAGGGATTGAGGGCTTTGTTCCTGCACGCTTCCCCAAAAGGAAGCTAAAGAAGGAACTGCTTCCAGACGGCTGGCATTAATTTATTCCTTTGTTGGTTCTTTCCTTACATAGTGTCTATTTTTCCCCCGTCTCTGCTTGTTTTTCTCTTGTGGGAGTCAGATAAACAGCAACGGGCTTAAGGAGCAAGAGGGGGCTTTCTGAGATGCTCTGATGTCCAGCTCAGCTGTTTGAACTGCACACTAGCAAAACTTTGTGGCTTAAAATATGTAAATGTATATATTTTAAAGTTTAAGCTGGAAGAAGTAAATTACTGAATAGAAATTTACCTTATTAAAAATAAAATTGACATTTGAAGCCTTCTTTGCAACAGTAAGCAATGCATAGGGGTTTGGCCAAGACGAATGGGTTGTAGCCAAGGCACTCCTGAGTGCATTTGTTAGCATCAGTTCTATCCTGGAGTGCTTTAGGTACATAAAGCATCCCCATATAGACATCCCAGCAGCTTACCTCTATGAGGCAGAGGGTGTTTATAGGCCAGAGGAGGCACAGGGAGGACGAGAGCCCAGCTCAAACCAGGTAGCATCTACTCTGGCTTGGGGCAGAGTTCAGCAGATCAACGAATCTGTATTTACATTTCTAAGAGAAATGACAGTAAGTAGATACTGTGGATGTGTGTAACTCCATAGTCCGTTACAACCTGTTGAGAAATGAGTACATGCCTAAAACTAACACGGAAGAGGTGAAATTCAGAAAGGGAAAGTTAGAGGAAAGATCAGGAAATAAAATGCAGAACAGATGTGTCATTTTTCCCGGTCTAACAACTACTCTGATGATAAAGGGCCCATGTTGTATGGCACATTTATATTTTAGATACCATAAACCCCACTGGCACTCGTAGGGAACAGCTGGCGTTAGGCTGAAAGCTCTAGGTGACACTATTATAAGTCACCTTTTCCCCTTCAGTTTGCATGTTCTGCCAGACCCTTCAGACCAGCAACCTGCGACAGTGTTCAGAGAAGACACAAGCCCGTCCTCTGCTTGGTGGGCTTCCCATCATCTTACTGGTTCAGGCTGCCCAAGTGCCCAGTGGGCTGCTGTTTATAAACCAGGTACTATGTTTTATGGTCTGCTCCTGCCCATTCCAACTGAAAAAAAGTGCAAGCATGCCCATATCTATTCAGACTGTTCCTAAGAAGAAAACTAGCTGCGATAAAAATACTTCTGAAGAACAGGTTTTCGCTTTCCTGAACCTTTCTATAGCAATCTCAGGATTGCATACAATTTAATTCGCTTATGTACACTGCCTTAAAAAAACAGACACAAAATCACAAACCAGAAAGAACCAAGAAACTCGCCAAAACCAAACCCCTAAAATACTTCTTACACTGCTGGTACTAAAACCATAAAATCATTGACTTACAGAGTCATAAAAATGGGATTTATTGTACATTTCCTGTTCAGCCAGGGTCTTGTTTCAGCTTCCTCAGGTAGACAAAACACAGGGGACTATTAACTTATTTTAATAATCTTTCAAGCCTCTACATAGATGACTTGGAAGTAGCAAGGAAGAAGAAAAGGTTCTTTTAATGCAGTCTCTTTCAGACTTGTAATTTTTGGGACTGTTTTTTATTAGAGAGCTCATTATTAACTATCCTGTGCCCTCGGGGTCTGCATGCCTCCTAGAATAAATTTTTTCATATTAATATTTGCTCACATTCCCTGTCTTCTTGAGATCCCAGCAAAAAAACCTATTCACCCAATGTTTTGCATCCTAGGTTACTGGTAAAATTAATCGTACGGCTAGGAAAATATGCTGCTTTATCTTTAAACAGCAAGAAGCCCAACTAACACACATTTCAGAGACAAAATGATGCTAATAGCAATTCTGTTTAATATTGCCTGTTGTAGGCTTTCAGTCTATCAACATAGACATGCACTCATATACATCTCCCATAGAAGTCTCATTTTGCAGGGTGAATTTGCTTGCTGCTTGGGATTTTCCCAGATTTTTGTGGCCATGTCAGGGCTTACAGCTTCTCGATACTGAATTTTGCTACCCGCGATGCTGCTTTTCCACCTGGATGTTGGAACTTGTATTGTGTTTCTGCAGAAAAGCACAGCCAGATTTATTGCAAACGATTTATTGCTTTTCAAAACAGCCTTGCTGAAGAGACTTAGAGCAGAAGACAAAAAGCTGAACGTTCTTTGGAACCGTCTTTGCAATACTCCTCTGACAATCCTCCCAGTTCATTTTTAAGTGCAGTAGTGGATATATTGTGCAAATCTGAGCACAAGAGATGCCAGTGGAAAGAGATCTGCTCCTGTTTCTTGCTTAGCTGGAACTCTGATGTCCGCAACTTTCCTCTTCCCTGGGTTGTGCACGCGTTAACTGCACATTCAAGTAAAGCAATGGATGGAACTTCCATCTTTTCCTTTGGGAGAGCACATTTTAAATTCAGAGGCAATAAATGCTTTCTATCTATAATCTATAGCTGCTCAAATTTGTGACCACTGCACAAAATTCAAAATTAATATCGGAGAGCTTTTTATTGTTCCAAATCTTTAAAATCATCTAAACATCATGTCCACTGTAATTCTCTCTTCTTTGTAAATGAATTGCCTAAAGCCTGTGATCACATTCAGAATGATGTTTTCACATTTCAAAATACAGAAAAGCAGAAGTACTTGTTCTGATATATCACCATATATACAGCGCTCTGTTTCCACTGAAGAGCTCATATGAAGATAATCGGAATGTTTTCACGGTCATGCAAGTTTATCACCAAAAGCATAGGAAAATAAGGCAAAAGCATCCAACGGGTACTTCAAACTGAGAAATGTGAGAAGAGCCTATTTTTCAGAGGCATGAAGAACAGAAACTTTTTCCATAAAGGTCCCCCTTCCGATAACAGTACTGCGAGCGCTGCAAGACTAATGTGTTTGTCTAAATACTTGCAAAATCAATTTACATTCTGGAAAATATTAAGAAAACAGCAAAAGGGAGCTGAGCTGATCACACACTCAAAGCACAGTCAGCTTCGATAGCACTCGGGCTTGTAGACTTAAGACTGGGAAAGCATTTGCCTGCGTTTCAGAGCAAAGTAGCTCCAGTTTCATTTCGTTCCACTGTTCCTCATCAGCCTGTGTTAATACAGTAATTCCCCAGCGCAAAGATGAAGAACAACCATCTACAGCCTCTTAACTGTACTGATTGAAACAGTTCGTGTCCTAGGCAGTTCTTTGGAAACCTGCTGCTGCACCAGAGGGGACACCAGGGAGGATGCTCCTCTGCTTCACGTCCCAGCGTACAATTTTTGTTTTAAACTATTGCTCAAGTATTTATGAATGCTAGATAGCCTCTGTGGTAGTATTATGTACAGATGTTCAATTTAAATATGCATTCAGTTCATTATTCTAATGCAACAAATTGCTATACTCTATTACGATGATCGTGCAGATAATGAAAAAATACATCCTTCCCTCCCACTGTGGGCCATACACAACAGAATCCACTGAACGCTCTCTGAGTTATAATCGCCTCCAGACAGAGCGTTTAAGACAAAAAAAAAACTTGCAAAGCTCTATAATACCATATACATTACACAGCATTTCTAGTCTGGCCCCTGCAGAAATAATTTGAGATGCCTAGCTCAAAGGCCATAACCACTCAGAATTTAATTTTGTTAAACCATAAATTTACTATTTCAGATTTACAGCCTCCCCGTTTGCACGGCCCAAGTCTGCCTCTGCTCCTGCTTACCCAGATTTATTAGCAGCACCCAGCAGTATTAAGTACCAAAATCACACCTGTGCCTAAAAATAGGCCCTGCACAAACAGTTGAGTTTTACAGTAACAGCCTAATATCACCAGGTGCTGAAACTCAGACTCACCACTGATTTCAGTGGGAGCTCATTGAGTTTGACGTGCCCTAGGATCAAGTATTACCTATAAATAGAAGCCACCACAGTTTGTGTGTATTTTACTCGTGTTTTTAGGAATTACTGGTGGGATCACAAAGGGCTCTGTATGGCAACCTCAGCAAGTTTAGGAAAAGAAACATTGCCTTTCCTGAGAGCTTTTACTAACACACTTGCGAGCCACACAAACAGCAGATGGTCTAGAAAGCCGAAAACTACGAAATCTAATCCTATAAAAACAATTTCATTTTAAGAAGTCAACCCGCGCTCACAGAACTTTTTAACTCTGCCAGGTTAAGATTCCCAGTTGCCTTACGTGTACGCCTCGATTGCACCCTTGCTCCATCAGACCCCTTACAGCAGTAAGCATGCACAGCCGACGATGCCTTCCAGATGAGTAGCTCCTCGATGCTTATTTTTAACTTCACAACTCAGTTTCTTGTCCCTTTTCTGATTTACTGAAAAGTTTTAAAACTGGGCAGTTGCTGAGGCTGCAGCCGCTGCTGTGACTTCAGGAGGGTGTTCATGTTTTGCCGATTTATTTTTTCTCTCTGTGAGAGAGTAACGAAGGCAGAAAATAGGTATAGAAAGATTCACAAAAATTAAGGAAGAGCTGGTGGTTTAGAAGCACAAATACCACAATGTCATTTAAGTGTGAAGCAATTGCACAATAACATAATCCACAGCCTAGCCTAAAGTGAGTGCCCTGTCCCTTCGAAAATCTTGGGTTTTTTGCAGAACCCTTTCCTTGCTCACCAGATCTTTTAGCCCTTTGCAGCAGCCCACAGCATTCAGTATGAAGTGATTGTAAATCACTGGACAAAGTATGCACTGGGCACATGCTAAAGCTCACCCGCAAAAAAAAAAAAAAAAAAAGTGATTTGGATATTTTGGGAACTTCGGGACTTTCAGATCATAGTTCTTAATCCCACACATACTTTCGTGGTGGCAGAATAAAAATCATGCCCAGGAATTTATTAACATGTTTATCTTCCTCCAGTTCCCTGATATTAAGAATGTTTTTTAACTAAAACATAGTAATAAAAAAGGTGAAATAATGGGATGACAGTGTTGATTACTAACTGTTTTAAAGTTGCTTTACTTCTCTACTCAACAAACTTCCATAGCTCAACTAATACCAACAGAAAAAGCTAGTGGCATTTTTCCAGAAAATATTTACAGATTTTAAGTGTGGCCATTTCGCTATCCCTCCTCTAGTATTTCTTTAACAAGATCCATAAAACTAACCTCCCAACAAGCTTTTCTCAAGGCTAGGGTTTTTTTTTCCCCCCCACATTTATAGACTGTTCATACAACAATGCTGCTTTTTTCCTCTCCCCAAAGCCACAGGCTTGCTTACTAAAATTGGAAACACTAATCCTTTTTTAGCAGTATAGCTCACAAGCATACACACAAATGTTTGCCAGTTTAACTGGGCAGGAATAAACTTGATCAAGGTTTTGTGACTTAGAAAAGCTTGCGTATTTTACTTGCTCACTAAGGACTAATTAAATACCCGATGAGCCTGTCCTCTATTCGCAGGGCTGTCGGTCACCATGCTGGAATCATTAGAATACAAGTTTAGAAAAAGACATTTTCCAATACCACAGGATTTTTTTTATTGGTAGCTTTCCTTAGGGAGAAGGCAGCAGGGGTGGCGCCTGCTTTCCATCTCAGCTCCAATGCTTTTGCAAACCACCCATGCTCCCACAGCCCCATGCCACTTGATTCAAGCAGCGTATATGGTGGTTTTAAAGTGGTCCTCAGTGGTCATCGCTGGCTTTAATTTCATTCTCCCCCTTCACGCTAGGGTCACTGAGCGCTTAACAGCACATAGACCTAGAAGTTGAGGTCCAGGCACCTCAACGTTATGCCAGAGGCTATGCCCTTACTTGCTGTTCTCTGCCCCCATCACCTACCTGCAAAATTACAATATTGATACACAACTACTCTTTTTTACTGCTTGGATCTTCTTCCAGTAACTGGGATTTTGAGAAGCTCCAAGGTGATGTTGGTTTGAAATGTTCCAGGATCCTTCTTTAAAAGCATGCGATACCTATTGCAACTATGCTAAGTGTCAGCTCAGCCAACAAAATCCACGGGACGGTGTCCATTTCCACCAGCTGAAGAGACATACTTAAAACCAAATGAACTCTGATTCCACACACCCCTTAGCAAATGACTGTGACCACTTTCAACCGTCGCCTGTGCCACCACGGATTAGCCAGCAAACAATTAGCATGATATGATAAAATTCAAATGCACTTTACTGTCTTGTCACTATGGTTTCCCTCTGAGCTTTTACTAGATAAAAGTTCACATATTTTCTTGGCATTCAAGCAAAAATTGTTACTAAAATAGTGGTGCAATGATTTCCCTAATAAAGTCACTTCTAAAGCAAGTGTCACAGCCTCAGCCTATTTTCTCAGCTGCTTTTTGGCCCTTTGAAGTGCTTTGTTATCCAAAACAATAAACTGCTGAGATGAACTCTTTCACTTACCTGATCTCATTGTAACACTGAACATCATTCCTGACATCTTCCACTTTAAAGTCATAAATGGAACGAAATCCCAACAGCACAGACTGTCTTTAGTGTTTCACTGTTAACAGGCGTACGAGCTGTTCCTATCCAGTTCTGCTGGCTCAGTCTTGACAAACACGTGCTCATACTAAGATGCCTCCAAGTTTTACACTTTCAGGCATCCTTTACTTACAAATGATCCTAAAGCTGGACAAGTTTGCTTCATGCACAGAGTGGAAAAGAGATGACACCTCAGTTGAGATTTTTAAATGCAGTTCTGAAGTCTGTGAGATACAATCTAGAGATGCAATTAAATCTACAATTTAATCCATGAAGTGTCACATAAGACTTCAGAGTTACAAAATGGACTCAGAGTAACCGAGCAACGTCTTTCCCAGCTTCTCTGAGCACTCTGTGATAACCACTTTCAATTCCTCTCTTACCTCACTTTTCTTTTCACTCCTCTTTTGTATCATCATAATTAGCATAAGGTTAATTTACAGTGCATTCTTCGTTTTACTTCTCTTTCCTTTGTATGCCTATGCAAGGAATGGTTTCATTGTTGTTGCTATTGTGTCCTTGCTATTATTAAACAGATTATCATTTAATTTGTATTTAGAAATAATACTGCTCTTGCCAAACGCAAGTCTTCTGTTCTCTGCACTGGCTGCCCATCGAGTTTACCTCAAATTTAGCCAAACTCAAAGGCTAACGGCAAGGGCAGGGAGGGCAAGAGCAGACGAGTTTGCAGGTAACCTGTGGTAATGCCTTCCCCATCTTCCAGTCGCAACCTGCAGTGAGTACTGACAAGATATGAAATTATGTTTTTAATGGACAATAAACTGGATTTACTAGCATCACAGTTTTAAATATTCAGCTGTAATAGCTTTGCAGCTCGTACCTGTACTCACACAGGTGTCAGTATAATTTTTATTATTTACCTTCATTATTTGTGAGGATGCACTCTAAGATTACTGTTATCATGAACAAGGCAATAGTCTGAAAGTCTACACAAGAAACTATTCAAATCCCCTTGCTTTACGCTAAGCTCAACATACGCTTTTCATTCTGATTTTAATACCAACATTTTCTATTACTGAATTGTGTAAAACACACTGACATTATATCCAGTGAGCAGGTCGTTTTGACCTAGTAGTACTAGAAACAGCATGACTAATAGCAAATTAGATATAGTTTTGGACACAGGTCGGGGGCCATTTTGATTTTGTTATGTGTTAGTACAAATATTTACAGACTTTATAACATAACAAATAGCAGCAGCAGACAAGGAGTGTCCAATTCAAGTACAAAACTTTTGTCATTTCAGGGGAAGATTTACCTTTATCATAAAAATGATTCAAAAATTGTCCTTAAAGAAAAAAATAGGCAGAACTTTAGGTTTTTTGAAGACTGGTTATTTGACAACACTGAAAACAGCGGTCCTCATCCATGAAACCAAATCAAATGTGTATATCTGTAATTTAAATTACCTTGCTTTGCACAGCCAGCCACAAGGATTGAAATGAAAGCGGTTTCCCTGTATTCATTCAATCCTTAATTTATCAGCCAACTTTAGTAGTGAATACAACCACAATAAATTACTTCTATAGTATCCAAAATGTATTATAGAGTTTAAAGATGCTTGAATTTGAATATGAAAACAATCTGAAGCCTACGTCTAAAACACTCTTTTATTCATTCAACAGGATAATTGGCTGCACCTATAAACCTAGCTTTGAGTTGGTTCAGCCTGACGGAGCAATTAATCTAAAAAATGTTACAGCGTTAGTTCAGACATACCCGTACTTATAGAATTTACAATAGTTACTGGTAAGTAACTGAGAGTTCACTCTTTAGTATGAATCACAATGCTGAATCCCAGGACCAGGGAAACTTTTGGCAAAAATACAATTTAGAGGCAAGGCGTATTTACTTATGGTTGAGAATTCTTGAATCTGGAATGAATAAGCTCTGAAGTCATATAAGCCCATGATGACCTGCTGAAGAAGGCTCATATCTTTCCTCAAATCACGGGCCTCATTTCAACATTTTCTGGGGAGAATGCCATTCTCCAGCGCATTAGAACTAGTATACTCCAAGTGTCAAGTTTGGTTACCAATTCCTTTTCCTATCTAGAAAACAAATTGCTACAGCAAAAGAGGTTTAACAGTTGCCCTTGTTTTTAATGGTAATCTTTTTTCCTGATGGACACATCTTTTTAAATTATAAAAATAGTTTTCTGGGCAGCAACAAGACATTCTTCTTCCATGCTCTCTCTCACATGAGGCAGAGCCCTCCCCCGCGAATTAGACATTTGATCCAAACTGGCTCCATATGGGACCAGCTCAGCCGCCTGTGCTTCATGCTTCAGGAATTACAAACACTTCTGGAAATGCACAAAAGGCCACCTGAGATGACTCAATATACAATGTCGACAGTTGAACTTACTAAGTTGTGGACATGGCGTTGCTGGCTCCAGAGGAAGAATTCTTTCTCTACCTTCTTCCCCAACAAACTTGGTTCGACAGGCTTACGGTTTGTGTTGTGCATGGACACAGGTTGCCTTGAGGACTATGCTTGATGTGCTCTGCCTTCCAGAAGCAGGCTGAACCCTAAATAGCTTTGTGGTAGCTCAGCTGAAACCAGGAAGAATAGAAATACAGCAAGCAAGGACACCCTCCCACCCCCACCCAAAACCCCTCCAAAAAACACTCCAAAACCCAACCAATACGTGGATGAGTCCACATAATTCTTTCCCAAATTCCCCATTTTTTTGGTTTGGTTCTGAGCTTGCTCCGAGTTCTTGCAGGAAGGGTAGTTAAAAAGGCATCAACTCAGGCATTTGCGTGCCAGACAGCACAGCGCAATCGTGTGAGGGCTCCCACAGAAACTACTGAGTCTAAAAGGTTCAGGACTAAATCTAATCCGACTGCGTCAGAAGTAGCTTCTTGCAGAGATACTGCACTCGTTATCTGTTTGTCAGAGATTACCTGTTTTCTAGGCCTAATTCAGTAACACCTCAGACAGTGGAAAGCTGACAGGGATCTGAGGTCAACAACCAAATACAATTGCTTTGTACTTCAAAAGATTAAAGACACAAAATACGTTATTTCTTAAACTTGAGTTTTTGAAGAGTCAGTCTTGAAGACAGGCATTATTCCTCCACAAAAGGCTACATTACAATCAAAATCATGATTAAAATCAAGACATTTGAACGTATTAGATTATAAATATTACAGAACAGAACTCTTAAGTCTCGCATTCAACCTAACTTCTTTATGAACAAACTTATTCGTTATGGTACTAAATTATCAATTTAAAAACAGTTCCATGGTTGTAACATAAAATGCATAATCAGGAAAAATATAGATGTACTGTCTTACTTCCTTAGGACAATTTTATTCCAGTACGTTTTTCCTCTGGACAGAGGAAGCTATTGTAACTGAGCACACAACAGCTCTTTCATAATAGAAAAAGTTACCAGCATGCACGTAAGTTGCATCAAGAACAGGGGCTCTATACAATGTCCAGAGCCTGTTGAGAAACACATAGCTTTTATATGCTGTGGATTAAAGAGCACAACCATCTGGTCAGCTTTCAGGCTGAATGAGCCAATGCTATCCTGCATGCCAATTTGCACAATTGATAAAAAAAGGCCTATTATACATCTGTCTCAGTAATGTCTGATGTTACGGTTTTAGCAACACTCTCCTGTTTTATGATTATTTCAAGTTTTATACTTTAACAATAAACTTATTTCTATGGGTACAACTGGCATTGCTACGTACTACATAAATGCTTTTCTCGCTTTATTATGTAAAATTAAGACTCAAAGGATAATGGCGCTAAACTGACACTTTTTCCATTGTTTTTAATTCCTTCTTCCAACTTTTTACAAGATTCACTATCGCAGAAGCCAAAAGGTGAAGGATTAAAAGAAGTCTTCACATAAAAGCTCTAAGGATTGATATTTAATGAACTGTGAGATGTAAATCAATGCACAACAGCACAGTTTAAGCTTAAAATACCAGGATAACATTTATATTAAAAATAATTCACCTACAGATAATACAGTCTAGTGTTTATTGTATGTTATGGAAGGTACACTTGAATTTCAAAAATTTAAAACATATAAAAAGTGGTTAAGGGCTAACATTTTATCAACATGTGATAAATGTGTAAGAATGTTTATTATACAGCAGGGTACAATGGTAGTGTTAATGCCAACAGGGCACCACAGAAGTTAGTTTAAAAAAAATTTCCACTATGCTTTATACAAACAACACCACTTGCTGTTGTTTAAGAGTATCGGGAGAGGATCTCTGTCTGAAGGATAAGCAGTCCTATAACATTTTTAATGTTAGATAGTGTCATAGTACGTAGATTGGTGAATGTTTCAAAATAAAACTAGAAATGCTGTAATTACTTCACAGAAATGCACATCCAATATTTGTTTTCAATAAGAACAATAGGTACAAGATTATAACTCTCCCTATATGAAATAATTTACACACAGATGAAAGCTACACTATCTAAAATAATCACTAAATACATTTTTTTTTTCTGGGAAATAAACAAGCAATTTTTGTTCTGCATGATCAATATCAAAAACATATAGCAGAAGTAGTATTTTTGAAACATAACCGATGCTCTAAAGTGTAAAAAAAAAAAAAAAAGGGGAAGAAATGAGAAAAAAGATTTTCCATGAATGTGCAACCTAAAATCAACCAAGCTTATATTGTAGTACAACCATATTAAGAAACCACTGATCAGAAATACAACTTTATGGAAAAAGTTTATAATCCACAAAACTGTTCATCAGGCCATAAAGTAAAATAGCTCCACAGTTTACAGATAAAAAACTGAGGGCACATAGATGCGTGCTATGTCTTATCTCCAGTAAGTAGATACTTAGGCAGAGGATGTGACACTTTGTTTGTAGACAGCATGGTATGCATTTCTCAGCAAGACATAAGGGAAACAAGACTCCAAGAGATCCATTGTCAGGAATGGAGACTCCTGCACAATCTGAAAAATACCAGAAACACAAGGTTTTGCAGAACACCTTCTATTGCCTGCTGCTGCTAATCTATTTCACAGAAATACTTCCGGTCTGCACCACACCACTCACGTATTTCATAGCAAAAAGAAATAATACAAAATTTAAATGTTGGGGAGAAACTCATTGCTACAAACTCACCACTTCTCAATGCTAGTCATTTAGCTTTCCTATATATATAGTCATATAGGACTCCTGCCACTTCCAAAAGATACAGAATACTGAAAGAAAACCTCTGATCGAGGAGGATTTTCCCCCACACACTCTGAACAGTGCTTCTTTAATGTGAAATTTCATTTTAATATAGTAAGTATTAAATGATCCATGAAAATGATCTGAACAATGTGATACAATGCTCTAGGCAACAAAGCACTATGGTAAAAATATGTGTGTGTGTGTGTTGGGGGAATGAAAAAAATTAACTTCCGACATTAAAATGCCAGAAAGAATGACATAAATTGTTTCTGCTGGTTGATGAGCTACAACACACAAGGTGACACTCAAAACCCCCTTCTTGAATGATTCACTGGGGAGCCTATTCCATAAAACAGACAAAAGCTTACCATGTCTAGTAGTAGGTAAACAGATTCTCTGTTCCTTGTAGTAGTTTTGTCCGTCTCCTGGCCAATCTTCAGTAGACTAGATGATGCAAGCTACATAAAAATGAGTATTTCAAAGCAATAAATAAAACAATGCATTGATTGACTTCTGCTATTTTGCTACACACACACACACACACCACCTTTCTGGAGAAATCAATATCCTAGCCAACAGACGCTGTGGTGTACTAATAACTACAAAGGAAAGTGAAGTAATCCTGAACATACAAACCATCACTGGGCTTTAGTCTCAGTGAGCCATTTTGGTTTATTTCTAGCAGTGTTTAATAAGCAATATGTGCTATTTTAATAGAAAAAGTGAATTAATTTATTGCAAAGAACTTTTGGTAGTAATCACTGGTTGACCATTATAAAGTCTACTGAAATTAATGACAGAACTTCCACGGGATCAAGATGTCATTTTCTCTGTCCTTCCCAAACCGCAAATAAAACTTATTGCGTTTTGGTAAGATTTAAAGTGATTGGAGTTTTTATTGTTTGAAGTTATACCCATTTTGCAATAGAAGGACAAATTAAGTTTTACTTCCTAAACTATATTTTTAATTGAAGAAATGTCATCCTAAATGCAAACGAATGTTTTATCAGACCATGAGCAATCCTACAATACTAGTTGTAAAAGATATCCTAGAAACTTGTAATTTACAAGCTCAGGATAACAGAATACAGTAAAATACTTAATTTGCAGATGCATTGATAAGCCATGTTTTCATGCCTTACAGAAATTTGAAAAAACTTTTCAACTTTCAGATGTATAATCATCATTATACATTGCGCTCACACCAAGCAATGGCAATATGCCTAAACCACATGTTTACCAGAAATGGATTTTAACTTAAAATGTTAACTTTAAAATCTAAATCAAGATTCCTCTTGAACAAATTCTGTCATTAATCAATTTGTAATATAAAGTGAATGCGCATACTTCAAAATAACCTTAGCACATACTCATCAGTATTAAATAACCTAGTAAGTTTTTTCCGTATTTAATTAACTTTGACAGGAAAGGATGTCATCCCCAGCAGTACATTTTCTTCTTGAGAGAAATGTTTTTCTTTCAGACTAACAGTATGTGATACATAAAAGGTGTTAGAAAAGAAAGATTATCAAAATATCTGAACCATCAAGTCATGGTCTGTGCAGTAAAAGCAGTGGTCTGAAACCAGTTCGTAAACACTGAAAAAATGCAAACCTCATACCAAAACTGTTTTTATCACATGAAACTATACTGGTTTCCTTCACTTGTCAAATGTATGCAACTTGACACAACCATTTCTCTTTCATCTTTTACAGCCAGCAGTTGCATTAGACAAGGTCAAAGCCAAAGATTTTTTCTGTTTTACAAAATGCAATGAACTTCCAGGAATGAAAGATCTTTTTAAGGGGAAAAAAAAAAGGGGGGGGGGGGGGGGGAGGAAAAAACAAAAAACAAACGAACAATTGTTTCTGTGGACTTCTAGTTACAGAAAGTTACCATTATCCCACCCCCGTAAGTGTCCAAGGCACCTAAAATAAGGGGTAAGAAATATTTGTTCATATTTCAAGGCCAAACAGCAAAAAAAAACCCCAAAAAAACCCCAAAAAACCCCAAGATTCACTCAAAATCAGTAGTAATTTTTAAAAATTAAAGTGAAGCTGCTGTTTTAGCCTGTAGTTTCCCTTCAAGTATCGGCTAATTAAGAGCCACTTTAAAAATTCTATTTCTACTTGGGCAGCACACCAAAATGTATTAAAAAAAATGCATCACCACCACCTAAGGGCTTTTGATTTTTTTCTAAGCATCACTAAGGATCTCAAAAGCTTTGATCTTCAAAACCTACTCCGAAGCATAAAAATCCCTCTTCCCAAATATCCCTGTAACATACTGCAATCAGACAGTCACTGTGTTTAAGAAAGGCAGACGTGTCAGAAGGCACAACTCGAAAGCCACTGTGGAGTTACCTTCTTCAAAAAAGTAAAGTGAACTAAAGAGTCCAACACATCATGGGAGAAAGTCTGCTAGACAGAATCTTGATTCTATATGCATCGCACATTTCTTTTTCCAGTCATGGGCCACACAATGTAAGAGATGGTATGTGCTAAAATACTAAAGATTATACTGAAAAAGAGAGACACTTGTACTGATTTGCTACTGTTACTTTCCAACATCACACACAGCTGGCTATTGCTAAAGGACTCCTACTAAATTCAATCTACATATAAACTTGTATTAGCAGTATGCTTTTCTCTCTTGTGCACCAAAACCAGATTTATAGAAAATCAATTGCACTGCATCTTAAATTAATATTGCATTTTCCACCTGAATTTGAAAACACTTCCTGAAGTCAATAGATATTTTTCTTGCTAAGATACAAATTTTAACCTATTGCTAGACTTCAAAAAGTAACCTTTTCACACCTGATTTTCTCCTAATCAAAATCAACATCGTATTATACAGTAACTTTCGTTTCTCTGCAACGTGTAACTACAGGAAAATAACTAACATCACAAACATTATGAAGCAATATTGCTATTGGAATAAATGTTGGTTAATCAATACTCATCCATACTAATCTAAATCTTTATAGTATGTCCTTGTGATTAAGATTACTCATGGCTGATTGCCACTGTAAAGCTAACACTTGCAATGACAAACACATTGATAATTTAATAACAGCACTGTGCAAGCTAGACTATGTATAAAGATGGATTGAGGGGCATTAGGGGGTGAGAGTTCCCCTCTTTTTAGAGGAGCTGGCTCTAGAAATGAAGTTATACATACGGCCAAAA
The DNA here is from genome assembly GCF_047370975.1 of Nipponia nippon. NCBI lineage: Eukaryota > Metazoa > Chordata > Aves > Pelecaniformes > Threskiornithidae > Nipponia > Nipponia nippon. The sequence continues at coordinate 63,175,734 of NW_028262369.1, forward strand.
ATTCTTTAAGACGGTCTTCAATGCTCCCCTTGTGAATGGTAAATAAAGCTGCAGCAATCTGGTTGATAGCTTTGGCCAAGCAATGAATGTTGTTGCAATGCCCTAAACAAAAACATATACAAATTACCTCAGCATCATGTTAGAAAATGACAGTATCCTCTGGAAAATATCACCAAAGAGTAAACAGACTTGTCACAATGAAAGATCAACTTTCAGCATCATAAACAACAAGAGCGAAGTACTGGTACTCTGAACTTGGTATCAGGAAAGCCACCAGAAGTCCAGATCTCCCTTTTGAATGCTGTAATAGCCACAACAACCTGACAAAGGTCCCTGTGGCTTTTAGAAATAAGGAAGAATAACATATTGGAAGTTTATTTGGCTTCTACAAAACTTGAGAGTATTACCACTCGACTAGGCAAAAAAGACATGTGCAAGCAGGATTTTTTTTCAAGCTAATTGGCTGTTTTTCTCCCCTCTGTGTAAATGAACAATTCATCATACCCAGACAGCATTCACCCAAGAGATCTACAGGAACTCAAGAACAAAACTGTTGAATTGCTAATTGCTGTACATAACATCTTGCCTAAAATTCTCCCAGGCTTCAGAGGCCTGGAAGCTGACTAAATGACACCAGTTTTCAAACAGAGCAGAACCGCTCCTTAGTAAGCCTGACATCTCTTCTAGGCAAATTAAGTCAAATCTACCACTTCAAAACAAAATTAATAGACACCTGGGCAAATATCTTGGGGAAGTGCTAGCATATGAAAAGGACGGGGTCTTCGAAGGAGTTAAGAAGCATACAAGCATGCAAATACTACTGATTCCTACCAATTCTTTTTGACCATTGCTGAGCACTGAGCTCTTTTTTTCACTCAGTCATTTATCATAACTCCAAGATCATGCCTGAATAGCAAGGTCAGCTAGACCGCATCACTCCACATCAGAAAATTAATTTTTTCCCCATGCATATTACTGTTCTTACTGACAATTAATTTTATCTGTCATTTTATTGCACAATTTACTCAGTGTCATAATATCTACCTGCAGCTCTTTACTTCTCTAATGTCCTCAGTAACTTCATGATATGAACATTTTCTCACCTCACTCTTCACTCTCCTTCTGGGTGGTCTATGAATATGATGACTAGCAGGTCCCAGCAAAGATCCCTGTGGATCTCCACCAGCAGGCCCCCAGAGCCTCCTACTCCATCTCCTATTTTTTAATTAAACATCACTGCATGAATATGCTAGTCCAAAAAAAAGAACAGATCACTACTTTCCTTGAACATCAGTCAAGAACATCTGTTCTGCTTAATTCTGCTGATTTAAGTTTATATTTATTTTTGAAGTGGCTTGCTTTTTTTGAAGTGCCTTCGTTTTTATGTCTCAGAGCCTGCAGAAAAAGCATCAGCAAGGGAATTCAGCTGATGAATTGTTGTCTTCCAACCTGCGACGGGTTTCAAGTATTTAGAAAAGGCTATGTCTCTTGCAGACTAGTGTTCTATTCTAGCCTTTAGACAACAAATTAGCCTGATATTTGACTAGCAGTTCAGATTTCTTACTGGGAACAAAAGTAAGTGTCTGTTAGAGTCTGAGCCTTTATCTAGAGGTAGTGGAAGAAACCGGCTTGATCTTGAAGTAGGCAGAGAGAACCCAGACATTGCTAAAGCTGTCCAAGAACTGTCTGTGTTTGGGAGGTATGTCTTGCCATATTAGAAAGCTGAAACTCCTTCAGATCTGTGACTTGATGGATAAATTCAGGATTTGTCCAGGGAATTTGCTTCATAAAAAGCAGCATTTATTAAGTTCTCATTCTGGAAATAGCATCTATATTAAGTGTCTAAAGCCAGATGTTCTACAATGAGGGCAGAACACAGGAAAAAGTAATATTATGCAAGGAAGGCAGGACTGACAAGGTCTATTCTGTTTGTTCAGTTATTTTTGTAGAGTGAACATATTTTATATATTCCTTTTCCCAGACTTTTTCTCTCAATAAAAAAAGAGCCCACTCAGTAAAGAATTACTAATACAGAGGCCACATCTCATAAAATCAGTAGCAACTCCTAATACGGGCTTATTTGAGTTCTAGATTTAACTTCTCTCCAGTCACAGTTTTATGAGATCTTATTAACTGTACTTTAAGAACCCACTTTGAAACAGGCTTTGTCTGACTTCATGTTAAGAGTTACTGAACGTAAATGAAATCACAGAAACTGGAATATTTAAGCTACGTGATATAAAACAGGCAGAAGATAGAATTATCTGGTTTTTTTCAGCCTGCTAAGACCCTGAGGACTAAGAGAGTCCTTGGAAGAAAGGGGAATGGAGGAAGGCAAACCTGCACGAGCTCTAACCTGCTGGAGAACCTCTAGCTAGCCTGACTCACGTTCTTCAAAATAAATTTGCAGAGGGGTGAATGTGAAAATATAATCACCGTTAGAAACTTTTACTACCGTCCCCTTGGCAAGTAGTGTAAGTTTTGAGACTCTACAACAGGTAAGAAGCTTTCGAAGGAGAAACTGGTAGCAGAAAGTGCTTCCAGAGGGCTTCTTTTACGAAAATATAAACAAGTAATAATTAAGACCTGTGGTCTTAAACACACATAAGCAAGTTCATTTGGACTGAGTTAAGAGAACCAACCTGATTGTCCTTTAACAAGCAAGTTTCTACTCATGCCCCTCACCAGTCACATTTGATATTCCCTGCTCTTGCCTATAGTCCGAGATTTTCATTCAGCCATCGTAACTTTGAAAAAGCTCGCAAAAAGCAGTAGAAATACTATGAGAGTACAGATAACATGTAACAACTCTGTGGGTTACAGGTTGTTCTCCCTATTCATCAGAAAAAACTGTTAACTTTAAAATTTGTAACTTTTAAAATCAATGTTCAAGTTCTACTCATTGCATCAGAGATTTATCCAACTTTTTCACAATTGGTAAAAGGCTACACTATGTTTAAAATGAAACTAGAGTTAACAAATCCCTAATCTCTCAAAACTGAAGAAAACGTTAATTAACCCCATTTAAAACAACAATCTCAGGTCTCTCAAAAAATGTGATTTGCATACCACCTTAAGTGATACAGAAGGCTTTCAGAATTTTTGGTCTTTTCCTGGTACTTTAAATTTTCAGAAGTCAGTTTAGACATTCTTTGAGAGTTAAATTTTGACTGGATTGAAAATAATGCAACTTTAAAAAAAGAAAAATAGAAAAAACACTCTGTACCCAGCAAATGGATACAGAATAAACATGATCTTTTATGTAAGCCATGCTACACATAACAAAGGAAATAGCTTGAACAGCTGAAAGGTGACTTTTGTATGTGTTGGAACAGTTCTGTCAGTCTCCCCCCCCACCCCCCAACTTTTTTCTCTGAAAGAGAACTTTTTTTTTTTTTTGTGGATTACATGCAAAGAATTTCCTTGAGGCAAAGATTTTTATTTTTTTAAATAAGAAAGTTGAACTACTGCGTAAGATAGGATTCTGTTCACAGCTTACACCTTCCAGATTCTGTTTTCAAAATTTTATGCTTAGTAATATGAACAGCATATTAAATATAGAAAAGACACCTTGTATGAGTGGCCCGAAGCCAATGTAAAGATTACTAAAACATCTATACTATTACATAATAAGTCTTACACTAATGTAGAATGTATGCTCTAGCAATTCCACATATTAGGACAAGATTGCCCCCTACAGTATCTGAACTGCTTTTAAAATCTCAGATAGAAGACTCATTTTTCATAGAAAGTTATCTCAAATAAGAGTTAAGGTACATGCTTTTTAAAGCAACTTTCAGAAGAATCTTCCTAGATTAGGGCTAACTGATTTTTAAATTTTGTTCACTACAAAATGTAAGTAACTATTTAAAGCAAAAGTATTCAAGAAACTACCAGGACTATTATGAAGAAAGCATTCCCAGCAAATATTTAGCTGACTCTACGTTACCTTCAATGGCGGGGCTATACTGAGACATCACATTACTAGCCAAAGTCGGCAAGGAGACTGCCACGAAGACCATGAGGAGGCACGCAATTTTATATTCTTCTTCTGGACTAATGTTTTCTAAAAACAAAAATAAAGTTCTTTAAGTAAAAGAAGTAATCTTAAAATATTTCCTTTCAACTGCAGGTAGTTTAGAATATAAAATGTTGGACCAAACTGCAATTTAAACCCAACAACAATAAACTCGATGTTCGTGTTGTGAAAGGAGGAGTGTAATGTCAGTCTTGCCAAAAGACACACGTTAGAGCTTCAAAACGTCCAGTTTGTTATCTACAAGAATGAAGGCAAGCTGCTGCCACCCTATCACTTCTAACCATTTAGTTACTAAGACTTTAATATGCTGAGCAGAATAGTATTTTTACATGATGGTGTAAATCCAGTTATTGCTCTGAGGCGAGGAGAGTTTCTCTTGCACTCTCCCTTTGGTAAACAAGCAGAAGGTGATGTGCACTCACCTCAATTCATGCTAAAACCTTGAGTTTTCAAAAACAGCAGCATCACCCCATATTAGCGTAAGATTAGTTTAAAAAAGTCAACAGTTGGTGAAATACAGTACTTATATCTGTACAAATTGAATTATGAAAAGCAAAATACTTCAAACTGCAAAGGTAAGAATCAAAATACAAGATCCTAACCCATCATGAAAACATACAGAAATTCCCTGTCTTGTTCACCCAGCTTAAACATTTCACAGCTGCAGCAAAATGAAAATAATCTATTTAATATGCCATTTCAGATACTAGCTATCTTCCAGAGACAGACCTAAACTTATATTATACATATAATGTATATAAAACAAATAGACTTTTTTTTTAAGGTATACAAAGAAATTGTGCTTGACACTGACATTTGAATATTAAAATGCCCCTTGGAATTAGCTGTATTTTCCTCTCCCAAAATAACTACTATTAAAGCAAGAAAAAACAACTTGGGTAGCATTTAAAATATTCACGATCTGATTATAACATTAACTATCCATTACACACAGGGGGAAAAAAAAGCAATAAAGTGCTCAGTAAGGAAGATATGGAAAAAAAGCTCAAGACTGTCAAAAAGCACTTAAGAGTCTTAATTCATGCCTTCAAACCTGCCAGAGTAAACAAAACTGAAAAGCTTAGACAGTGATGCTTAAAAGCAAGTAAGAGGAAGCACTATACATGTTAGAACATTACCATGTTTATTTTACCATGTTTCCCCTTGTAAGCTCCATGTTAACACTTGTGTAACATACTGGTAACACCATGTTGTGAAATTCATGAAGCGCATTCAGCTGGCATTTCAGCTCCTAATGCCTACTTACGTGACACAGATTTGTTACAGATCTGTACAACAGAACTGATCATGTCCGTAGCTGTTCACAAGAGAGTTCTATTTTCATTGTCCTTAAATTACAGTAGCTTTCACCATTAGCTATTAAACTCCTTCGACATCTACTTGTTATCCTTTTCTAGGTCAACAAGTTAATTCGTATGTGGTTGAAAAGACTCTCAAGCTAATACATCAGTAGGCAGCAGGCACAAGTAATTCATGTTCTTATGCCATTTATGAAGTTCATCGAAGGAACACCAAGGACCCAAGATATAAAAGTCTCTTCCTAGCAATTTAGACACTTCCATGCCTGGGTGCATTATTTTTTTTTTGCCCCTCCCCCCCCCCCCCCGCTTCTGCTTTTTTGCATTTGTATTGTTCAAGTTGTAACTTCTTACCTGATTTTTGGGAAGACAGTGCTACAACCAGGGCAGGATCAATCTCACAAGGCAATCCAGCAGCTGATGACAGTTCATATACATTCATTGCCACCTGAGGAGCAGAAGAAAGATAATTACAAAAAAAAGACAACACTGAATGCTTTCTGTGTAAACGTGATGGAGCACAGTTTTGCCGTCATGTTTAAAATGTGCATATTAGAGTCTGAGGCACTAAGGAATTTCAGAGACTTGGCTAAAACGAGATAAAGAGACTCAAGATTTTTGTTTGTTTCTAACCTACGTTGAACAGCTGGGCCAGTACTTTGTGTGCTAGATTATAATTTCTTTCTGTCAAGCCAAACAAAGCTTGTCTACTTTTCTACATTACCTCCAAAGCAAACATCCTGACTTCCAATTAGCTGTTTCTACATTTTTCTTTACTGTTCAAAAGAAAACTAACACATTTTCTCTACCAGATCTAAAGTATCAGCTAACATCTGCAAATATAGCATTTTTAGACAAAAGCCAAAAGTCACAATCTGGTGAAGTATTAGAGTAAGGCAGGACAGAAATCTTACAACAGTCAAATTTGATACAGATTCAGTGTCCAGTGATTCCAAGTGCCAAGAATTAGACTCTAAGTGGCCCTAACACTGGGAGGAACTAAGAACATCTATCTTTAAATGTATTCCATTTTCCAGCCTGTCCCAGGCTGTATCTTTTATTGCCATTAACAAACTTTCAACACAGTTCTTCTCTTTCCCCAGTTTACATTTTGGACAAAGCATCTGAAGCTGTAGTTCAGATGCACCCCTGCAGAAGCAGGTTTACATGAAATACAAAGGACTACGGCAAATGTGTCTTATTGCCATTAACATTTGAGAAGTTTTACACTTTGCCCATAAATTCTCACATATAGTTGGTCAGCTGCATGTCGGGGATATTGTACAGATCATCCTTATTCGTGTGCTCCAGCTTGGCTACCCAAGGGCAAGTTTTGATAGGAAAAGCATACAGTTTTGCTTGCACAGTGCTATGCTGTCAGCAGGACATATGATATTACCTTGAGTACAGTCCTGCATTAGAAGAATTACAGAGCATCTGGATGGGAGCTGGTTCACAACAAACTGGTTAAGGTGCAACAGTGGAACAAATGCAAGCCTGCTTCTAAAAGCCTGTATACGCATCCCAACAATTTAATTTTTTTATTATTTAATATTAAAATTAAAATATTTTATTATTTAATATTAAAAAAATAACCAAATAAAAGGAGAACAAACCCCCATTTTGCCCGTCACCCCAAATCATAAGTTTCAGGGATACTAAAATAAAAATAACATTTCATAACAATTATTTATTTCATCAACAGCTTTAAAGCTATTTATGCTTTGCTTGGTAAATTCAGTTCATAGGAAATTATTATGATATTATGTCCTAGAATAAGCACACTTGGACAATTGTCCCAACCCATTGTACAAAGCCTTGTAAAGATCTGTCTGCTGACGTGCCTTCATTTAGGAAAAAGTAGTCTGCCTTATTGTTCCCAAACAAGCCTTTCTTGCGTACAATTGCACTGCTGCATGTGACAAGGCCAGGGGAAAGCTCAGCCAAGGAGCTGCAGATTGTCCACAGGGCTTAATTGTTAGCAGGCTCGTAGCTCAGTTCTGGCCCTTCCAACAAGTTGTTTTCAAGACAAAGCTCTGGCAGAGTTGCGGTGTAGCACACATCAGAGTTCCCAGTAGGCACTATGGGCAAGACTACACAGGTTTGGCTCCTCCATGCACAGTCCTCCAACATTATCCAGGCAAGCTATGTAGTCTCAAACAAGCCTACGTGGCATCATGCCACACCACAAAACGTCATCTCTACAGTTGGTATCATGCAAACACCAGCATGGTGGACTGTACCACAGCACTTAGACCTTATTTCAGACACTATGAACTAGAAAAAAAACCACACACAGAATAGGTATATTTAAGAATCACAGCGGAACTACAGCAGGCCCAGTGAAGGCCAACAGCCAAATATTACGTGAAGCAGAGGCAACTAGGTGGTGCTACATGGCATGTGCCAGAGAACAGTCCTCAGCATGGTTTTATTTAGCAGTAGTAGCTGGCTTTTTTTGCCATCCAGTTATTCCAGTGACTCCAGGAGAGAAGCAGCAAGTACTATGCTTTCTTCTATCTGCTGCCACAAATGAGTTCAGTGATGTCTTTAGAGATCCACTGAGATGTTTAAAATGATCTGTTAAGATGAGCTTAAAAATATCAATGGTAAAATACTGTCTCCAATCATTACTGTTGCAGCCTTCATCCTACCATATTTTTCAGGACCCCTTTGATACCAGAGGCCGTAAGACGCTTTCTGAAAAGATCATGCAAAGTAAGCAGTGAACTTCCCTTCTCATCTCTTCCGCATGCTGCTTCCTCAAGTCCAATAATGGAACATGATGCTTTGGTGATCAATGATTTTCTCTGTAATGCTAGGTGAGAATTTCAGAAAGGCTTTTTGAGACGTACAAAGTCAACTTGCAGCATTTTGATATAATTTTTATCATGAGCCAGTATCCTTGAAGGTAATTTTCCATAGCATTTTCACAGAAATCCTCTATCGTGGTATGAATTTCCATGTTTTCTGAGACATCAAACATTCATGGCTGGTTTATCAGCATTGCGAGTTTCAGAGAGCACGTGATTATATTTTGGAGTGAAATAGCACACGTGAAATCTGAGTAACTTATATTCTTCATGCAACCTCTGACTCATTTTCAGACAGACTGCTAAATGATGTCTTCTGAACTCATGAGGCCCACCATAATGGACTCTGAAAGGTTCTTGTAATGTACTTTTAAAAAGGAGAAGGTGTTTTGTTTTTTGTTTTTTTTTTTTTTTTTTTTTTCATTTAGTGAATCTTTATACACAACAGAACTTAAGTTTCTTTCCTCAAGAATAAACGGCAAAATGTAAACTTCAAGTTCAGGAACAACAACATATTCCGTCCCTCAAAAACCATATTTTGCTCAAGAGCAGATTTCTAAAAATTGTTTCCGTAAAACGGAATCAAGAGTTGTGCAATGTATATCCTGCTACACATTTTCTGCAAATCAAATTGCCACAATACCATTAAGAAGCTTGCAAACCTTCATAGGCTCCAAGCTGCAATATGAGATTAAAAAACCATCTAGGCTGCAGCTGCTGTGCACATGCGCCCAGAAGCCACGTGATGTACTGACAAGGGTTTTTGGATAGAAACATACTACTATTCAGAAGCAAGGCACCTCATTTAAGCTGCTAACTTTTTTCAAGCATTTCAGCTGGTGGGTTCACAAGAATTTTCAATTTAAGGCCAAAATCAGACTTGTAGCTATTACGTGCATTAGTGCTCCAATCATGTACACTGTGTCTTTGAAACATTTAGTTTTACCAGTTATACTGCTCACACTATGAAGCAGCTCAATATTCTTCCCTTTATCACTTAGTCATGTTTTAACACTTGACAAATTTTGTTCTTAATTCTTTCCATGAAAGCTCTCAAATGTGATCACGGGCAGATAGACTTGTGCTTATCCTATCAGTTGTTTGTTTGTTTGTTTTTCCTAGAACATTAGGATGCTGCAGATGCACAACTGCTTAGCTCTTTGGAAAAAAAAAGGATGTTTTTTGTTTCTGGATTTTTCACACTAAGCATGAAAGTCTTGCCCCCTACATATTTTCAGTAAGCTCCAAAAATGACTCCATCACCCTTTGGGCCAAACATTACCTTCATGTCAGTCTCTCTTGGAATGTGATCTTTGAAGTCCTCGATGGAACTTACAAGGAAAGGAATGTGGTAGGATAAGACCTAAAAGACACAAACACATACAAAATGAGAAAAAATACTTCCCATGTCAATGATCAGTTAGACATTACCATAATTTTACTGGACTTACTAATTTTTTAAAATGAGTTTTTATTTTATGCATATGAATTTGTTTGCAGATTTAAGCCATTAAAGCCTAATAAATTCAAAAATGAAGCTGTTTGCAAAAAATGAAATGAAAGCTTTTAAAATATACTAAACACAGAAAACATTGAGAGGCATGCTCAAAGTAAAACCTGTATGTTTTAATGTAACATTTCTCTGAACAGTACTCAGAAAGTAGATTCCCCCCCCAGCTTGCAATTCAAAGTTCAGTTATGACTTAATATTGCCATTTTACCCACATGCCAGCCTTTTAAGAGGTAGCATTTCTAAACAGTGAAGCTTCAAATACCTTATAATTCCATTAAATTAAATAAAATGAAAATCATCAGAAGATATTCAGTTATTTCTTACATCTCTAAGTGCTTCCTGTGCCAACGACCGAAAAGACAAGATAACACCAATAATCGTCATTCTCTTCAAAACACTGTCAACAGCTGAAGAGAAACGAGAGCAACAGTGAACAAGAACCTGTTGATGTTTACAAACTCAATTCTTCAAAAAAGAGAAAGATAACATTTAACAAAATACTGAAAAACGCAAGGTACTGAAACAATGGCATTGCTTAAAAGAGCCAAAATAAACAGTGCTTAAGCAGGTTTTTATAGCTGAGTTGAGAGTGGGATTTTCAGTACACGCAGCTGATAATATTGGATGCTAACACTAGTTCTGTGTTTTCCTGAGGCCATAAATGTCTCTTTATAATAATTATTTTTGTTAAAAAATAATTACTTCTTATGTTAATTACATGTAAAAATCCTTCTAAAGAATGCAATAGCTTACACTGTGATGGAATCAAATCAGAAACGCATGTCAAAAAAGCCTGTGTTTTCTTTTATACGGCTACACCCAGTTGTTATAGCTATGTGTTATCCCTGAAGAGAAAAGATGCTCAAAGCTCATCACTACTATAGTGCCTATGCACTAATTAACACTGAAATCTCATTTGGTCTGTACATGAGAAGACTGGAAACTTTTGAAAAGATGCATCAGTTGACATGAGCTCACATACATACATATTGCTGCTTCTGTATACTTAATACAGAGAAATTAATTTTTCTCATTTTCTTTACAAAGACAAAGATAAAAAACAATTCTATATCTTTAGTAGGACCTTGCTAGTTACCCACATGATAATCTTTTAAAGAGCGCTGCCATCTGGTCTGGCTTGTCAAAGCTGGTCCTCATTTGTGTTAGAACTTCAACATTCTCCACCACAAGTTTCTAAAAAGAAGCAAGGATTCAGGTCAGCTATAGATTTCACTATGTTAACAGGATAAATGCATGGTTTAGGATATTTCAGTCTGGCAGAGACGCAACTAAACTCATGGAACACAGATGTACCCACTGTGTTCTTAATGGGACTACAATATCAGTATTATCATCAGGCACTACTCTACACAAAAGCAAGCTCTGAATCAAAAAGCAGAGGATTAGATACCCCCAGGAACATGATTTTTATACTCAGCAATGTGTACAACTTCTTAAAACAATGGAACTAAACTCAGTAAAACCAGACAACAGCTCCTCATGCTTTTTATAAGAAAAATAATACATCTATCAATGAAAATGCAGATTCACAAAGTAATCCATTCTTTTGGGTTGCTACTTTCACTAGTTATGCTGTAAGGATTAGAAATTTAATGTTGGTAAAATTGAAAAATGGAATGAAGAGCGTAAGAGTCAATCTTAAATCTTGGTGCATTTACTTGACATTTTCTTCCATTATAATATGAAATAAAAATATTCATTCAAGTCCCAACACCTCAGCCTGAAACAGTTAAACTCAAGTGCAATATTTTTCATGTCAGTTTGACCAAAAGAAAAGAAAATGTGTGTCTGTTTCTAATTTGTGACAGCTCTCATACACGCAACTTGTAGCATTAGGGTAAATGTAATATCTTTCTTGAAATCATTCTCCAAATATGTATCAGATTTAAATTTAAGTTACAGAGATTGCATAATCACATCTATAAAATGTCAGATCCAAAAAGGGTTTCTTGCTAGCTGAGGAACTTACGTTGTGCCAAGTAGTATTTTTAAACTCTCTTCAAGCAAGGAATAGGTACTTTATTCTTACAAAAAATATTTTTGCAGTTTGAATGCAAAGTTCCCTGTTTCAGAAATGGAAAGTATGATTATCTCTCTTTAGGTAGAGGACAACCAGCAGCTAAGAAAATTTAGATATCTTGTGTGCTTCCCAACATTAAATGAAGAAAGCATTTCCCTTCTTTTAAAGGCGACTTAATTTAGTGCTTTGTATACTAAACAAATATATACTTGTATACTAATATCAAGGTAGAAAAGAACTGAAAGATGGAGGAAGTAAACAAGATATTCTGGATTGGGGGTGGTCTTCCAAAGTGATTATTAATAGTTTTCTTTTTCAAGTGAGTGCATTCCAATCCCCCTTATGTACTAGGCAGCAGAAACAAAAGGAGCAATGAGGAGAGAGCAGGAAAAACTACTATTCATCAAACATGTAGGCCATTATAAGCCTGAAACATAATTTAAGATATATCATATAAAATCTAAGAAGAGATGTACCTGCAGGAACCTACTGCTTTAATAGTTTTATTTTACTTTCCTTCAACCCACACTGAAAACAGGGCAAAACATAGCAACTAGCAAGCAGGGAAATTAAGTTTCAGAGTAAATATTCCTGTGACCACAGGAGAAAAAAATAACACAACTTAAACTATAATGCTGCTATGAAATAAATAGTGGCCTGTATTTACTCCCACCCAGTCAAGTAGCCTGTGCAAAGCAAATCGGTCCAACAGCTTAGGCCTCTCAGATTCAACTACATTGTGTCATGGTCATGCTATTTCCATAACCTCAAGTCTATTCATAATCCACTCAGTCTTCTCACTTTCATTCTTATTTTCAGTGAGGAGCAAGGAAAGAAATAAGCTGTACAAGATGTAGCAAACTGACCACCTCCAAGAATGTGTGCACATGTGCACGCACATAGACACACAAGATTTACTTCTACGCTGAAAGCCAAAGCAAGACCGGTTTGCACTGAAATCAAGAAGGGCGATTTTAAACCAACCGATGTATCAGAACTTGGCAGATGTGTGACATTTTAATTTAAATCCCTCAAAGCTCTCCAGAACTCAAGATTGAAGGCAATAGCCCACGCACATTGTTACTGAGTCAAGCTTTCAGCTTTACAAAAAATAACCAGCACATTAGTTTAAGATTTAAAAGGAACAGGCTGGAATACAGTTCAAATAGTTACTTCAATGAGGCAAACTTCCACTCCTCACCCCAGCCTTAAACGTCAGATATAAAACCAACACCTGGTCCCACTGCGGGAAGAAAAGCAAGCATGTTGAACCCTATTCTTAAAAAATTCCCCATTCTATCCCTCTTGTTGCTTCCTTCCCCCAAACACAGATGTTTCTCAGTGCTCTCTTGCTAAGCCAACTGCATCTCAGCCAAAGAGATGAACATTTTATTACTTTATTTTTTCCCTCCAAATATGTGGTCATGTGCCTGTGCATCTACATTATGTTCTGCTTACCCTTAGCAGTATCAGAAAACAACAAAGCTCAGAGACAATTTAAAATTGCTTTTTAAAAAAATACACAGAGCTACAGTATCAATCATGCTGATTTTGAGAAAGTATGACAACTCCATAGTAAGTGGACAAAGACAACAGTGACCAACAAACATCTGCCCGACAGCTTTGCGTTTTACTTGAAATGTGACAGATGTCACTTTGTGCATAGCCAGAAGTTACACAATTTAACCTTAAAACCACACCATTCTCACCCGGAAAGTCTCATCCCAAAACTCAAAAATTGAAATGGGCGTAAGTAATCAACTACCCTGTCTGGCTGGTCACTCAGGACAGGGTTGCTGCATGCTCTTGCGGTAGCTGGGAAAGCACAAGCAGCCCCTCTCCTTAAGCTGTGACATTGAATAAAAGGCTTCACATCTTTTAGGTGATCATACATCCTAGCAACTCAGCAGTGCCAAAATTCACAATGTTTACAGGGAGAACAAGATCTTCAAAATTGTAACATGGGATATATTAAAAACATACACTTTTAAAGGCCTGGTATGCTAATAATAATAAATTGTTGTTGAAGGAAAAAATTAAAGTTCCTTAGATTTCTTAAGTATTCATGTGCATTTTTAAAAACACAGCATGCATGAATAGTTACAAAAAAACCCTTATTGTAATTAGTAGTTAAATAAATTGAAGATGATGAGATATAATAACAACTTGGAATTAAATTTGGAAGTGACACGAAAAGAGTAAGTCACATGAAAAACAAATATATGCCAATTAGTGGCATTTTAATAGCATGACTATCCTGGGAAAGTAGTACACGTTATTAAATGTTAAAAACTCTTTCCAGAAAGAGTTAATTACATAGGCACCAAGAGCTTCCCCGTCATTGTTCGTTATTCTGAATATACACGCAACTAGCTTCCTTGAAATGCCCATATTTTCATCTTTTTTCATGGCACCAACTTTACTGTTTGTGTTGCTGTAGGTATCAGATTTATCAGAATACAGACATTTATAATAAATGGATACTGTTCAGCCAAGGAGAAGAATATGTCTAAAACCAAGGAAAACAAACAAAGAAAAAAGACCTGAAGTCTCCCACCCATGTAAACTGAACAATAGAGGCTAACATACAGGGTGAGGAAAGTAAGTCCTTATAGATGACTAAAACACATTTGAGATTTTCATGCTAAGTTTTGAGAGTCAACAGACTTGGATAAGTGCTTTGCAAGCACCTGGAGATCTTGAAAAACATTTCTCCCATTGATAATAAAAAGAGACTTGACTCCTAACTTAGGGTACCTAGCATAGACATCAACAGAGCCTGCATGAAGTCCTGCCCATTCAGCTGTTGAAGAATGTGGGATACACACATACTACATGTGCAAACGTACTACAAAATAAGAGTAAAATTCACAGCTTTGACAGTCTGTTTGATGCAGTCATTTCAAAAAGATAGCAAGCAGACGCATAGCTATTAAATATCCTAAAGAAAGCTTAAACAGAAAACAACCTGCCTTCCCACCCACCAGTTTCCCAAGGTTACCTTTAGCTCAGCAACCTGTGAAGAAATGTGCCACATCAGACTTTCACTTAGGAACTTCATACCATATGGTCCCAGAAGTTCAGAAAGGGCTCTCATTTCTGAGAAATAAAACAAACCGTTTTACTTCAAAGATTCCTTCTTCAGTTATTTGATGCCCATCATATATCTAGCAATAATGTTCTAATTGCAAAAATATGTTACCACAAAATAGAAATTTAGATATGAGAACTTGTATTGTAATAGAACTGAAGCAGCAGTCACCAACACACTATTCTCCTATCTCTTGTAGCTTAAATGCAACAACTCTGTTTGACCAAAAATAGGAAAGGCGAACTCTCTCAAGGCATAGAGGCAGCATGAATAAAAAGTACTTAGAATACTACTGAAAGTTAACAAATGCTGCCTATAATAGAACATTCTATGAGTTGCTGTTATTCCAATCACTCAGGCACACATAACTATCCCTCACAAACATTCACTAGAAACATCAAAGTTTACCTGATATGTCAGAGTACTCCTCAGCATTAAATGTCAATTCATTTTCTGTAGGCAAATTCACAAATGCCTTCATGGCTGGAAAATAGGCTATGTGACCATTGCTGACTTGCCGTAGTAAAGTTTCCAAATACCTTATCAGAAACGGAAAAAGTTTTAGATGAAAAGACACATGGTCATAGATACTCTATATAGATGAAGTATACTTGTGTGACAAGGGACAGCAAAGCCTATAGACTAAAGTTTTACTTTCATAGTTCAACTGATATCTGTATCTTACTCTGCATCTCCCCTTATAAAAAGTGAATTTCACGATACACAAACTTCTAAAGTGCTTTTAACAGGTACTGGGAGAAGTAAACTTGTGAAGTCAGAAACTTAAGAAAATGTCAAACTCCACTTCTCCAGTTCCAGGTTTTTAATTAAATAAAAATAATATAAAAAACTTCTAACAAGTGTTCATATAATTACTTACCAATTTGTGTACAGACTGGTAATGGTTGGCTCACCGTGACTATCTAAATGCTGGGTTTGCTGAAGCAGAACATTGTTAAATACTCGTGTAATATCGATCTGTACATAATTTTCTATTGACTGGAGAACTGTCATATAGGCTCTTACACTGGTTAACAGCTCTGAAGGCTTTGCAATCTCTTGTGTTGCTTGATTATACATAGTCATTCCAACAATTGACCTTTTAGAAACAAAAAAAAATTGGAAACAAATAAATTGCATTTATTAGTAAAATTAAACAGAGACAAAGATGCAGCTATAAAATTATTTTATATTCAAAGCTTTTCTCCGAATACTTTTCCAATCTGCAAGTATAAAACTCTAATCAATGAATATACTATACCAGCACTTTTAAAAATAGTTCTAAATAACAACAACTGTATTCATGGTTCCAGCAAAAATTTCATGAGACTGTAAGAATACTCACTGAGTATTTTTAAAATAAAGCTTCCCCCCCGCCCATATATAAGGGCAATCCACAATGTGGAAGACATATTACACCTACTTCGGTAAATAAATTGTTAAAGTCTTTTAAAATGCAAAACTTCTGGGAAATGCAAGAGCAATGATGTATTAAGGTGCTTAAAGCGTATTAACTAAGGCAAAAATTCTTTGACCAAAGTTGCTGTCATAGTTTTAGTTTGAAATATCTGTAAAAAAACCATATAGCCATAATTAAGTATGAATTGAAAATATTCAAAGCAAAACTTCTATCTTGTGTTGCTTTGCATAAGTATTTAAAGGCACATCTGATTATCTTGTGATATTAACTATGCCTACTGTATTCTGAGTGCATAACTTTTGCAAGACACAGACCATACCATTTAATCTCTTTTTGCCTCAGCTCACGCAGTATTAAAAAAAAAAAAAACCTCAGTTATCTTGAAGGATCTCATCTCTTCTGCACTACAGATAGCTCTCCTAGAGCATATTTATTTTAAATTACACTTTAACTGTTTTAAATAACTTTTCAAGAAAGTTATCAGAAGCTCTGTGTTCAACAGCTAATGCCTCTCAGCAATTATCTTGTAAGTAGGTAAAAGGAAACATTTTTACATCATTTGGTAGGTAAGCTTCAGTTATATTTGTATATACAATTTTAAAAATTTGGGTATATGTTAAGTAAATAAATAGGAATTTTATTAATGAAAAACAAATCTCCCTTTAGCTCACACAGTGATTTCTATCTTTAATCAAAAAGTCAAGAAATTGCAGGAAATACTTTGATTTGTCCAAATTCTCACTATAAATAAAACCAGGCTTCTAATAACAGATACCCTATACATCAGGCTAGCTTTCAAGCTAGATCAGAACTGCACAAAGGACTCTGTACTCCCTTTTAACATAAATGGACATGAACTTTACCCAGTATCTCACTGAAACCAGGCCCTGAAGCAAACTGTATCAGTGGGTTCTTAATGCAAACGAAGTGTTCTTAGTAAACAAATGCTTGTTGTAGTATTCATTTTAGGCTTAATAATGGTCTCAGACTTTCAGAGCTAAGCTTTTGAGTGACATGTACTTTTCAAAGGGAGAACAGCAACAAAAAAAAAAAAAGAGGGAAAGAAATCAGTAGGTTACTACCTTCATCACAGGTGAACAGGATGAGTTATTCTGGAGGAGAACATCAGCTTAAGTAACATTTTTGTTGTTGCTTGGAAACGTGCAAATAAGCCTATTATCACAGGTTTACTTCTGAGTCTCTCTTTTGTTTTAAAACCAATTAAAAATTGGTGTTATTACAAGATTAAGTGGCATAATAATAAGCTCTAGTCCAATCATACATGAAACAGTAGGTTAAAACAGTAAACAAAAAAACTCCTAACACTGAAATACTAACACTTTATTTAAAGGTAAACTGCAAACCTCTGAAGAAATGCCACTTAAATATCTGAAAGATAATTATACACTGAACATTCATTCTGTTTGGCTAACAAGTCTCATTTCTTCCATAAGGCAATAAAAAGGAAAGCAGACTCTGAAAGCCATCTGCCTGTGGCTTCAGCCCCAATCCACAAGCCAACCCTCCCCAGAATTAGGCAAATATGACCTTCACTGGTCTAGATTTATAGACCTGAAGAGTACAGCTGACTTCTTATAAAGTCATGAAGTTGTCTTTACTTTTATGCCACCTTGTCTTACTTTAAAGATGGAGGGCTCCAGAGACCTAACATTATGTCTTGATGAGTAAAAGTTTTAAGTCTTTATACCTTGTATGGAATATATAATTAGTAATCTTTGGCATAAAATGCAACCAGGATAGCTGGCTGTTTTAATATGAAGTCCTCTCCAGAAGTTGCCATGTGCCTATTTCTGTAAACAACGAGGGGAAGATCAAGGTAGGAACAGACAGGAATATCAAGTGGCAATACTTTTTATTTTAAGAAAAAAGGCAATTAAAATATCTTTTCAATTGACTTTGTCAGGTCTTGAGTTCTGATCTTTACATTTCCCTTTCAGCAAGCCAGTAAACTCAAACACTTGAAACAATCCAGCACTGTGCAAAAGAACGGTGGGAAGACAGTCTTTATAAATGCCTAAAAATAGATGTCATGAACTCCTACAAAATACATAGGACTAGGAATGCAGGATCAGGCTATTATATAGGTGATATTAATTTCCAATATATTTTGTTTTAAAGTAGGAATTAACAATTGTGTATGTCTGCACATATAACTTAATTGTCATTTCAGTCAGAATTTGACTTACGAGTTTTGCAATCCACCCTTTTAAAATCTAGTTTTCCATAATAATACTTCCAATGTCAAATCAGCAAAGACTTATCTTGTGTATGAATACTTGTAACTTTACAATATTTCTTACTTGGTAAAGCGGATTTCCAGGTGAGACGTTAAATATTCTCTTGGGGTAAACGTGTGTTCCCAAACCACCATGTTTGGTACATAATTGATTGAGAAGCAGAGCTCAGAAAGTGCAGTGTGCAGTTTGTCCAGGCTTTAAGAACAGACAACAAGAAATTAAGAAAAATATTTAATGGAACATAAGTATGTATTATCATGGAAAGCACGTACTGGATGGAAGATGCCTCAAGAGCAGGTACAGCTCTAACCCTTTCATTATCTTTTTCTTCTTTGAGACACTCTTCTAGCTTATTTTTAAAAAAGTATTTTGGGTAAGAACACATCCTACAACTGCATACTGATCTGCATCAAATACAGTGATGTGAGAGATATACTTATTTATACATATACATTTTTTTTTCCCCTTGAAAAGAACAGTCTTAAAGTGTTTTTTTCCTAACAACTAAGCAACACAAGTCATGTTTGCTCCTAGCCAGTACTAAAAGCCTGAAAATATTGGGGGAGGGAATCTTAAGCTACAAGTAAGTTCTCTTCCCTCTACTTCTCTAATCTTTACAGTTCTCTGATGTTTGGTTGTTGCAACTGTAGCAAAACCACTTTCCTTTCAGCAGCATCCCTGTTTAGCCACTCCCAGCCACAACACTAAACATTTGTTTCTTTTTTCTTAGCTTCCTTCCTCTTCATACTTTTATCACGCTACCATCTAGTCCTAGGATCTTTCCTAACAATTATCTTCTCCCTTTTCCCCCCCATCATCTCTTATACCCCAAACTGTATTTATTAATCTTTGTTAGCTCTTTCAGGTGGGTTTTTGGTTTTTTATCTGCTGGCACTTTCCATTTTTCTACAGCCACTAACAAGGAAACCTTCCCCAGATGGTACAGGCACTGGAGCCTCAACTCCATCCCAGCAGCTGGAGGCAGCAAACAGCCTTTCGGCAGCAAGAACTTCCAGCCCAGCCTGTACTTTACCTAGTTCAGAGTGTTAAGCAAGGCAGAATCGAAGATGCCATCCACTCCTTGGACTCCCACTTCCACAACAATTACTATGACTATACAGGAAACCTAGCTACAGCACAGGGATCCCTTCTGCTCAGGAAAGGAAACATCCGAGAAGATAAATTCGAGATACACATTCCTATTGCTTTACGCAACAGAATTCAGTCTCTATACAAGCTACAGAAGCATCATATGCTCGCAGACTACAAAGTTGTTATATTTACAGTCAATTAAACTTACTCTGATAAATTAAGCAAGAAGCATTCAATATGTAAAACACATGTTTTGACTTGGGATTCTAGGTGAAAGGAATAGAAGAGGCTTACTTTGTCACGACCAATCTGTTTTTCCTCATGCTTTCTACTCCTGGTTTCTCCCTTTCAGGTTCTCCCTTCTTTCCAGTCTGTTTTTTTGACTTTTTGTTCACTGCTTGACTGATGGTTTTGGCACAATGCTTTGGCAGCAACTAGTAGAGGAAAAAAATAGCCCCCCAAATTAAAATCCAACTTCTCAGCAGCCATGAGATACAAAATAAGTTTATGGTCCAGGTGGAGACTTCATCACACAAGTAACACATTCTCCCTTTGCCTACTAGCTACACAATTCTAATAGAAAAACTTTTCCTCAAACCACTTTCCATTTTACAAACAGAACACTTCCTCAAAACAGAGAAAAAAGGTGAACAGGAAATAGAACAATAAAAATTCAGAAAGTTGAACAACCTAGAAAATCCCAAAGGAGAATTAAAAGAATAGACACAACCACACTCACCTGATCACTCAGTGTACATTGTTCTGTGCAAATGTCTGTGATAAGATTGCGAGCTTGCTTAGCCATTTCATCCAAGAACATGTTACACAAGGAAAGACTACGATCTCCAATATGATGTCGCTGTTAAAGAGGGAAAAAAAAAGGAAGTCTTATTTTCAGTTTCCTGTTAGTCCTGCAATATTCAGACAACACACACACTGTACTGCAGTTAATGGTTCACTAAATCATAGAACTGGGGTATGAGAAATAATGAATTCATTAGTCCTTAATAGTCTCAGCCCTGGGATTTTATTTTTTTGGAAGCAACTCGAACCATGAAATGTTCAAAGTCAAAGTGGCATATTATCATTAAAAATATTTTGCTTACTATATTTTGCAAAACATTTTCTGTAAAAGGAGGCAAAATACATTTTAAAAAGTAGGTTTTCATGTTTCATTTTGGAATTAATCTACTTCAAAGTGTCCAATACTCAAGGTTTCTGTGAATCTCCTCTTCATTAATTTGTACCAGTACTAAATCTAAGAGAAAAAAGCATGCAACTCAAGCTATAGAGAAAGCACAGTGTCATTCACACCACTGAGAAAGTCAATAGTGAAGCTCTACCGCATTAATTTCTGGATTCAGTTCCTTTGTCACTGGATCTGCACAAGCATAGCCTTCTGTCTCAATGAAATCCTTCTTTCACCACTAATGTTTACTTTCTAAAAGCCACACTACCACATATTGTACACAGTACAGCAACGATTATTTTTCAAAAATGATAAGAGTTACCAAGTCATACAATTCAGATATTGAATTAAAAGTTCTGTTGGCTGTGGCAAAATGTGCTTGCTGCAGCTGAATTCAGACTAACTAGCATACAGTGGACTTTGGCTACCAATTCCTTACTGTTACTGTAATTGTTCTGAAAGACATCTCTTGTCCTGAAGGGAAGCTTTCCTAGAAACTTTTTAGTGGTTGTCTAGTATAAATAGAGTTTGCAGCTGTTTAAAGCAAAGTATACAGGGAAAATAATGATATAGACATTTATTGAGATGAAGTTCAGCAGAAGAGGATTTGAAGTTTAAATAAGAAAAACCCGCATCGTTCATATTACAATAGATACTATTAATCAAATTGTTTCAGATGAGCACTGTTAAGAATGAAAATACACCTTCATGAGCACTGCACAAAATTGGCCAAGTTAACCCCCAGAGTAATTCCAAGGTCAACAGACATACAGGAAATGTACTAAAGGATCTATTTCATTACAACAAAAATAGAAAAAATTTCCTCAGAATCAAACTACTTCCTTTAAGAAAGGGTCCATTTCTTTAAGCAACATTCTGCATTTTTTCATTTCTAATTCTAACCAAAGAGGGTTTGCATTACCCAGTTCTGACCGAAACAAATGCTTGCATCATACTGTATATCACTTAGGATTTTTTTTTTTTTTTAGTCTTACTGCAGAGGCACTATTTATAACAAGCCACACAGAACTCCCTATTTCCTTTTTCTAACTATGAGCGTATAAACACTGTTGCTTGTAAATTTTAATAGGCATACAGGATTCATTAGCATCTCAGCCTGAATGACCCCTGAAAAGTCATCTAATCTTTGTACCTTAGTTTAATCTCTCATTAAAGCAAAGGTAATACTACTTACTCACTTCAGAAAAGGATTTTGGGATCTGTGGGTGAAGAATCACATAGAAGGTATCTACTTGCGTTACTTCCCTTTTTACCACTCTCCTCCCTCGAATCTTATATTGCTATAACAAACATCATCTTGCAGTGTTCAGCTCTAGTCCTCTCTACTTTAAACAAGAGATGAAAATAACTTATATTTTAAAATTACCTCTTCTGGGCATAGTTCATGGGTGCAGCTCATAAAATGAGTACAAAGCAGTGGGAATGCAATTGAGTATCTTGACTGAGAGGGAAGCTCCAAACACTGCTGAAACATCTTCTCAAAAGCACGACTATAAAAACTGATCAGAAAAAGACATTTAAATGGAACACATACATCATTTTGCTGCAAATAAAGTCTACTTCACACAAATCAAATATGCTATTAGTGTTAGATTTGTAGTCATAACTTATACGAAAAATTGCATCATGTTTTCAAAGTAATTTGTTTTGTGTTGACTTCTTATGCATTTTATTTGCATCTATTATTAGCATATTTTTATTCTGATGTTTGCCACACAGGCACTGCAAAAACTTGCACCTTTTGCACAAATGTACTAAGGAAGAATCTGCAAATGACCCCAGATCAATTATGTGACTGCTTGAAGAATCTCTCCAACAGATCTTCAGAAATACCTTTACCAAACTAATTCAGATGGAAACCAGAAATTCTAATTGATTCTCCCACTGGCCTATCTTCCTACAAAGTTTGCTATTTAAAAATTACACTTGCAAGGACAAACCAAACAATAAATAATAAAAAGCTTCTACAGTCAGGTTAGTAACATACCAAAATATAGACAGATCCGAGGTTTCAACCAACATCTCCACCAAAGAATCTACCATTTTTGTGTGGAAAATGATTGTGTTCATCATTTTTCCTAGTTCTCTATGGTCTGCAAGACTAAGTGAAGCTTTAGAAACACTGGTGTAGGCCTGGAAAGACACAAGAAAAATTTTATGTTATATCTACAGCTGCTTTTTTGCCAAGTCCATTGCTATTGCCCAATATAAACATTAAATGCTGATTATGGTATGCGTAGGACACCTGTGTACTTAAAGATCGTGGATAGACTATTTTATCTTTCCACTATAGCTTAAGAGGAGCAAACTGCCTTTCAATGAAGTCTCCAAATGTCATTTGAATATGACGCTGATTCACAGATAAACTGTAGAACAAATGTATTGACAAAACACACAGTTGTGAGCCCCCCCTTTAACAGTCAGGTTTTGGAAAGCAAGTAAAGAATGCATATTTTGAAAATATAAATATAACATGTCTCTAATCTTGAGACAATTTATTTACAGTCTAATCAGTACTCCCCTCTTTAGTAAGTCAATTGAAGATACTATTATTGCAATGCACAGAAGTGATCTCGCTGAATAATATTTTCCCTCTGAAAAGTCTCTACCTTCCCTTGGCTGGGCAGGCTGAATCACACTCCGAACAGTGCACAGCTGCCAAACTGCTCATCCTCAACACATTCTATTTCCAAACTGTTATAAACGCTCCAAAGAATGTTTTGCAAAAAGTATGCAAAGCAGAGTTACATCAAAATGTAGCACATTATCTGCTTAAGTATTTGTTTGATTTTAAGATAGTAGGTTGTTCTTAGATAGTCTGTCATCCACTTGCAGTATGAGAGTAACCTAGAAGAGCAGTAATTTATTAAACGTTTCAGTTTTAAGTTAGTAAAGCATCATGCATATTTACAAAGTCTTACCTGCAACCTAAACCAATCTAATCTCATTCCTCTGAAGTCAAATACCTCTCCATCTTCAACTGCATCAGGGAAAAATACAGAACATAAAACCTTTAGGAAAACAACTACAAATTCAGATACACTATATCAGACCTTCTAAAAAACCCCAAAGTACTCAAGAATTACTTAGGTACTTTCTAGTAAGTAAAAGTACTTTTTAAATTACTCATGCTTTTACCTAAGAATTGCAATTCAGCACAGTGACACTAACAGGAATTGAAATATCTAGATGAAAACATGTGTAATACGCTTTCTAAATTAAAAGGTAGGATTACTTCCATATAACATTCTTCAAAAGCTCTATTTGTATAGAGCTGCCCTGAAAAAGGGACACACAACAAGAAGCAGATACTGTAACAAAAGAGAAACAAGGGAACAAATTCCATTTATGCAAGTTATCTGCTTCTACTGATTGCATGAAACAAAAAGTGATGAAACTTTCCAGAGGAACCCACCATTCTGTTACAATTTTCCCAAGTTTATTTAAACTTACCTTGTTTCACGCTTAGTGAAGTCATTGTGTTTACAAAAGAGGACATGATGATTGATTCATCCTCTGGGCACACTGAAAGATTCTAAAATAAATGTTGTTGCTATTATTATTTCAAACTTGGTTTAAGAAACAATGTCAATACTCATGCCCAATTTATCAGCTATACTCTGAAATGTACAAAAATTTAAAGAAGGTAACTTAATCGATGGTATATTTCAAATACTGCTATTTAACAACTTTCACTTTTTAATTCATTCGTTGATGACAGATACCTAGAAAAGCCTGCTTCCAAACCAACATCTGCTCAAAATGGAAAAATCTGTCAGTAAATGTGCCCACGCATTTTCAGGCTGTACTCATTTACAAAATGGACACCAAACATTTTCCTGTTATACAACAGACATTGAACATTTTACTGATCTCTACAGGCACCTCATCTGTCTGCATAGAAAGTTTGGCCAAACGGAGCCCACGTCAGCATCATTTTGCTTCCCACAAAACCCTCTCTCAACACTTTTTTTACTAACATTGATTTGAATGATTTATGCCACCTGACAGATGGGCTATCAAGTTTTCAAATTTTACAAAATGCAACCATTCATGAAAAAGCAGTTTCAGCAACTGATAAGATCATGTTTCTATTAAATAATCCAATACACAAGTTTCTCATAATTCTAGCTATGACTGACATACATTTTAACCTCAAGGCTGAAAAAATCCAAATTAGCACTCAGTCATTTGTCTAGTCTTGTGCTTGATACCTGTTATGAATTAATTACAACTGAAATTCAAGCCAATCTTTTTTCCCCTCATTTCAGTTTGATCCTAAGGATTATCCTATCTGAACACAGAACATTTGTGCCACTTGTACAGCATTTAGAAGTCGTTCACTAAATCTAGGAAATCATCTCCCAGGAATCGATGACAAATCTCAAAAATATTTCACTGTCACACTAATAAATCTGTTGACATATAAGTATATAGAGTTATCACAATGCAAATAGTTCATTTAAATAAGCAGTAAAGAATGTCAGTTCCACCTGCGGGTAATTGATGTAATGCTTGAAGTGTGAGATTAATTTTTGAAAACAAAAAAGCTTGCAATACAAACTTGTCCAGTTTGAGTAGTTAACTAGTACAAAGTTTGGGCTCCATCTAGTGGTCACTAGGGAATAAAATCAAAACAGTTCAGAAAGTCTATCATTTCTTTGTCAGCCTAAATAAGAAAAATAATTTCTGCAATGCTCCTTCACTGGCAGTACCCATTTCATTGTCTCTAAACATAACATTGTTTAGTAACATTTAAGTATTCATATAGTAACCAAAAGTACAGCTCTAAGTCCCAGAACTAAAACAGCAAGTTAATTTGCCTTATTCCATCATGTTAATCAAAATCCATAAACCAGGATGCATTTCATAAAGTAATTTTGGACAAAAAGCACTTTTTAAAGTTTGCATTTGAGAACCCAAAACCACAGCCTTGCCATACCTGAACAAGCTCATTTAAGACCACTGCATCAAAGCCGGAGAGATACTGTACATAGTATCTCTGCATCACAGGTCCATATTTTCGCACATGTGCTCTGAGCTCCTCCATGTAAAATATTAGCTCAGCTATGTGTCTAGGCAAGAAGACAAGGAAAAGCTTACAAATATGAAATACCCACAATATTAAAACCAATTTCTATCAGTGGAATGCTTCTCAAGGGGATTTCCTCCTATACCTTGCTCTTAAAACTATTAATAGGCAATTTCTGTATGAAAGTATTTGTTCACATTGGAAAATGAGTTTACACAGGTAATTTTCTCTGCAAGGTAAAATCCACTCAACAGGAGATAAATTAATAGGATGCCCTCATCCTAATCCTCAATGGTTTGTATAACTATATACTTATTTTTTTTGAAGAAGCCCTTCCATAATGCTCAATTTGAAAAAAAAAAAATCTCAAAAAGTGGTTAAATCTGAAAAATACAATTTTAATAACTGCTTTTCTGTTGGGTTGGTTTTGGTTTGTTTGTTTGTTTTTTTAAAACCATGAGGATGGTTAAATTCTTGCACAGGTTGTTTCAGAGAGGCTGTGGGACCTCCATCCCTAGCACCTAGCCCAGTGAAGAAAACCCAAGGTTTTCCTACTCCAGCTGTAGATTATATCTAGCCTTGTGATTGTCACTTGTTGTTTGAACTCCTGCAGTCAATGCACACACTTACAGTTCAATCTTGTGTTTAATAATCTTGAGAACAACTCAAAGACAACTAGTGCCCTTCTGCCTATCCATATTCATAAATATCTTAAACCCATTTCTCATTTTTCCCTTCCGTTTATGATGACGCTAATGCTGTATCATATAAATTAATCTTGTCTGATTTAAAAGACAGTGTTGCTGCAATACAGGAGACATTCTACAAATCAACAAATCAAGCTTTTTGACAGTTCCCCCCCCCCCAATTTCTTCAATACAAATCAGTAACACTGAAAACACATTGATAAAGCTTTTTTTTTGTTTTGCTTTCTCAAAGGAAAAAATACCTGAAGTTTTTATAAAATATTTTTATTTTATAAATACATTTTCAAGAGAAAACAAACTTTCACCAATGCGCTTCAGTTCCTGGGATTCCCAAGTAAAGATTTTCTGAACAGTCCCAACTCTTCCATATAGCCATCCTTTCCCAAGATTCCCTTGCCTTCAAATGCAATTCATCTGTGAAATTCTCACAGATATTTAAGGTATCACTCTAAAAATTGTTAACATACTTATCTATGAAATCATCTGCGCTCTTCTTTGGCATATTATCTGCATGACGAAGAAGCCAAATAATTTCATCACGAGCAAAGGATAACGCCATAAATACAAAAAGTGCCTGAAAAAGAAAAGTTGTTCACAAGCTTATAGATATACACAACAGCTGGACACCTTCTGCACACTAAGAGGCAACTGGTCTCTAAAACCAAAAGAATCTTTAAACCTAAGTAGGTTTTCTCTCAAAGTGTGGGCTTTTTTCCCCCCAAACAAACTAAATGTCATATTATCACTGAGAAACAAAAAGTAAGATTGAATAAATGCAAAACATAAGAACTGTAATTACCTTGGGACCCAACAGGCCTGGCTGATCAGACAGGACAGTAGCCAGTTCTTTGAGTGCAGAACGTAAAAACTTGCGTCTCTCTCTATGCATTGAACCACTGCATCAAAAGAACAAACTGAAACATCATCCACTGTGCTAACCACAGAACATTTGATTTTACCAAATGCGTAAGTCCAAGCGTAGGCAGCTCATATCATACCAACTTCAGTATCTTGAAGGATGTGGTTCAATTAAAATTGGCATCCCCATCACCAATGCTATATATTCCTGAAGTACAGTTAAATTTAAAACCCGATTTCTCTGCCCCTGCTCTGTGATTTGCATTTGACTCCACTAAAACATTTATATTTAATTTGTATTCACATTAAGTAATTAGACAAAAAGAAACTGGAGAGTAAACTAAATGCTTCCATCCTGTAAATTTGAAAAAAACTTGGGATGTTAAATTGATAATGGCATTAAGCAAACCCAGACTTAGAAGAAAAATCAGTACATGATCACATTTGAATGTGCACAACTGATTCAGAATTCAACGAATCCTGTTTATACATTCTTTATAACTTTGTTAAGAAAATCAACACTAAAATCTGTCAGGAAAACTTTGCAGGACACTTACGCATGTGAAACAGCAGCTTCTTTGCACTCTCTGATGTCATTAATACGCTTGTTGTAGCTGCAAGTAAAAAACAATGCAATACGGTAATAAGTAGCACAATTTAGCAGGAGCTGAATGGTACTTGAGAGGAGCTGCAATGCCATAGCAAGCAGGATACAGCAAAAAGCTCACAGAAGACTTAATTCCCTGATCAGAGCTAAACGCTAAAACTGGATACCCAAACCAAAACTAATCTCCACTGAAGTGCTCCTGGTGTTCGCTGGTAGAGATCTCAACTTTGTTTCTGTCTGCGTTTTCATATGATATATTGCAAGAACAGTGGCAGACAAGATGCAATTTTTCAACCAAACTCTGCATTCATGACATCATTACTTTTCACTAGGTTAAGATTTAGTGGGCGAGATCATTAATTTTAACTTTTGCCATTTTAGAGACTGATTCACCAGACTTTTTCAGAACTGAGATAAAAAAAGGCATGATGGTTATGAAATCAGGCTCCTGGAAGTTATGCATTAAAGAAACAGTCAAGATACTAAGCAAAAATGTTTGTGTACTGACTATCCTCAAGCAAAACTTACATGAAGTAGAAGTAACATTTTCAAAACAGTTCTTCAAGAAATGACGCTTTAAGAGAGGTTCTGAAAGGAGAAAAAGAGCACAAAAAAAAAAAAACAACTTACCCTCGTATGTTTACAAACAAGTCTTCTGCAGCTTTGTGAATATGGAATACTTCATCTCGAAAGAGAGCCAAGCAAGAGCTGCTTTGAAGTGCAAGTTTCCAAAGGTTCAAAGCTGTAGCATCACTATTTAGGATTCCATGGCACAAAATAAATCCAACTTCAAAAGTTTATATTGATGCGTGTCACAAACCAGAAGCACAAAGACAGTAAGAGAACAGTAAGATTATTACGCATTTTCTCTTCAATAGTTCATCGATAAACTGTTTCATGGATAATATAGTTTTATACATGAAAAAATACCCCACACTGTTCTAGTGGAAGTATTTTTGTAATATTTTCGTAACATGAATTCCTTAATCCTGATACTACTCAGCTATTTTCATCAGAATTACTAAACCCTTCATTTTTAGTCAGTCTGGAATAAACTGATGATACAACTCCATTCTGGCATATGCTGAATTCTAACTTCACTGTATGCAAAAGTATGATACATACAAATGAGATTTAGTCAAGTTCTTTAGAATCTAATTTGAATACAACAGCTTTTCTACAGTACAGAAAAGCAAGCAGTCTTTTAAATGTTAACTATTTTTTTAATACAACCACGAGCTGTTTCGGTAGATTTTACTCACAAATGATCCATTTTTCCATTGCATCCAGAGAGAGGTATTCACATGGCATCTGTTGAAAAAACAGTAATTTGTATCAAACTAATTATATAAAAGACAATATATTTCATAAGAAGTACTTTTTAGAAAAAAAGGTACAAATAAAGCCTTAAACGCTGATGAATCATGGAAGACAGCTTATAATTACTAACAGGGCATTGTTTCATCCCTCTAGAAACTGAGGGTTTGAACATGAAACGAGCTTCCATACCCTCCATATATTTTGTTCAATACCTTGAACAAAACAGTGAACGATTTTTGACAAATGTTTAGCTTCAAACAAACATTATATTTAAGAATATCAAAGAACTAAAGGCTTTTGATGTATGTTAATCACAACGTGACAGCTGTTAATGCTTGAATTTTTTAGAAATATGACCACTCATATCGCAACTGAGGGAGCAAAAGCAAAGGGTAAAAATTTTAGAGGAAGTATCAGGTCTGACTCTCAGTCTGTTGCCCCACAAACATCTGAGACAGTACACAGGATTCCTTCCTTCTACACTGCAGAAGTTAACATTGCTTCCTTTCATCTTTTGACTATCAAATACTGGAAATGAAGGCATGAGGTAACCAACAGAAGCTTTAATTGATGTGAGAAAACTTCTCTCCCATACTGAAGTATTCAGCTCTCCCAACTAACCTATTTACATCTCTTATTAAAAGCCACATGAAGGTAATTAAATAGAAAACAAAACATCTCTACATTATTTTATGGGAAACCTTGCTTAACTTTATCATATAATGCAAATTAAAAGGCCATACTGTGTCAGACTGTGCAGGATTAAGCATTGTACTGGGGGCACTGATGAGGCTCAGTAGTTGTGCGTTTCTCCACTGGTCAGCTGAGAGATTTCTTCGAGGATAGACCATCTGGAGTGAAATCAGAGCATCTGAAAGGGACTAAAAAGGAGAGCAATGATTAGTTTGAAGATGTCCTCACGGCTCAGTCTTGAATAAATATCCAAGTTCTTTACTTCGTGTTGTGAACTGTGTATTGACACTGCTATGCTCCAAGAACAAGAGACACTATTTTATCAGTAGTGCTGCTTTCTCAGCATTATTACTAACAATAATCAAAACATTTTATTGAACTAGTTCCGAAATTAAACCTGAGGTTAAAACCCATTGCATCTAGTTTATTTCACATATAAAAGACTATTCCAGGCTAAGGGAGGGATGAAGAGAAGCAGAAGGTTTTGATTTTTTTTATTATTTTTTAATTAAGAGTTCTAAAACTCTGAGTTCAGAATCAGAGGACATGAAAAAAATCAATAGGGGACAACAAATCTGTCACGTATAACTGAAAGTTGCTCATTATTTATTCAAGCATCCCAATTATTGTGTTATTCCCTTCTCTGACACTTCATTTAGTATGTCCTTCCTTCTTTGCTAGCAAATTATAATTATTTTGAGCAGATACTGTCTACAGGAGCATCTGCATAGCAGATTAAGCTTATCCAAGTAAGTGCTGTCCCACACCTTCTCCCTGTTTTTTTTCATCAACACTGGTGCTTGTATGAGTCCTCAGGGAGCCAGGTCTAAGCATTACGGCAGCAAAGACGGTCACTCAGGCAAACAAAAACAAAACAAAAAAGTCATCTGCTGAAGCTAATTTAAAGGACTAAACAACTGTCAGGTTTACTGCAAAGTAGTGAGATGACGGAAGGATAACTTCAGTGTGCAGTTTCCATGAGAGTGTAACCCAAGGATTTGTTTCTATAGCATGGTGCCTGAGGGGATCACTGACCCCAATTTATACCTTTGGCACAGAATAAGCAGAAGAGCAAAAATCAGACTGAAAAATGGCTTTACAAAATGTTTCAAAGGAAAAGATTGGTCCATTATTAAATACGAAAGCATAAACAAAAATAATAGTGAAAAGTGAAGCATCTTTGCTAAAATGTATACAAGAAAAGATTAATTGCAAATGAGATCCTTAGCTAAATAAGTCTTAACAAGACAGGAATCATGCAGAAGAAAGTATAACAAAAATAAGATTACAGCTTATTTAGACAAATGAGAAGTATTCAAAACTATTTCACTTCAAAGCACTTAGAGAAGTCGGTGAAAAACTCTCTGAACTTCTAGTGACTATCTTGAAAAGTTTAAGGAAATTAAGACAAATCTCAAGAGGACTAGAGAAGGAAAACACATCTTGTACCTAGACTTCAAAACCGGGGGCAGAGGGGGACGGACCGCAAACCTTAAAAACTTCAGGCAATAACTTAGCATTTAACTTAAACTCCTCCCAAAGATTCCAAAATAAGTTGTTAGGCAATCAATTTCCAAACACCCAGAAAATAACACCTTTATAAATTACAGTCTGTCAGCACCGATCAAACAAATCTTGTTTCCTTTGACAGAGGAGCAAGCTTAGTGGACAAACAGGAAGTGATAAACAGGATATACATTGACTTTGGGGAGGCTTCTGTCACTTTTCCAAGGGATTCTCATATGAAAATACAGCCCAGATAAATCATCACAGAATTGCAGCACAACCAGCTGTGTAAGAATAAAAGCTTAAAAACATTTGTACAGAAAAGGCTAAAGGAATTGGGTTCATTTAACTTAGTGAAGTCAACCGAGCAGGGTACACAATGTCAGCTTTTGAGCATAGGGGATATCATTAAAGAGGCAGCGGTGATCTCCAGCATCCCTAGTTTAAGGGCAATCGAAAGCAAAAACCCTCAGGTTTCAAAACAGAAAAACACATTCATCTAGGATGGTAAACCAGGAAAAAAATGGTTTTGTAGAAACATGAGGAATCTCCTTAATTTCAAGCTACAAACCAAAACACAGATGTAGCTATTATCAGATGATCCACAACTGATTTTTAATCAATTTCAAATCCTTAGTGAATAAAATGGAACCTTACCAACGGGTCTTAGCATTCCTGTATTTCTGTAGGTTGTTATTTAATAGGATATCAATCCCCAGCCCCAGACATCCATTATAAGTAAACTCTCCTGTAAAATTTATACCTAATGGCTTTTGACAAAACGAACTCCCGCATATTTACTTTTTTATCTCTGCTTCTCTCAATTAAGGTTACTGTGCTCCTGTGAAAAGTAGTTACATACTTTACTGTGAGGTACAAATTCCTCCATCATTTTCTTTAAAGGATTTTCATAATCCACAATCATCTGGCCAAGGCGTGGATATTCTCTGTCACTAAAAGCAACAACAAACAATTCACTCAGGTGTAGTTAATATTAGTAGTATTATTATTAAACACACTTCTTACACAACAGATTTTTACCTTGCTCCATGTGTCATTTCATGGGCATAGTTATACAATCCAATGATAGCCTTCCTTTCTTCAATTCGAGACAGCAATATCATTAGAGTTGTGTAGGTTATAATCAAATCTAGGTAGTTCTTTGTTAAATCGAAGTTTACAGTCTAGAGATAAAAAACAGTAAATTATCACTCTAAAACTTTCAGAAACAAGTATAAAACTTCTTCCTTACCTTTCCACCAATTTTCACCATTTTTTAGATACGATGGACTGTCTTGATCAAAGTTTTTGTTCTGGTTGCATACAGACTTTGTATAATCTTAATTTATTCACTCAGATCCCCAGAACTGTTTGTATTCATGAAACCAAGCATGCAAATAAATCTTTCCGGGCTCAAGTGTCATAGGTTGGCTGACAGATATGAAAACTTTTCTTGGATGTTACTAACCAGTCAGCAAGTGCCTTGGCCTGTGAATTATATTTTAATAAGACTCTGTAATGTAAAAACACTAGTGCATATTCCACTGGCCTGGTAAGATCATTCCATAGGATATATACCTGCTCTTCTTTCATAGTATGAAACTAAGTCAGCCAAAATTTATAATAATGACTAAAACTAGCAAGGTGACATTATGAACATCAGGAAAGAAAGTTGACACCAAAAAGAAAAGGTGTTTGATGTTTTGTTAGGGGTTTTTTTGGTGTTTGGTGGGGTTTTTTTGTTTGTTTTTGTTTGGTTGGTTGGTTTTTTGTTTGTTTGTTTGTTTTTTGTTGGATTTTTTAAAATGTAACACCTTTAGCTGCTGTTGTACTTGCTTTAGCCAACACCAGAAGTGACCTCCTCACAGATCTCCTAGGTGGACAGCAGTTACATTCCTGTTTTGTAAGCCTACGTGGCTTAAGCATGTAGATGACAGAATAAACTTGCAGATACAATAAAGGAAAAATTACAGAAAGATTTGTACGCCTGGTAACAGACAATCCTGTTACTGCTGTCCATGTTTAAAATGGTCTTATAAAAGTTAGAGATCTGAAGATTACAGTATTTTTATTTCTATTGCATTTATAACCAGAGATGTCATGTTCCTTGGACTAACATAAACATGTCCTTCTAATTCTCCACACAGGACTCTGATTAAAAACATTTGAAAGTGGCATTTGAAAGTTTAAACCCAGAAACTTACAATATCAAAGAAGACTTGGCAAGCATCAATAGTGTTCAGCAGCTCACAAACATGGTCCTTGAAAAACAAAGGAACAACTTTAGTTTAAAAAAAACCTCAGTAAATCACTTTACGATGCTTAGTGATGGAGACTGATTTTATTTTTTTTTTTTAAAGAACAGAGCTACAAGTCCAGCTATTTCATTATATAGTGTTATTTCATAAATAGAAAGACAGAAACCTGATGTGACAGAACAACTGGCATATTTGCAATACCTTACCTTAAATTCCATAACATCAACAAAAGTGAAGTAGTATAATGCCAGGTTTTTCAGAATCTCCGATTTTTCTTTCTGGAGCTGAGCAAGCTGTTGCTAAAAGAGAAACATAAACATGCACACTGTTCTTAGAAGAACTTGAGAAGACCGCTGAAAAATAATCCCTGTGAAGTGCAGAGTAACCACCAGGCTACGCAAAGAAGCCTTAACATGGTTTTCTAAGACTGAGGTTCTGCGTGTCTCAAATACACACAAGAGTTCTCAGAACAGATCATTTTAACAGCTGCTGACTACACTTTGAAGATAAAAGTCAAATTAGTACACATTAGTACCAAAGTCATATTGTTTAGCTCAGCTAGAGATGAAAATGGGTAGTTAGGAAAACAGTGTTATCATATGTATAATTAGCAAAAGCAGAACAGTACGTGAGCACAAATCAGTATGACCAAAAAAAAAAAAAAAACCCAATGACGTTACTTGAAGTGGGAGAAAAGAAGGTGGCAGGTTACAAACTTTACTACAGAAAAACATTATGCTTTTAAATTCTGAACTTACCAAAAAGAATATCCAGGCAAAGCCACGTTAAGCATGCAAAATAAAATGTAGATACAAACATAAAATACAGTAACGGTTCTTTGACCAGTTCCATATAAACACAATAATACATTCAAACAAAAGCAACAAAATAAAGAAACAAAAAAGAAGCAAAACACTAGCATTAGACACTGGTGGATAAAATGGAAGAGGCAAATGTGAATACAAAGGCATAAAATAGTTCACATGGATTTTTCTTTTAAACAGACAATGAAATATCATTTAATTTCCATATTTTTCAAAATTTTCTGGAGGAACCAGACAGATCACTTAATTACAATTAAGCACACACACAAAAGAAGCAGCTGTTACTGAACTGCCATACTGTTTATCTATGTATTACAGTCTCACAGCACTGCAAGAATCTAATTATTTAACTTGCAATATCCAGCTACTAATTAAGTCTCTTTCCCGATATATGAATTGAGTTAAAGCAGTCATAATACTCAATATGAAAAAGCGCCCTCCAAAAAGCTGCAAGATTTTAAATTAAAGACTGACAAAGTTAAATAGGATTTTCTTCTCAGCAAGAGCAATCAATTATAAAGAAAGATTAAATAAATTGTTTCAAATTGGTTAGCTTATTGTCACGAAAGGTTAGAACTGAATACGCTTCTTCATCTCCCTCTCTTTATAAAGCTGTGCTCTGTGTTCTCAGTTTTATGTAAAGCATGAAAATTCCTCTAAATTCAAAAAACAGACTACCTGGACCACTGTATCATATGTAAGATAATTTTTGCTTCTTTCCTCTTAATTTTTAGAAGTGATTATGATTTTTAGAAGCCTTGAGCTCTAAGACTTCCATTATAGCCAAGAAAGACAGGCATATACAGAGTTACAAGCAAACTGGAATGGGTACATTATAAAATACTCCTGCCTACTTTTAAACCACAGCAAAGGATTTAACTTTGAAGGTCCAATTTTGAATGCCTGCCCTATATAATACTTAAGTTTCTTTCACACAGTCATTAGCTGGGACTTAAATGAAAAATGGGTGCAAGTACACATGCTTATTCTGTAACCTCTCATGCACTAGGTTATTTCCATTTAAACTGCTGCTGTACAAAACCTGTTTTCAAATATAAGTCCTATGACTTGCATTTTGATCCTCAGTATGTATTTGCTGCTACCTTTCCCAGTGTGTACCTTAAACTTTAACTGCCTCGTGCTCAGAGAACGAAGCATCCAGCATCATCATACTCAAAGCCTGGAGCTCCTGCAGGTCTGCACAGCTCCAGCAAACCTCCAGGCCAACTTGCGTCTCTACTCAGGACCTCCCCAGAGGAAAGAGCGCTTTGTACTTTCAGGGCTGCTTCATCAGTCAACAGTTGTTACGATGAACATTCGTCACTTAAGATGCTTGGTTTTAATCTTCATCCTGCCCCTGTCGTTTAATCTATTTATTGCAAGTGATTTGTTTTTAAAAGACCAAGCAGAAATAGGATTTGCTTCTGTGCAACTAACACAAGTGTGAATTGGATGAATTTGAGGAGATGTTGCATGATTTTTCAGAAACAGACCATATGCTATTGTTCAGAAATAAGAATAATTCTAGCGCAGAAAGATGACGGAACCAAAACTTGCATTACGACTGCACATATGCTTTAACAACTTTTTCCTACTGCAATCCTAACTCACACTAAACGAGGTGCAATGCTAAGGGAGACTATCAAGATTATAGGTTGTTGTGCACAACATCTATGTTTGGTATAACAAGTAGCAACTGAGGACGTGACAGTTTCAAAGCCACAACACATTTGGGCCACAATCCATGAAGTGGGGAGATATGGCAAATAGAGAGACAGTGCTGGGAACTATGCCTGCAAAATAAATAATCTTTTTTCAGAAATTCTGTGAAGCTGTACATTAAACAAGAGAATATAGGGGGGGGATTCGTTACACTCAACCAAGAACTAAGGAATCACTGCTGTGCACTGTTAACTAGTTACCTGTATTCCCAGAAATACTGATACTTAAATGATGCTAAAACTTTCATACAGAGTTAAGGTGATCATTCTTTGAACTCGAGTGTTGAGGGTGTAAGAAAACTTTTTTTAAAATATTAGTATCAAAGTAAAGCAACACGTCAACTGTAATCACCGTTAAATCAGTATGATGCAAACAGTTCAATTCATACAGCACAGCCTGACCAGTGATGTTTAAAAATACAGCTTACAGCATGTAGGGTCTTGGTTGTTTATTTGCATTTTTATCACTCAGGAATGTGGGTGTAGCTCTTTTCACACCCACTGCAACAAAACTTTCCATTACTGATTTCTTAACAGCTGTTAAGAAATAGCTGGTGCTATATATTTGGTTTGAGGCTTTTTTCCTTAGCCTGCATTTCCGTTTATCAGCAAACATTTCTGTTTCCAATATTCAACAAAAGTTTTAAAATAGGATAAGCTGAAGAAATAACTCTTAAAACGTTACTAGCATCAAAAGATTATACCAGAGGGTGAAGCTGACACTTTATCAAGTACGTTATCTACAAGAGAAGAAACTGATCTTTACCAAGTTGTCTTGTGCCTTTCCTTCTTCATACTAAACCCCCAAAATCTTTACACAACTGATTATGTACACAGAGCAAGTACATTAAAAAAAGCGCATTAAAGGAAGCAAAAAACAAATCAGAAAGTGGAAGACAGACTCACTTAAAGCTTACATGAACACAATGGCTCAGAGACAACAAAGTAATGACACAGATGCTGGCGTACTAACAATGTGAATAAATACAATTTAATATGAAGGCACAGGAAAAATACGAGACAACTAGAAAGGGTTGTTCAGAGAGTTTTATGTGTGGAAAACCAGAGGATAACTGTAGTTCTGTAACTATTTTATCACATTTAATTGACTGGTAGCAGTAGTATGTGAATAAATGTCCTATTTTACAATCCGTGAATAGACAGTAGGTACGGGAATTTTCTCCTTCTTATACCAGTGTAATATTTTTCCTGCAAGTATGATCATTAAAAACTTGTATTTGTTTTCTACAAACTGACACCATAGATATTACAATCTCCTCAGAGAAAACACCATCAACTTAATCTTACTAGCTGGAATACAAGCCTCAAAAAGCAGTATTACAAATTCTGACTGGTAAAATTCTGGGGACAGGGGTAAATCATCACTGTCAGTATTCTTACTGTCATTTATTGTACTCACTACGCTTGCCACCTGTAGAGTCTTCAGATAAAGATTTTAAAAATTCAACTCATGTGAACAAAGTTCTGCATCTGCAAAATCCATAGCAGAACGGTGGGGAGAGAGAAGGATCTAATCAAATGAAGAAAATGAGGTTTAAATTCTGTAAACTAACTGTAGAACGATGGATGTGTCCTTGGTTTTGTTATTTCCAATTAAAAGCAGCCTCTGAAGTGACAGGCTGCATATAAAAAGAGATAATGGAATATTTAACATGTTTACTAACTAATGTTTCTACTGCAAGATCTATTTTTGGTTTGTTTTCAAGTTTCTAGCACTAAGTTAACTCTTTTGAAAAGAAAATAGTCACCCATGACCCTCCACAACTGTCACTGGCCCCAGGATTGACCATATTATTAACAATGGCAGACAACTGGAGCAGCGAGGCTCCTCTTTAAAAACTGATCTACCTGTCAGTCATAAGGAACAGTTTCCCCATTCTCTCACTTTCTTTTACATAAATTCATACAGTAATTCCTACATTAGGCTTATTACATATTATTGTATTGTACAAGCTTTGCCCACAGGTCTTGACATTTCCGAGGCAACTGTTTACAGAATAGAAGTCCCGTCTGTGCTATTCTATAGATAAAAACGTTTTGGACATACGTCTCTAGATGCCTGCATCCTTACATTTATGTCATGAAATCATGAAAGACTTCATTGGAAATGCATGAAAACTAATTTTGGAATGCCATCTCAGTAACACTGCTTAACTAAAATACTGTTTAGGTATTAATGAGGTTTTTTTGTTTCTCTTTTTTCCTAATACCCAAGCTCTTAAATTGTCAATCATCAAATCAAAGAGGATTTCAGTTTTAATGGATGAAGAAAACAGGTTAAGTATTACAAACATTCACTCCTTTGCTGGTATTGCATACACTATTAAGCAACAAGAGTGAGCACATGACTAGTTGGTTTAGCTTGGCAAGTGACTCATATGGACTGATTTGACTTACAGCAGTGTACTACAATGATTTATTACAAAAATTGATAAAAAATAAATTGGTTTTGGATGCTACTCCATCTCAAATTCATGCACAATCAGGGGTTGAGCCATGAATATAAACATCGCTGCTGATAGCACTTACGATTTTGAAAAAAGATAAGTTACATTATGACAGTTCTGTTTGGTGAAACATTTTAAAGAGACTTTAAGATTTCACATTACCTTTTGGAATCGCTAGGAAAAAATGCTCACTTTCAAATGACAGGCTGAAAAATTTTACATACTATTCTCCGATTATATTATAGCATAAGTCATTTTAAGCTGCGAAGTCAGTCTTATGCAGGCAACAACTGAAGATATCAGACATGATACTGCGTACAAAATCAGAACAGCAGGTATGGTTGGATCAGAGCAAGGCATGAGCAGAGCAATTTCAATTCTGAATGATTTTTAGTTAAATGTAGATAAAATTTTATTTGTTGCAGATATTTTGCTGTTTCTTCCGAAATAAACTTAGTACATCCTATTCTCAAGCACAAGAAATCTCAACTGCTTGTACAAAGCTGAACAGAGACTAGTTACTCGTTGTCTGGCTTTACTCATGCAGGGAGATCTCCTGTAAACTAAACTACTGCCCTGGTGAGTTTTGGACAACCAATCTCATTTGCAGTCCCTTCAGCAATGTATGTTCCTTGAGCAGCAGTGAGCAGAGTTGAACAGGCAGCCGTGCAAGGAAAGCACGGCATCCTCTTACCTGGAAAAGATTTCAGTCTTCATGGCCAGGAACCCAGTTAGTTTTGTGGTAGAATACAGGGAGTTGGGTTTTTATTGCTTAAGTAAGCAATAAGGTGTCTGAGAAATCGAGTCTCCCAGACTCGACAGACAGATATAGAACTCCAGAAAGCTGGGGAAAAATATTTAAGTTTACTGAATTTGGGGATTTAAGTTACTTTGCTTAAGCTAATCTTAAGAAATCAGCTGCCACGGGTGTTAATTACCCTACCGTTTCCTCAAAAGTTTTTTAGAGAAAAAGAATTACCAATACATGAGGCAGCACGGCTGAGACCCCGATTTTTCCTTGGAAGAGAATTTTATCTAATTTCATCTATTTAAATTTTATCTAATTTTATCTATTTAAAGTTATCTTCACTAGCATTGTGCAAATTACAATATTAAAAGCTTCCTTAGAAACAAGCAGACAAACAAATTACATCTTCCTTTTGACACTGTACTCCTTGCAGGGGCTGAAAGGAGTATTTCAAAAAGTTAAGTGTTTTGAAAAAGACTAATTATTGGAAGCACCTATCACAACTTAAAAAGCAAGATTGGTTATAAAGAGCATATTTCAATAATTTTATTATAGAAAAAAAGCATTTAATAAAAGCATGCATTAACATGTCTTCTAATAAGCTTTGGCCAAGGAGGTCCAGCCACGCTGTGCCCACACCACCTCTCCCACATCCAGCTAATTTGCTACGCAACCAGCTCACTATAAAGTGAAACCATGAAAGACAGAGTAAGCAGACCAAACATACATACTGGGATCTAAAAGGAAAAAGCCAACACACCCATGAACAAAAAGTAAATAAAATGTAAAGTGAACTGATTTATATCTACAGATCTTAACCCAGGCAGGCTGGAAATGCTCGCATTGCTTGTACTCTACTCTCATATGATCTTATTTTCAGTCCCTGCTGGCATAATACAGCAGAAAATTATTACAATTTAATCTGGGAAATAACGCCCCAAAATACTATCTCCTAAGAAACTGAATGTGTAGTCAATATAAAACACAATGGAATTGATACGAACAATACTGGGAAGATAGCTACTAAAAGATGAAGATTAGCAGTATGCAGAAAACATGGATGTTTCTCCCACTAACCATTCACTTACAAACTTCCGAGTAATGTTTCCCTGGTCTGCTTACTGCTAAGCAATGACTAAGCCTTAACGTCTCCAGTAGACATTTAAAAATATAGGACATTTTTCTACAGGGAAATTGCTGCGGAGCAATCTGAATAACAGAAAAACATATGTTCAAGAAGGCTGATATTCCCACTACTTCCCATATGTGGTGCTTTGGAAAGCAGAAAGGAAGCTAGCTCCATCACACTAAGACACAGCTTTACCTGTGCAGGCAGCAGATTTTTCAGACCCCACACACAATCTACAGAAAACCTACATCTTTTCTCCCTGCATCTTCAGTTCCCCATTGTGAAGTATTTTCTTCTGGTTTTACAAAGGCATTAAATGTTAGCATTGGCTGAGAAGAGCAATTTTTAGGTCCTACTACATTTTTTTGGAGTTCTGTATATTCCCTTTTGATTTCTCTGTGGTGAGAACTTTGCCTGTACACCTTATAAGAGCATGAGGTCTAAAAAACCTTCAGAAAAATCAGGCTGCTTCTGCATCGCTTACTTTGGAACTTTTCTTCTGAAGCCAGTCAAGGAAATTCAGTAAAAATAAACGTTACCCTGAGTCAATACTAGCACAATCAGATCACTGAGCTGACCAAGAACGATGGTGCTATAAAGCTTTTTGGAAGGCTTCTCCAATTTAGAAGGCTTTTTCAAAGCAAAGCTTTAGTCAATTTAAAATAAATATAAATACTAAGGTTTCCCAAACACAGAAGATAGATACTCTTTATTATTATACAGCTTCCTTTTCAAATAGGACTCTGAAAATGTTTGTTTCTCACTTTGTCACTCCTTTAATTTTTTTGTTTACATACACTCCCTCCTTTGCAGGTATTTCATACACTATTAAGCAGTACTACATTGCTGGCCAACATCATTAACAGTTGATTTAAGAGCTCAGTCTTCAAACTGCACATTTGCAAGGTTATGTGGCTCACGATGGTGACTGGAGAAGAAAGGGCAAGTGTAAGAGATCACAGGGACTGCCCGAGGACAACAGGAGAGAGTGAGTTATGAACTGAGTTCATCTGTAATCGATCCTCTGGAAGATGAACTATTCCATTTTAATTTTTAGCCTGGTCAGCAAGGATTCATCGGGCATTTCATTTTTGTTTGAACTGCTCATAAACTTTCACTCTTGCTACAATACTGAAAATCAGCAATTGTCAGACATCACTCCAGTCTGACTCAGCATGTCAAACACTGAAGGAGGAACATAACCAGGAGCTGTATTGTTTGTGAATAAAGATGTGAAAGCTATCAACAGCAAACATAACAGAATCACTTGTTTCAACAGACTAAAAATGCAGGCTTTTCGAGATCGGGCATTTATCTGATTCACTCTTCAATAAAGTGTGTTGTTCATCTCTGAGACATGAAACACTGTAAATGATGGCACCCAAGAAAAACAAACTAGCAGCTAAGAATAGGT
This sequence comes from Nipponia nippon, assembly GCF_047370975.1. NCBI lineage: Eukaryota > Metazoa > Chordata > Aves > Pelecaniformes > Threskiornithidae > Nipponia > Nipponia nippon. The sequence goes on from NW_028262369.1 coordinate 63,217,815, forward strand.
CAAAAAAAAAAAAAATCAAAAAAAGCAGGCACCACTGCTTCTCTCACCAAATGGAAGCTTGTTTAGCAACATCACCTACTGAGAAGTCAATAGGTATTACTAACTGTATAGATGCACAATGGTTAGCTATGGCAACCGCTGCAATTGAACATACAAAATCCAAAATGCCTCCCTGAAAGGCTGTCCTGGAATTTTCACTGCAAGGCGGAAGCACAGGTTATGACTTCTCAACTATTTCCCCTACAATAATCCTTCGTAATATTTCATTAATTGATGTGTCCTTGTTTCAATAAGCTTCCTGCCCTTTCAAATCTCTGATCACCCATTTCCCTACTGAAGGAACTCACTGGTATGCCCTCCTAACATACAGTGAGCTGGTTGGTGGCCAGTGGAAGGAGGGAGACAAAGGAAGAGCGAGGAGGGGAACATCTTCCTGACCAGGAACTAGATGCTTCTGCCTTTTTGAAGCTAAGGTTTACAAACAAAAATTTATCTTACATCAAACTAGAACTTTCTCTGCACATGACATGGCTTTTGTCTCATCAGGTATCTGTTATGGGTAAAGGTTTCTTTTGGGACACACAACACACTACAGGAAAACATCTGTAAATAACTAAGACAAGCAAACTGCCGTCAGCTCTGACCTCAGGGAGGGAAACCTCAGCTGCCTACTGCTAGAACTCAAAATCCCTACTTTAAACTGTGCTCATACATCAAGAGGGTAGGCTTTTTGATAACTGCTTAATAAACACAGGCCTGGCTGGCTCATGGTAAATAAACACAAGGCAATGACAAAACATTATGAGCGTGTCCTATTTTAGAAATTGTGATTGTCAAAATATATCAAGTTAGCTTTGATCTCTTTCCATAAACTTCACAGTACCAAATCCTTAAATATCTATCCTTAGTTAAGCTCCAAATTCATGGTCAACAACCAGAAGACATGTAGACCATACACGCAACTGCATTAAACAAATTCTGTGTGCATAATCTTTCACTTTTAATAGTAGAGCTGCCACTGAAGTTTAGAGAATACAGAAACATTGACCAAACATGGTTTAAAGGGTTTACTGTTTTTACATAACTTCGATAAAGAATTTGCCGTATTTGTTACTAACACAATCAACTTCAATACAAAGATGAGCGATATTAAACAGTGCAGAACATGTACAAATTTTAAAGTGAGAAAGCAATGTTACTGAAATAGTTTCCTCCATAAGGGAAAGTTTTTCTGATTTTTTTTTTTCCATTGGTATTACTGGAGACATTACATAGAAATTCTAAATGGCATTGTAAAAGAAACTAATTATTCCCACTGCTATTACCACTAGCGTTCTGCAGAAACCTGAATGCTTAAAGCAAGCCTAAACCTCTCAAGCACACATGCAAGTAGTTGCATGCAGGGAACATGCAAACCCAACACCTACCTCCACTTCCACCTTTGGAAAGAAATATAAGCAGGTAAAACAAAAATCTTTCCCTTGACTTTCAAATTGAAACAGAGAAACAAGTGTACATCACCTGTGAAAAAGCCTACCCTTAATGTAACAACCTTAATTATCTCTAAAAGGCTACAAAGTCAAATTCAGCAATACTGGATCACTTAGAAGGGTGAAAAATAATTTCCTACTGCAACTGAACTCACTACATCTGAGGAGGAAACAATTACATTTCTGTATTTTTGTACTTCACAAGGTTTCTCCTGACGTACTAAAGCATTCTTTACTCCCACAGGGACTGACCTCATAGGCAAGGGCACCTGTAAGGTACGAGCATCTGTAAAGTACAAACACATTTTCACACTTTGCAGTCAGGTGCCTTTTATTGATCTGCTGGTCAGGTCTCATCACAAATAAAGTTATGCAACTTCCATCTTCTGCAATCAGGCTGGTCACCAAGAATTTCTGCTATCAAAATAGGGCGTGATTTTTTCAAGGACTACTTCCCGTTGACAATTCTTTGAAATGGAACAGAAGAGAGTAGGCAAAAGGAAAACCAGAAAGTGTCCTACCCTAACAAAACCAATCCAGAATTACAGTGTAATAGTCTCTCATTGGAGACAGTTCTTTCTAAAGTATTGTCAGACATCTGAATCAACAACTGTATTCCAACTGCAACTGTCAGCATCAGATGCTTTATAAGAATACACAAAACCTCACATATTTGAGCAACAAGTGCTGAAGGGTATTGAGAAAAATACTTATATAGCCATTTAGTTACTTACATTGTTGTTGCGCGTTTCTACTGCCGGAAACTTCCTGACTATGAATTTGACAGCAGATTCCAGGTTTTTGTCAATAAGATAGGATGGTTTGGCTTTGGGGTCACCACATGCCTATAAAAAAATACAATAAAAAATGAAGTAAAAACACAATCACTCGTCTAAAGCTGTGATAGGTGCAAATCTGAAGACAAACTAGAAAGATACTTTTTTTGTTTGTTTGTTTTTAGTGAGCAGGTGATAAAATGAAAGGCAAAGTGCAGGGACTGTCACAGCTGAAATATGCAATGGGAAACAGTACAGAGATGCTCTTCTACTGAAAAAGATGCATGGAAGTATCAAAGCAGTTAGTGCAGAACAGCAGTGAGGGAAAAAACTCAATCCTAAAAGAAGGAGGAAAAAAAAAATGGTTTCCTTTTAATACTATTCCTGGTTTGAGGTAGTGTTGTATTCATCTGGAGTTAATAACTGTTAGAAAATTCAATCATGTCATCATCTGTGGAGGACAGTGCTGGGCACATTAAATGATTAAACTATCTTTTGTGAAACAGAATTAAAAGCCCCACCACCAATCTGCATTTAATTTTTCTTTAAATTGTTAACTGCAAGACAATTTTCCATCCCACAATAAAACCACCAGTACTTGCCTACAGTATCCTATTTCCTTAATTAAGAACTCAAGTTTTGCTCATTTTCTTTACTCCGACAGTAGCATAGGCTATGCTTTAAAAGCAGCAATCAAGAAATGTCATTAAATTTTGATCTGAACAGAAGTCGCAACTAAGTGTTAAGTCTCTTAAATAACTTACAGACATATCAGAACAGCTTCTATGGACAAACGACTGACGAAGCACCTACTTTTGCCAGCTACAGTGCATGCTGTCAGACACACTTCTCAACTACTCTGACTAGCAAGCCATGCTATGCCATTTAGTTTGGAGAAACATACTAAAAGCAGCGTTACTTACATGACAAAATTTGTGCTCAAATTGTGTTTTCTCTCAAATATTCACTTAGTTTTATAGTCCTCATAGGGGTTTGCAAAGGAGTTTTGTGTCTCATGCAAAACTAAATTACATGCTAGGCGTTTCTACGCAACATAGTGAACTCGAATGACAGCTCATTTAAAAACTTTTCCACATTGATTTCTATGACCGAGTTGTGGACTGTAGAGACAGAAGTCATGGAGTATGAGACCGATTCTGAAAGCGGGCAAGCGGGCAAAGGGAAGGTGAAAAGCTTTGCAAACCTTCCAAACTTGTCCTTGCTGGGAAAGCAGTGTAATAAAAAGAGAGAAAAATTACATATAAACAAATTACTCTTAAATTCTAAAATACGTTACATTTAAGTGAACTAATACACTATTACCTACGTCCAAGAGAACATTACGATCATCTGTTACTCTAGGCAGCATACTTTCTACTCAATGGTGATTATTCTAATACGCACAAACAACTTTACATGTACTTATTAGAATTTTACTATTGTGCAAAGTGCTGCTTATATGCTGAAACATGTAACTTCTAATAGTATTTCCAAACTAAGTTCAGGTAGGGAGAGGAAAAAAAGGAGTTAACAAACATCACATGCAACTACAGGGGGGAAAAGGAGAGAAACTCAGTGAAGTTTTACATACCTGAAAAAGAAACGGTAGCCAAGAAAAAAAACAAAAGAGTCATTATTGTAAGTTTCTAAAACTCCTACCAGCAGTACATGACCATCATGACGTATGCTAACATACTACTCTAATACCAAAACTCTCACATTCACTGATTTTTTCCACAAAAATACTAAGTTTTATTAAAACGTCACATCTATAATACTCCAAGAGGAATATATAATGAAAATAAATTCAGCAACATCCATGTTATCAATTAGATATTAAATAGTTGCTTTGATATTCTTACAGCAGCAAACAACGCGTGCCACAGAAGATCTATTCTGTACACACTTTGAAGTCTTTACATAATTTCAGAAGTAAAAATTATACTGTAAATCAACATCAAAAAAGCAAACAATGCGCGCTTCAAATTTACAAAGTCTTAATTAACTAGATGCCATGGGTTTGTCAGAATCTGCGTCAGATTGTTTCCATTTTCTGTCCTTGCCATACATTATATCACTTTCTCTACTAAAAGAAGGACTACAAGCTAAGAAAACAGCTGTTAAAATCCAATATGGTTGCTCTTATATAGGAGATGAGGTATCTGCCACTATTGCCTTCCTAATGTTTTCAGTCTGAATTGAAACATTACTTCCACATACACTCCTTATTTTTCCTAGCAACAGATGTTTTTCCTCCTATAAATCAGCTTTCCAAAATATTTACTAAAATTTATGTTCTACCCAAGCCCTTACACACAGATCATTCACATGGAAACAGACGTCTGAAAATGCTAACATGCACATCTTGGCATGGCTTCAGGAACTCCATTCCCAGAGGTGACAAATAGTATCCTCAGTTTAACTGGCAATCCCCTCGATATGCCTGAACATGCAAGAGAGCTTTGCTCCTTCCCGTTGTTTGCTAACATCACACTTAAAGCAACTGTAATTTTTTCTACTAATAAACTACACAAGATTCATCCATAGATAAGAAAGAAAACTGCTGCAAGATATAAAAGGTATCCTTCATACAGTTCCAAAATTCCAGCTTCTAAAAAGCTGTACAAGCCTACCTGTGTGGACTGAATAGAAAGAAGACAACAGACACCACCGAACCAGTGGGTCAATGCCTTTTCCTTCCTTCTCCCATGCCCCACAGCAGCTCAGCTCCTTTCTAAGAACTGCTATTATTTGATTACTAGCGTTGCTGCGTCAATACAGTTTTCATTCATACTGTTACCTGCATTCAGCATCCCATGTAAAACAGTCTACATAAGCTAAACCTCTCCTAAAATGGCAAACAGACCTATGAAGCTCAAGCTCACTACAGTTTACTTGAGAAAGCATAAAAAAATGAAAACACAAACCTCAATCCTAGCACTTTCACACAAGTGTTAAAGTGTGGTAAGGCACATAACCACAATTTTGCACTGTAGAAAGAACAAAGACATTGAAGGCAATGGTCTTAGAATATAGATAAGAAAGGTAGCTTTTAAGAGCTGTATTAGTCAATACAAAATCCCTTGTCAGTACTGTAATAGGCAGGAACATCCTGGTACAGCATACAAAGATCACTTTGCCATATACAGCTCTCCAGCATTCAAACAGAATTTTGAGAATTAGCCAAATGCAGTAGCCCTTTCTCAATCAGCCTTAGATATCACTTTTTCCCCTAAGTGGGCTGAAATAACCTTTTTTCATTTCTTATCTTTAAAAAAAAAAGACAAACAAACAACAGAATGGCTACATTTTTTGAGCATTAAAAAGAAATTCGAGAATTAAAAATGTTCTTAGTAGTGCAGCATTCATGGAATACAGCTCTGAAGCTATGGGATTCCAGCTGCTTCAGCCCCAAAATATTATACTGAAAGAATCTCCCAGCAGTCCTCTGTAAATTCCTTTGTACATTACTAAACAGCTGTCAAGCAGTTACGCTGAAAAAGATGATGCAAAGCTACCATCAGAGACTAATCTAAGTAATGAAAAAACCCAAAACTAAAAAGGACTCGGACACTGGATTTCTATCAAGTTACACAGTATTTCTTTCCACAGCACTTTAGAATGGTACGATAAGCTCTCAACTAAGTGAACGTATTTCCCTGATCTGATTCTGTGCATCCAGCTCTAACAAGAACAACATGATTGCTATACCTAAGAGAACAACATGATTTCTATACCTAAGAGACTCATTATTCAGAATACATCTTTGCTATCATACGCATAGGCCATCAAACTTCAGATAAGACACATCAGACTACGTGTACTGCTTAGAGATGCTTCACTATGCCACACGTTTTGAATTAAAGCAGCGTTTTCCTACCTAGCCTAATAATCTAGATAACTAGATTATTGTTATTAAACAAAATTCAGACTCTATTCTTCACTTGATGCTATTAGGTTCTTCTATACTATTTCCACTTTGAAGATGAAGAATACTACATAGCTTCACTTTCTAGGTTGTACTCATTCAGAAGCAGCCAACAAGAAAATACCCAACAACAAAAACCTGCTTAAGGTCTACATTTAAGATAAGTAGCCTCTAACGAAGAACACAGAATCCAGTACAACTGCCTTTGGCCCAGAGTACACCAACATTAAGAGGTACAGCAAAGAAACCTTTTGCCCCAATACAGTTACAGCTATCACTGCAACAATCAAAGCCTAACATTTGATTTCCTACTTGAGGACAGTGGATGTTGGATGAGAACAAAAAAACCATCCATCAGCAAAATAACTACATATATCCAGTTGATGTGACATGAATAAAGGGAAGTTTATGTTCAGGTACAATCATTGTACCTGACCTTATTGCTCTCTACAACTACCTGAAAGGAGGTTGTAGCGAGGTGGGGGTCGGTCTCTTCTCCCAAGTAACAAGGGATAGGACGAGAGGAAACGGCCTCAAGCTGCGCCAGGGGAAGTTTAGATTGGATATGAGGAAAAACTTCTTCACTGAAAGGGTAGTCAGGCACTGGAACAGGCTACCCAGGGAAGTGGTTGAGTCTCCATCCCTGGAGGTATTTAAAATAAGGGTAGACGTGGTGCTTGAGGACATGGTTTAGTGGTGGACTTGGCAGTGCTAGGTTAATGGTTGGACTCGATGATCTTCAGGATCTTTTCCAACCTTAACGATTCTATGATTCTACGATTGTCAAAAGCCAGTGCCACGGCATAGTATACACAGGGTGCGAACCAGCATTTAGAAAACCTAAACTTCACTCATGCTTTTTACCTAAACCTGCCACGTGCCCTTGAGTAAGAACGTTATGAAGTATTACTTGAGTTACAGTGTAGGATGATTAAAAAAAAAGCCTAAATATGTTAATGAGTTATGGAAATACCTTTTATATCCTTCTTTGTGATGCTAAGCCCAACCTAACAGTTGGACTTGATGATCTTAAAGGTCTTCCAACCTAAATTATTCTATTCCAAATGATTAGCAGGGCTGTTTCCCAATAAAAGAGAAACTGGGCCATTTGAATCAATAATTTCCTATTTTCATCCCCCAAACCTCCTACATCAGAAGATGGTTATAAAACAAGTCATATTTTGCAGCAATTTAACGTGCTTTTATTACTTCAAGAGCTCTTGATTTACTGTTACTGCAGACTTGAGATAAAACACTACTGAGCACAGTTCGACTGGACTGTGACAAAATATACTGAAATAAATCTTAGTCAACAAATCACCTCACCTTCAACTTTCATTTACAAATGAATCTGCACTAAAAAGCTCTGTGAATTTAACCAGCAAATGGATGGAATTTCAACAACAGCAAAAAAATAAGCCATCCCCTGAACTAGCAACTTTCATTAGTAAATGGAAATACACTAAGATTTCTCGTATTAAAAAAATGGGGAAAAACCTCCTGTATGTACCATTTACAGTTTACTACAGCACGTTCTCTTGACACGCAAGAAAGGCATGCACAGTAAAACTATTTTTCCCTTGTAATAGCTGCTGACATTAAAGACTTCACCCTAAAATGTATCTATAAGTTTGAATGCCTGGTTTGCGGCTATGCATCCTATAAATCATACTAAATAATACATGGCAAAGAAACATTCAAAGAGACAGGTTCATCATTAACTCCGGATTTCAGTAGGATGAAACGTATTATTTATTCTTTGTTTCTGTCATGCATTTAAAATAATGAGATTACAAACTGACAATCTGTAATTTTGAAAAAGCAGAACTCCTGAGAAGGAGAGAGGTGAATAATCAATAAAGAGCTGCTTTGAATGGTGAATACGTAAGGAAACAGTTCACACTATGTTTGCCTTAACATCTCTGATGAAGCCTACCACAACTGCTTTGCTGTATTTTAGCTTTTGTGGAAGCCTAAGTTTAATAATAGACAGGCTGGTCCTAGACAAGCTTTGCGAATGAAGCCTTGTCCCTCTCAACAGCAATGCAAGCAGATGCAAGAATTAGTCAGTCCCACATGGACAAATTATTACAGTATAGTTTAATGCTTTTGATGGCTAAAATTTAACTGTCCTACACCAGTATCACTTGGGTAATCCTGTACCAAGTAAATAACATTACTAATGCTTCCAGTTACATAAATGATACTTGTACAAAAGGTAAACCTATATTTTTTATATATAAACTATGCTAACAGATTCAACCAGAACTGTATTGTTTCCATGATCAATCAGGATCTGGAATCAGAAGAAAGTCTCTAGTTAGCTCATTTTGGGACAGTCTCTATAGGCCTTGGACATATCCAAAATATGGCTCAAAATTATTATAAATTTAACAGCTATTGCACTTTTCATGCACGAAGGTTCAAAAGTTTGAAAGATAATGCACTTTCATATTAATTGAAAATTACAATTAAAGGTGTTAAAAGTCAGTCTAATGTTTTCTAGAGCTAAGCAAGACATCTTCCCCACCATTATTCATTATTTAGTGTGTCTTGAACCCCAAAATACATACTTTTATATCCTTGTGTATCTCTACTCAGAGATCCAACCCATTAAAATGTAAACTCATGTGAAATCAGAAGAAAAGGCTAGAAAGCACCTTGAGAAATTGCCTACCCTACTTTCCTGTTCCAAAGCAGGATCAACTGTATCTACGTTGCTCCTGGGAGATGTCTGCCAAATCTTTACTTACAGGTCTCCAACAGGCTACGTTCAAAAACATTCTCACAGTCTTTTTCAATATTTAATGATCTTTTTCATTAGAAAGTTCTACGATCTAAACTGAACTTTCCTCGCTACAATTTAATCAATCACTTCTTGATCTCTGTGGCCATGCTGAATTGCACAAACTACTCCCCTTCTCTCTACAGCAGTCCTAAATACTTAAAAATTTGTATCACTTATTAATTTACTTTTAAAAAAAAATCTCCCCGTTTTCTTAATGGGTGAAATTTTCTGCACCACTGGTCTTTCTTATTATTCTGCTCTGGACTTTATCCATTTTGTCCACATCTTTCTTGAAAAGTGTGTTGCATCAGATACATCTCAGATGAGTCTCAATGCATGCCATGTAGAGCAAAAGGATTACTTCCTTTGTTTTCAGACTACCTTGCTCATGTTGTCCCTGATTTTTTGCAGTGAAACTTAGTTGGCTCACATTTGCCCTGGCATGTCCCTAACGTCTCCCAGCTATTTTCTGGGGACCTATCTCATTAATTTTCATTTTGTATTTTAAATGTCACTAAGCACAGAATAGCTTACAATCATACTTGCTCAGCCACCTCCAAGTTTGTTAGACCACACCTACAACTTGTTAATCTCAAACTGAATTCCAATTAGGTTCTTCATTGTTTCTGCAGCTTCTCCCAGTTTCCTACCTACAAATTTATTAAGTACACTGTAGTCACTATCTAGGTTGTTAATACAAAGAGTGACTGGAACCAGAGATAAGACACACCCCTGCTGAACCATGATCTGACAGTAAGATCTTTATAACCATTCCCTAAGATGGTTATCCATCTGCTTTCATCATTACAATTTCATCCAGACTGTACTTCCTTCGATTGTTCGTGAGAACAATCAGACGAGGTAACGTCAGCAGCCTTGCTAAGGTCAATGTGTAAAATTTCTGCTAAGTTATCCATACTAGAGTGACCTGTCACCTTGCCAATGAAAGAAATACACTTAGTTTGACACTATCTGTAACAGTGATTAATTCACATTGTCCTCTTGTGTTTGTAGCACCTGTTTAAGTAAGCACTTGGTTCTATTAATCAAATATGGGGCAGGTGAAACACAAAGCACAAAAATAAGAAGTTTCACTGCCACAAAACTTTCCCTAAATGTGATTTATAAAGTAACATCTTAATAAAAGAAAGCAAGGCAATGGGAATGCCCTGTCTATTCTGAATCTAAAACGTGAACTGTTACGACTTTTTAGCTGCATCTCCTCTGCACACAATCTTAAAAATCTCTTGCAATTAAAACTGCATTTCTTTATGTGTCAACACACGGCAGGGCAAACAAACAGGAACGGGGCGGGGGGGAGGGGGCAGGTAATTCATATTTGTAAACAAAGAAACAATGCAAGATAATTCCAGGCATCTACACTTGATGCAAAAGGAAAAATCCACCTGGCTTTCTCTCTGTATATTTTAGAAGATACCAAGGGATATTTTTACCTTGTATTAGAAAGTCTCATTGTTTCTTTACAAAATTAGTTGCTTTTCTGAGTTTAAAAAAAAAAATAACGTGACATGGTATCATCGGCTTGTGTTTGCTCCTGAGCAAAGGAATTTTCTTTTATTTTTTTTTTTATTGCCAGCACTGACTGTAAGTTTGGTTTGAGGTTTCCTCCTCTTCTTATCATCAGTGGGACACTATTCTGAGCCAGTCCTCCAAGATCACAAACACAAATAGACCAACATATACTGTCATCTTAACCTTTAAAGAACTGCTGACATCTATCAAGCACTAGAAGCAATACTGCCCCACCCTAAGACACTTCCTGATGACCTGAAGACATCATCTGTTCTTTCCAATACCAGACTTACAATTCAAAACAAGATTAGTTGTGAGCTTTTCCTCTCAGCTCCAAGCTCTGCACTCCAGCACAGAGCTCAGTGTCAAAAGGGTGATCTAATCCTACACCCTTCCAAACTGCAGATTGGAAGCTTCTCCATGTTCTCCCAGTCACCTAAAATCTCTCCTACTTTTTCCTGAAGAACTGCTCTAGTGCCTGAGCAAAACAGTACAGTTTATCAACTGGCTTTTACAACTGTCCCCTGCAATGTTTAGACTTTGTCAAGTCCTCTCCAGTCCAGTTTTGGAGCTTTTGGGATCTTTTTCCTCACCGCAATCTCATAAGCAGCGTAAAAGGCTGGTGAAGTAAGATTTGACCTCTATTCAGCCTTGGCTGATCTGGTCAACTTGTCATTGTTCTACCACGGGAGACTTGATACAGTCCTCCTCTTTCCCTCACAGCATGTGCCTTCTCTTGCTCTTTTTTCAAAAGAGTATGTACTTCAACTGCTGCAGAAGAGAAAATAAATAGGGAAAATAAAAAAGTACTCAGTCTTTAAAGTGGCTAACAAGTAATGTGCTCAATACAGGTAAAATTCCAATATTCCCACTATTACATCCTTAAAGAACTAACTGGCAATTAATCACTTGCTAAATGATTTAAATCTGGCTTCATACTCAGCTATGTGGTGCTCACAACAGGATTGGGACCACATTTTTAGTTTGGAACAGTAAAAATAAAGTCAGCTAAAGCCCCTGGAAATATTTATTCTGTTCCTTATCTATGACTTCAGTTTGGTTATGCATATCTAAGAATTGGTTTAAGATTCTCATTTTTCAGATACTATGTAATCATCGCAGTTGTGAAAGTCAAAAGAATTTGTTTTGTTAATGACATTTTAAGAAAAAATTTTGCACACGAACATGAAACCTGTACCGCGAATAACAAGAGAACCTTGCTAGCAAAGCAATTAATGCTAAATAACAGACTCATCACGTTTGCATAACATATACTCTAAATAATTCAAAACTTTACATTTTATCCCTAGCGGTTCTGTCAATGGTAGCACCGCTTTGACATTCATCAAAATCACACTCTCTTGATTTGCTCTGGCTAAATCTATACTTCAGGTATTTTAAGATGAAATCTCTTACTGCAAATACTTCCCAGTTTCCAAGGGCTTTATAAACAAACAAAAGACAGGCCCACAGAAAACAAGATTATTTCTCTGCCACCACTCTTGAACAATACACTTATTTGACAGTACTGGCAGCGTTACACAAAGCTTACCAACACAGTCTCAGTCTGCTCTGAAAGGTAACCACAAAATCCAAGCTTCACCTGAGCCAGGATGGCATGAAAAAAACCCTGCTGTCTTTGATTTACAGAGGTTTAGTTGTAGGCAAGTAATGACAAAAGAGTTACATGGAAAACAATAATACAGTTGCTGGCCTGGATAATTGAGGATAAGTTCTTAAAAAGTAGAAGGAACAAACCAGGAGAGAAGCCACAACGGTAAGATTTCCAAGTTCAGGACTAATACTGGTCCCAGCACAGAAGACAGCTGAAAGCAGCAAGCAAAGGGTCATGCTTCAAAATAACAGCAGCATCAAAAAAAATCTACCTCCATGCAGATCAGATGTTAGTTTTGTCTCATCGTCCACTATTACCTTAGTAACTCCACTTTTCATATTTTCCATGTCACTCTCAGAGGCAAAAACCCATACATTCAGATACGCTCATCTTAAAAACAACAAACTTTAAACTATCTCAGAAGACAACAACAGTACAGAAGGGCAGTAAATAGGAAACGATGAACAATTAACAGCTATAAGCAGAATGACATCAGAACTGAAATTTATATAGGAAGATGAAGTATAAATATCAAGTTTCTAACTGCTTTTAACAACTTCTGTAATTCCTTGGGAAGTAAAATTTTCCTGCTTTGTTTCTAACAGTTGAGAAAATTCTTAATCCTTTAAAATCTCTACTCCCTAGACAGCATCTACAGCAATCTGTAAGGCAGCTATGAATACTTCACCTCTCACTTCCTCTTATTAAAAAAAGCCTTAACCATTTCCTTTAACCGCAATACCACATAGTGTGTGGTTATCTCTAGTAACTCGAGTTTCGATATCTTCAATGGAGGAAGCTATGAGAATCTTAAACAGCAGTTTTGGAATCGACTGTTTTCAGAGATGGAAAAAGTAAGGAGGGGGGGAAAGAAAGAAATAAAGAAAAATAAAGCGTTCCAAGCAGCCAGCTATGCTGCAGCTGGGCTGAAGAGAGATCCCCAACACAATACAGCAATCAATCCCGAGACTTCTGGGGCTCACCATCAGAGCTAACCAGTTACCACTGTCAAGCAGTACTGACTGCAGCTTAAGAAAAGAACTATTTGAATCACAAATCACCATATGAATACACAGAGTTGTGTCTGGGAAATCTCCAGATTTGCAAAACTACACGTCCCGCAATAATCAAACCACTTGGCCATGCCTCCTCTCTCCCTGCATGTAAGACCTATACAATTTTGGACTCAGTTCATGGCATTTCCAGGAGAAACTGGTGTCACCTCTAGTGCTGATGCTCCCCTACAGAGAACCTATCCATTCGCATCACTTCACTAACACAAGTAACAGCAGAAGCTACCACCATATGGGCAAACATGCTCAGGACTCTGCCATCTGAACATGCCAGCAGAAACATGTCTGCAGGCACTGGACCGCTTAACGTGAGTAAGTGTCCCCAAATCATAACACTGGTAATGAAAACAGAGTCTGCGCTCACAAAGGTTAAGGTATAGCTGTATGTCAAGATGAAGTTTCATTTTTCCTGTCTCGTTTCCTGCCTTCTCCCTCCAAAGCACAGCTATGCTCAGGCAAAGTTCCCCTAGCCTGTTTTTCACCTGGTAGATTTCTCTTAAAGCATAACAAGCGCACACATGAATGTCTTCCCCATTTTGATGCTTTTCCCCATAAATAGGGAATTTCTGTTTTGTGTTAAAAGTGTGTACATTGTTATAATTATTAAGTTGAAGCAATTTTCCAACGTACAAAATTGCAAACTAAAAGGAACCTCACTTCTATTTCAGAGAGATAGGAATTTGCAATAATTTAGTTCAAACGCTTTATTTATGTCAGTGAAGATTTACAGAAACACTCAAGTACACATCAACTACTGACACTGCTTTGGTTCAACACTGAATTCTGAATACTTCAATCATTTGTTTTTTGGGGGTTTTTTTGTTTGTTTGTTTGTTTGTTTTTCTCTCCTGGAAACAACACGTTAAGCAAAAACGACATCGCTCTTGGTATAGCCAAGTAGCCCTTATTACTTCTGGAGTACAAGTCTCCCATACGAGCAAAGCAATTTGACAAAACACATCCTTTAGCTCAGATCTGTTAGGCAGGATCACTCCTGACAGCAACCTGGGTTCAGAAGACAGAGCGACCAAGTAAGCACCTAAAACTCTCAAACTCCCTCCGCTATTGCTGCGGTACAGGCCAGTTGAACGCAGCATGCGAACGGCACAGAAATTTTAACGCGCTAAACCTTCAAAGGTACGCTCGCTGCTTGAAGGTAATAACTAACATTTTCTTTGAAATAAGAAAAACCTCTCAGAAATAATTGCGTTCAAGGCAAAGCAATAAAATCCTAACGAATATTCGTTACTCGAAGTGGATCGAGCAGCCGTACACATTCAGATGATGCATCGCACGTCAGGAAAACGAAGCTGGCAAGGATACACGAAGCACCCGGAGCAGGGGATGGCCGTGAACTACGTTCTTCCACATAGGAAAGCACAACGATTTCCTCCAGAAGAGGAATTAACTACGCAGGGAGGCGCAACCCTTCCTTTCCGTCAATACCCAGGCCCGCAGCTTCCTGCGCCGCCGAACCACCCCACTCACCTATGCGAACACCGATTTATTTCACGTCGGGAAGGCGGGGAGCAGCGCTAGCACCCACGGCAGCTTCAAACATCTGCTCCATCTCACGCCGGGAGCTGCTAAGCAACGCGCGCCTCGAACTTATTGAAATTAAACTTACTAATTTTACCCCAAGCCCTTCCCTTCGGTAGCGACAGGTTTCGCAACTCGGCGTGGGAAAGCACGGGCTGAGCAGCCCACTCCCGGCTCCCGTGACTCACGCACGGCGGGGCGGGAGCGGCTCCGGGCGCCACCGGCTGCCGCGGGCGCGGGGGCCGCGCCGGGCCTAGGCCCCGCGGCGGGGGGCGCCGGGCCTGCGGCCGCCGCGCAGCACCGGGCCTCCCTCCCTCCGGCCAGGTAGCGAGGCGGCGGCCGCCCGGGAAGCCCCGGCCCGCCCCCCGCCGCCGCCCCCGGGCCCGCAGGCGGCGCAGCGGCGGGCCGGGCCGGAGCGCCTGACCGCGGCGGCGGCGGCGCGGCTCCCGCCGCCTCCCCGCCCTGCCGCTCGGGCCCCGCAGCTAGGCCGCAGCGCGGGCGGCCGAGCCGCAAGCCGCGCGGCGGCGGAGCGCCGGGCCGGCCGGGGCCCGGTCGGTCGGCGGCGGTGGGGATCGCGCCGGGGCGGTTCCTCCCCCCGCCTCCCCGCCGGGGCCCCCGCACCTTCTTGATGTTGTAGAGCCGGGTGAGCATGCCGACGCCCCGGTCGTTCAGGATGGTGAGCTTCTCCGCCAGCTTCTGCTGGCTCGGCTGCAGCACCGACCGCGACATCCTGCCGCGCTGCGCTCCTCGCCCCCGGCCCGGGCCCCGCCGCTCGCAGCCCCGCCGTGGCGCGGCCGCCGGCCCGGCGCTGCCTCTCCCCCCGCCGCCGCCGGCCTCGCTCGCTGCTGCCTCCGCGGGGCGTGGCCACGGCGGCGCGGCGCGCGTCACGTGGCGCGGCTCTCGGCCGCCCCCTGCGGGCGGGCGGCGGCGCGGGCGGGCTCGGGGCGGCGGCGGCGGGGAGCGGAGGGGCCGCCCCGCCGCCAGCCGCGGGCTGAGCGCCTAAGGCTCGCTTACCCGTGGCGCTGGGCCTTCCTGGCTGGTGTCTCCTCCTTGTTTATAGCAGAGCCGTTAGGCTGTCTTTTAGGTAGAAGCCCAAGGCGTGCTTCAAAACCATGGAGAACGTTCATTTTTCTTCAAGGTTTAAAACAAAACCCGATTTTTTCACTTAATCGACTGAAATCAAGAACTGAAGCTCAGAAAGGCATTGCACGGCGTGTATTGACACAACTATCATCGCCGGTGACCCTAATTTTCCGAGGGCGCTTCTGCCGGCACCGCAGAGCCCCGCCGGCGGCGGGGCCCGGGAAGCAGAGAGAAGCGGGGGGCGCCCACGGGGCGGGGGGCGCCCACGGGGCGGGGGCTGCGAGGCAGCCGGCGACTCCCCGCCACGGAGGCGGCTCTCACCATTCCCCCGAGCCGCTGCTACAGGCCGATGTACAGCACGTTCAGAGAAATAACCATTTCGCCAGTTAGATGAGTCACATCACTGCTATTTTTTTTTTTCTCTTGAAGCCCCGGGAATGAAAAGCATATATTTTTAAGAATGGTGAGATTTCCATGCCGTGAATGTCAACGAGAGGCTTCCACCAGAGCTATCCCTTACTGCAACCTGTTACTGGGACGGCTGCACTGCTGAGCGGCCAGCGCAACCAGCTGGGATGCAGGGCTCTCAGGTCTTGTTAATGGGAGAGAGGCTTAAGAATTAACCTTCTAATCTCATTTTTTTTTTATAATGGCACCACCATCTGCGCCTTTTTTGCATATTAATACTCCTATTTAATTTTCAGTTTGCATTTTTGCATCAGAAATCAGAATCAGACGATCTCAGTCTTTTAGCGGTTGTAAGCTAATAGATTTTAGAAAGCATAGAGATGAATGTGAGAAGCCTAAATGTAATTAAATTGTTACTGACCTCCTTCTTCAGCAGTTACAAGATAATTTATGATTCAGAATGAAACCGGGAAGCAAGAACTTAGAGTTCCAATCTTAAGTCTGCTATTGACTCATTCTTTGGCCTTTATCAGATGATTTTCTGCTTCAGCTTTGTGTCCAAGAGTCAGGAATACCTAGCAACAATGTTGTAATGATTAATTAGCTTAGACCTGACCTTTCACTACTGGAGTCTACGGAAAACATCAGAAACATTCAAATCAGTATTTAAATTTATAAAGCATAAAATGCTATGTAATTTCAAAGTATTTAATGAATAATATCTATAGTAATATTTTTACACAAAGCATCTTCCTTCTATTATTAATTTTCTAAAAATATCAAATAAAATATTTCTAGTTGCAATAAAGATGTTTCCCATGTAGTTGCACTGCAAAATAAGAACAAATACTATTGCTGAGAGCAATTTTTTTGTTTCTCACCTACAGCTAAACAATAGCAGCCAATTTTTAATTCCATATTAAATTATTTTTCAGCCATATTGAGTCTTCTGGAAGTTTCAAATATTAACAATCACAGAATTTGTGATTTATATATAGCCAAGCAGCGGAATGAGATAAACATCATGACAGTTCATTGGGAGTTTTTGTGCGTCATATTGAATCATCTATGATCTAATATCCCAATCTTTCTTCCTCCGGAATTCGTATAAAAACTAACTATTAGTAGAAAAACTTACAATGGAGTCAAAGCCACTTGGTTTTGATAAAGTTTGTGCTTATCGAGCTTGCTGGAGAACTTCCAAGCTCTCTGTAACTACTAATGTAGTTTTCAACGTGAAAGGAATCACAGTCGCTCTCCACACTGCACAGATAACAGGTTGAGGCACAGAAGGGAGAAATGACTGACTCTTTCTCCTTTGTAGTAATGGCAGAGCATCCTGTTTTTAAACTCCCACGCTATTCACGAGGCTGTTTACAAGATCCTATTATAAGGAGCATCTCTGGTTTCTATAATTTTTTTTAATGCAAATGGTGCTGAGTTTCCTGCATTTCTTGAAAACATACTGAATACCGGAATAGGCAAAGGATCAGTATCAGTAAACAAGAATTTCTGATACAAGGAATTTTTACCACCATGCAGCCATACAGACCTAATACTAGATTATCTGAATTGTCACTGTAACGGGGTTAGTCACAGACTTTTAACAATATTCTTCTAACATGCAAGCAGATACATGAAAATGAAAAATAATCTCCTCTTTAAGTAGAGCCTGACAAAGTAGACCAGATGTTTTCAAGTACAGAGTGTCCCTTACCACCTTCCACGAAATGAGGGTTTTTCAGCAAAGGTATCAGCGAGGTGCCAAGACCTGATTAGGAAAAGAAGGTGTACCATACCTCAACTCAGAGAAAGACATGAAAGGCGAGTTCAAAACTCAGTGACAGAAGATGTTACTGCCCACGCAGACACAAGATGCTGCTGATCACATAATTGGCAGCATCTTGCTAATCTGAGTGTCAGGACTGGTGTCAAGTTTGGAACTACAAAGCATGCATTTTTTTTCCTCTTGCTTTTAAACACTTACTGTTTATTAGAATGAGAAAATGTGCACATCTAGGGAAGATACGGTATAGCTGAAAAGTTAGGTTTCACAGAAACCACATCAGAAAAACTTGGAAACCTTTGCTATATGTGAATGAAATCACAGTAACAGAAAGCAGATGTCACCGAGATCAAACTGGGTTAATGTGAATGCATGTCCCTAAGCAGTCAACAGTTTTGTCATCACTTTTAATGGTGGCAGGGTAAAGCCCATGTTGTCGTACTACTTTTGCTGCAACTCTGTGTAGAAACTGCAAGAATATGTACAGGTTTTTGGCAGGAAGATTTACTGCATATTAGACTATAAAAATAGCTGCATTGTACAATCTGGGTTCACCAGTCTAGCTGCAAGCATAACAATAAAGTGGAAATACAAGCTTTGTCAGTAAGAGCATGGCTCTTACAGGTGTGGCAAAATTAAATGAAGGGAAGAATAAAGCTAATCATTATTTTTAAAACACACAACTACTATTTGCTTGATGATTATTAATGGTTAACATTCAAACAGCTTTCTATATTTATTCCAAAAGTACAAATTTAGGGCAAGTTTCAAACAGCACTTTAGATTTGGCTTGAGCTCAGCTCTGGTCCTTTTAAAGTCAACTTTCTGTTCAGTTCAGGGTTTAGTTGTGCTATTCACTATGGGGCTTTCAGACAGTAATGAAAATATTGTTTGAGATGCTTCAAAAGAATAATCACCAAGTAGCTCCACATATATCAACTCCA
The DNA here is from genome assembly GCF_047370975.1 of Nipponia nippon. Classification (NCBI taxonomy): domain Eukaryota; kingdom Metazoa; phylum Chordata; class Aves; order Pelecaniformes; family Threskiornithidae; genus Nipponia; species Nipponia nippon. The sequence goes on from NW_028262369.1 coordinate 63,236,778, forward strand.
CCTGGTGTTCAGTGAAGCATGTAAACTGTACATATACTTTTCTAGCATTGGTACTTTAAAACATGTAATGGACAATTTCCTACCGCAGAGTAGACTGTATTGCCACCTAAGTCTTTGCTACACTTCTAACTTACATTTCTGTAGAAGTATTTCTATGTATATGTTTCCTTTCCTGTCTGCATTTTTTTCCTTGGTTTAACTTCTTCTGACTTGGGGACTATTCAAAACTCCATGACCAGTAGTTTCAGTGAAATGGCAGCCATCAGGAGCTGCACTCTCCATGAGCGATCATCATTAAACTTGCATGTAAAGGCACACGAGCTGAAAATGGCTATGCCATTTTTCAGATCACCTATAAAAATAATAAATAACATTGAACAAATATGGTTGCCTTTATCAGACAGACTTTTAATCTTATCTGAAGGAGCAACACATTCAAAAGACCTATCATCCTCACTAAACCAAGCTGATGATTCATTGTATCTTAATCTACAACTTTCTTGATGAATCCAAACCTTTTTCATTATTTAATCTGTCATGAAGCCAACATGTCCGCAGTTTCCCACGTTCTCTTTTTCTCCTCTCTTTAAAGGTGTTTGGGCATTATTTTAATCTATTCTGTCATTAACATGCAAGCTCATATGTGTACCAGCTCCCTGTTCAGTTTTGTGCATGTCTCTAAGTCCTTCTAGCCAAGGTTGTGTATGACATACAGCAGCTGTTCAGAGATACTAAGCCTTTGAACTTAAAAGAAAAGAGCATGAACATTGGATAGGGAAGACATAAAAGAGGTGTGCAAAGCCAGTTTGGAACAGACGATGAATATTAGAGCAGCTATTCTCTCATGCGCTGCAGAAACCTGCTGGTTTGAGAATGCATGAGCACTTCTGCTCATACTGGAGGGACAAGTATGATGAGCCTGCTCCAGAACTTCTAGTCCAACACTATGCGAATGAGCCTTAATCAGCAGGGAAGCAGGTTGTTATCAACATTTGAGAGCTAGCTTTCTCAGTGTGTCCCAGGTCCGTGACTAACCAGTAATGCTTAACTGGCAAATCAAATGTCACCCTGGTGGCTATGGAAGTTTGTGACAGCAGGAAGAAAATTGGTTACGTGTGAGCTATCAGCATGGCTAAAGAGAATGAGCTTAGAAAGTATTGGGCTAAGATGTGGCTTGTTTCAGCCTGAAGCACTGATTACTTTTAGAACAGAGGTGGAATCAAGATGGTAGGTTAGATCCAATTGTATAGTTTCAGAGTTAGGATTACAGTTAACTCTTGCAGAAACCATTGAGCAAATGGATTAAAGAGTTTTCTCACTGGGTATCAAACAAAGCTTAGGAGGGCTGTCAGAATGAGTCACCCACCAATTTAGGTCTTGAACTGATATAGGTGTAGACCTTAAATTAGGTTTCTAGGCAGGGGTTACATCACCAGCTTTAAAAACATCCTGATAAATACTGAAATCAGAAAGGGCACTGGATTAGGAGTCCACCTAGATTAAAAAGGGCATTTTATCTACAGTTTCCCTACAGGCTGAAGAGTCAAGAAGAACTAACAGCGATCTCCGAGATGCCTGTGAGGCCACTAAATAGAGATGGAATGCCTAACAGGCTTGCAAATCTATATCATAAGGATGAGTTAGCCTATGCTAATAAATCGGGACCAGAAAAAATCATGGGTGATCAGTTTGCAAAGAATGATCTCTGTCCTCTTTGAAACTGGGATGTGGTCAGAAAGTTGTGCGTTGATGCTGGAATACAGGTGCCAGCTAGTCAAACAGGACCCGTCAAGGTGGTCCTGCACACAGAAAAAATGGGGGGCTTCTGTTGGCCCCACATTTTTCAGTATCTTTGTCCACCTACAGAGCCTTCTTCGGCAGACACATACAAGCTCATGTGCTCTGACCTACTTTCTTTAGCCTCTGTTGCACTTCTCCTTCTGTCCTAGATAAATGGGGTAACTCCAGGGACTAATGTGTGGCTACAGTTATATATGTACAAAAATAACCTATCAGAGATTTCTTTGTCTCCTCCCTTCCTCTCCCGCTCTCTCATGAGAATCACGGGGAGTAGCACGTACCTCTTAAATACAATAGCTTTTATGGTCCATCCAGCAAAGACTAAGAAGCCCTTTGCCTTAAATTTACCCTACATTTAGGGGAGGAAAATTTTAGCCAAGGAACACCCAAAAAATGAAGGGTTTTCCCTCAGTGTTTCTAGGAATCACATTTACCAGTCAGTGGGGATCTTGAATACTGATTATAGCAAAAATCAAGCTAAAATGTTCCCTTTAAAAGTTTGAGGTTTACATATGACAGAACAGTCCAACTGTAGATTTTTGTAGAGAAAATATGTGTGGAGAAAAGCAAGCTAGTGGAGAAGGATGACACAAGCATCACCCAAATTGTCACACCCATGAGCTATCATCAAACTGGGAAAAAAAAATGTGAAAAACTACTACAGTTATTTGACATTTCCATCTGTAATGTTTTCTCCATTTGACAAAGAAATATGAATCATTTGAGGGTATAAAAAACCAAAACAGTTGTTACACACAGCACAGAAATATACAACTTAAAACAGAAATGGAAACAATACTGTGATACGACAAAAGTCTCTCTCTGGTATGCAGTGTGAATCCCTATGTGTGGAGAAGGGTAGCAGGACAGGATAAGGCTGTGAACACTGAGGAGTGCTTATACTTCAAATAATTGTAGCTCAGAACTAAAGTTCAGTAGTTATTAAGATTGCTGCAATAAAAATTATATGTGGCCATCTCTTCAAATTTACATCACTTAAACAAACAGACGGGATTACTCTGATCTTAACATTTGCCATTCAAATAGCCTAGTTTGTTGAGCTCTTCTTTGAAATAAGATGCAGAAAATTTTGCTTGTGGGGAAACCAGGTATGGCAATTTTACTACAGGGAGCATAAGTACTTCAAAAATACTTATTTCCTAATGATTTGTTCTCTAGGGAAATGCTGCATGATTGCCTTCACTGAAGTAGAGAACTAGGTATCAAAGAATTTGCTTGTATAGATTAGTTGAACAACTAATGCTTTGTGTATTTTAAAATATTTTTTCCATTTAAGTAATCCTTTTAAGAGTCATAAAGTAGAATGTGAAATAATACAAACAAAATTTTAAGGATGTCTAAAAGGTGATAAAATAATTAATTATAAGATCCACACCAATTATTCCTAGTAGATCTCCTTAGATAGATTAGTTCTACTGCATTTAGGGCTTTTCACATACATTTCTTCTTTGGTGATAAAATTTTCAGGTTTTTTGTTGTTGTAGTGTTTGTTTTGGTTTTTTTTTTTTGTTGGTTTTTTTTTTTAAAGGATGTTCCCCTAAATACCTTTTAACATGTTTGAAAAAAGTTTGGCTTATAGGTATAACTCATGCTATATATCTTCCAGGGTTGAGTTTTGGTTTTGCTTTCCCTGCAATATTTTGTGACGTTGATGATGAAACTGTTAATGATCTAGTATGTGCTACTCACAAAAAATAATCATCTCTAATCCAGGAAAACGTTTTCCCTACATAGACAGCGCTCATGTCAGAAATAGTCTCTTGTTCAACTTGCTGAATTATGTTCCGGTAACAAGGGATGCCATTAGCAAAGTAGCATCAGAGATTTCATCAGCTTGAATTAATGAAGCTCATTGTTTAGGGTTGGACAGAAAACAGCTATTCCATCTTATGAAAAATTGTGACGTTTTAAAATTAAGGTGAGGCCAAGAACTCTCAGTGCTGCTCACAAAAAGTCATTGACTGGTACTCTAAATACTAAACATCCTTTTTGGTAGGACATTTGTCCTCACAATCAAACTTGAATGGAAATCTTTCACATTCAAGGACAGTGTTATTCAGTAAGCTTTTGGTGATTTTGAAAGTGTGGTTAAAACATGTGGGGGGAAAAGGAAGAAAGGGAAATGCTGGTCATGACGTGTTTTAACAAGGTAGTCCTAAAGGTAAGAAATCTCCCTAATTAAGATGTTATCAAAGTAGTAAATGAATTACATCAAATGTATTCATATTGACATCCCTTTGTAATTTTCTAGCATTAGTCTAAGTCTAAATGAATTACATGTTTTTTCTAAAGTAAATCAGAAAACATTGCTACATCATCTTGAACTTCATTTACGGTCTACATGTAAAACTGAATTCCATATTAAAAAAATCAAATAATTAATCAATTATTTTAATAAGCAAACAGAATGGAAGTTTTGACTACTTTAAAAATAATTATTAAATAAGGTGAAGTTAAGAGTTACTTCTGGGTTGAAGCAAAATGATTCTGTACTTTCTCTTTACTGAAATACTCAGAGAGAAGACATAGTTAAAAAACCCTGACCTTTCAGTCTGTCTGCTTACTGAAGAATAAGAGAAAAATATTAAACACTAAGAGACAGTTTAGGTCAATCTGGGTCATTCTTTGACTCTGTAGTATACCAAAAATGATTAGTTTTTTCTAACTGTGTGTGTGCGTATGCGTATATTCCAGGATGTCACCTCTTTTTCTAGAAATGTCTTTCCTTTAAGTTATCAATTTTCTTCTTTTTGAAGCCCTGGTTTTCAAATACTTTCAGCTATCCCCCAAATACTGATAGATGCATCTATCTCAGTCCTCACAGAAAAAATAAATCCCAGCAGTATCGCTTTCTTTGCCGACACATGCAATATCACATTACAAACTTAGTTATAATGGTAGTTTTTATCCCCTCAACACTATTGACTAGTAAGGCTTTATCACCTGCAATTTGTACTCTCTCACAGTTTGCAGATACAGCCTCTGGGGTCAGGGATTTTTTGTAATTAAAATATGAAGTGATTTTATGGAATTTTTAAACTTTATAATGCTAAGCTTACGCATTTTTTTTATTCACTTGACCAGAAAGAAAATAAAAACATAAGAACTTGGTCAGAGCAAAAGCCCATCCAGCTCAGTACCCTGTCTCTATCCCATGGCCAAAGAATGGAGCACTAAGGAAGAGTGTGAGCACAGACGAAGCACGTACCACTGCCTCTGCAGAATGCACTCCCAGACTCCAACAGTTTGTGGCTCAGGGACTTCGTGAGCCAGAGGCACTGTCTTGCATTCAATACCTGTTGATCTCTTCTATGAATGTGTCCATCGCCTTCTGAACCCATGCAAACTTTTAGGATTCTGTAGCAAAGCTCACTTAACTGTGTCTTGTATATAGGAATTTGAAGAAATAACACAGGCCAGCTCCTGTCTGAATATATTTGCATTTGGAGAAGGAAAGGAAAATTAGATCTCTCCTTGTTAGTGGGACGGAAGTTGTTAATTAGGAAGCTCTGGGCTGGCTGGATCAAGCTGTAGACGTAGAATGAGATAGGGCACAGATAGCTTCATTTTCCTTCCCTGCCTGCAGGGAACTTCTTCCCACACGCAAGCATGCAAGCACAATGCAATATTAGCAATATGCTAAGGCAAGAAAAGGGCATGCAGAGGAATCATATTCTCCAATTTTATTTTTTTTTTTTTTCAGGAAGTGAGATGCTATGCTTATGCATGTTCCACTTCACCTTAACCCCTACTTTCAGAAGGCATCTCTGCATGGTAAACAGTAAGAACAGGGCCTGCTTCCACATCTGACTAAGCTAATCTACAGAATAATTCTCCTACTGCATTCAGTTTATGATCCTGACTAGAAGCTATAGTGGTTTCCTTCTTGATCTCTGTGAAGCTAGAAAAACTTGCCATGCATCCTGGTACAAATTGTAACAACAATATTTTATTACGCTTGTGGAAGCTACATATAAGCAAAAGCTACATATAAGATGCTACAAGAACTCTGAAATAAACTTTGATTTTACCTTCTTTCATTTTAACTTTCCAGGCTGTAGGCTTGGTCTTTGCTGCAAGAGAAACTTTCAGGGACTTCTGTTCTAAAGTAGCTCTCGTGTCTTTGAATGACCACTGAAATAAACCCATAGAGAAACAGGAAGGTTGGGAGACAGATTAATTGCATTTATGCAGAAGTAGGCTGCTAGAGGCTGAAGTGCAGAATGGAAATTGTTCTTTTAAGTGTCCTGATAAAAAAACAAATTGTGAGTAGTCACAATGGTCAGCCATTCAAAAACCGTAATTTTACCTTTTACTTCACCCCTGCCCGCTAAAATGGAGAAAGAAAACCATGCTTCAGGTTTCAAAGGACTTGAAAACATTACAGAAGCTCACCTATGCTAGCATCATTTCTCTTGAAAAGCTCAGATCTGTTCTTCTCTTTTTGAAGGTCTTGACCCTTACAGGTTCTTTTCAGGCCTTACTGCAAAGTCAACTTCTCTTAAGTCGTTTTTTCTGAAGTGAAGGTATTCTTGAAATGAAATAACACACAAATGGTGGAGAACAACTGCCTTGGTGACTGATGGTCTGTGCTAACTGTATAGTTAACTATCACTCCTTTGCAGAGCAGCTAGCCTGAATGGAAGGTGTTTTGTATGTGTACATTTTTGTTAAAATGGGTCACGTTTTTATAGTCTCTTAATAGCTGTTCCTTTCCCTGATTAACTTTACCTGTGTCTCTACTACTGAGCTGACATATCCAGTTTTACACCAAGGTTCATGAACACATGAACATTTTATACATCTCTCTCTCTGTCTGTCTCTCTCTCTTTATATAGATCTATCTTTGTTCACACATGACTGCACTGAAGCAAGTCAAAGTGCTCCTGGAGAAGAGAAACCTGAGGACAAATGGGAGTGGAATTCAGATCCTATTTATGTAACACAGACATGAGGTATGTCAGATCTTCCTCACACCAACAAGTCTCCAAGGATACTCCCTATGGCTATTAAACATTTCAGCTTTGCATTCTACCCTGTTCCTCAGCGCTCATTATTCAGCATAATCCGTGACACACTGTAAAAATATACATCTTTAGATCAGTGAATCAGCCAGCTCCTTTGCATGGATTGCTCACAAAGTGTGGTGAGAGCAGAGAGGAATGCCCTGATAAGTGTTTGTAGAGCCATGCCTTTCGTTATGAGCCTGGCTTTGCTTCTGGGGAAGTTTCCCTGCAGCAATATGAGGAGATAAGCCAGGGGAAACACCACTGGCTCAGGCTAGCTTTATAAGAACTAGCAAACAATGCTGCTTGAAATAAATAAATAGAATAAAGAGAAGCTGCCTACCCTTCAGGCCAGGGATAGAAGGTAGTGTTTGGAGGAGGTCCACAGACTTACTAATATTATTAGGAGCGACCACTTGGACTCTGATTGTTCACAGTCTTTTGCAGCATGGACTGGGCTTTTATATGCACGTTGTCAGCGTCAGATCACCCACTCAGTCTCCCAGGCTACAGACTCAAAGACTTGAGGAACTGGCTCTGTTTCAGGGCTTGACCAAGATGGATCCTCGGCTCTCACCCAGAGAAACATTACATAGGTGAAGCTGGTCAAGAATGATGTAGCATACATTAGAAGCATAGCTTTAATGTATGTTTTGATTTGTATGTTAAAGGGGTATAGGAAGTGAGGATATGTAAATGTGTGCTTAGGATATATACTAGCCCCTACAATGGGAAACCCTCTGCAGCAGTAGATGAGCACCACAATTATGTAGAACCAAAGCACAAAAAAATTTCAAGATGACTCCCACCACCTCTGGCCTCACCCCATTCCCACCCACAAGCAACGGCCCGTTGTTTAGCCAAGAGGGTGTAGTGCTTCTCATGTGCTACAGGCTGGCAGAGGCAGAAATCCAGAAACAAACTAACACCTTACACTGGAGCTTGGCTCACTACCAACTAGGTCACAGCACGTGTAACTGCACCAATACGCGCAGCAATGCCCTGTCAAATTTTTGTTTTGATAACTTTCTGTACGCAGCCTTCAGCGTAGTCCTGCTTCCCAGAACTTCCCCTATTTGGACCAAGTACTATGGCGACACTTTTAAAATGGCATATACTTAACAATCTGCCCCTGCCTTCACCCCTTCTTCCTGCCACCCTCAAAGAAAAAAAAAAAACCAACTACAATAATTGACAGACTTTTAATTTCTTAGGCCTATATGGCTCACCTCAGCAATGTAGTGATCTCATTACACAAAACTGACAATCCTTGCAGACTTTTCACTCTTCACTATATTCAGTTCCAGAAGAGGCCTTGCTACAAATTCATTCTTCCCCAAAAATGACATTTCAAGATTTTGTCTACACTTCAGTAGCTTTTTAAGGTCATAAGTTTCACTTCCCAGTCAGGATCTGACTCTATATAGATTTTCCAGGCACGTTACTGCATACCAGGACAAAAGAGGTAGCATCTGCATCCTCATTCAGAATATGGGACAAAGGTACACAACCAGGCTGGAGAAGAGGACAAGTCATTCTCCGTCAACCCCACTCTCACTTTGCTGGGACTCTAGTTTTCTTCCAGTATATTCCTTCCATGCCTACCACATGTAGACAAGTCTGAAGGATGGAAAACAAATGGGTGAGAGCAAATGAGTGGCTGTGTCTCAGCCAAAACCTCTCTACGTGAGGGAAAGGGCATGGAGCCCAGACACGTGCCAAAGCAAATGCCTCTGAAGGGAAATGTGATTTTTTTCCCCCCTCTAGCATGTCACGCTCCAGCCATCCTCCCATGTACCATCTTGCCCTGTTGCTTAGGGTGTGAATGACCCTGAGCTTGTGCTTCCAAATTGCTCGCTTTTTCGGAAATAGGAAAGACAGCAGGAGCAGGCATCATGTCTTGACAATTTTGCAAAGCTGAAACTGAGACTCTGTGTCAGGTAAGGGCCTCCACGCTGTGTGGGGCACATCATTCTGGAGCGTATGAGGCAGACAAGTCACTGCTAGAAGTGTTTATATGTGCGTTGGTACAAATGGTGGTGAAATAGTTACTATGCCAGGGGGCAACTCCCGCTCAAGTCAGTACGGACAGGGGCTGCCTGTCCCAAGGGGTCCAGGTACCACGGAGTGCTTGGATGAGAGTCTAACCCATATAGTGCAATTTAAGCTTGAAGCTATTCTCTGCACTTGTTTCAAGTATGAGATCATCTTTCTTGAATATGGTCATCCCTGAATAGCACAATGCACTTTCGAAAAGGCTTACTAGAACTTTATACAATAGCATTATTATTTCCCTCTCTCTATTTTAAATATCTCCTGATGCATTCTACGGTCACGCTTGCCTTTCTCATCACCACACTACATTCATGATTCACAGTCATCCTGTGACCAACTGGCGCACACAGTTATTTTCAACTTCTCAGTTATTTTCAACTAATGAACGTATAGTCTGCAGCAGAGGCTTGTATTATTAGTTAGATATTAGCTGACAATATTCTGATTTTTGCCCTATTTCTCTTACTCCTCAAATTCATCTGGTTATTGCAGTTTGAAATGTGATGTAATTAGTGTACTAATTAGGGTTTGATTCTCGACCTCAGTTCAATTACTGACATAAGCACTTGATTCTCAATTTTTGGTGCATTTTACAATCAAGTTCAACCCTCTAACATATGCATTCTTCAGGGTGCAAGGCTGGTTTCTCAAAGTCAGCTATCCAGAATGTCTGCTTATCATTTCTTTGATAGAAGATAGCTCTTTTGCATTGATAAGTACAGGCAGTACGTAGACCAAAATGAATAGCAGAAGGAAACAAATACAACAGAGAGATGACGTATCATCATATGAGCTTTCTGAATGTGTACAAGCTGCTTTCTGTAATGATTAGTGTCTATGTTACACATTTCTTAGTTTATACCCACTAGAACAGGTTCTGCTGAATTTCTTGACAGACAAAACAGAAGAACCATAAACTTAAAAATGACTTAAAACTCTACTGCATTTGCATTGGTAGGTAGCTTATTAAAAACCTAAAGATCCAGAAATACCGTAAATGCATTCAACCAATGAAGCGGAGACAGCATCCAGCTCCTGCCATATCTTTAGAGAATTCTTCTACCCTCAGCAAAGCATGCAAGAGGCAGTGATCATCTGTGAACTGAGATCCCAATTTTAAACTCTAATCTCATGATTAACTTCTCTTCTATCTTGTAATGGAAAGTATGAACAACTTGACAACAGTATGTAAATGCCTGCATCACAAAAAATAGTGCCTATGAATATTCAGGCTAGATCTAATGCTTATGATATGAACACACTAATTAAATAATAATATACTAATTCTGCGTATAAACATCTGCAGAATATTTGGATTTCAGAGAGAGAATAATAGTATAGATTTTATGTCCGGTAGTGACCCCTGGTGTTTAAGGTAGTTATAACAATGATAAAACATTCCTAGCAGAAAATGAATCGACTACTTTGGAATCAGCTGCCTTTCACTGTCCACACATATTGCAGACTCTTCCTCAGAGGTTAAGGAACAATATGTAGTTGTATTATTAAGTTTAATTGCAGATCTGCCACATCTTAGCCTTGCAAATGCTTACACAGTGTGTCCCATACTTGTACGGGGCAGAAGTTGGTTACAAAGCACATCCTACAGCCTTGCTACTCAAATGGCAGGCTTCTGGGTCTGGACTGCAAGTAAATTTTGCTCAGGCCTTGCCAATTGCCTGACACATGAGCCTCCCCACATTCTTGCAGGGTACCCCACTGTTCTTGGTCTTTCACAGGGGCAGCTGTAGCAAGCCAATGCAGCTTGAAAAACAGCCATGAAATACTATGCAATTGCTGGCTTAACCCACAGACCTAAAGCTCTCCATTGCTTTCTTCTGATCAATTACATCAAAAGTATTGAGTAGACCTTAGAAAAATGAATTAATCAACTTCTATACCACTATTGTTTTAAGTTAACTGCTATAAGCCACAGTTCACTTTCAGAGAGGCTACTGAATACACATCTACCACGCAGAATGTTGTAAAACCTCCTACTTGTATTTCTAATTTATTTTTTGTTGCAGAAAGTGATTGCTGAGAATTATGTTTTGTCCTGGAGCCTTCCGTTTGGCGCCTTTGTTACCTTGATCTCTGATCCAGCCCAGATCTCTGTCCTGTTCCTCTCCTTGTCCTAAGCATCCTCCTTGATTTTCTCTCTTGGTTTAGACTCTTGCTTTTCCAGACAGTGTGTGGGGTATTCCGCCTTTCTCAGATGAACTCGATTTTATGTCTAATTCCTGTGAGAAGATTGCCTCTGGCACTCCTAGAAATAACTTATGCTCTTGCAATTCCTAACACTGTTCTCTGCTTCTTGAATTGACAAGGCATTTGCAGACCACTTTACGTGGAACGAAAGTTGCCATTCTGTACCGCATTGTTGGGAACTGTCAGAAGGATGTGTTCAGAGTCATCGTATCCTGCCAGCATAGGTTTGAGGCATATTATAACATCAGTGGGGAAGTACTGTAGTAATACATCCTTATTCTACAAACCAGTGTAGAGGATTGTTAAAAAACTGAAATGCATTTCTGGCACAATTTAAGTTAACAGTATTACCATTTAACTTCACAGACAAAAATTTCACACACTTACATACTAGCCGTGTAACACTACAGATAGTACTCTATAGAGAATACATGAAAACATGGGCATTAAGTGGTTTGGGAATAAGGGAAAACCAGCCTCACCTTGCCTCCCTTTTCTTCCTATTTTGCCTCTTTTGCAAACATAAGAAGCTGATTTGATTTAGTCTTTGGTCACAAGCCCAAAGACTTGGGGGGGGGGGGAAGTATTTAATTCTAATATTTTCCATTTAACTGCTTACAATATTTTCCCATGAGGCAAGCCCCAATTACAGTCAGACAGGCACTGCTGCATGATTTATTTTAACGGGAATAAAAATAATTAAACCCCCAAAGCTTTAGGTGAACCCAAAACTTTCTCCCAGGCTTGTTAGTACCGAAAGATCTCCTGTGGCTGGCCCCACCAGAGACCGGACCAGGCTCCGCTCTCCAGGGCGACCCGAAGGCCTCGCGGGGAGTTATTTCCCACTCCCGTCGCTCCGAGAGCTCAACGCAGCGGGCAGGGGGAGGCCGCAGGGTCCAGCCCCGGTAACGGCCGGCCCGAACCCACCTTCCCACGGCGAAACCGGGCGGGGCGGGGCGGGGCGGGGCGGGGCGGGGCGGGGCGGGGCGGGGCGGGGCGGGGCGGGGCCCCTCAGCCTCGGCCGCACCCCCCGCCGCCTCACTCCTCCTCACGGCGCAGGGGAACCTTTATCGCGCTCTGCGCGCCGAGGCACCGCCCCCGAGGGGCCGGTAGCCAATGGGGGCCGCCCGCGCTCGGCCTGGCGCAGCGGCCGGGGGCAGGCGCGGGGCGTCGGGCGGGCGAGCGGGCGGGGCCGGGCCGGGCCGGGCCGGGCCGTCAGTCGCGGGGCGAGCAGCGGCGGTGCCCGGGCCATGCACTCCCTCGCCCAGGAGATCCGCAGCTTCTCCAGGGCCAACCTGCGGAAGCAGCGCACCCGCGTGACGACGCTGACCGGCCGGAGGATCATCGAGACGTGGCGCGGCGCCTGCCTGCAGGTGGAGGAGGAGGAGGCGGCGCCCGGCGGCGGCGGCGGCTACGTGCAGGACCTCAGCGCCGACCTCCAGGTCGGCGTGGTGAAGCCCTGGTTGCTGCTGGGTGAGTGGGGCCGGGGGCGGCGGGGGGCGGCGGGCCCGAGAGCCCGCGGTTCGTCCCGCCAAGCAAGCGCCTGCCGGGGGGGAGCGGGGCCGGGGGCTTCCCGAAGCGGCAGAGCTGCCGGCCGGGAAGGGGCCTAGCGTGGCAACCGGCTCCCTTTCTCTTCAGGGTCGCAGGATGCTGCTCACGACCTGGAGACGATGAAAAAGTATAAGGTAACGTGACAGGGAAATAAAAATGCATCTCGCGTAGTGCTTGCTAGTGGATTTCTTTCTTAAGTTAAGAAGTCTAAAATATTCTCAAGTAACTTTAAGAAAGAACATATTACATTCGCACGTTTAAAAGGCTGCTCCATTTGCAGATGGGTGGAAGCCTTTGAGCTTCACAAGAAGCTGAAATACTTTGCTGCAAGGCTAATGATTGTTTACAGCTGTTTTCTGGAACAGATTCCCGCATTGCCGTATGCGTTTCGGTTTCAGACACTGAGCAGCATCAGGCCTCCTTGCCTTATGGGGGCTGATGAAACAAGAAAAAACAAGCAGCAGCAGCAGCAGCTCTAAGTCTGTCCCGAACTTTGGTCTTTTTACTCTTCTCTGTTACAGTAATGGGGTGATAAGGCCTTCGGACAGTGGTGCTTCTACGGGACAGGGAGTGCACCAGTCTGGCATCTGATGCCATCTAAATGTCACTTCACTGTAAGTTAAAAGAACACACAACCTGGCCGTAGCCTGAGCAGAGCAAAGATGGCAGGAGGCCAGAGGTGGTCTCGCCTGCCAAGTACAGGTATAGTTTACTCTGAAATCCTTCTGCTCCAGTAAATGGTGCTGGTAACTCATCAGGAGGAACTTAACGTTCCTTAACGCTGATGGGTTAGGGCAGGCTTGAAATTTAGGGGACTGTTGAGTGGTCTGTCCTCTCATTCCTATTGCTTTCTCTTTTATTTTCCATCTGTGCGCTGACAGCTCCCTTCTCTGTTGACAATCCTTACTGTAGTCGGTGTTTGGTTGAGCACGGATCTTTTCCTTTCCTCTCAAAAAACCAAGGAAACTGAAATTTATATATATATATATATATATTTTAACACGCATTAAAACTTTGCTTGGAGAAAACATACCGTAGACACTGTGTGTATGTAAAACTGAACATTGCAGCTGTGTAAGGTACAGTCTATGTATGCCTAAAGAATAATTTACCTTTGCTACTGCTCATTTTGCTTGCTGTCTTCAGAAAATGCCTTTTTCTCTTTTTCTTTTTTTTTTTGTTGACTTAGGTTACTCACGTTCTAAATGTGGCATATGGAGTCCAAAATGCCTTTCTCAATGACTTTATATACAAGACCATTTCTATTCTGGACCTCCCAGAAACTGATATTACCTCCTATTTCCCAGAATGTTTTGAGTTTATTGAGAAAGCCAAGATCCAGGTATGGTATAGCACTAATTAATGTTAGTAGTTATCCTGTTTAGATTATTTATTGCACTATTTAAAATCTAAACCAGCTTCTTTTGTCAAAAGAAAGTATAGTACCAAATGAATAGTTTTGCCATTGCCTTTTTAAATTTTAAATCGAGAATCAAAGCAATTTCTAAGCATTCGTAGAGACAGGGCACTGCTGTTAATCTGCATTCCCTCCAGTATTGTTTTTTCAGAATGACTGTCTTGCATGTTTTAGAGAAACGCTTCTTCAATACAGTTGGACCAGTGGCTGACTTTAGATAAAGAAATCCCATCGTATGAACAAGTCGCTACATCTGACAGAGGGAAAAGGAGAAACTTTACTTTAGTTTATTCATCGGGGATGTTGTTTTGGATTAGGAGGAAGCCTAACAGGGCTTTTACAGATCTGTGTGGTTTGTCAGCAGCTGTCCACCATCCTTGTGCTTTTTCTTGACCACCCATTGAAGATGCAACACATTGAGCTATGAGTTCACATACAACTATGTACCAAGACTGTCAGAGAACGTGTTAGTAGTCTTGGAGCCAACCAGTGATTTTAACTGCTAACAAAATCCTGAAAAAGACATAACATAGGAAGTAGGGTGAAGGGACTCCTTCTGGGGTTGCTTGGCAGCCCTGTCTGTAACGAAGACCATCCCTGACTCCGATTTGTTAAATTCAGGCTTAGCGTGTCATTTATGACAACCATTGCTTTGATCTCAACACTACGACTTGACAACCAAACCTTATTGCATGTTATTCCACCATATCTACCATATTCATTATTTACGTAGATTGGGATAAAAGAAGATAATCTTGCCCAGGCTTTCTTTGTGTCACACAATGTTCTTTCCTTCTCTCATTTATCATTTATGAGCTATGTGATATGCGTTGTCACCTAATGAGCTTTTCAAGGTTTCTAGTTACGGTTTCCACTTCATTTCTAAATGAGACTTGCCGTTCATAACTGCAGTCTTGCTTTCTGCCTCCGGTGTTTATGTTCCAGTTACTATTTTGTAAGCTAAGGAGTTTTCCTGAAAACTTCTACAGCAATATTAATAGTTTTTTAATGGGAGAGTTGGGTAAAAGAGCAGGTAATTGATGGAATAAATGTTCTCCAGGATCAGTTCATGAAGTGTGTGATAGTAGTATGTGGAGACAGATCTCTGGATGGTTTGAATCACTTTATTTGCTTTGTCAAAATACTGTTAAAACATCTTGTGATAAATTGTATCATGAAGTGCTCTTCTGTTTAAGTAATTGCAAAGAGATACTACTGTTTCATCTCCTACCGTGGGGGAGGGAGAGATGTTCACTGGTGAGAGAGCATGATATATAAGAAATTATTACTAGAAAGTGGTTAACTTAATGAAGTAGTATGAGAGCACTTGAATTTGAGAATGCAAGTAAAGCCTGCACTGTTCAGTAAGTCACTGCCAGCTGGTACTTGTAACAGGATTGACTTTTCTAAAACTGTAACTGCTCAAGTCTGTAGACGCCATGGTACAAATTCTGATACTGATCAGAGCTCACCTTTTCTTCTAGGCTCCAAATTGGCAGGCAGATTTTCCATGACATGTTAGATGACCCATGTCAGATCATAGTGCTATGAATGAGGGATTTTTTTTTTTAATCTTTCTGTTTAATATCTAATTATAAAACCTCTAAAGTCTTGTCTTTCCAGGGAGGAAATCTTAGCTCATTCATGAACATCTCTCCTTATTGCTCCCTCTGTCCCTCCTAAAGAAAAAGCCCTGGCACCACTGCAAAGTGGATCCCTAAGGAACTACATTAGCCCATGGCTCTTCACCCAAAAGCTTTATGCTTCTTTTTAATTTCTTTTCTCAGTGAGGCTTTTTACGCACTGTGTATAACCACTGTATAGTCACCTTTTCTCTTGGTGGAAGGTGATTTTGCTTCCCTCTATATAAAAATTTAAAAAAACCAACTTGGTCTTGAATCTTAAGAGGTTCTTGCAAGACCATGGACCATTTCTGGGTAGGCGAAGGTTAGGCTATCAGGATTAGAGCAAGGAGTTCTTGGTAAACAGAGACTAATTTCGTATCTGCAATCTGTTTCTCACTTTTATTCTGTATTCATATCTAATACAAAATTAGTTCAGAATTACAGGCCAAATTCATCTTTGTATAAAGAAACAATGGGGTTTAGCAAGGAAAGAAAAATGTTCACAGTATTGAATTTGGTTTAATGTTATTGCCCATGTTCATTCATGTTCAGTAATTTTCAGGTCTGTTCTGTGGATATCACTATATAATTTTTGGCAATGTACAACAGAACAGTCATTAAAACAAACAAACAAACACTTAAAATAAATGTGAAAGAGAAAAATAAAGCATGAACTGTACAATGGGAAAAAATAAAGGATCACTTCCAATGCTTATTTTTTGCCCTCGGTGCCACTGCTAGATATTGATCTTGATTATGATATGTTCTCTCTGAAATATATCCCACTAAATCAGTAAAAGCTACTCCAGGTCTACAGTGGATAAGCTTCAGCAATTGTTTCATTAGCAGGGGCATAAATATAATTTTTAATGTCGTAATTTTAATGTCATTATTATAAAGGAGATAGTGGATTTACAGGTGACCACTGGCACTTCCTCAGGTACCTGAAATACACGTACAAGTCTGCTTTGCACTCTGCTGCAGGCTGTGTGATGAGAAAGCATGTCCCTGCGAATGTGAGGAAGGGAATGAAGATTACAATTTCCAGCAGACAATGCAAAGGGGATGTGATTTCCATGGCAAAAAAGGGTGGTACTGCGGTTCATTGTGCTGGGATGCAGGAGCTTAGGTTCAGTTCCTAGCTCTGCCATAATCTTGTTGTGTTAACTCGAGCAAGTCATTCTTCTAGTCTCAGCTTGGCATTTCTTCAACAAGGATAATAACACTCAATTTCATACGTCTTTGTCTTATTATTTAAACGGGAAGATTTCTGGAGCAGGAACCATTTTCTGCTCTGTGTGTTTATTAATATACCAGATAATTGCAACGCCCACATCTGTAACATAAGCCATCAAGTTCCTGGAAAGGAACCCTGGTGGTTATAAGGTCTTTTTTTCCTCTAGGTAAAATGCCCATTGAATAATTTGTGCCTGTTAAGGGCAGACAGAGCAGGCTGTTTATATCTAGAATATATTTGTTTAGCCTCAAGTATCTGAGCACTTTGTGTCGTGTTTCAGTACCTTTATTCAGCATATGGAGATGCTAGGGGTTTGGGGTTTTCTTTTTTGTGAAAGCGGCATTTGGCAGACAGTTTGGACCAAGTCTTTTCCAGGTCATAGTCTGACATACAAACATGACATCATCACAAAGCCTGGGCCTTGCAAATGTCGCCTAAGCCACACTAGATTGTCTAGTTGTCTTTGTGTTGACTCACACCCATTATTTCTTAACAAAACTTGCAGTGTGTTTTTAAAGAGTCATTCAGGTGTCTCAAAGATTGTGTGGGAAATGTTTAAGTAGGATAAAAACATTAATTTTATAGATAGTTCAGGATAAGCCTGAATTTAAACCCCAGGAGAAACATTTGTGAATTTATGGGAGGATCAGTAGTTTTGGATTTTGCACCTTAGTCCCCCAGTTAAGGGACCTTAGTTGTACCAGCTGTACCAGCCACTGCAGTTGTACCAGCGGTGTGATGGGGAGGTAGAGATTTGTTGCAAATCACACGATATCTTTTCTGATTTTTCTGTTCCTATGCATGATCCTGCTTACCCAGAATCTTCGCTGAAGAACTCCAGAGTACGCAAGAAGCGTGCGACTGAAACTACAAGATGTTCTAAAATCTGCCTCTGTGCCTAGCTGTTTGCTGCCTTGCTATGTTTTTAACCTGGTAACAAGATACAGTCAAGTTCTTTTCCATATTGCAAATCTATTTTAAAATTGGCACCCAATTAGATCACATCCCTTAGTATCCCAGATGTCTGTGATTTGTTTTTTACATGACGGGGCTGCTGCAAGGTCTTGGGGAAAGGGACAGAGGAATGGTTTTTAGTTCTAAGGTATGAATGAGCTTTGAAGTATTTGATAATTATCAAGTGGCTTTGGTTAGAAAAATATTTAGGTTTGGGCTTATATATCTATGTTTGGAGTTACTTATATGTGTAAATATTTGCTTTGAGCTCAGCAAGGAGCTTTTAACAAGCCTTAATAGATTTTTATGTAAAGTTTCTAATACTTGTTGCTATCTACTTAATGAATATCCCAACTTACGTTTCATTTGTTTCTTGAAGGATGGCGTGGTACTGGTCCACTGTAATGCAGGAGTCTCCCGTGCAGCGGCAGTAGTCATCGGTTTTCTAATGAATTCAGAAAGACTGAGTTTTGCTACGGCCTTTTCCTTGGTGAAAAACGCAAGGCCTGTGGCTTGTCCAAATCCTGGCTTCATGGAGCAGCTTCACAAGTACCAAGAACAGAATATAAAGGCAAATGGAAGCATAAATGATCACGACTGATCAAAGGGGAGAAGTGAAACAATCTGTTTTGACTATACAGCAACAGATGTTGGATGTACTTTAATCTGTCATTTTGCAGTCCCCTTTCACATGTGCATTTTGAAGTCTTCACATATTTTTTTTTGTTACCCCTCTTTGACCCCTTTTTTTTTTTAGCATGTAGTCTAAAGGCCAAATGGTATTCCACTGACTTCAGAGATGATTTTGCCCAAGAACAAGCTCTTCCTATGGCGTTAATACAAAGATAAAGTTCAATTTTCCTTGAAATATTAGAAAAAACCAGAATGATGGTTTTTTATTGAACCATCAGAAAATGCAGGCAATAGAGAAAGGAAATAAAGTAACTGAGATAAGTTGCCCTGTTTACTTTAATACTAAACCAAATCTATGTGTTCTAGTTGGTTGTAAAATCTAGGTAATAAAATGTTCATGTAATAAAGTACCTTGAGATTGGATTTTAAATTAATATTGCAACTAAAGAGGATTTTATTGAATTTTGTGGGCTAGCCAGCCATTAAATATTTTTGGAAATTAAAATAGGTGGTCTTTTGAGCGTGCTCAAAATGCATAGGATGCTTTAATGCTTCATGTCTGTTTCTCATGAAGTAGTGATTTGAAGTGCACTAACATGATGTTTTCGAAGTGCTGGAACCAAGCTATTGGGGTTTTTTGGATCATTTCGGTGGAGATACAAAAAATGTAACAAGCCCTCTCTGACTCGCTGCTGCCTTTTCTTTGCATTCAGTCCTCATTTGCTGTCCCCTCACTCCATTCCACATCATGTATAAAGAACAGGTTTCATACGATAGGTAACTTTGACCCTCCTGACAGATCTCGGGCTGGAATTACTGTCTTAAGATGGCATTTAAAAAAAAAAAATCTGTGAAAAATTTTAACAGTATTTTTTGTGGCCTTCATGCCAGTTCTAAATGGTTTGATATATTCATATACAATAAAATAAAAAGAACACTGTGTTTGGATAAATTTTGTGCTAAAGTGATTGGTTTCAAGAAATGATACAGTATTCTCTCCATACATACCACTAGCTTGAACTACAGCATGTCATTGTGTATGAACTACACTGTGTCTTGTTCTCGGTATTGCTCATGCTAAAGGCTAATGCAAGGTTCAGGTTACCCCCCCCCCCCGCATATGATTGCTATTCTGTGGTCATCATTTCCCCATTTCCATGGGGGAACTCGTCACTGCATTTCCATTTCAGCTGTGGAGGGCTGTGTGTGCTGTCAGCCTTGGAAATGACAGACCGTCTCCTCCCTGGTGAGTAAGCTTTCCCGCTTCATTTCAGTGGCAGGTGTATGAGTTCTTAGCCCACGGAAATAAATCCAGGACAAGCATTTGTAACGATAAATACGGTTCTCCACGTCGTGTGCGTAACGATCGCAGTTCACGACACCTGTCCCTCAGTCCGAGAGCCGGGCCGGCGCGCTGCGGCGGAGGCGGCAGTTTGTCAGGGGGCCGTGAGGCGCGGGCCCGGATGCAGCTTGCCGGTAGCGGCGCCAGGACGCGAGGAAAGCCGGCGAAACCCCGGACCTCTCCTGAGCAGCTTCCTCTGCCGGTACTGCGGCCCAGCCCTGGCGGAGATCGGCGCCTTGGGGGAGAGGCCCGGCCGCCCTCCCGCCCCTCCCGGCGGCCGGGCCTCTCCCCGCTGTGAGGTAACACCCCCCGGCCGTGGCCGCTCACAAGATGGCGGGAGGGCGGGTCGGAAGTGACGGCGGGAGGAAGTTCCATCCCGTTTGAAAGCAGCCGGTGGAGCTGCTGGCGGTCCTTTCCCGCCGCCTGGGCCGACATGGCCGCCTTCGCCATGGAGCCGCCGCCCGCAGGTGAGTCGGGCCGCGGGGCCGCCCACCCCTTCCCGGCGTCGTGCCCCCGTCGGCTTTTCCGGGCGCCGCTTCGCCCTGCGCGCGCCGTTCCGTGCGGCCGTTGGGCGCGTGCAGGACTGTTGGGCGGCGCGAGGCGCCTCAGGTCGCTGCTGCCTGGCCCAGGCTGCCCGGCTCTTCCCCCCGGCGCTGCCCCCGCTCCTCTGTCCTGGTGAGGGGACTGGGGCCGGGGCCGGTCCCCTGCTCCAGGCGGGGGGACGCGTTGGGGGAGTCCGGACGCCGCCGGGCTGAAGCGGGTGATGGGAGACCGCGCCAGGATGAGCGCCTTCCGCTGGGGGACAGCGAAAGGGGGCGTGGGGTTCAACTAAGCAGCCGCCGCGCCGGTGCTCCGTGAGGTAAGATCTGTACCTGAAGCATCCCGAAACCCCAGGGCAGCTCAGGGGCGTGGCGGGAGCCCGGCTGTGGCGGGAGGGCCGCGGGGAAGCCGCGATGTGGCTGGCGTGAGCCCGCGGTGCTCTGTCGGAGCACGTTCTGCGGGCTGGGGCGCGGAACCGGCCGTCAGGGGAGGAGAATCCATCCTTGGCGTGATTGCTTTTACATAAGAAACACCTTTAAAACAACCCAAATCCCATAATTACCCTCAAAACCAGAAATCCAGCCGTAACCAAAGTAGTATATTTTTAAGAACGAAGTCTCAGCGTGGCCATTCTTGCAGTTGCAAAAAATGCAAGACTGTAATAAATTTTGCTTACTTGGAAAATAAATGATTAGAACTGGCTTAATCACTTACTGTATATTGTTTTACATTTTTTTAATAGAACCACTATTTAAGCAATGGAAAAGACTAGATCACTTGGCTTCTTCCATCTTTTAAAATTTTGTTCTTATTAACACAGGAGCTGAGCCAATGACTCTTGGCTCCCCAACATCTCCAAAACCAGGAGCTAGTGCTCAGTTTCTTCCTGGATTCTTGATGGGTGATTTACCTGCGCCAGTGACTCCGCAACCACGTGCTTTAAGTGGCCCTTCAGTTGGTGTAATGGAAATGAGGTCTCCGCTACTTGCAGGTCAGAAGTCATGCTGAAAAATTGTCGTGAAAGTCAAAGTTTGGTTTGTCTTATTGCTCTACATGACTGCTGCAGACTTGAATTCTTGTAGTTTTATAACTTGTTATAAATGAGCTCAACCCATTGAATAAATGGTGAACTCAAGTGTATTTGATGGAGTTGGCCTAAACTCTTCAAAGCAGACTGAAGTTTAATAAATGTTTTAAATATGGCAGTTTTGGTACTAGGAAAGGTTGCTTTTACAGGGAAGGTAATATGAACTACTAATATAAAATAAATTTATACAGCTCTTTACAAGTCAGTTACACATACAGCCATCAATGTTTTCTCTTTGTTTAAAACAGAGATGTCTGCTGGCAAACTAAATGCAACTTGTGCAAGTTGCTGATTTCTTTGCAATGAATTCCAGAAAGTCACTTACAGATTGTCAGACTTCTAAAAACTGGGTGGAGAAAAACTAAAAAATACTTCTTAATTACTATCTAGTGGTTATATTTACAGTATTGATGTCTGCTGTAATTGGGCTGTAGTAATGACTCTTCCTAGCTATAGATGCTCATCTCTTTCCAACCACCTAGTTGATCTGACTGGAAAAAGTCCTCACCCATGTTTCTAAGGTGGTGGTGGTATTATATGTGTGTTTTCTTGTCTGAGAAGTATGAGTGAGTTGTGAAGAGCTTCATTGATTTATTTCATGTCATGGGTGATCTTGGCGTTTGTATTAAATCAGTTGGCATAATCTAAATATCTGGTGGTGTTAGTGAGCTAGTGATTTTGAAGGAGAAACTGAGGATTAAAGTACTGCGGGATAATTTTAGATACTTTTTTTTTTCCAATTTCAAGCAGAATTGGACTCGATGATCCTTATGGGTCCCTTCCAACTTGACATATTCCGTGATTGGTGGTCTGTTGGTCTCTTGCTTCTTGCTCTTGTCTGTCCCCCCCACATACAAGCCTCTTAAGAAAATATTTATGAAATTGAAAATAGTCATGTGAATTTCACGTAATTGTTTTTAAAAGGGTTTATTACAGCCTCAGAGTATCAATTCTAGAAAAGAGGGAACCAGTAACTTACTAACACAGGCTTCCCAAAATGAGTGATTAAGTATATCGCTTAAACTGAAAACCTTGATGGGAGAGTGCTTTATATAATACACTGTACCAAAGTGCATGTAAGTAATGAATATACTGGGTTAATAAGAGTTCTAGGTGATACGTGTGTTAGGAGGCAGTTTCTGACATGTATGTGATACTTCTATGTAGAACGTTCAAACCTGAACAGTTTGGTGGGCCAGATAGTTTTGCAAACCCCCAGTGAAACAATCAACAGTCTTTTATGGCTGAATTTACTGCTGAAGTTTCAAGAACAAGTAGCAGTGGAGTAAAATTACAAGTTTTCTTATGCTCGTCATTTGTTCCTTTTAATTGCAGGAGGATCTCCCCCACAACCAGTTGTCCCTACGCATAAAGATAAAAGTGGTGCTCCACCAGTTAGAAGCATATATGATGAATTATCTAGTCCTGGACTTGGATCAACGCCTCTAACCTCCAGAAGACCAGTAAGTGGCTTAGGTACTGGCCTCTTCTTAGAAGAAGATGTGAGGTAGCTTACTGCTTCAGTGAATTCTTTAAGTCAGTTGTATAAACTGCTGTAGCAAAATGACTGGTGAGTCCTCAGACCATGCTGTTGCTTAGTCTGGGTGTTTGGAGTGCCTGTTCCTGTGTAGTCTAAATGAGAGCTGTAGTTGTGATTTTTGATACTGTAGGGAATGAAAAACGCAAATCATGCCTCTTCTATGCTTTGTACATGACAAATGTAGACTTGTTGCAGCTTTTCACCTTCTTGCAAATGTCTTGGGCTGCTGATTGCCATAAGGGTCCAAATATGCATTATCTTTTCTTTTAGTGGGCAATAGAGGCACTTACTCCACACAAAATTCCTTCTATTTCAGTAAAACACCTAACCAAATTTGGGCAGGGAGGTGGGGTTAATTTTGAAAGAGTAACAGTAAAATTTCTGCAAGGTCATTCTAATAATAAGCTCTGCTACTTACCTCTACTGAGCAGTCGTGTGTTAGTAGGTTCTTTCTCGGTGAACGTGATTCTCTTGATGCAAGGAGAAGGCCTTTCACTGAATGAGCAGTCTTTTTATTGAGTATTGCCTTCTGAAAAGTTTATTCTGAAAGTTCAAGTTCTCTATGAAGGACAGAATCCAATACTGTCTTAAAGGACTGGATAATTAAAAAAAAAATAATGGGCAGCTATCAGAATGCATGTTGCTATGTCTACAGGTGCTCCAGTTTGATCTTGTATCTAAGAAATGCCATGATTCAGGCTAAAAATAACTAAAATTGTTTTGGATATTGAAATCCTTCTATGTTAAAAAGAAAATAACTGCTAGCAGCTAAATATTGAAGTATACTTTCCTACAGTGCAGCTGCACTAAGTAGTTGAGAGGGAAAGTAAGTCTAGTGATGAGGAATACAAGTAGGGGTTATGCTCCCGTGATTTCTAAGCCCTTTAGAAAGTGAAAATCAGATGCTGGTAACTTATACTGACATCCTTTCCATCAGGAGGCACGTGAATTACTTTACTACAGCAATAGTGAGATGCCTATTTTGAAAAAGTTAAACTATAAGGTTTCTGAGTATTGATACCTAAAGCTACTTGGTTTCACAAAGCATATGTGATTAGTGTTAGGTGACAGATTTTTCAGTTCCTGTTACCTAAAGCTCACCCTAGGCCTAAATAAGCTTTCTTCTTGTATACCAGTAGCTCTTTCTTATTAGATGATGATAAAATATTGTAGACAGACCCTGAATCCTGTTGCCTGTGCTGCTTCCCTTCTGTAGTTTGCTCTACATTCCCATACTCTCTCTGATACTTCCATTTAAGCCTCTGATCAGGAAAGTTAACTGCATTCTCTTCTAAGGCTTAGTAATCAGCTGGAAATTCCAGAATGTAATAGTTGAGGGTTACTGGATGTTCAGGCTATCTGCTAGACTGTGTGCTAGAATGTAAAAACATTGACAAGTAACTTTTCATTAATAACTTTCAATAATCTTGTATTAAATATACATGTAAATGTCTGCTCTTACTCTTAAAAGTTAGGAGTAACTTAAGGCAGACAGTTAATATTCTTGCCTGATGCTTAACTTAAGAAAATGATCT
Source organism: Nipponia nippon (assembly GCF_047370975.1). Lineage (NCBI taxonomy): Eukaryota > Metazoa > Chordata > Aves > Pelecaniformes > Threskiornithidae > Nipponia > Nipponia nippon. The sequence goes on from NW_028262369.1 coordinate 63,261,329, forward strand.
CTTCTGATCTGAGAAGTGTGCCTGTAAGAATGATCTGTTACTTTCTGTATTTTAATGCAGGCCAGCTTTTCCCTAACACAGAGCCCATTGGTTGGAACTATGCCATCAACTCCTGGAACAGGTAGGTGTCCTGTCAAAATATATAATCTACTTTCTTGCTGCTTTCCTTGATACACAAAAATCATCGCTGTTCAAGGTACATCAACTCCTTGCTAATTTGCAAAGGAATTGTGTCTTTCTTTACTAGCTTTTCAAAAGGTATGTGGTTGTGAATAGGAAATACTTTTCCACTCTGAGACTGACTGAATTTCAATCAACTTATTAAAAATTTGTTGTTGAACTGAGCACAGAGGTGGTTGTACTTGAGTGAAGCATCTGAGATTGATGGGTTGCCTTCCATCTTTGTAAGGTTTCTTATCTTATCTATGAACCTGTGGCTTCTTGCTAAGCTTAATTCTGCTGTCTTGTTCCTATTTGGCTTCTGTATTAAGCTGCTGGTGTTTAGAGGTCAAGGAGAAAGCTAGGTTGCTAGTCATAAAACTTACTAGCATGCTTACAGGCGTGAAGTTGGGGTTGACTTACTGTTTGTCTGTGCCTGCAAATAGATCGCCATCAAACTCTTCCATATACAAGTGAAATGCTTGGTACTGAATTTATTCTTTTACTAGAGGCTCTTAAGGCTCTTAAACTTATCTGTCCTGCAGAAGTAATTTGTTAAACAATGCCATTTCAATTTAACAGCTTCAAGTATGTTCAGTCCTGCAAGTATTGGGCAGCCTAGGAAGACTACCCTGTCTCCTGCTCAGCTAGATCCTTTTTATACTCAGGGTGATTCCCTGACTTCAGAAGATCAGCTTGATGACACATGGGTAACTGTATTTGGGTAAGTTGATTTCGAAAGTATTAGAAAAAACATGGGTGAAGTCTTTGCAGCATATGGAAAGAAGTACTTGGACGTTGCTGTTGTCTGGCATTCCTAGGTTCTGCCGGAAATACAACTGTTGTTAAAGCCAGCAAATGCATATATTTTAGTGAATCACCTTAACTTAAGCTACATGTTAATTTTTAAGTTAAAAAGGCAGCAGTCTACCATTGAGTTGTATGGTGAAGTAAAAATGCCTAGAAGATAATATTCCTCAAGTCACTGCTTCTAAAATGGCATGAACACACTGATCTCTCTTGAATTTCTAAAAGCTATTCATAGGTTTGTATTTTAGCACCGTAATACTTAAACTACTCATTATAATTTTGGGGGTATTTTTTGTCTTTCAGATTTCCTCAAGCATCAGCTTCGTATATTCTTCTACAGTTCGCTCAGTATGGAAACATATTAAAGCATGTGGTATGTCTTAGTTTGAGACTTATTTCTGAAAACATTCTGGCTCATTCTTTAAAAGGTTAAATTTCACAATTTTATCTTAATCTCATACAGATGTCCAACACAGGAAACTGGATGCATGTTCGATATCAGTCTAAGCTTCAAGCCCGGAAAGCCTTAAGCAAAGATGGAAGAATTTTTGGTGAATCTATCATGATTGGCGTCAAGCCATGTATAGATAAAGTAAGTTAACCTGATTTTATTTAAATATAAGGCACTCTGCTTTTGGGCTTCCTTTTCATTTTCCCCGACTTCATTAATTTTTGCTTTTGAATTGCAAAGCATAGGTAGTTCAGTTATATAGGTATAGTCTATTATACCTTACATGAGTTTTTCTTAAGTATTTGACAAAATTTCCTGCTGAGAAGGAATATTATGGGCAATCTCTGTGCTCCTTGGAAGGTACAATGCACAGAATTATATTGCTGTACAAGATACAAAGTGAAACCATAACATAAGAGACAATTGAGATAAAAGTTTCTCAGACTGGAATTTGTAGCGTTTAGGGGCTGTGACAGATATCTGATGGGAGATTAAGACTGTTATTGCTCCTAATTGTCCTTTTTATGTGCCTGTTAAACTGAAAAGCCAGAATCAGATAATCTTAGTACATCAGACTGAAAATTCGTTCGCAAGACAGTCCTGATCCTATTCTCCCACCTGCCCCTACAAAAACATGTTCCTTTCTTGTAAGTAGTGGTTGGGGTAGGCATGGCTGTATTTCAGTCTAATTTTATCATGAGCTATTAGTTTCTAGGCATTGACAATGCCCTGACCATTAATTCTTGCAGCACTTTGCATTGGGTACTGTACATTAGCTTAAGCGAATGACAGTCATTCTTTTATAGTTCACAGATTATTTTTTTGGTCTCCTCTAAGGATAAGTGATGCTAAAGAGTAATGTAAGTTTTCAAATGTAAACCATTCTGAGAAGGCAGCCCTAGAAATTGAGCTTGCAATTACTTGAATTTTTCAGTTCAAAGCATTCCTTATACTGATTAAAATTCAGAAACAAATGTACTTCAGTGTCCCTTTCCTCTGTGGGTTTCTGATGATAGGGCTTCCAGTCTCTTCTTACCTTATTTACTATTTTGGTGTCCAGTTTGTGGCAATGACTGAATTGCCTATAAGCTGAAACTCTAATGATCTAAGACATGTAATTGTCAGGCATCTGATCTTTGTTGCTTTTGATTTCCCGTTATGTCTTTTGTGGATAGTGTCCACTTTCAAATATCAATAAATAAACCCATAATCATCAACCTGTATTTCTGGAGGCAAGAGAGATTTCTGGAGGCAAGAGAGATTTCTGGAGACTAATCCATTGAGGGTTTAGCATTAGCCTGTAAACCTCTTCCTTGCAATTGAAAACTAGATATGATGAATTGCACATCAGTGCTTAGGCTTCTAATTTAAATGTAGCAGTTAGTTCCATGGGCTCTCTTCTCTGAGCAGAGTGTCAGCTGCCACCCACACTGGACACGAATCCTATCCTGGATTTTGGATAGCTGTCTCTGGCCAGATGTGCTTCTGAATTTCTGCTGTCTTGAGGCTGGTTGAATGCTGTGCTCCACTGAGTCTAAATCCAACAAACCAGGCTGGTTGTCATTTCCCATCTTGTTTTCTTTGGGTTCTTGTGGAACTTGTCGTTCCCATCAAGTCACTTGCTTCCTCTTCCATTCTACATGCATTCCTTTCTAAACAAGCTTACAAAACGGAGCCTTTGGACTCCTTTTCTAGCATTTCCTAAGGGGACTGAGTGAAACTCCTTGGCAAGTTGAATCTGAGCAAAAAGCTGCAAGTTGGTAAAGGCTTGGAGACTGTCCTGTACGGATCAGGTAAAATATTTTAGATGTATTCAGAAAGAGGATGTTATGCTACTTAGTTCAACTGGGCCTGAAAAAGTTACTACTTGAAGTTTGTTGCAAGTTTTACAATTTATCTTCTCTATACTGTTTCAAACTTGGCTGACATTTAGTACATACAGTGAACAGATGACATGCTTCCACTACGTTGAAATGGCATAATCCAACATATAAACAACTGCAGTGAGGAAAATGCTTGGTGGTGAGGTGTACTTGTGTGCTCTATACTGACAGGCAATTTACCTGTGGTCTTTGCTTACTTTGAGATGTGAATGTATTTTATCAAACAATTCTAGATAATAGATAATTCTAGATAATAAAGGTTGAAACGCTGCTTTTTGGTATTCGTTTACATTGTATTAACCCTCTTTTTAAGAGTGTGATGGAAAACTTTGAAAGAAGCTCTACGTCCTCAATGTCTTCAGTTTTCACTCCACCTATGAAATCAGTCGGCACACCAGTACAACCTGCAAATAATACTACAAGGATTTCTACGATGAGACCTCTTGCAACAGCATATAAAGCTTCCACTAGTGACTATCAGGTATTTTAAGGGAAACAAAAGCATATGTTTTTGTGCTGTCTCCCCTTAGTTGTGTGAGGCTGTATACACATTAACTTCAGTGTGACTTTAGCCTTTATCTTCTCCTGTCATTTCCTTAAAGATGTGGTTCAAGTACAAACTCAGTCTGTTCAGTCTCTAAAATAGTAATAATAAAAAATAATAAATTAATGACTTGTCACTTTTCCAGAGCTTAAGGGCTTGTTTTGAAAATCTTTCAAACGTATTTTGTCAAAATATAGTAGCACTTAAGAAAAGAAAAGAAAAAAACCTGGTTACTATAAAAAGAATTAACTATATGTTGACTGATTCTCTTTATTTTCTCTCTTCCTCTTCCCCCTGCCTTCTAGGTGGTTTCTGACAGACAAACTCCTAGGAAAGATGAAAGTATTGTATCTAAAGCAATGGAATATGTGTTCGGCTGGTAATATGCAAGAGGAAGTAACACACTAAGTTGGTCAGGGTTTGAAATATGCTACTGGCATCTGTGGTTAGTTGTATAACTACTGGTGGCAGTATTTTAACATCTCACCTGTTATGCCTTCAGTTAATTCAGCAGACATGTAGCTTGCACTTTAAGTAGCGGCAATGTACACATGGTTTGAAAAACTGAGTAAGTGTAAATATAAGTGCTTTTTCCCCATTTGTGCTCTGATTGCATGATTGTAGAAAAAATATCAGCACTGACTTTTTTTTTTTTTCCCCCCCTGTGTAATTACTTTCTGTGAATTACTTCCCAGTAAGTTGGAAATGTTTAAAATGGCAGCTTTATTTACTGATGCCTCTAATTTTATTGGTTTTTTTTCTGGAAAGATGTTGGGCTACTTGCTGGAAGAACACTATGCACAGCTGGCTCCCAGGGACAGGGACTATTCTTAGTATATGCGGTTTTAATCTTTTTATTAGGATTCATTGCTGTTTTAGAGTTATCTCTGATATCATGTTCTAAATGTCATAGCAACCTTTTAACTCTTTGTTTTATTAATAAAGCTAAGTTAAGGGTTTTTTTCTTCGGTTGTATTTTAAACAAGTATGAGTTCTGTTAGGAAAAACTATTTGCAGTACTCTTAACTGTTAAGTATGATGCTGCCTAATGTTTATTAGTGTTATCAGCAGAGCAAATGCTGCTGATTTTTACTGAAGGTAGTACCAACTGGCGTTAAAACTAGCTAATGTTTAAATGTCGTCTCCATGGGTATTTTACAGCAGTGTGCACTTAACAGGTAACAAACTGCAGCATTCTAAGCTATCAAATGTTGAGTTGAAATAGCTGAATAGAAAAATGCGATGTGTCAGTGACCATAGCTGCTTTCGTTTCAAGACTCTTCTAAGAAATTCTCTAAGGTATTGGCTGAATGATGATTTTTTTTTTAAATTGAACTTCCCCCCCCTTTTGAAGTTTTCTGTTGGAGGTGAGCCTCTCAAGTAATCATGTGTGTCATGTAAGCTCATAGTCTTTGAGGTAAAGGTCTCTTTCATCTGGGAAGAAAGCAATTTTTTCTTCAATACTTGGGAAACTATATGCAACTATTACTTTTTTGATTTTGTGGCTGTTAGTGTGGGTCAACATCAGCATTTTAGTCTGGGTCAATAGTGTGTTGGTCAGGTGAATGTCCAGTCATACCCATTTCCATGCCTTGCTTCACACTGCAGTGTGGTCTCAAAGTTTTTCAAATGTACTTCTCTGATGAAATTAGATGGAAAGGTTAGTCTAGGGGCATGCCTAATGTCCCTTAGATGCTAATGGACATCCAGTTTACAGGATTAAGCTAGAGATAGTCCTGAGTAAAATCTCCAAAGCACTTAGTGAGAAGTCAAGTTTCTAACTCAGGGCACTTTGTGCTTCATTGTATGCTTTAGAAGTAACCTACCTGCAGGCAGATTGAGAGATTTTTTTTGAGATGCATTTTACTGTATTTGCTGGCTGATGCTAATCATCCATTTGCTTTTGATCAAAGGGAGCTGCTCAAACCTAATTAATACCTGCGTGTGTTTTCTCAGAACACATACGGCTTTTTCTTGGTGAAAAATGTTTGTCATGCAGATGACTTCAGAAAGAAAATAGGTAATTCAGCTAAATTCTTGTTTTACTATTTGCTTTGCAAAATACACTTCTGGTGCGCTTCAGACTTGTAATGATGTATATAGGATTTAGTTTAGTGAAGTGATGAAGAATAAGATTGAACTCGGATCAAGTAAGTCTGAAGCTGAATACATAAGGAAGGAGTTGGAGCCAAAGTCAATAGTTTGGCTGACCTATTTTACCAATAAGTACCAGATTTAAGACTGTGCTAAGTTGGGGGGGGGGGGCGGTCCCAGTTGTTTACCTTACTCTCTTGTTTCTCATAGCATTAGGAATGATTTTACTAATAGGTCATTGCAGCTTCCTGTAGAGTAAAAGCACTTGGGAGTAGCAGATATTGTTTACTTTGCTCTGGAGGTAGTAAATAGGAGGAAAAGACAGTTTAGAACATATAAATCTGTACTTCTGGACAGTATCATTAAGAAATTATCTTCATATGGCTTCTGCTGGTAAAGACTTCTGGTAAGACTTAATATATTGTCTTAGTGTTGTGCGCTAGTTAAACCCTGGTATCAATGATCTGGGCTTACTAAGTATGAGAACGTTACAGTCCCACTCTGAATAAACCATGGCACAGCTTTGTTGCAACATGTTCCTGATAATATTGTTATGAATTATATGAGTGTACAGGGGCCACGTGTGAAAGGGCAGAGGGTATTGAGAAGTACATTTGTGAAGAATCTCTGAAACACTTGGAAGGTCTTCAAGTAAACTTTTTCAAGGCTAGCAACTGTTGTTAGGTAGCATGGCATTTAAAAATCCAATTCTTCCTGTTTGTTAACAATGTACTTGCTGCTTTGCAATAAGGAAGGATTCTTTTTTAGCTGTAGCTAGATTTGATTTACATTAAAACCAAAGTTACAGACTTCAGCTAGTGATGTGTAACATACGAATGAAACTCAGTTCTGGTTTCAGTTGTATGGGGTTTCTTGTAAGACTGCCAACTACATTTTTCATAGGATTATGGCTTCAGTTTAAAATAAAACTGTCATGAATACTTATTTTCTGTTGTCTGCCTCAATCACAAGCATGTTACTCAGGGATCTAATTCACTTCTCTTAGTATGTAGATCGGCACAGTTTTAAATTCTAGAAGGATTTGTTATATTGTTTCAATGGTAATTTCACTACAATTTTAACAGATTTTTTTTTTTGTAAAGACTTTTATAACTTGGAGATAATGTTTATTTTTGTCCTCTTTCCCTCCCACCCCTCCTCAATTTAGCTTTCTAGTAACTTTCAAAGTGAGTGATATTTATTTGGATAATCCATGCACACTAACATAAAATGGAGACCAAATGTTAGAATACACCATGTCTGCCTCTCATTTCAAGTTGTAGGCATCTACCTCCACTGTGTGGCAGTTCTGAAGAACTTTAATGAGAGGTTTAACTGATATTGAACGGAATATGATATCTTAGTTTACTTTAGTTAGGAAGTGCATAAACAGTACTGTGAGAAAATAGCAGTGCTGAAATGTCTTAGTTGAAGTGCTTTAGTAATAAAAGAAGAAAGGACAAAGATGAGTTTACTAAATATCTTGATTTGGGAGTAATTCAGATTTCTAAATATTGCTTTAATGAAATAGTTCTTAAACTTTATTTAAAATCTTACCAGCGTTCACTCGTCTCCATTTTGAGATGGATAAATTGACCAAATGATATTTTAGCAGAATATACCACAAAATCCATTTTATATGAACATAATTGGCCTTTTTTCTGATAGTCTGAGTACATGTGGAAAAATACAAGACTTGCATCAGTTTTGTTCAATTTGACTGTAGGTGACTAGACCACAGATGAGTCTGCAAAAATGTACTGCTTAACTATGTTTAGAAATAGTAAGCTGCTCAGTTGTTAAGTGAGTGAAAACAAAATAAACTGGCTTACAAACAACTTGGAATCAGAAGTTGGTTTACTGAATTGCAGACTTCAGGTGAGAAGGCTTTGGAAAAAACATTCTAGACCTCTAGTAAAAACATCAGTCCTCAGGCAGCTTCATGGCTTTTGGTAACGCTGCCTTTTTTAATTGCTTGCACAGGAATAAAAGGTGTTCTTTTGATGTGGTGTGTCTCTCGATAAGTATCAAAGTGCAAACAGAACTGACTGTCAAACATCTGTTGGTGTTTATAAATGAGACTTCAGCTGGGGAAGTTACCTTTAAAAATTAATGCATAATTAATAACTTTGTAAAATGTTTTTGATCTCCTATTAAGGAATCCTTTGACTCAAGTATGTTTGTGTAATGCATATAAACTGTGCTTCTATCACCAAAGTCATATTTTCAACTTTTCTGGAAGTAAAACTCCTGTTGAAATCAAGAGCATGTCTGAGAAGGTGTAAATTCTTATGTCCTACATAATGTCATCAAATATCTTGATTCTTCAAGTTCTTCAGTTTTGTAAGTGAACTTTCAGCTTAAATAAAGAGTTTATTGCTGATGCAAACAGGTGCAGTTAAAGTGAGACCAAAATTCTGGTCTCTATAGATGAAATGCTGTTTTTTGTTCATTACAGTCCTTTTGTGTGTGAAGTTGGAGACTCTATTCTGATTAGAAACAGCATGAAAGTAAGGAATTGTTTTGAACAGTTGTCTTATTTTGCTCAATTGTTTATTGCATCAGATTTTGGTATAGTTTACTGCAGAAATCAGTCTATGAACATTATCTTTCGTTGTAGGGATGAATTGAATTTTCAGTATGAAGAATAGAGAAATTTTCAATGATTTTTTTTTCCTTTCTATTGTGTATGTCAGCCACCTAATTAGCATCTTGTTTAGCTGCCTTTGGAGCCCTGTGTTCTGTGAGAATCTGTCCCTTGTTGCAGAATTAAGTTCCAAAAAATGCTGTTTTCTTTTTCAAGGATCTTTCCAACCCCCTGGTGTTAAGAAGGTAACCTTGAATACATGAAGCAAGGATAACCTGACAAATGGATGTCTGTGGAGATCTTGGAAATTATAGTTCTGTAGTGTGGATTATCCAGTTGTTATTAATAGACTATTTGTTTTGAAACATGAAGATGGTCCAAAATTGGTTATCAGATAAAGTGCTGTAGCTGAATATTTTAGTTGGAACCCTGACTGGGGGAGTTTTTTTGAGTGCTAGTATGCTAACTGGTGGTTGTTCTTTTGCCAAAGCTCCTGTTTCCTCCTGGCAACTAAACGTATAGCTGGCTTGAAAGAATCATGGTTGCAACACTGGCTGTCATGACCTAAAGCACTGTAAAATGAGTTTATTAAGCTGTTTAGATCTTTTAATACAGTAATAACATACATTATTAATTCAACTAGTGTTAGTTTCCAGCTCAAAAATGCTCAGCAATCCATACTGCAACAGAAGTCAGACCTTGCTTCCATAAAGTCATAAAACTGTAATGAAACTTCCTCTTTATTTAAAAAAAAAAGTCTTTGCTGCAAAGTCACCAACTTTTCTTGCACAACGTGCTTTCTCAACTGGCAAGTACTTTGACTTACTGGGCTTTCTCACTGAGTGCTCTTAGCTCTCTTTTCGAAGTTTGCAAGTTTAATTTGTTTACTTTGTAGGATTGTATCAGTGGATAAGATCATGCTGCTGACTTTGAAGTTGAGTGAAGACCTGGAATATTTGCCAAGCATGCAATATAATAGCATGTAGTATCACATTTCAATAGATGAAATACAGTTAAAATTGTCCATCATAGGATACTATAATGGACTATGGATTTTTAGGTGCCACAGTTTCTCTTCTTTGTAATTGAATTGTGCTCGTGAACATATGAAAATGTTCGTTTGCAGATTGAAGGTCATAAAGTAAAAATTGCATAGAGGTCAACCTTATATACAGTCTAGAGAACAGTTTAATATTAATTACATTATTTTTTCCAGATGACTACATTAACAGTGGAGCTTGCATATACTATTCAATAGTATAGGTTTTGTTCTTGCTAATGGTAAATTGGAGAAAAAAAAAGACATTGTTATTCCTATGCGCTTAGACTTGCCAGCTTTCCAGTTTCTAGCAAATGCAATGGTTCTTTAGAATGAGAAGTATCAAACAGCTTTCCCTGTAAATGGCAGGAATGGAATAGGATGAATGTACGTCTTAAAGGCTTAAAGCATCTTCCTAAAAATTAATCTAATGTTGTTCATGATACTTGCATAATTAAGAATTTAAAAGGTACTTTTAATTATTTTGTTATGGAGACAGCTAGCCTAATAGATATACAATGATGTGTCTTTTAAATACCTCCAGGGATGAAGACTCAACCACTTCCCTGGGCAGCCTGTTCCAATGCTTGACCACCCTCTTGGTGAAGAAGTCTTTCCTAATATCCAACCTAAACCTCCCCTGGTGCAGCTTGAGGCCGTTTCCTCTCATCCTATCGCTTGTTACTAGGGGGAAGAGACAGACCCCCACCTTGGTACAACCTCCTTTCAGGTAGTTGTAGAGAGCAATAAGGTCTCTCCTTAGCCTCCTCTTCTCCAGGCTAAACAACCCCAGCTCCCTCAGCTGCTCCTCATAAGACTTGTGCTCCAGACCCTTCACCAGCTTCATTGCCCTTCTTTGGACACGCTCCAGCCCCTCCATGTCCTTCTTGTAGTGAGGGGCCCAAAACTGAACACAGTACTCTTGAGGACATGGTTTAGTGGTGGACCTGGCAGCGATAGGTTAAAGGTTGGACTCGATGATCCTACGGGTCTTTTCCAACCTTAACGATTCTATGATTCTATGATTAGTATTTTAATGGAGCAGGTGATGGCAATGACTATTTTCAGCTTTGACCATTTAGTCCTTACTGAGCTGCTTACTAGTCAAGTCTTGAAATATTTTTTTCCAGCTCTATATAGAGTTGCCACTGGAAAAGGTCCTGAAAGATATACAATCATAGAATATCTCGAGTTGGAAGTGACCCATAAGGATCATAGAGACCAACTCCCGGCACTACAACTATGGCACTAATACATGTAATAACTTATTACTAGTCACAGTACTGTGGTGGCAGCTGGCATTCTGTGCCTCAGGAGATGAAAACAAGTTTATTTGGATGAATTAAAGCTGTAATAGCATATCAAAATGTGATATAGGAGCGGCTGCATAGCTGCTTTATTTCTGGAAGACTTTTGTGGTGTCTGACTCTAGGTGTATAGTGAACCTTGAGAAATGTTATGTGTGTATACCAGATATTCAGGGTATCATCGATGGAATACATAACGTGACAAAGACCAGGGCAAATATAATTATTTAAAAACGAGTAACAAAATTTGTAAGGCATGAACAATAGTCTGAAAAAATGACTGGGAAACTTTTCTATTGTACAAATATTTACTATCAAACTACTGTAAAATTCAACAAGTATTGGAAGCTTATATTCTGATATCTTCTGCCATTACAGATGTTTGAAAAGCTTAAAACTCTGACTTAAATTTAACTTTGACACACAACTATAACAATGGTGCATTTATCTCTGAACCCTAACACCTTGCATGAAAAAACTGAGGTTACATAAATGTCATTTGCTTTCAGACTTACCACAACATAGAGTAAGAAATACGGTTTAGTAGCGTTTTCTCAGTATTATTCGTCTGCCCTTTTTTTTGTGCAATTAAAGTAGCATGACAAAATTGCCACCTCTGTTTCTGAAAAAAACTGCCACCTCTGCACTGTGTTAAGTGGGAAGCACATGAAATATAGTCGACATAGCAATGCTGTAAATGCTTGTAGTGAAAGAAACGCAGTGTTTCCTCTACCTAGCATGTTTTTGATTGGCATTCTGTGCCAGGTCTTTATTTGCTGGATGAAAGATTGCTTTTTAACAACTAGTAATGGTTTTGTGGGTATCATTCTATGACCATCTGGAATTGCTGACATTTGAGTCCCTGTAGGATGGACTGGGAACAACTATGCACATAGTTTGTATGAACTCTTTGGGCTGGAAAAAAATTCTGTGTAGGGACTTGATTCCACAATCTCTGTGTTGGGTTCCGTTACACTTTTCTGTCTCCTCTCTCAAAAATTCTGCATTGTGAATTGGGAGAGGTTGGTTCCACTGAAAGATGTGCTAGCTTTGTTATATAACAGAAAGAAATGAGATCATGCCAGCTGTTGTTTAGACATAAAAACACTATTTCTCTCCTAAAGAGATACACCGAAGCTCTACAAGCTTCCTTGCAGCAGTATTGCTGCACCAGTATTTTAGCATACTGAAATTTGAGCTACCAGTGTAAATAACATCTGGCAGTTACTATGTTAGCTTCAGGTCAAATATTACTGAACATGATGGTGCTCCCCATAAGATTATGGGTTTTTCCTGTAATTCTATATGTATAAATGCTATATTGTGGTAAACTTGTACAATAATTTATGGATGTAATTTAAAAGATTTTTTTTTATAATACGTGCAAGGCAGAAAAAACTGAAGATGTAGTTTGATGGTAGGAAGGAGTTCTTGAAGATATTATTAAAAACCTGAGGAACAGTACCACAAAAATTAGTCAATAGGAGTAGAAAACTGTTATTCTTTAAAAAAAAAAAAAACAAAACCCAAAACAAAAAACCAAACACCAACTTAAAAAGCCCAAACCCAAAAAACCCCACCAAACCCCAAAACTTATTTATTGCAAGTAGTGTATATAGACTTTGATTTTTGCATAGTACTGATCATTGACCACATCGTTTACTGTTAACTGCATTTGAAATTCCAGTCACAGAGTATATTGTAATTGTTCTCTGAAGCCACTAAGAGCCAAAAAATCATTTTACTTCAACTCTAAATCTAATTATTCTTTTCTGAAGTCTTACAATATTATATTTCATATTCTGTGTTTTTAATACTAAGAATGTTTTCTCAAACTTTTGTCTCCTAAAGTCAGTGGGAATCTTAAAGTTGAAATCTCCAGCTGTGCAATGACAGAACTTAAATAGCTGGTGAGTTTGACAGTGTGTTAAATGAATTGTGGGGATTTTTTATTACTTTAATAACCTCATACAAACAAATGTACTAATGACATCAAAGAAAATTCAGTAAAAGCAGGGTAAACTTTTTGTGCAGCTCACAAGCTAACAGAAGGTCTCAAATTTTCAGCACTACCTCTTAAGTTATCTTAACATTTGCATGAAATGTTGTTTTTTGGTTTTTGTGTTTTGTTTGTTGTTTCTTTTTTGCAACAGTAGCCCAGCACTCTTAGAGCTAATGGTGTACATTTTCTTTGTGTTCAGTAAGACAAAGAGAATATAAAATCTCTTTCGAAGAGGAAAAGAAACTAATATGGCTCACTGCAGCAAATTCAACAGCAGCCTGATCTGACATATTAGGTCAGAGTGCCTAGACAGGATTTAGTTTCACATATATTGGGATTAAATATGAACACCTTTTCCTACAGCTAGTTGCAAAATAGAAGAGTGTCTGTTATTAACCTGCATGTTGTTATTGTGAATGGTTGATCATTATTCCCTCTTGATCACAATTTTCTATCTTATCCATTATTTTTATCCAACAGTTTTCTTCCCAATTTATTGCATGCTCAAGTTCAAAAGAAATAGTTTTGTTTTCTGTGGGATACAAATAAATGTTCTGCAGTGGAAAACGTTGCCCACCATTGCACTGCCTTTATCCCTTTCTTAAGGGTACTTCAGTGGGCATATAAAGCCTTTTCCTTTTGTGTTGTGTCAGTATTCAGAGATCATATCTTTTCTCATTATATCTTAGGTTGACCTTGGCACAGCAGGAAAAGCCTTTCTCAATATAAGGAGCCATCAATACCTGGCAAATTGTATGATAAACCAGTGAATTCTTTTTATATGTTTTTAACTGCCAAAATTCTAGGCAGGGGAAAAGTTGCATGATATTTACCGTTCAGGGAGAAAAGGTATGGGAGTAGTAAATCATTTAAAACACTATGGCCTAGAAGCTTTAGTTTAGTATAAAAGCATATGTTTCCAGACTTTTACTGTTATGTGGAAAGGATCTTGATCTTGCAGGAGGATCTCTGTCTAGAACCCAGGGATCTCCTCTCTTATTTGCTGAAGATTGTCTTTACCAAAATACCCAGAATCTTCTGGTAGCTTAAATGTCTCAAATCCTGCATGGATGTCTGGGACCTGGAACACAGAACTACTTGTTCTGGCACCTGTGCTCTTGTACTGGTTTTAGACTCCCATTCTTGTCATAGTGCCTTTTGCAAGTACTACATAGACACTTTGGAAGAAGTAGGTACTGCTCTACGGAACTTAAAACCTGGAAATGTGAGATTGATGGAAATTGGGATCTTCATTTTATAGATAAGGAAACTGATGAACTGAAAGATTAAATGCCTGATTCCAGGGTTACACAGTAGATGTGGAGCAGCAGAACACGTGTAGACCAGAGTCTGGTTTTGCACTGTGTTAGAAGAATTCTTCACTTCCTCCTAATGTCACTGTGAGGCTAGCAAATTCTTTTTTTAAGAAAACTTAGTGTTGGTAGCTTCTCCTAGAAAACTGGTTAAGGCGGTATTAGTGCACCTTTTCTTTTGCTGCATAAACATACAGAGATGGAAATGCCTGCTTCTCCCCCTCCCCTGCTTTTGTGTTTGCTCTGTGTTTGCAAACAGGAAGCCAAGTTTGTTGAGAGGGGTAGAAATAATGCCCTCATGTACTACTTTACCTTGTCATCTTAAAATGCTATAGCACCTTTTATCAGCTAAAAATCAAGAGCGGTGCAGAAGTGTTGCCACTGCAATGCAGCTGTTTTTGTGGAATAATAGCGAAGAAGAGAATAGAAATAGCAAAGGGGGGGCTGCTGTGTCACAGAGAAGTATCAAATATTACGTACGTGAAGGTTAAGTCCTACTCTCGTGTAGAAACAATAGAAATCTCTCAATAACAGAGAACAAAGAAGTCTTGTGTTACATAAAGGAGAGAGGAGAAAATACTCCCATATCTGAAGTATTAACTGCATAATACAGCCCCTGTAAGTGAGGGGAACGAAGGCTTGGGTTTTCTTCTGCCAGCAGAGGCCCTGTCACCTTGAGATTTAAATGCCCAAGCTACCCTACAAAACTGATATATATCCCAATATTTGCATAAAAGATTTATTAATTTTTTGAAAGCATAAGTTTGGTAGGAGTGTTTTGGTGGATTGAGATTTCGGTGACAAATAGGAGTGATACATCAAGTTTTCCATTCTTCCTTTTTTCCTCAGTTTTTAATAATCTGTATGAATTACTGCGTGTATTTTCTTCCCAATGGTAAGGAGCGTAAGCTTAAAATTAGCATCTTGGCAGTAGGAAAGAATGTATCTTCTGTATAGCCTGTACAAAAGCGTATGTGTGTATCACAGGCTTTGCAGGCCTTGACCTCTGGAGAGGCCACATGGATTTGGAAGTTGGCAGAGAAGATTGCAAACAGTAGAGAGCTCACGACCTGATGTTTTGAAGCAGTGCAAGAGACTGTCTCAGGTATTGATCCAAATGTGTCTAATTGCGATCTTAAAAGTGACTGCTGCAGCTAAGACTTTTGCTAGATTTCATGTTGATCTCCCTACTGGCAGCTTGGTTTTGGGCAAAGACTCCTGCAGAAGATTCCCAGATGAGCAAGAACTTTGTGAAATATAAAAAGGACACTAAGGCTTGAGGCACCACTGCTGTTTGGGGTAGTGTGGCCAGCTGAGCGCCTACACTTGCGCATTTTCCCCTTGGCATTTTCTGGTCAGACACATTAGTCTTGCTCCTACCCGCTAGAAATACGAGGGAGAAAAGGATGTTACTTTGTGTCTGACAGTGACTTCAAAAAAGTCTGATTCACTGTACTCTAAAATTACTGTATTGAGTTCAAGATTTAGGACCTATTAATAGCAGTGACATCAGATTGATTTTTGGACTGCAGGTCCTATATCATTTAGAAGAGATAAAGAATTGAATCAAATAACTGAAACTCTCGTGTTTAAAAAAAAATTTAAAAATTGGAAATAGATTGCTGTGGGAATGATAATTAGGATATCTGCTGTTGTGTTGAAACAAACTAACTTTTTACAAAATTGAGTTATCTAAACTGTTTGTGCATCTACCCTATCTACATCTATAGTGTGATCAGTTTAGTGATGTCATTTAGATTTATATTTCCTTTCATCAGATGTTGGCAGTGTAAGCTCTTGTTTTGCTTCTGTATCACCATGAGGGCACACGGTACCTAGTTCTTCAATGGACTGAGTACTTTCACATGGTAACTCCTTGGGTAAGTGTGTTACAGTAAACAAAAAACCCGAAAGCAGAGCAACAGAGAGGTTATTTTATGTTGGTTTACAAATTCTATGTCAAGCTGACTTAAAAGAAAGGATTGATAGGATAGGAAAGGAAAGGATTGATAGAATAGATATGAAATTGTCATTCATCCACATGTAGGTGTTTATGCCCTGCTTTATGTCCTAAGAAAACTTAGAGCAAAAGAACCAAAGCAAATGGAAGAGAAAGTTATAAAAGAGGAAGAAGGTGGCACTGGAACCATTGTGATTCACAAGGAAGTCTGTCATGGGGAGACAGCAAACTGTCCACCCAGCACTGTTTCAGTTATGTCCACTGATTGTTTCTGGTTATTAAAAGGGAGTGTTCTTGTGTCTTGCTATGTAAATTCATTGAGGGTTTTCTTCTAATATATTCTTTATTAATAAAATGTTTGGGGTATTTTATACCCTAATACTGTTGAAATGAAATGTTGAGTACTGCTCAACTGTTTCTTTATTTCCTGTTTAAATATATACTGTAGAACAGCCTCACAACAGTCCTGGATAATGCTGTTCCTTGGCAATGATCAGTTCAGGTTAATCTTCAGCTAGTCTGAGGATGAGGTCCCAATTCAAGGAAGGAATATGTAAGTTCTTATGATATCTCCATTTAGCAAATTATTCAGGGATATATTCCATCCACAAGCCATGTACTTAAATAGTGTTGCCTTAAGCATAGGCTTCACAGGAAGCCTAGTGCTTAGGTTTTGCATCAGTACCTTGCTGAATAGAAAAAAACAATGAAAATCAGAAATATGTTAAAAACTGAAATATAATTGTTTGGTAAGAAGAAAATACATACAAATATTTTCTAATTCTTTCATTTGTACTTACATGCATTTGTGCAAAACTTACCTGTTTTGTAGTTTTCAGGTGTGAAAGTATGTTTGCAAAATAATGTACACAAAGCGGAGATCTGATTGCAGCCTTTAGTGAAAATTAGCAGAAAGATAGTGTTTTAAGTTGAAATTCAAGGGTTTTCTTTTTGCAATCTGAATGTGAGGTGACAAAGACCAAAACCTGTTTTTGTTGTTACTTAAGCAATGTTATGACAATACCTAACCTGTATAGAACAGGATATGTTCTCAAGGTAATACTTCTTAAAATGCATCCTGCAACAGTTTAAACGAAGCAAGGTTAGACTGGAAGTAAACTCTATTCTATCATTAGCTCTTTATGGTTCATTAGTTTTAAATTTTGGATTTGGAGTGCCACCTGGGTAAGAATGCATTGGATTATTTTCTGCAGTGCTGTCTATCTTGATATACTGCTGACTCTGTTATTCTTGCATCTAATGTATTCAAGTTGGCATGAACGTGAAAGACATAATTCTCATTACATGTGCTAAGCCAGGCAGCGAGGGAAACAAGCTTGACTAAATGCTTGGATTTCAACCAATGGTGCAGCAAACTAATGTTGGTTCTGAAAATGAAAACTGTTACTGTATATTCATCAGCTGGAAACACTGTGAGCTTTAAGAATCACAATTTAAAAAAAGAAACTGAGAACAGCATTTGGCAAGTTAACCCTCTTCAGTTTAAAAGCATCAGAATGAAAATTCCTGTGAATAATAAAGGTCCTTGTTATTAGTAACAATTGCTGATTTTTATGCTGAAGGACGTATTGTGTGGCACTTTTATTTTGAGTTGATGCACTCCTTGGCAGCAGCAGACAATAAAAATGGATAGAAATTTTCAGTACCAGTAGCTGCTTCAAGAACTCTTGGAGGTCAGTTTTTCAGAATATGCTTTAAAGCTAAGACAGTTGCATCAGCAGAGTTCCAATTGTCCTTGAGAGCTTGATACCAACTTTGAACTCCTTGCTTTCACTGCAGTGTGTAATTGTCCCGCTGTGTTTGTGGGCTGGCAGTACTCTTAGAGCACTGCCCTGCTCTTGGAAACAAGCTATTCCCACTTAGGCAGCTCAGTTTCTTCTATAGCTTAAAAGCATTTTTATCTATTTTTTCTTTTCCAAATACCTACAGAGTGCATGGCTATTTATTAGCATGTGTGACAGCTTAAATGGCTCTTGTCAACATTTACCCATTTAGAAAAGTGGCAGTCTTCATTTGTGATGCTGTAACGAAAATGATCTCTCAAGAAAAGTCTCATGTGTTTCTTAAAATATAAAGTGATATCTCTAAAATGTATTCTGTGAGGTTGAAACCAATTCAAAGAATAATTTGTGATCTATAACAGATCAATATGGAATACAATGTTAGCATTTTTTCAATTTATCTTTGGAAGACCAACTTTTTCTTGTGCTTATCGGCAAAGTTATGGCCCCACACAATTCCTAGTGGTTATAATACTGTTTCACAAAAGTAGTCATGATATGGGGTAAAGGCAATAGCATTATAGACAGTAAAATATGTCAAATGTAAAATGAAGAGAAAGAGAAAAAATAAAAGGGGTTTTCATTTCCAGCAGTTCCAGCAATATTTATTTCCTGGAATACTGGCTTTTCTCAAACTCTTGCATGTTTTTTAAATAGAGCAAGAAATTCTGCCACCACCGGAGCTGATAATTGGTAAAACAGACTCCTATGAGATCAGGATTTGACCCTTAGAGTCCTCATACACTGCTGACTGTGCTCTATGGGGAAATAGAATCTGCAGACTCTAAAAGTAGAGATTTGCCATTGTTCTTGCTAAATAGCTTTGTGAATAACTACCTAAATCCAGGATGGATTCAAGATCATAGTGTTCAGTAAAATGGGGCAGGGGGGAAGTGAATGGATCTGTTTCCAGAGTATGTGATATGAAGCTTTATTTGGGAAACATACAGAGAAAATCATGCTGTGTGACAATCGTGCTTCCATAGTTGGAAAGCATATAAAATAAGTAGTTGTGACTCAAAGCAAGTTAACAGGCAGCCTATTCATGAAGAACATAGCCTCTGTGTGTGTCTCCCTCTTTCTGTAACAGCAGCCACCTCTTAGTTATGTATGTGCAACTGCAAGGAGCTCAGTATTTCCTAGACATAAGTAATTTTTTTGGTAAAAGTTTAAGCATGAAAAAGGATTACTTGAACAAACTTTTATCCATGTGCTTTAATGTATACCTGTTTGCTATGTGTAGGTGAAATCAGCCTCAAACCTATTCAATTTTTTTCTCTTGCTATTCTTTTACTCAACAATACAACTTCAAGCTTTTTATAGCTAATTCCAGAGCAGAGAAATACTTCGCTTAAATGGAGGGAGAGCATGCATGCTTAATAGAGTATCTGTCTTCTTGAAGCAGATAGAGCAATTAAAATTATTTAATCATTATAATTTATGTGCATAATTACACGCACAATATGTGTATAATTTATGTGTAGACAAGGGGGGGAAAAATCCCTTTACTAGGGAAGTAGGACTTAAAAATTGAGATGTGAGCTATCAAGATGTGAGAGATGACTGCAAATTCTAATTTCATACTTTCCCTTTTCATATTAATTGTTGCTATTTTATGAGCCTGTTTCTTGTGGAAGGGTTAGTCGTAACCCAAAACTCTGTTTTGAGAAGAAACCTGAAAGCTAGAGTGGAAGTATTATGGACTATGTAGCGAAAGAATTTGAAGTGTTCTGTCTATATGGTACATCTTACCATATATCTTATCTTCCTAGCACAATGGGGTTTACTTGATTTTCTTTTTTCTCATTTATTTGCGAAAACTCAATGATGTCATTCCTGATTGCTGTAATAGTAGTTTAGGGTTAACAGTTTACCAACCACATACATAAATCCGTGAAATCAAAAGGTCTTGTCTTATGGCTCTGTAAGGGTGTTCCTATCCTGGAAGTTTCTAGACTCAACTAGAAACACTACTGATATAAAACTTTCATGGAACTCCATAAATTGTCCTGTAAGCCTTTATTAAACTGGAGAAAAAGGTGACCTACTTCATGAATAAAAATGGACCATACTTAGCAGCCTGGAAACAGGTCAAAGAAAGCTATAGCTGTTGTTTTCAACCATATTAAAATACTGCCCTTCAGCACTTCTTTATGCTAGCATGTAGCCCAGAATTACAGCAGTGTAACATCTTTTATCCTATCCCATGCCTTTTTTTCTTTCTTAGGTTTGGTGTCTGCTTCTGAAACAACTATTCCATTTTCCAGGGTCTTTCAAACAATGCAAAAATATATTGTAGGTAAGCTGATATTCAAGAGGTAAATGTCTTTAATTTCCAAAATGACTTGTCTTTAGGTCGAGATTGTGGGCTATGAAGAATGTTATTTATGTGCTTCTTTGCTTTTGAGTAACTTTGTTTTAAAAAAGGGTAATTGTTTTTGTTGTAGTTGTTTTCTAAAGGACATTGACATCCCAGAGTAGCTGTCTTAGGTTTAATGAATATATATATACACACACAACCAGACTGCAGACATATTTTAGCCTTTATCTATGGTAACAGTAAACAGTTAATATGTGGTATGTTAAGACCTAAATTAGTCTTTTGTGCCACTGGAATTTTTGGCTTTAATGAAACATCGATTCACTTGGCATTTTTATTAACAGCCACTGTTTTTCTTTATCTCTAATGAAGCAAAATCTTACAGGGCTGCACTTTCCTACCTCTTTTCCCCCTACTATTTTTGGGGTGTCATAGTGGCTTTGAAAACCAATTTACCTCACATCCCACTTCTACTGTCAGCTTGACTAAAAATGGCTTAATTATGTACAGAAACATAATAAATGCACAAGTGAATAGAAAATCATGTTAAAGAACATGCGGATTACAGTAGAAAGTAAGGCAACTGGGTGAGCAGAGGCTGTTGTCACAGCTATAAGAACAGCTGTATTCAGATGTTTATAGTTGTAGTTTTGGTACTTTAACTCTGTCTTGGGGGGAAAAAAGTGAATTCCAAGATGAATAAATACATTATTCTGTCTCCTAGTCAGAATACCTCTGTCAGGGTACCTCTGTTGCATTTTGAGATGTATTTGGTAGGGATGACCTTGCAGAACTGTTCACTCTCAGATTGGAGTTTGTGTCACTATTTTGTATGGCACTAACAGTAGTAAATTGGTTATGTAGTTCCTAAGTTTCTTGCTGTTATAGGTGAAAGAAACTTGTATGCATTGTAGGCTTGAGAAAGTTATAGAGCAATACAGTTTTTTAGAGGAGTTAATTTTCTGCTTTGGTAGAAAAGGATCAAAGAAACTGTATAAAAGACAACCTATCCGTATGCTTTTACATATGGCATTGTCCTGGTTTCAGCTAGGATAGAGTTAATTTTCTTCCTAGTAGCTGGTATAGTGCTCTGTTTTGGATTTAGTATGAGAATAATGTTGATAACACGCTGATGTTTCAGTTGTTGCTAAGTAGTGCTTACACCAGTCAAGGACTTTTCAGCTTCCCATGCTCTGCCAGGTGCACAAGAAGCTGGGAGGGAGCACAGCCAGGACAGCTGACCCAGACTGGCCACAGGGCTGTTCCATACCATATGACATCAGGCTCAGTATATAAACTGGGGGAAGAAGAAGGAAGGGTGGGATGTTTGGTGTGATGGCGTTTGTCTTCCCAAGTAACCCTAATCTGTGATGGAGCCCTGCTTTCCTGGGGATGGCTGAATACCCGCCTGCCGATGGGAAGTAGTGAATGAATTCTTTGCTTTGCTTGTGCACACGGCTTTTGTTTTACCTGTTAAACTGTCTTTATTTCAACCCACGAGTTTTCTCACTTATACTCTTCCAATTCTCTCCCCCATCCCATGGGTGGGGAGTGAGTAAGCGGCTGTGTGGTGCTTGGTTGCTGGCTGGGGTTAAACTACAACAGGCATGCTAAAGATAATAGTATAATATTATAGTATAAATATAGTATAGGATAATGGGAAAGCAGACCAGATGAAATTAATATTTTCATCTGTGCTGCTCAAGGCAGCTCCATTGCATTGGATGGAATTATGATAACTTAAAATAAATAATGCTTACCTTTGAGGTGCTTCTTGAAAATGTGACGAGCTTGTCAGAAAAGCTGTAGGGAGAAGTGTGAAAACTAGAAATAGGAACTAAACATGGCTGGCTACAGCACCTCTGCAGGGGCCCAGTGAACAATATGGATTTATTTACAATGGAGGAAAGAAGTCCCTTAGCTTTTGCCCTAGGACTTTGCTTTAGGGTCTGATTCTGTAAAATTCAGAGTAACTTCTAGTAGTGCTAACAAAACTTATCTCCTGCATGAAGTCTGTGTCTGAATCGCCTTTTGAGAATTTCCAGAAATAGTTCAGCAGCTTTTGCTCTGAATCCTAAAATAATCAGCCTCCTTCCTCCTTGTGTTTGAGAAGGAATTAAAGGTTTAGCTGGGTTCTTATGAATGTTACTGATCCTTGCACTGCACTGTGATTACTCTTTTGCTGCTGTGTTTGCCAATGATAGGATACTTAAACTTCAGAAATGTAGTGCTAATGACCTTCAGGATGCTTTTCCTTGACCCTGTCATGAAATAAGCATTTGCTGTGTAGCAGACCAAAGATATTGAGCATTGCTAAAGATTAGTCAGTGTGCTGCCGAACTCACCTGATCTTTGTGTATAATGTGTTTGCCTGTTTTTACGAATACTGTACCCTGAAGAGCTGTGAACACAAAACAATCAAGTTACAACAGAGTATCTGAGCTCAACAGCTGTAAGCACTCACATGTTTGAGAAGACCAAAACCTTGCAGTGATAGATGCCAGGAATTATGAGGTGCTAAACTGATAGAAGTAAAGTCATACTTGTGTGACTATTGCTTATAGAGTAAAATTCTCATTTTGTGGCAATATGAGCAACAAAACTGAGCTTGTCATGGTGAAGTGCCTTTAGTCTTGGATCACTAGTAAAGAGCAGAGGATATGGTCCATATAACCAGTTCAGTCAGTGTTGTGTCAGAATATCAAGGGTTAACAAGAATGGCAAAGCTGTATAGATGTTTTTCACAATAAAGATGCAACTCACACTGTGTAGTTTCTGTCCAGTTAATCTGGAGGATAATAACAAACTCCAGCTACAGCAAACTTGGAATTTATTTGGAGTGGTGGTAGAAGCAATCCCGTAGCCATTCTTTTCAAAGCTCATTTTCCCATCTTATGTGAACAAACATCTAAATGCTTGTTCTGCAGAAGCATGGGTGCAGAAAACAGGCAGACAGATTTTAATTAAACTTTATTAAATTTTTAAATAGATGAGTACTATAAGGCATTCTTTTTACAGTTTGACATCAAGTGATCTCCTGATATTTCCAGGTTAGGAGTAACTAGTTTATAATAAGGCCAGGAAAAACAATCAGCTTTAAAATTGAGGGTATCTAGTCTTTCATTCGCTGTACTACCTACTGTTTGATGAAGATTAATCAATTCACCCCATGTTCTGTGCTGCACGTATAGAGGCTATGAAAGCCTCTTAATCTAAGTCTAAAATACTCTTGCTATTACTGCAATTGAAACTGCTGTGACCTGTCACCATGTAGATGCACTAGACTCATTTTTTTTCGCTCTATAACATCTGTAGCTTTCCCATTAGCTAAACTGGCCAAATGGTTTGTGGTGTTAATTTGCTTAGTAAGGACTCTGTGTAGTGTGCGAAGATTGAGTGAACTCCCTTTCCATGGATACTTTCCCACCAGTCTATACGGGAACTGGGGGCTGGGAGGGTATTGGGCATGTGTAGGGATGGCAGGATTAGTCATGTATAGGGATAGCAGTTTGAGAAAGAGATTAAAGCACCGGTGGTGGGCATCTTTCCTTCAGCATTTTTCACTGTACTAATCCACAGCAAAACACAGTGTTCAGATTTTAGAACTTTCAATATTTTGGCAGAAATCAATATTTTGTCAGAAACCACCCTGGAGAAGGTAGAACCTTCCTCAGATTTAAGCTTTGAGATTACTGAGTTTCTTCATCACAGTATAACTTAATCCCTAAATTCTTAAGAACCATAAATTCAAAATCCAGCAGTTATAGCTCACTTTTTTTCTCCAGGCAAAGCAGTTAAATAAGAACTTGGGTGTTGCTTGTTTCTTGGGCTGACTGAAGGCTTATCAGTCTTTTATTTTATATATATATCTTAATATTTTCATATATTTTTAATATATATGAGTGTGTATCTGTGTGTATCTATATATTTATATATGTATGTGTATATATATCAGGGATCTATACCAATTTCATCTACAAAATATACTCTTCTCCGTGACATGATGTAATGTGTTTTGTACTTGCTGTTTTACAAAAATGCTATCACTGGATCTATAGGTGGTGGTTGTTCTGGGGATCCTTTGAACTGAGAGACAGTGGATTAAATCTTAGTGTTACGACTTGTATTTTCCAAACAGCATTCAGGAGTATGGCACTGCCCGCATCTCTGGTCACACTGTAAAACCAAGAGCTTGTTGGAGTCCTGAAGCCAGTGGCAGAGAGCGAGCACTTGGTCTATAGCTTCAGCCCTCTGTCAAACAGGAGCGGAGAGCCCTGAAGCAGCACAGCAATCTGGCAAGAGTAATTTTTCCAATAGCAATGATGGAGTCTTTAAGAAAAAAAAGCTTAAAAAATAAGCTTTGAAAACCTTTTTGCTAGCTGGTTAAAATTAGCAAAGAAAGTACTGAGGCGGGCATGGTGGTGGAGGCAAAAAGGCATTTTGCTGTTTAGTTTCATTGTGGTTAGAAATACTTATCTGTGAAGGAGAGACTTGCCACCAGGATTTTGTTTGTCAGCCTTTTTGAGATAGAGACACCAGCTACAGAAAGACCTCAGGAGAGGGCTGTTGGTGGTGAAACAGTATTCCCCTTTCCTTTTTGGTATTTATCAGAGGTTTCAGGTCTGTCGTTCTGCAACTGAAGAGCTCATGCTTTACTCCTTCCAAAGAGACTGTAGTCAGTAGTAGCCCATTGAGCTAATTGTTTGCTTGTTTGAGTGTTTTGAAACAACAAAATGAAGAGAGAAATAGAAAGAGGCAGGCTGCCTTCTTAACAAAATCCCAGAAGTAATGGAGTCATTTTCTGTGTGTTGAAAAAGCCTGCAGCCCAAGTCTCTTTTTGTCTGAAAGTGACATATTAGTCTCGGAGTTCCTTAGAGAAGAAGGAAAATTACTGGCCAGTGGGGCCATTTATTTTTGTTTCTGTATGCTTAAGGAAAAAGAAACACAGTAGCTATTGCCTGGATCAAAATGAGTAGTTCACTATAGATTCCCCCCCAGCTCCTGATTCAGAGAACAAATACCCATGGGGATATTTTAAGGATGCTGTTCTGAATTTTGTTGCCCTTCCAGTTAAAATAAAATACAAACTTCAGTAACTGCTAAGGAATTGGGTATATATAACTCCATGAAATAACAGATTCATGGTTGAATTTCTCTTAGCTTTTTCTCTAGCACACTCAGGGACTCAGCTGCATACCAAACAGCAGAAATTCATACATAGGTTATTTTTTTTGACCAAATTTTCCGCCCTTCTACAAAGAAGCCT
The DNA here is from genome assembly GCF_047370975.1 of Nipponia nippon. Lineage (NCBI taxonomy): Eukaryota > Metazoa > Chordata > Aves > Pelecaniformes > Threskiornithidae > Nipponia > Nipponia nippon. The sequence continues at coordinate 63,286,866 of NW_028262369.1, forward strand.
GCAAGTAAAAGAAGTAGATACAATTCATGTGGGGTAATAGAGCAATGACTAAGAAGGCATTAAACTCTAAATTTTTTAGTAACTCTTGGAACAGGAAAAAAAAAAAAAAAAGCTGGCTGAGCAGCCTGTTTCTGCTTTCAGGAAGCTTCTTGTGGTGCAAACCCACTGATGCCAGGAGGTAACCTAAACAGAGGAGCTGTGAGGAGAACTTAATGGCTACTGACTCTTACTGAGTAGCAATCATGGCAACTAGATTACAAATATATATACTTCCTGATTTCTGGTTGTGACTATTGTAATTTCTAAGCAGTCCTTTTCCACTTAAAAGCACCAAGACGCAAACAAACAAATATTCATGTTGGGAGAATCAGTCATTTTGCTGCCTGCATATTTGCTTTTGTGATAACTTGTTAAGAATTAATTTTTTTGTTATAGTAGGGGCTATAGGCTAAAACAGGCTTGAGGGATCCACCATCCCTCCGCCAATGGCAAAAATCAAAATGCATGAGAGGAACAGTAGGGATGGGGTGTGTGGGGGGGAAGATGTAAAGAGCTGAATTAACCTGTCTCGGACAATATGGTGGTGAAGCTGGACTAATCCTCGCGATAGAGTAAAGATTTAGGGCTGATGCTCACTGAATGAACAGCTGTAGCAGTTCAGGATGTTACTGCCCTCAGCAGAGTGTTTCTGTCCCCGCAGCAGACATGCATACTCCTGCATCTCGATGTGAACTGCTTCATCGGAGATGAGCAAAAGCTCTGCCCTGTGAAAGGGATTGCACATCCTTTTTGCCCCAGTGGCACTGCAGCCTGCAGGGTGGGTAGCCAGAGCTCTATCAGCTCGACCTACAGCAGTGTTCACCACAGCTTGCCTTGCTGAAGTCTGTCATTTGACCACATTTTTTTTTTTCTCTCCTGAGTGTATACTTAATTTTCCTGATGGGAACATGGTGGTGATACATGCTGTGGTTCTTATGGTAAACTGAAGGGGTACATAATGATAAATGAAAAAGTGAAAGGGACATGCGTGTATTTTACCTGTAGTATGCAGAGGTTGATCTGTGTGGTGGGTTGACCCTGGCTGGATGCCAGGTGCCCACCAAAGCTGCTCTGTCACTCCCCTCCTCAGCTAGACAGGGGAGAGAAATATAATGAAAGGATAGTGGGTTGAGATAAGGACAGGGAGAGATCACTCACCAATTACCATCACAGGCAAAACAGACTTGACTTGGGGAAATTAGCTTAATTTATTGCCAATCAAATCAGAGTAAGGTAATGAGAAAATAAAACCTAAATCTTAAAACACCTTCCCCCCACCCCTCCTTTCTTCCCAGGCTCAACTTCACTCCTGGTTTTCTGTACCTCCTCCCTGCCCCAGCTGTGCAGGTGGATGGGGAATGGGGGTTGCGGTCAGTTCATCACATGTTGTCTCTGCTGCTCCTTCCTCCTCAGGGGGAGGACTCCTCACACTCTTCCCCTGCTCCAGCGTGGGGTCCCTCCCATGGGAGACAGTCCTCCATGAACTTCTCCATCGGGAGTCCTTCCCACAGGCTGCAGTTCTCAGGAACTGCTTCAGTGTGGGTCCCTTCCCACGGGGTGCAGTCCTTCAGGAACAGACTGCTCCAGCCTGGGTCCCCTGCGGGGTCGCAAGTCCTGCCAGCAAACCTGCTCCAGCATGGGCTCCTCTCTCCACGGGTCCACAGGTCCTGCCAGGAGCCTGCTCCAGCACAGGCTTCCTGTGGGGTCACAGCCTCATTTGGGCATCCACCTGCTCTGGTGTGGGGTCCTCCACGGGCTGCAGGTGGATATCTGCTCCACCACTAACCTCCATGGGCTGCAGGGGGACAGCCTGCCTCACCATGGTCTTCACCAGGGGCTGTAGGAGAATCTCTACTCTGGTGTCTGGAGCACCTCCTTCTCCTTCTTCTCTGACCTTGGTGTCTGCAGGGCTGTTTCTCTTGCACATTCTCACTCCTTTCTCTCGCTGCAGTTGCACAGGTTCCCTGCACCCCCTTCTTAAGTATGTTATCCCAGAGGTGCTACCACTGTTGCTGATGGGCTCGGCCTTGGCCAGTGGTGAGTCTGACTTGGAGCTGGCTGGCATTGGCTCTATAGGACATTGGGGAAGCTTCTAGCAGCTTCTCACAGAAGCCACCCCTGTAGCCCCCCCACTACCAAAATCTTGCCATGCGAACCCAATACAATCTGTTACACTCAACTTACTCAGATTTTAATTTTAAGTGGTCATTTGGGTCAGGCTTCATCAACAGCAGTTGTTCTAAAAGTGGCAATTTGGAAGCGTTCTGTTTTATGTACTGCTATTTTTGTCTTCTAATGTTGATGATTTAAGCAAGTGGGGTAGAAGACCACAGGAGGATGGAAGCGTCAGTGTGTGCCAGCTGTGAACACATCCTTGAACCTCAGCCTTCCTACCCTCAATGTGCATTATCTATCAGTATTAAAAATATTTGGGATCGAGATAGCTGTGAAATTCCACAAACAAATGAAAAGCTTCATGCAAATGTAATTTCCTTAATAGCAGAACTTTCATCTGCTTTGACTTACCAAGCTTTCTTGTAATCCTCCACTCCGTGTATACATGAGGGCAGTGTGCAGGATTTACGTTCCTTTATTTGAAAACCTGTTCTGAAGTCTCTGAACTTGTTTCACAAATCGGTGGAGCAAAGTGGCTTTTGTGGAATTATTGCTGCAAATAAGTCAAGAATCAAACCCACTATCTGGAGAATTAGATCTCAGAATAGGTTTTACTCTGAACTTGTACTCTATTTTGCAAAATCTGGTCTCAACATGGTTAAAACCTCTCACTAAGGGCTGTTATTCTCCCAGATATTTCTGAAAAGCAGTCAGTGAATGGTGTGTACGTATCTAAAGGCTGATTTGATCCTTAGGGAAGCTATGTCTGTTCTTGGATTTCAGGATGTTCTCAAAGGATTGTTTTCTGTTTTGTAAAAATACTGCAAAAAGAAAGAATTTCCTCCTGTTTCCTTCCAAGCTCCTCCTTGAATGATTATGCTGGCTAGCAAGTTCTGCAATATGCCTAAATGCAAGCCTGTAATCTTTTAATGCATTTAACACAGAAAACAAAGTGCTTTTCAGTGCAATCAGATGCAGGTACGTACATACATTTTTCTGCATTTTGTAAATCTCAATTTGTTGGCGTAGCTATGGCAAGTATTCATTTTTTTCCCCTGTATTTTTTTAAATGAAGTTCAAACGACGAGTGGGCAGAGCACTGTACCTATACAGAAACCTGCCATCTGTCAGTACCTTTCCTGCACTGGAAGCACTATCACCAACAGGGATACACCATTAGATGTGGGGCATAGCAGGGTGCTCACTAAGGTGGTGGGAGTGTGATCAGCACAGACTTGTTTTGCAGGGGAACCGGTTTCCCAAGGTCCTACTACAAGGTCAGGAAACTTGCGGTGCTTAAAGATGAAGGACAAAGCCCAGCTGCATAAGGCAGGGCTGGGTTTGGCTGTAATTCTCTATCGGGCTTTCCCTGGGGGATTTACGTAGAGCTCCCCCGAACACTGAGACTCCTCTACACGTGCATGAAAGTACTACAGACATCATCACATTCTGCTATGCTTATTATATAATTTAAGGTGATCTGTGGGAGCAATAGCTTACGACACGTACTCTCTTTCACTGCTGGGGGTTGAGTCAAATATGCCTTTCCTGGAGCTCGTTGTGCACAGCAGGGTGAGGCAAGCTGCTGCTGGTGAAAAATGAGAGTAAAATCCAGATCTTGCCATATTGCCTTTGTACTCTGATCTACCTTTTTGGATGTATAGCAGCAAAAAAATTTGTTTCTTTAATTACTAAATGCCTTACATTTGAGGAGCACAAAGGGTCTGTTTTCAGCTGCTCTCTCTTGGGCTTCCTATTCTGTCCTCTCCTTCTCTGTGATACTAGAGGAGGGGCAGTCTTCTGGAAATCAAAACAAACCAGATATTAAACTACTGATGAAGTCACAGTTGTTGCTACTTCCTGACATCAGTGGTTCTGGTAGAAAAGAGACTTTCAACAAGTGATTTCCACTATGGCGGTTGTGTTCCTTGGGAACACAAATAAAATGCTTGGGGGGAAAAAAACACCACGCCACTAATGTATATTTAAAATGTGTTATGTGCAAACTGTGGTGGATATTCTAAATAGAAAAAATGGTAAGCTTCAACAGAAAGGGTTTCTGGGGCAGGGATTTCTTCGGGCCATTTCTTAGTATGTTAGTTTCCTGATCTGAATACAAAGGATTCAGACCATGCTAATAATTTTCTGAAATGATTCATAATTCCTTCCCATGCTTCAGCAAAACTATAGAAAATTGCACTTTCTTAAATCTGTAGGTTAATTTAAAATCCTGCTTGAGTTTCTGTTAAAGAAAGCAAAATCTGTCTGTTCCATCCTCCCAAAAAGCCAGGTCTTGTGAAATTTATAATTTGAAGTGTGGAGGGGGGTTGGATTCTGCTACTGTATTCCTTCTTTTTGCTTCAGCCGACAGCAAGATTCTGTCCTTGTCCTTCATGTTTGTGAGTGTGCTGCTTTTGGCTCGGATAGAGTTAATTTTCTTCATAGTAGCTAGTATGGGCCTATGTTTTGGATTTGTACTGGAAACAGTGTTGATCATACAGGGATGATTTAGTTACCGCTGAGCAGTGCTTACACAGAGTCAAGGCCTTTTCTGCTTCTCACACCACCCCACCAGCGAGTAGGCTGGGGGTGTGCAAGAAGCTGGGAGGGGACACAGCCGGGACAGCTGGCTCCAGCTGACCAAGGGGCTATTCCACACCATATGACGTCATGCCCAGCATACAAAGCTGGGGGAGGAAGGGGGTCATGTTCGGAGTGATGGCCTTTGTCTTCCCAAGTAACCGTTACGCGTGATGGAGCCCTGCTTTCCTGGAGATGGCTGAACACCCGCCTGCCAACGGGAAGTAGCGAATGAATTCCTTGTTTTACTTCACTGGCATGTGCGGCTTTTGCTTTACCTATTAAACTGTCTTTATCTCAACCCATGAGTTTTCTCACTTTTACTCTTCTGATTCTCTCTCCTGTCTCACTGTGGGGGAGTGAGTGAGTGGCTGTGTGGTGCTTAGTTGCTGGCTGGGGTTAAACCACGACAGTGAGTCTCAGGAGAACAGCACGTACCATTTCTGTGCTATTTTTATTCCTTCCTCCTGGTAATCTCTTGGTACTTTCAGCCTAAATTGGGTCACCTTGAAGATTAAATAATGGCAGTATGGGAAGCCGTTTCTGGAAGAAAGTCAGTTGGTGTTTTGTTTTTTTTTTTTTTTTTTTTGTTTTGTTTTGCTGGATGAGAAAAGGGAAGTTTTTGTCCTCTGGACGGGAGTCTTGAGTAGCTTTTTATCTTTGGTGTTCTCTAAGCTATAATATAAAGTTCTGGGACACTGTTTTTCACACTAACAGAATAATTAATCTTAATTGCATTGATTGTTTTACCATACTTTAGTGGATAAGCGATTAGGAATGGCTTTATATCACAAGACAGAATAAAGTGTCTTATCCAATTGTCTATGAGTTGGCAAAAAAAATAGCTACCATTTGGTGCGTGGAAAATGGAATTGCATCAGTTATGTTGCTCTAGTGATATGACCTTCTGTCTGCATCATTCGTCAGCCTATTTGTGTGTAGAGATTCCCTCATGAAAACAGTAGATGATTTATTGTAATAGTATGTTTATGGGTCCGCTTCCCCTAGGTTAGAGACAACCAAAGCATGACTGAAAGGGTTCAAACAATGGCTCTGGTTGTTGGCCATCTGTCAAGAGTGCGGCAATGCACACATGCCCTGGCGATGAAACAGGGTCCAAACCTGCTGTTCCTTCACAGGGACTGAGCACTTGGTACATCTCCTTCTGGAATCACTTTGAGATTTTTTTCATTATTTCAATGGTCTTTGGATGCCTTTGAGTATAATTTTTCTTTGGAAGAAGAATTCAGCTTACAAGCAATTTTTCTTCCGCTGCTGAGAATACCAGTTCTGTGTGGTGTGTGTGTGTGTATATATCCTTCATCTTTAAACACCTTTGCATGTATTGTGACCTCTGGAAGTTGGCTCCCCTCCAGGTCTGCGTTGATCGCACTCCAATCACCTTACTGAGTGCACTGAGACTAGAGATACATCTATATAAACATAGGAAGACTGAAAAGTCTGGAAATCCATGGGGAAATTGCATGCAAACTCTTGGCAAGCAGCCAGAGCAAATGTGAGAGAAAATGAATATCTTTTTTTCCAGGTAGATGGGCAGTGTTTGGTACTTGGGTCTCTCCTGGGCAGTTAGGGATGCACTTATGTGCAGTAGAGCTGTAATTCTGTGTATTCCCCCATTATCGTTAGCTCTAAATTTGTTTGCTGCAACAGCGCTGCATGCTGAGAGTCAAGTGGGGCTTTTTACACCCATATCCGCAATGATGTCTGTTCTAATGAAATACATTGTGTACTTAATACTTTTGTTTTAGGGCATGAAGTCATTAGTGAGAATGGGGAGCCCAGTTCTCCAGCCTCCCAGCTGAGTACTTACCTAATAAGCCCAAACCAATGCTTTGTCAGCTCACAGAAGCCAAAACTACTTCGTATTTTATCCTGTCTGGCTATGATTTCTACCTGGATCATATTAGTGTCTAAGCTGTACCCATGTATTCTGATATACACATAAGGGATGTCAGGATAAAAGATGCTTGAAATGATAATCATTCATATTTCTATCCAGTTAATTTTCTAGAGGTCCTGCACTTACTGCTGATTCATTGCTGTACAATTTCGGTTGGATGTCTAAATCCCTTCTGAGTGCCCTCAGCCTTGCAAACCCTGGAAGCTGTTTTGTGCTTGCAACAGCAGTAGAGTTTTTCAGCCTCTGAAGACCTCTCCATATATGCAGCCGGTGTCAGGACTAGATTATGGAGAAGCCAATTAGGACCCGTACCCAACAAATTCTCCACTGAGATAAAACAGTTGGCAGAGAGGTCTTGTTTCTGCTTACAGAGGTGTTTCTTAATAAGCTCCAGCAGATCTAGGAACAATTTGATTACTAGGGAGTTTCTCAAGGGGGCACTTGAAAAATTATGGAAATCTGAATTTTCAGGATGATTTTCATGCCTGCCTTGTCTGCATGAGGCAGAGTGAGCTAGGATTTCAGTTTTTCCTGGATGTTTCTTGCTTTAACTTCTTTCTCTGTCTGTGAACTTGCTGCGACTGGAGGAGGAGAGGGCAAAGACACTCAGCAGAAATCAGTCAACTACATTAAAAATACAGAAATGTTTTAAAGCTGGTGTTACTGCTGAGACTGGAGGGAGGAAAGGATTTTAAAGTGTCAGTAGGGCATAAGAGCTATTGCAGAGTCCAGTTGTCCCTGGGTTTTGAATTCCCAAACAGATTTTTGAAATAGCATAGTATGTCATGTTTGACTTCAACCATTTTAATCTCTAACAAGGAGGAGCAATCCAGGGCAATGGTGTCAGCTGAATTGTAGGTGAGTAAAATTGCAGGCTGGTGCTGGAAGATATTTTCAGTGATATCTTCTAGAATAGCCTGGGATTGCCAGGGAGGATGCTCTTCTCCCCATTCAGAGCCCCTCTCGCCAAGAACAAAGCATATGTAACTTTTGGGTACTACTGTCACTGAAAAACGGTGTAAGGTATTACTTAGCACTGTTCAATTATTTATTTGGCCAGTAGTATACAGAGCTATTGAGTTTTATGCCTGTAGTTTTGATGAAAATGTGACTTCTACATAGTCTAGAAGGAAAAAAACAGGGTGCTTGAGCAGAAACTGACTTTGAGTCCCTCACCACCAGGTTAGGGACAAGAAAGACAAATACAAGGAAGAAATGTTGCAGGAAGAAATGTTACAGGAAGGGCCGGAAGGAGGATCCGGGGAACTACAGGCCTGTCAGCCTGACCTTGGTGCTGGGGAAGATTATGGAGCAGATCAATCTGAGTGCCATCACATGGCATGTACGGGACAACCAGGGGATCAGGCCCAGTCAGCATGGGTTTATGAAAGGCAGCAGGTCCTGCTTGACTAACCTGATCTCCTTCTATGACAAGGAGGTGACCCGCTTAGTGGATGAGGGAAAGGCTGTGGACGTTGTCTATCTGGACTTTAGTAAAGCCTTTGGCACCATTTCCCACAGCATTCTCCTGGAGAAACTGGCTGCTGATGGCTTGGAGGGGTGTACTCTTCGCTGGTTAAAAGACTGGCTGGATGGCTGGGCCCAGAGAGTTGTGGTGAATGGAGTTAAATCCAGCTGGTGGCCGGTCACAAGTGGAGTCCCCCAGGGCTCAGCACTGGGGCCAGTTCTGTTTAACCACTTTACCAGTGGTCTGGATGAGGGGATCGAGTGCACCCTCAATAAGTTTGCAGACGACACCAAGTTGGATGGGAGTGTTGATCTGCTGGAGGGTAGGAAGGCCCTACAGCGGGATCTGGACAGGCTGGATCCATGGGCCGAGGCCAATTGTATGAGGTTCAACAAGGCTCAGTGCTGGGTCCTGCACTTGGGTCACAACAACTCCATGCAATGCTACAGGCTTAGGGAAGAGTGGCTGGAGAGCTGCCTGGGAGAAAAGGACCTGGGGGTGTTGGTTCGACAGCTGGCTGACTATGAGCCAGCAGTGTGCTCAGGTGGCCAAGAAGGCCAATAGCATCCTGGCTTGTATCAGGAATAGTGTGGCCAGCAGGGCTAGGGAAGTTGATCGTCCCCCTGTACTCAGCACTGGTGAGGCCACACCTCGAGTACTGTGTTCAGTTTTGGGCCCCTCACTACAAGAAGGACATTGAGATGCTGGAGCGTGTCTAAAGAAGGGCAATGAAGCTGGTGAAGAGTCTGGAGCACAAGTCTTATGAGGAGCAGCAGAGGGAGGTGGGGTTGTTTAGTCTGGAGAAGAGGAGGCTGAGGAGAGACCTTATTGCTCTCTACAACTACCTGAAAGGAGGTTGTAGCGAGGTGGGGGTTGGTCTCTTCTCCCAAGTAACAAGCGATAGGACGAGAGGAAATGGCCTCAAGCTGCGCCAGGGAGGTTTAGGTTGGATATTAGGAAAAACTTCTTCACCGAAAGGGTAGTCAGGCACTGAAACAGGCTGCCCAGGGAAGTGATTGAGTCTCCGTCCCTGGAGGTATTTAAAAGATGGGTAGATGTGGTGCTTAGGGACATGGTTTAGTGTGGACTTGGCAGTGCTAGGTTAATGGTTGGACTCAATGATCTTAAGGGTCTTTTCCAACCTAAATGATTCTATGATTCTGTGAAATTCCAAATATGCCAACTATCTCTGCTTTATCTGTAACATCAACCTCTGTGATGCCTAAACTGTTTTACAGGGAAATTCAGTCTTTATTCTGTGGTCTTTGGGAGTTCTTAAGCAGGTTTTTCTGCTCCTCATGCTCATTAATTGTGTTAACTTTTAATACCTGCTTCTCAGAAGTCCAAATTTAAATGTAAAACCTGTGGATATAGTAACTAAACTTTCTTCATGTCTTTTCAGGCTTGCTGAGAAAGCATTCAGGGACAGAAAAGGCATAAAATGAACAAGCAGGTGATAGGCACATTTTTATGGAATTCAAAGTGCGTTCATTGCTTCTGTCAGCTGAAAAGTTGTGTCTGAAATAAACTGCTAACCAAAATGGAACAGCCAGATAAATTCAAATGTAAAAGTATAGAACTACTTCTCCTCCCCTTCTTCTCTTCTGTCCTTTTTAAAATAAGATGTTTGGGCATTTTGGATGGTTTGATGTAGTGTATCACTGCCAGGACTGGGAGTTTCAAGCCATGTAGGGTTTTTCTGATTAAAACCAACATCAAAATATGGACTAGAAATCAGCTGAATTTTTATCTGGCAAAATCAAAATAATCTCCACGACAGTTGTGGTTTTAATCCTGGAGTTAGGCTGTACAGTCAAATAACCTGTTCAGGATTCACAGTCAGGATTCACGTTATCTGCAAGGCTTGAGGGTATTTTTTTTTTTAGGAGCCAGGATTTTTTGACACAATCATTCTAAAAGTTTATGTAAATTCTTCTAGACCTTCCGGTGAACTTGTAAAATTGATTTCCTAAGCCTCTAGATTTTAACAATTTCCAATTTTAAAACCTATGCAAAAATTGTTTACATCTGCCATCTACTAGATACAGTGCCAGTTGGTACGAGCTGCATATACAAACCTCTCAGAGGTGGGGAAATGTTTGCAGCAGTGGGAAGTATGGCAATTGCCTTTTCCCCCCAAAAAAAAGAAAGGAAAAAAAAAAAAAAAGCCTGCTGCAAGCCAGTCTTCCAGTCTTCTGCTTTGCAGATGCATGGCTGAATGTGGTTTGGAGAGCTTGCTCATCCTTCTTTTTACCAGGCTGTCATATCAAAACAGAAAGTGCTGAGAAGTGTTACACTTCATGTTGGTAAACTCCAGCTTCACTTTTAGCAGAAATCTTGAATCTCAGAATGATTTTACATGCTTGCAATTACTGCATTTTGACATGGTGCTTCTGCCTGGGTTCAGGGTGTAAAATAAGCAGCCTGTACCTGTGGACAGTGGTTTCTTTTTCAGAACTTGGTTTAAAAAGTGTCCAGCAGATGGTGCAATGTGCTTTTTTTAGCTACAGAAATGCTTAGTTTCCTTTGGGTTGAAATGAAATGAAGTAATTCTATATGCTCTGATCTGAAGCTAACATTTTAAAAAAATTCAATTTTAGAAATAAGAATATACAGGTTCTGTATTTTTTTTTTTTTTGCTAAAGAAATCAGTTGAATTTGATACGCATTTCTGTAATACCTTCCCTGTCCTTACAAACACTTCTGAAAACAGAACTGAATTTTTAGGGAAGCCATGACTTTGCTTAATCCCTGTAAATGAAGAAGTGCAGTCTTTGTCACCCATGACTATCACAGCATCTGACAAAGTGGCGTTTAGCACATTTGCCTCCTGAAAGAAGAAACAAGAGTTTCTTAAAGCTGTGTCCATCGGAGAGTAAGTCAGTTCCTAGTATAGTATGTCTGCAGTTTAAAACCAGTTGGTGGTTTAAAACCAGTTACTTTCTACCCCAAACAGTAATTTTCTGATGTTAATAATCAGTGCCAGACAAGACATCTCTATATTTCCACTTAATTAATTGCAATTGATTAGAAGACTGCTTTTTGCACAGATAGATAAATGGTCTGCCTATTTGTTCTTGATGCTGCCCTTCAGCAGGGTTAATTTGGTGCTGGAAATGGCAGGCCAAAATGCTGTTGACCAACTTTCTCCAGAATAGCCTGAGATATCACTTCTGGTTATGAACAGAGTTGATCACATCACGGGTCTCTTTACAACTCTCACTCAAAAACCCCCAAACAAATGAAAAAATCCCTGCCTCTATATATATGTGTGTGTGTGTGTCTATACACACAATTAGCAGAAATCATAGTAACAGAAAAATCTTGGTAAGAGAGCAGTGCAAAGACGATATGGATTAGTTTTCTTTCTGTGATTCTCTTAAAATGTGCCCACCAGTTTGTCAAAACTTCAGAGAGGCTGTGATGTTAAAAAAATGCATACTGAGGAATCAAGAGAAGTTGTAGAGCTCTACAGAGGCTTAAATCCCTTGCAGCAGATGCTTCTTCTATGTTCTCTTTTACTCCATTTCTGAGTAAGTTACACAAATTTAGCTCCAAGAGCCAGAAGTGATGAGTTAAGGAGAAAATCGTGTCATCTTTGGAGATAAGAGTCAAACTGTATCTAGAAGAGCATGCACAAATTCCTTCCAGGATTATATGGGCTTGCTTCAACAATTTCCTCATAGTGTTTAAAAGAACCATTAAATTACTTGCCCATCTCCTGTTAATAATGGAAAACTCAGAGCTGAAGACCCGAACAATGGAGATGCCCCAAAAGTGCAATAGGTTTTATTGTACTCATGAAACCACAGTCTATAAATATTTAAAATCTCTTAAAATTGTGTTTCTAACTCCCCCTTTTGTGGGCTCCTGAATGCAGTGCTAATGTGAGTGAAATGCTTCTGGGCAACCCAGGGAAATGCAATCAGATTCAATTTAATACCGGCATACCTACTTTCTTGTGCCTGCTGGATTTTGGTGGTAAATCAGCCATAGGCCACTTAATGTTTATTTTAACAAACGTGAGTACTGGGATCCAAGTTCACATCCAGAGTTCAAAGACTTTTTAGGCTGTTGTGGGGTGGAAGCATGGAAGAAGCGGCGAGCTTAGCTCTTGTAGGAGGAAATAGAGCTCTGATTGTCATTTTATAGAAATCTTTTAGTTTAGCAAGCACTGATGCAACTCTTCTGGTTGTGAGTGACAAGTCACGGAGTATGAGGTGTCTTAGCTGGAAAGTCTCAGTGTGGTACAGACATTATGAGGGCACAGAGTAGCACATCTGTCACGGCTTGTGGGCTGTTACAGAATACGTGATGTTACTGAGTTTTGAATCATTCTTCAGCCTTTAATTCTGTGACTATTTTTGAGTTGGGGTGTTTCTCATTTGCCATACTGGAGGTTAATTTGCAACATAACGTCAACCTGGTCTTTCAGTGAGAGGCAATGTCAGATTTGCTGACTGATATGCTTTCTGAAAGTGCTTCCCTGCTAGACTGGTCCTGATTAATAAAACATATGAAAGCAAAAGAAAAATGAGTCTTCCCTAGCTTTTTTTGTACTTATAACTAATTTACATTTGTCGTACCTTTAAGACCTATATAGTCTTTTTTTTTTTCCAGCTACACCCTGCTTGCATTTTAAGCCATTCAGATGCAGACCTCGTCTAAACTGGAAACTCTGTAATTGCATTAGCACAAGGCTTTGTCCAAGCTATTAATCCTTGGTGAGGAGCAGAGTGCTACAGCAATACAGTGTAATGACTTTTTGATTGGAGATGTTGAGGGTCTGATTGATTCAGAGGATAAGCTCTTCCACAAAGAGGCAGTAGTCCGTAACACTGGAATTCTTAGGAAAACTGTGAAAATACTTAAAAAAAACCAACCAATGCACTTCTCAATATGTAATTATTAGAGTCAAATCCTGAAGCCCATTGATTGTTTCTTGTCTGCATAAAGGTAGAATCAATACCTGATCCTCCAGTGATCAAAATCTGATAAATCTCTTAAGTCAGTCCTTCCTTAATAAGACAAGTCACCATTTTCTTTCCTTCTGTTTTGTCTTCTAGGCTAGAAGCAACACTAGAATTTATGTCAAAGGTGGCTGATCTGTGTGCTCTTCAAGAACAGAGAGGAGTACTCCCTTCCCCCAAGCATCTGGTTTCTTCTTCCTTGGAAGATCTGCAAATAGAAATGCAGTATGGCTGGAGCTGTAGCAATACTTAACCAGGTGACCATCTTCCTCTCACACAGCATAAAGGGGCAAAGCTAATAAGGAATAATAAGGTGATGAAAGGCATGCTTGGCCTTCATCACTGAGCTTGGCGTTCAGTGCAAGTAAGCATAGAGATTAAGTGCCTAAATGGGCTGTCCAGTGTGTGAATGAGCCTGCCTTAATTTCTTGGTTGTTCCTCGGGACACGTCCTGTCTTTCCTTATCATTTTGCCCCTTGGCTGACAGTTAGTCCCCATGTTTTTTCTCCTGGGTCAGTGTTATGCCCACATGGCTGTGAAATACAAGTTGCTGCAGAGGGTCTGGATTTTTCTTTTGTGAATGATAATTTGAGGAATTGCTTCATTTTACTCTCCTCCTGGGAATTTGGGCACAAGATGTTTGTTTGGGGAAGTCAGCACAGACCAGTCAGTTACCAGACCCTTGCTTTCCAACTCATCCAGCATGACTGCAGCAGGCGTTCTTGCTTTTTAAGCCCACTGGATGTTTATGGACTCCTTTACCTCACAGGCTCTTTTCCTCTTCCCACACTTTGCAGCGAGGCAAAAGGCACTTGCTGTTTTACACGCAGTGCAATGAACATGGAGCAGTGACTCCTGCAACTGATTAAAGTTAGTCAGGAAAAGTACAACCAAGTCAGAGGCTTGCAGAGTTGTGCTACTTATAACTCTTCTAATACTCAGAAATTAAGGCTTTTAATCTCACATATTAATGCCCCAGGCAAACTCTTAATTACAAAATTAAACAGATTATTTACCTATTTGGTTTTAAGGTTTAGGAATAGCACTGCTGATTTATCTGTTCAGCAAAGGAGAGGGAGGTGTATACAGCCTATTATTTCCTGATAAAATGTAGGCACTGGTTATATATGGAATATCTTATGTTTATAGTTTTAAGCCTGTCATTGTCAATTGAGCTCAACTTTCTACCACGCCCCAGTTATGGTTAGGAAAGCATATCCAGGATTTCACTATAAACAAGTAGTAACTTTAGAGATAATAAAGTGCTAGTTTTAAGTATATTTTATATCTGTAAAGCAAAGCTGGAAGCAGTGAACAAAAGTAATTGCTGTGCATTATTCTTTATCTTTTTGCATTTAATAGTCCGATTTGAATTCTGAATGCTTTGACTAAGGAGCAATGCTGCAGGACTAGGACCCCCTCTGTCTCTTTTTAAGGATTTGATTAAAAATGCTAATTTTAAATAACTTTTCTGATGGCAATGGAGTTAAACTTGGAATTATTTAAATCTTAACTAACCTTTTCATGGGAAATATTTTAAGATTTCCCCTTCTGAAACTCTGTGGTTTTTATAAAGCTGATTTCTTCTAACTGAAATACCTACTGCATTCACAAAATCCCCCTCCCTTTTTCTTCCTTCCCAGGCAACAGGAAACTGGCATTTTTCCATATATCTTAAAGCAGTAAGTTATTACTATTATGATCTCTGTAGGTTTTTCAAAGATGATTGCTGCTCCCTTGGGTCAGGGCCTTTTCCTTTATATCATCCATATGGCCTTCACCACGAGTGATAACGTGGCTCCTCAACTCCACCAGAACTGGAGCAGGGATCGGATGGGCAAAGTGATCTCATGGGCTGGCTCTTGCCTGAGACTGTCCCCTCCTATGTGTCCTGGTGATGTTACACAACCTGGCAGAAACAAAGCAGAAGACGTTTATTGAAAAGGTTTACAGTTAGGGCTACACAGATTACAGCAATCATTGTAATGAATTTGGTATAATATGGAATTTGGGGAAAAGGGCAAGTATCTAATCAAAATAGCACTGAGTCCCAAAGGAAAGATAAAATCGGTGAGATAGGAGGTCCAGCTTGATTTTGAGAGATTTATCATCCACTTTATTCACTTTAATTCAGATAGATTAAAGCATAAAACCCAGCTATCACCACGCAAATATCAGCAGGATTAAATAATATAATCTTTGGAGACAAGTATTTAAGTCAAGTAATTTAGCCAATCAGTTAAACTTTTCCTTCCCAAACATATCTTTTAGCTCCCTTATCTGCAATGCAGATCGCTTGCATTCAGTTCAGTGTTTGGTCTGCATGCATAATTTCCAGGAGGAGTTCAGGATGTGAAACAAGTCAAGAATGCCTGTAGAGCTCTGCAGTGGGCTGAGGAAACCGGACAGCGGTATTTTGGTAAAGGGCAGTTCTGTACCTGCAGCTGTGCGATCCTATATTTGTATCTATATGTAAAATTAACCCCCTGTTTTCGTGTCTTTTGTTCCACTGAGGAGTTAATCTCGCCTGTTGCTGGCATTTGTTGGATTGGAGAATGGTCAGCCACTTCTTCCCCAGTTCAGGCCTCTGGCTGTGTCAGCCTGAAGACATAACTACCTGAAATTTCCTGCCCTATCGATAGTTTATTAAAACCTTTGCCAAACTCAAAGAAAAATATTGATGTAGTTGCAATAGAAACCAGGGGACAAGTGAAACTTGTGACCTTCTGTGGCATATTCAGACCCTTCCTCCTTGTGATTTTTGCTTACAGATCAAGTGATCCCATCTAGTGAGCCAACCGGCCAAGCTCTTTTATTCCCGCTTTCTTTTTTCCCTAACAGGTCCCTTTAGCAACCTCGCTGCCAAGTGAGGCCACCCCAGGGGCTGGGTAAAGGTGGTGGTCTCTGTACATGGCACCTTTACCATGGCTGGGAAATGTGTATGGGGAGCTGCAGGATTGTTATGTGCACCTGTTTTGCCTTGAATGCAAATGTGTTTTGGTATTTGGTTTCAAAGAAGTCAAACCAGCTGTGTCTTCTCAGCCCAGAACTGACATGGGGAGGCAGCTCTTCTGGCTCCAGCCTTTCTCCTTTCTTTTCCCTATTTTCATCCGTGAATAACCAACTTCCACTTTTCTGAAGAAACCAGCTTCTTTTAATTGTCTTCTGAGTGTTGCAGGTTTTGTTTTTTCCTTTGTTGTTATTCATATTGCTGCTGCTCAGGTTGGCTTTGTTATTACAGCTGTTAATATTGCATGATAAAATGAATTGTTAATTGCTGAATCTCTGAAGAGCGGACAACAGGCTGCTTACTGCCTGCAGTAGAGGTGGGAGGCTGTCAAGGACTGTTGGGACCTAGTGTCAGATCAATCACCCACTGGAGGCCTACATCAGAAAGTAGTTTTGAAAGTGAGGCAGAGGCTCCAGTGTTAAGAATATTCCTCGAACTGATCAGTTCCTCCCTGTTGCTGAAAGGTGCTCCTTGAAGTGTCAGTCTAGCTTAGCTATAAATTACTTGCTGGATATAACTGGTACTAGCTCCTGTTAATACTGCCAGAAGCTGCTACAAATCATATTTTCTCTTGATGTAGGAAAATTTGGAAATGGTTTTCTATCATAGGTTTGTCTAAATCTGTGTCCCATGTTGTAGGACCTATTTAGAGACATTTACAATTTACAAAACGAACCACATCAGTACTCAAGGATGCTGATTTTTGTTTTCTTGTCTTTCCCCTCCTTATTTCAAATAAGGACCAGCTGTCTCCGAGTACTGCTGCCTGACATTGTGTGACTGATGTTATTTAAGGAAAGTTGATGCAGATCTGTTGTTTTCACTTATTTTTATGAACATGTGAGGATATTTTGCCTCCTAGGCAACACCCCCCCCCCCCCAGCTCATTTTTAGCTCTCCCAATGGTATTAAGGAACACTGTTTAGAAACACAGGAGGAAAAACTGGAGGGTGGCTTGCTGACTGGGTCCTTTAGTTTGAGACTAGACAAATGATTCCATATGAATTTATGACGTGATATGACAGCATAAAGAGCAAATGTAATTTCATGTTGCATTATTATTTATTGGATTTATAACAAAACTGCAATTACAGGGGAGCCTTGCTCATTCAAATGTGCTGAGACATGATCAGCATGCACACTAGTAAAAGTTTATATTATTGCAATGTAGCTGCTGCTAGCACAAAAATGGGTTCTTTGAGATAGTGGTGAGGTTTTATTTAGAAATAATGAATCTGTGACTTAAAAATGCATGCATTTAAGTTTAAAAATCTCTTGTGGTGGCAGTGGCCCCAGAACAGCAGAGGTGGCAACTGACCTTCAGCACAGTGACATTCCTCTAAATCTCTTCAAGTTACTTCTATGAATTGAGGAAACTCTTTGCCTACAGATAGATGGTCCATCTATTCTTTCAGCTTCTGCTTATAAACAGAATCGGTGAAATTTCAGATCCCTTTCTACCTCTGCCAAAAAACCCCCAAACCTCTACTATATATATATATATATATATGCTGGGGTCACAGTTAGCAGAAAGGTAAAATATTAGCAAAACCAGTACAAAGGTGACATGAATTAGTTTTTCTTCATGTATTCTCTTAAAATATGTTCACCAGTTTTTCAAGAATTGGAGTCCACAACGTTGGAAAATGCACAGGCAAACAAAATAACTTATTCTTATAAATACAAATCTCCACTGCCTTCCATTTTCCCTTCAATCTTACATCTTAGTCAATAGGTAACAACAGCGGAAGGATGGAGAGAACTATGGAAAAGGATCCTAGAGATCACTCTAGTAGCCTGCCTGCCTTTTAATCTGTATTGATTCTATTTCTATTACAATTATTTAATCTACAGAAATTAAAATTTCACTGATCAGATACAACAGTGCTATCTCACAACTGGCATTTGGGAAGATAGTCGTTCACATGCACAATAGTGGCATCACTGTAAAGAAAGAGAAATCCTTGCTAGTCCACTTACTTTACTTCAAAAGGGCTATAAGAGAAAGTGATGATATGTTCTGGTGTTTGGGTTGGTTTAGTGTTTTTGGTTTTGTTTGGGTTTGTTTTTTTTGAGAAACTGCACCTGAAGAATATTTTCACTTAGAAATCAAGATAGTAAGAAACTAAAAGGAGCTCACGGAAACATAACAAAAGGCTTTCAACACTAAGGTTATCCAATTCTCCCTTTTCTCACAACACAGAGTGCTATTGGATAGCTAGAACATGGACAAAAGCAGTGGATAGCGGATGTATAGGATCATTCCCATGTTCAGCTGACAGCTCACTGCTAGAAATGCAGTGCTACTGGATGGAGCTTGGCAGAGCACTGCAGACTGCAGGTGCATCTGATGAAGGTGGGGCCGTTGGCATGTGCTGGAAGCCACGGATGCACACATCTAGACTGGAGTGGAATCACATCCAGACAGCTCAGAGCATGGCTCATGTCTGCAACCAGACCAGATAATAGTTTCTGGGCTTTCATTCTCTGTGGTTTTGTTCTTGCTAAAAAATCAACCCAGTGTATGTAATGGAAGAGAAGAACATCAGTATGAAGAAAAAGTGAGTAGGCTCTGCTGGAACTGGTCCATATTCTGTAAGTATAAGTTAATGATCAAATGTGACTGTAGAGAAACTCATTTTCTTGAAAGCATACATTTAAAAAGAGATATTCACGCTGTAGTGTGGTAATCAGACACTGCAATATCCATGGTAAAACGCCAATGTTCCAGAAATCTGACAAATCCAGCATTTGTTATTTACCTATCCAAAATACTTGGCTTTGAAAAGGCAGTGCCGAGTGCCAGCAGGAACGTTTTCATTACAAATTCAACAAAACACGCAGTCAGCTTCAGCACAGAGCTAACTGTAGGGGGTTTCTTTGGCTTCACTTATAAGGTAGAAAGGGTATTAATTGGTCCATAATTCAAGCTGAAATAAGGAAAGGAGAAAGATAAGATGAGCTGTCAAAGGAAGCAGCTAGATTTGCTGGTGATTTTTGGGTAGTGAGTTGAGGGAAAGGAGCACTTACCCTTGAGAACTGCACAAAATAATTTGTAAAGTCATTAGTCTTATGAATTATTTTGACTGTTATTGTTATTAATTATTTGTACTGAAGTAGCACTTGGAGAAAAGAGTTATGTTAAAAATCTTATTCTACTGAGTTCTGCAAAAGCACACAATAAAAAGGCAATATTTCCCCCGAAGAGCTTTTAATCTTAATGCTGCTCTTTATTCACACTGTTTTTTCTTCTCATTTTCATAATTTCATTTGGTATTTCCATCCTCTCTTTTATTCCGGTACATGGCACCTGAACCTCTTCCTTAGAGCTGTGTTGGTGTTTGGCAAATATGAAATTCGTGCGTCTGCACTCTTTTATGTCTCTGACTATCCTTTGGTTTTCCTCTTCTCAGCATGTGGCTCCTTTTCTCACAGTTAATTTCCCCCTTCTTTTATTTTCTTGTCTCCTTTTCTGCTATTTCTTTTATTGTCTCAATCTCCATTTTTTAACCTTTATCACACTTCTTCATCTTTTCCGTGCATTCTTTTCGTCTGACATTTTCCCCTCTTGGTTCTCTTTCCAATTTGGGGGGAGATCTGGGAAGAAGTAACTCTTGTCTTCGTTTGCCCTAGCTGCACTTTTTCTGGTGAATTGTTCTACCTCTCCTCGCTTGCCATATCCAGCAAGAATCAGCCAACAAGAAAGGTTATTTGGGGAAAGCATACCTTTTAATAGAGAAGATGACGCTGCACCATGACTCAGGGCTGTGCTGGGTGTTACCGATTGCTGGATGGTCCAGCTGGGGGGGTTCTGGTTCCAGAGGGTCTTCAGTACAAGACAATTACACTACATTTACTTGGGATACAGCCTAGATATTACAGAGTTTTATAAATAATAAGCTCACTTTGTGAGCTCCCTGGCAAAGTTCCAACATTGTCTATTGGATCATAGTGAATAAAACAGAAACTGGGCAAAAAGGACAAAGTTAACTGTTGGCAGCTTGTCCTTCTGCTCTGCTATTAATTATGGTGGCTTGCCATAGTTTGTGTTTGCAATAATTACAGCTATATTGCCAAAGTAGCCTTTAGACAGGATTGTTGTTGTCATAACTGTTATTGTTCAAGAACTGCATTTTTCAATTAGGGGAAATACATGAGATATATTATCTATAACAATCTCTTTTAATGATAACAATGGATATGGAAATTAGCCCAGAGTATAAAATTAAAGGTATTTGAATAATTATAGTGTAATCAAGTCAAAATTACTGATGCCTTTATCTGAGGCCAGATTATGTGGAAAACAGCACAAGAATATACATGCTTTGAAATCTGAAAGGCACCAGTATTTGATAGCACATTTGCATATATTGCACCACATAAGTTTGTTTTGTGTCTGTCAAAGATTTAAAATATAAATAACAGTCACTAGGCTAGTTTTCAGAGGCTTGGGTATGTTGACAGAAACTCCTTTGTGGTTCAGTTTGCTGGCATGTCTCAGATGTTTTGGTACAGTGGATTTGCAGCATAAAGGTGAATTTAATGGTGCTCAACAAGGTGGCTCAGAAATGTCTGCGTTATAGATGCCTGTTTATTGGATTTTCTGGAAAAAGTGTCAATTTTTGTCAGTTCCCTTCTCCCCTTTCTTATCTAATATTACACATACTCTTTGTCTAAAGAGAAATAAACAAAAAGGCCGGGGAGCCCAAGGGAGGTCAGAGACATCAGTTCAAGGCATAAATAGTCATTTTCTTACTGTGTGTAAAAAAAAAAAAAAAAAAACAAAAAAAAACCAAAACAAACCCAAAAAAACAAACCCCAAAAACCAAACCACAAAAAACAAAACCAAAAGAAACATCCCCCTCCCCCCAAAAAAAAACCACCCCAAAAAACAACAAAAGAAAAACCAAAGCCAACCAACCAAAAACCCACAGCCCCCCTGCCTCCTTCTCATGCTTTGAAGAAAACTACCTCTTCTGTAATTCTTTACCTTTAATAGCAAGTGCTGACTCACCAAGCCAGAAGAAGGAGAAGGAACAGTTCAAAGCTCTGACAGACTTCCAGCTGGTAAGTCTCAGGCACTGCCTGTGTCAAAGGAGAACTGGAAACAGAGCTGTGAATTCCACTCTATTTATTTGTGCAAAAAGGATGGCAAGAAAACAATTTGTATCATTTAACTTCATGGTAGAAGGTGATAAGGCTATATTTATATTTTATTTTTTTGAGGGATTTAATTTTCAAACGTAATATGAAAAGTTGACAGGAAAGCCTTCATAAGAATGTTAAATCCTTAAACCAACTGGCAGATAATTGTGGGTTTTATATTAGTGGAGGGAAAGGCATTAGATTTCAGCTACTTGTTAAGATTTAAAATAACTGCAGTGATAAGAAAGCTTTAGGAAAGTTGCTGCTAAAGTCAAAGTGAGCTCTGAGATTTTTTCATGGAATGGGCAAAGTTGTCTCAAGCAATGAGAAAGCAAATAATTTAAATGAGACCTGGTGTCCTGGTTTTGGCTGGGATAGAGTTAATTTTCTTCATAGTAGCTAGTATGGGCCTATGTTTTGGATTTCTGCTGAAAACAGCCTTGATCATACAGGGATGATTTAGTTACTGCTGAGCAGTACTTACGCAGAGTCAAGGCCTTTTCTGCTTCTCACACCACCCCACCAGCGAGGAGGCTGGGGGTGCACAAGGAGTTGGGAGGGGACACAGCCAGGACAGCTGGCCCCAACTGACCAAGGGGCTATTCCACACCATATGACGTCATGCTCAGCATATAAAGCCGGGGGAAGAAGAAGGGAGGGGGGGACGTTTAGAGTGATGGCCTTTGTCTTCCCAAGTAACCATTACGCATGATGGAGCCCTGCTTTCCTGGAGATGGCTGAACACCCGCCTGCCAATGGGAAGTAGCGAATGAATTCCTTGTTTTGCTTCGCTGGCGTGTACGGCTTTTGCTTTACCTATTAAACTGTCTTTATCTCAACCCATGAGTTTTCTCACTTTTACTCTTCTGATTCTCTCTCCTGTCTCACTGTGGGGGAGTGAGTGAGTGGCTGTGTGGTGCTTAGTTGCCAGCTGGGGTTAAACCATGACACTTAGGGAGCTGGAAAACATTTCCAATGGTGTTTCTCCTTGTCGTCTTTGCACTTCTCTCTTGTTTTCTGCAGAGTTTTTTTCAGGACGTAAACATGTTAGGTATCACAAGAGAAAAATCTGCATAAATTCTGCCTAATCACTAAGAGTATGAAGGACATGAAAAAGGGATATTTTCAGTGAGGTTTTTGAGGAAAAGGAAGCACAGATTTATTCTGTTAACAAGAGTAGGTAGGTAATACAGGATTCTCCCGTTCACGTCCATTTTCCATGGTAGACAGAAACTGGCCAAAAACAACTAAAAGAGAGCTCCCTCTCACCCATAAAACATTGTTGGCAATAACAATGTAGTTCTATGTGACATCAGGCTTATGAAACTCAACACAAATTTGAACTGCAAAAGGTAGGAAGAAATATGGAAGCCAGTGATCAAGAGGCATTTTACTGCCTCATGATAAGCTCCCGCTGCATCCAAACAATTTTGGAACAAATAAGAATTTGCATTAGTAAAACCAAGACTGCTGTTTTTCATCTTTATTTAGTAAGGAAAGGTAGAGAATAAGGAAGATTTGGGGCTTTGATTCTTGATGCTTGGGTCTGGTCCAGAAAGCTTAAGAATAATTTCTTTGGGGATGGCCAAGCAGAAATTCTTGGCAGTCTTGGGTAGTAATGGGAAGATTTTAACTGACAGTTAAAATTACTCCGAACTACAGTTAGACTTCCTATAGTGTTGCCTAAGGAAATTTTCACGAGCCCTGTACAATGATCTCCATGCATGGTCTCATGCTGCATGGAGGGTTTCACCATGGTAATGGTTCATGACCTGTAACGTAAGCTCCTCACCTGCGAATCCCAAGAGTACAGAATTGGAAATGAGCAGAAAATGTTATGTATTAACAAATTGCATGACCTATTTTTATAGCAATGAGAACAGTTGTCAAAAGACTAAGTAGCAAGTTTTGGGAAATGGCTAAGAAACTTAATAAAGCCAAGTGGTTCATCGGTCTGGCTGAGGCAGCTAATGTTGCGGATGCATTATAGAGCTGAAGTTAATCCAAATGAGGCCCTTGGCATATGCAACTAATGGCAGGGGAGAAGTAAGTGGCACTTCCAAGTTTAAGAACTTGAAGTTCTTATGATACTTCATATATTTAATCTTCCTGCTATTAATTTTAGGAATTACTTGTTTAGAATTTTGTTCATTGCCAGTTAAACTAATGCACTAATGAACTCAGCAGTGAAACTACATTGAGCAATATAGTCTTAAATCATGTTATTGTTTTAGAGTATCTGAACTAGTGGATATTTAGATAATGCCTTTGAAGAACAAAAGAAAAACAAGAAAATGGGAGGAAATATGTGATATTTTTATTTAGCTTGTAGTCATTTGTATGAGAAAACTTTTTGAAGTCTCCATTCAGGTCAAGTATATCAGGTATTACCACAGAGTAGAACAAAGCCTTTTCCTGAGATCCAAGGAGGTGATCTTAGTGAGTTACAGAAGATCAGAGTGGGACCAGTGCAAGGCACAGTATCTTGTAATAAACATTGAATTCAGTTAGGTTTATTATAATCAGTTTCTCAAGTTGCAAACCCATACTTGGTGTGCTAGGACTGTACTATTGGAAACTAAATGCACAAATAGCACTTGCTGAAGCACAGGATAATTTTCTGCAACCACCTGAACAAAATTAGGATGGTTTATTTCTGTTTATGCAGTTTAATCTCCCTCTTGCCCAGTCCCCCCTGCCCTGAAGTATAAGCCCCGCAAAGTGTTAAACCAAAAATACATTTGTTGAGGTCAATGGCAAAAATTAAGGTGAACTAATGTGAGAAAACATAAGCAGACTCCTACACGTAGACTATAAAAAGAAGACAATACAAGCAAACATATTTGTGTTTATGGTGAGATTCAGGCAAAGCTCTGCAGAGCTTCCAGTGTCCATTCCACCACCTTTGCAGTGTCATGGTAGGTTTGAAATGACCAGGAGAAAAGGATTCATTCCCTAGTCTACTGGAATGTGTTCAAGCCCATGTTATAACCTCCAACATATCTTTGTTACTCTGTACTGCTGATATTATTTAACTCAGCCTTTTGAAAATACATCGTCAAGGGACTGGGCCTCTGCTGCTTAAAAAGATATTTCATGCTGATAGAGAAGTGTTTCTAGTGTGAGAAGTCAAGGAAGAAAGGAAACTCCACTGTGCTTGTGGGGTTTCCTTAACTTCTGCTAATCCAAGGCAGTTTAATCATTACCAAAATCTTGTTTTGTCTTCTAAAGGAAAGTTGCTATTAACTATTTTGATTGTGTCTTCTAATACCTGCATATGGTTAAGGATAGCTGAAAAACATTTAAAAGTTGTTCCTGTTTTGCAGAGTTCAAATTAATCAAATTGTATTTTTTTAAAACAGCAACAAACCAGATTCCCTTGGAAAAGGGAAATGTTGGAAAAGGAAGGCATTCTGTTCCAAAGAAAGTTTGTTATTGCTTTACTTGAACCTAATTTTCAGTGAAGCAAAACATTGCCCAAAATAATGCTTCAATAAGCACTCTATTTTTTCTTTTTTTGAGCTTTGTTCTTCCTTAAATCAGAACCCATTATTCATTTGAAATGCATGGATCATTTTTATGAAATGTTAGAGTTAAGTGTTGGGTTACCCTGAGAGCATTACGTCACTGTCATAGATGTGGAGTTTTGTGAAGAATAACATTTAACTATCTCATATGCAGTCCTCTGCCAAATAGTCCTCAAGACCTTTTCCTTCCTCACCCCGTAGCAACTACTGATTTGTGTTTATGAAGTGAACTAATTCAGAATTTACCATTTCCTAGTAAAAATGTGGGATTTCTTCCTTATAGTGAATTATGCAAATGAGACGACATTATTCCTTCCCAGGAAGAAAACAAAACAGAAAAATAATGAAACGGACTGAAGAACTTGCTTCTTACAATGTGCATGTGATTGCCAGAGTCAGAAATATAATTGACAGAACAATTATACTTTCATTTCCTTGAACCATTCTTCCATGCCACTTCAAACCTAACTTTGGCAGGCCAAAGAAAATAACTGTGTGAGCCTATGAACTGAAATCAGGAGTCTGGCACAATCCTCTACCAAGAAGCCACTTTGTAGGGGGTTTGCTTTTCCACTGCATTTGACAATAATGTGAATGAGAGCTTTGACTCCCTGTTGGCTTACAGTGGTGAGCCACTAATTTTTTCAGGCAGTGGACTGTCAACTAAAAATTAAAAAAAAAACAAAACAAAAAAAACCCAAAAACCAACACCCAAACCTACAAATAGCATATAATAATGTTTATGTAAGAGAACTTGCTTCTTCCAGCAGCTAATCGTGTCAAACATGAGACATTTTTTAAGCAATGCCTCAATAATAAATTAATTTTTATAAGCTTAAAGCTAGGTCATTTTTTATTCATTTAAAGTCAACTTCTACTGCTACAAAATGCCTACTGCGTATTGACAGCTGTGAAATAACCAACTGTCAGGTTTGAATCTTGCAAGCTTGTTTTACATACATTTTCATATGCCCACATGTGCTGACTGAAGGCAGTGGGTCACAAACACATAAATGAATCTGGGTCAGACTATTAAATTGCTGAAATCCAAATTCCACTCTCCAGTAGAGCTGAACATGTCTCTGAAACGTCTGAAAGACACAAAATCCAATCAGTACAGGTGAGTAGTGCTACATATTCCCATCTATAACATAAACTGTGGAGTTCTTCCCTCTTGGGGAATTCTTCTTTCTCCCTTAGAGACAGTCAGTCTTTAGCCTTCCTCTCCGAGCACAGCAGACCAGTGTTGGTACAGCTGACTTCTAAGCAAGGAAATGGGCTTCTTGCAAAAGGTACCGAGATGCACTGGTACTATTAGAAATAAAACACAGACCCATGTTATACTGAAATGACGTGGAGACATAGAACAAGCTTTCTCTTATCATAACTCAGATGACTTCAGCAGTGTTACAATTACAACAAAAAGATATTGACACGCAGTAAAGTAAGTGTTGCTTCTATTTAGACTGAACCAAATCCTGCTGAGCTATAAACAACCTCAGTGAAATGCAGATGTTTTTCCTCATCAAAAATGTTTGTCTTCTAAGTTCAGAAATAAAATTCACTTTCTTTCCTTTTTGTCCCTCATGACAGATGATATTTGTAGAAAGTATGTTTATTTTATGTAAAATTAA
Organism: Nipponia nippon; assembly: GCF_047370975.1. Lineage (NCBI taxonomy): Eukaryota > Metazoa > Chordata > Aves > Pelecaniformes > Threskiornithidae > Nipponia > Nipponia nippon. The sequence continues at coordinate 63,313,275 of NW_028262369.1, forward strand.
ATGAAGCAGCAACTACAAATGACCTTTTAACTCTCTCATTTGCTTGCATATTATCTTTATACATGTGGTTTTGGTATACCTTTAAAATTCCCTTCTGGGTTTATTTAAAATACGAGTATCTATGCATATTTATGTTGTAGTTATACTGTAATTTTAAAAGTAATGCAGTATTGTATTTTTCCTCACTACAATTAAGTGTCTAAATAATAGACAAAGTACCGCAGTCCTATCCTGAAGCCATGGAAGTTTTAGTGATGATTAACCAATTATAGTTGCCACACAGGCAAAGACAGATCCAAAATTTCTTCCTGTCAATAGGTTTTGATTTACACCCTACATAAAAATAGATGTCCTTCACTAACATTTGTGGTGCTTCTTGTCCCTTAGGTACTGATGCCTGTTTATGTTCTTCAAATTCCCATCTATTACAACAAATCACTTGCCATACGGGGTTGCTTCTGCTGTACACAGGAAAACAAATGCAGTGTTGGAATAAATCATTCATGTTCAGACTTAGCAGAAAGTGTCTTAAAATGGTGTTATTTGCATTGTCTGAGGAAGGAATGAGCAAGCTAGCAATAAGTGAACATACTAACAGAGTAAACTGTCCTCCTGTGGCTGTGCCCTCCTTGAGCATCGCCCTGAGGCACCTAATCCCTTTCTTCCTTCTCACCTAGCTAGGCTCTAGCACTTGCCAAATTCAGGATAGCAAAACTGTTAGGCAGGTCAGGTAGGATTCCTATCAAGGGGTCCAGAGTTTGAGGTTAACTCTTTCCTCTCTCCCAGACCCCATCTGGGGTGGACGTTGGGGATGAGTGTGCCCGCGGTGGGAACAAGGGTGTCCCCTAGGCAGCTGTCAGCTGAGCTATTATGTCTATTTGGTCATCTGAAGCATTTTTTTTTTTAATTGTCATCACTTCTTTTCTTCAGCTCAGAAGAGCAGCAGTGTGAAGAAAGGCATTTAGCATATACCCAAGTCTCTAATAAGTCAAACAGAACTTTAAATAATGCCCATAATGGAGGGTATGGTTTCTAAATACAGATGGTATATTTTATACATTAGGGACCTATTGTATCCAAAGGCCAACTAGCTTTCTGCAGAGTATATTTTAAGTCTTGGTGTACCTGCTGGATATTGCATTCCCCAGAGTCTTTCTGTAAGAACAGCAGGAGAATTTTATTATGAAAGTAAGAACTAGGTGGCTCATTACCTTTGTAGTGCATCATTCCCCATAGGATCATCTAATTGTTTGCTGAATGATTCCAGTAGTTTCACTCCAACACCTTTGCCTGGGAAGAGGTGCTCTTTCTAGATTGATGATTAATTGCATAAATAGGCTGACTTTTTTTTAAATTGTATGTTCATCCTTGTTGAAATTTTTTAAAAAGTAGCTTATTACGCATTATACTCATGTAAGTGGCATGTAGTGAACTTAACTCCTATCACTTTTATTCATTTTTACACCTTCTAGGCTTTCTGTAACTGCTTCCACTTGGAGGTTGATTCTTTTTAAAATCAGTGTAATTCCACCGACCAGAGTGGTCTCAAGCCAGACAAGGAGAAGTAAATTTTCTGGAGTCTGTGAAACTATGCTGACATGGCGTCTGACCAGATTTATTTGGTAACAGCTCACGAACAGGGCATTAATTGGAAGAGCACATCAGAGACTTGAAAACAGAAAGAAAAGCAGAAATATTTGCTCCTCTCCTGACAGGCTGAGGAGGTGTCCGTGACTCACATGGTGAGACTATGACCGGTCTGCAGTGACACAGTTTCCAGAGCAGTATTTATATACAGCTTCAAAACAACAGAAACAAAAGGAAAATTGAAAGTGGAGCTGAGCAGAGATTCTTGCCCTAATACTATTGTATTGCACAATACTTTCCCAATTCCAGAAGTCACTGTGTGCCACTTGGATTCTGCTGTTAAAATAGCTTAAGTGTTGCTCTAAGTGGCATGCGTCCATCTCAGGGATCCTATGGGGCTGTGAGGACAAAGTCTGGTTACCAGGCTTTCAGAGAAATCCCAGGGAGGTCACAGTTGTCTCAGCCACATCCTTAGTCAGCCATAGGTGTGATGATTGTGGTAAAGGTTAATATACTGTTTGCATGTTGCTTATGAATTTCCTATGCTCATTCCTTCTATGGATGGATTTATCTTTTAAGGTTGTTTTTCTAAGCCTAAAGCAATCCCAGTTTGGGGAGAATTTGTCCCAGAATCCCTGTATCTAAAACCTTAGACTGTAACTTTTTGAAAACAAAGGATTCTGAGATGACATCATGCTGGCAAAATAAGTGTCTTTGAAAGATTTTGTAGCTGGAATCTTTTCAGATGAGAAACGTAATGATATATTTATACCCTGTCTGTGAAAGATTGAATAGGATAGCAATGGTAGAAGGTTATCTCTAGGGGCAGTCCAAGGACTAAGCTGTGCAAAATTACCTGCACTCAGGTAGTTTCTATCCCAGAGTAAGTCACAAACTCATACAAAGATGTCTGTAGCCCAGGCTAATACAAGCAGGTTCTTATATTAACGGTGTATGTGTGGTGAGAGGGAAAACAATTGTTTTAGAAGTATATATAAAATAAATAGCTTTATATAAAGGACAAGGTTCTGTTGTGCCCTACCCTGGCTAGATGAACTTGCAGTAAAGGCAACTCTGCCTGTAAACTGCCAAGCACTTGCACAATAAAATGTTTGGAGGTGTTTCAAATGCCTCCCTGACTGGAGATATGTGGGCAGGTGAGATGACAGACAGCAGTAGGGTTGGCAGGTTGAAGGGCATGGCCACCTGGTCCTTATGACACTGAATGAGGTGAGAAGTGCTCTTGGTTAATTGCGTAGGAGTGGTTTTGAGCTTGCTCTTCCTGGTCTTTCAAACAAGCCTGCCTTGAGAAGGATGGCTTGGAAAAGCTGTATCCTCTACTCCCATTAATATCCCTCTATCCTGTACTGCTGACAGGGACAGAATTTTGGCCATGAGCTTTCAAAGCTAGTTGTCTGAGTCCAAGAAATCTCTGGTGGCAAACTAAGAAAACTGTAGAAGATATGAGTTTTGGACAAATAGCTCTCTCCTGTCTCTGTCAAATGTTTTTAAGGTCAAACAGTTTGATGCTTGTCTTGTGAGCAATGAGTAGGAACAGGCAGGTATAACTCCCTTTATAGGAGTATGTTCTACTATTTATATGATTGATTGGATATATTTCAGACAGTTTTAATTCACTTTAAAGCTGCTGAGTTGTTTTCAGCCTTTACCTGTCAAGTCACAAATTTCCTTCTTGCTTTGTCTATAGGTTGTAGTGGCACAATCAGAGAAAGAGTCCTAAAAGCCTACCTCTGCCGTGTCAGTTACCTGCGAAAAGAAAACCAGCTTCAACCTTGGAAACACTCATGTATTCACTTAATTGTATGCACTCAAATTGTTCCATTGACTTCACTGAGAACACTCACATATTTTAAGTTGAGCATGTGCTTAATTACATTACTAAATCAGGGTCCATATGCATAAAATTAAGTATATGTGTAAGTGCCTGTGTATTCGGGGCCCTAACGGAAACCACAGTAAAATAGAGTTGCATTTCACATTCATTAACTGCGTAATATTGTCATTGAAGTTGGTAGTCATTTTGCTGAGTAAGGCCAAGAGGCATCTGGCCCATACAGCTCGCATCCCCAGCTGTGACTCTTCACGTACAAGAGTTAAAATACAGCACTGATGCACCAGGCTGCAAGTGAGGAAAGAGAGGTCTAATCAGCCTGCCACAAAAATCCCACAGCAATTTGCCATGTCTGTGAGAAGTTCTGAGACAAGATTTTAGAATGGAACAAAATATTCTGTTTATTCAGCAGAATAAAAGAAAGTAATTCAATTCGTGGGTTAATATGAACGTCTAACACACAGAGATAGAGCCCAATGTTTTATTGTAAGCAATGGCTGTCTTGCTGAGAGACAGCACAACTGTGACAAAATACATCTAACTTATACGTAAGTTAAAAAATACCCAAACACATAAACCAATGTGGGACAATATAAAATCACACCTAGCAAACAAGGTTATAACATAATCATTCGATTCACTAACAGATGCTTAAGGAATACTCATGGAGGGAAGAGCTCCAGATGTCATTTTTACATCTCTTCAGGTTCCCCTTAATATGAAAAATCAGTCAAATATGCCTATATCTGTTCCCCAAATCTGTCTTCTGCATGTACTGAAAGGCACAGAGCTTTTCTTTCTTTTAAATGACGCTAGTGGGAGAGGAAGGCAAAGGGCTGATCTTTGAATTGGGGCTGGATACAGAAGTACTTAATAAGTTTATTTCATACAAAGAAGAGCCCAAATGGCTTAGGTCAATAGGTGGCACTTCCTTTTGCCTGGTGGTTAACGACACCACACGTCTTGTGCAAAGAGAGGATCAGATCTCTCTCTGATTTTAGGGCTCACACAGTTACCTGGAGATGCTGTAGATGGTTCTGAAATATTCAGAGATAGATGTGTCTCTCTCTTTTTTTTTTTTTTTTTTTTTTTCCTGTTAAAGCTGTGCTGTGAGAAAAGTCTCCCTTGGGCTACTACTGGTCTTTCTCCAGGACAAAGTTTGCTGGTGGCAATCCTAAAGACATGGCGGTGTACTCTTCCAGGTGAGCAACAGGATCTGAATTCTTCAGGTGGTTAAGGGAGGGTGGTGTCTTATAACTAATTTGAATGGGCCTCTACTCAGTCTACTGACTTCTGAGATTTGATCCTTAGGTTTCAGTTTCTCTCCAAGTTTTGTAAAGTGATCTCTCTAACTCAGGAGTGTAGTAGACAATAGGACGCCAAGGAGTTGGATATTTCAATGCTGAAGCTAAGTCCCCCTTCTGGCTCTTGCTCTGCTTCACAAAGACACATGAATAGATTTTCCTAAAGAAAAGGCATCTGTGTTTGTGTCTCAGGGTGGAAGGGCTCTGGGGGGTTGTACAGAGAGGCACCAGGCATCAGGTACAATGCCATTCTTCTAGACAGAGTTTGGTGCGCTACATGAAGGTCTACTGTGACGTGGTCCAGGCTGAAAAAAGTATCATAGGTGTAACACAGGCCACAGGCATAATCTATGCTTCCAACCCTAAAAAAGACAGTTATAGCCTAGCATAGAAAAAGTCTTGCAGTTGTGACTCTCAACTAAATTACTTTCTGTCCTCAGATCCGAGAAACGGATTTCTCAGTTTGACTTGGGGTTGAAAAGCTCGTTGTCTTTGTTGGAAGCGGAAACTTCACAATATCTCAGTGTTTTCCCTTCCATAGTCTGCAGGAAGGAGAGGTGGTGTTTCAGCCAGTAAAAGCTTTGGATGTTTCAGAGGGGAAAGGAGCAGCTCGTAGTGCCCACGTTCGGCTCAGACACTGGGAGAGAGAGGTGCAGAGCCTGTGCTCCAGCTGAGGTAAAGCATATCGGTAGCAAAAGCACTGTCTGCAGTAGCAGGCTTAGAAAAGGTCTAGGCACTAGGTGTAACCTAGTGAAAAAAATAAAGTAAACACTAAGTTCGGAAGGAAAAGGGAGGGCAGGAGTTATCAATCAGGTAGCTTATGCATGCAGAAAATTGATGCAGTTAGAGATGGTGGAGTAAGAAAGCAAGAGAAGACATAAAGTGAAATGGAATATAAGGGAAGGAGATTATTGCTGGGAGTTAGTCAACCAGGAGACACAGAGGTGAGGCAATAGGAAACAAGAATCCTTCAGGGCACTGGCAAGAATATGCAAAGGTACTAAAGAGTTAACAAGAACTAATGACAGAGCTCTGTCTTTAGTGTATTTGGGTATTCTTTTTTCCATTGTAATTGTATTTCTTTTTCTGCATGTTTTAAATTTTTGTGGCTGGCAGCAGTAAAATGCCAAAACTTGCAGTCTTGGCTTCTTTACCGCTGATGTGGTTATTTAATGCAAAATTTATTTATTGTGCAGTTACTACGAAAAAGAACTGCAAGATGGAACAAATACTGGTGTTATGGTAGCCACAATGAAAATGAGCAAGAACATAGTTTGAGAAAATGAGATAAGGTTTCAAAACAAGACATTTCTGTGTCTAGGCAATTAGGCTTGTTTTACATGTGGATCTTCTTTCTGAGGACACCCCCCCACCCCACCTCCAGTCTTTTGAAAGCAAGATGAAGTGAGTTTTCCCACAAAGAGACATTCTGTAACTTTCCCTAGATGCAAGTACACTTCTAGAAAGCTTTGAATTACAAAGAGGTAAATCGACGAAATTTATCTTAAATGCCCCTTTCTGCAGGTTAGAAAGTGGATCCCCTATTTTTGGTGTGTCACACAGAATGCTATGAGACCTGACCTTTTAATGACTTTTTTCAATTCAGTTGAATAATTTCTACACTGAGTTTATTTACCTCTGCATCATCTTGCTTAATTTGTTTTGTGAATCTTTCTATTTTTTTTTTTTGTTTTAAAGACACAGTTTTTAATTTCATTTTTTTAAATGCCTCAGCAGTAACTTCTGTTATCCTTGACATTTCTGTGTCACCATAATATGAACTGCTGCAGTGGGAAATATAATCCTCTAATCTGATTAGCTCAGATGCATTGTTCCTATAGAGATGTTTTCTAATTCAATGTATTTACTAACAGCTCTGAGCACTCTGTTCACTCTGGCATCTGCATTGGGAACAGTTTTATTAATGGAAACTGTAGTCAGACAGTGGGTTTGTGCCTATGACTTATTCCACTAACTGGAATAACAGTGCTGGTTCATATGATTGTAGGATTCAAAGCTCTACCTTTTGGTTCAAGAAGCTATAAGATATACATATATATCCATATATACGTGTGTGTGTATATACATATGTGTATACATATATTCAGATTGCCAGTAAATCAACTCTTTTATTGAGAGGGCAGATCTAAATATTCATCTAAACTTTCCTAAGTTTTCCGAAGAATCCTAAAAATCATTTGCGATAGCCATTCAAGAAAGTAAACTATTTTGGCAGTTTCAGGTTTTCAGATGAGTGTTCAGTTTTCTGTAGAAACAGATTTTTCCATGATATTTTTTCAGAACCTGAGTTTTAGAAAATGGAACACTTCTGACCAGTCTTAGTATTTAATTACTTTATTTCTCATCTGTTACCCCTAAAACTTATGCTGAGCTGCTGTCCTTGGGTATCCTAAGCATGAGCCTAACATGACGATTGTATTCAGGTCTAGCATACACAGACATTTGGACTGTGAGATTTGTCACTGTTTTGGTGGGCTGTTTGTTTCAATAGCATCTTCTTTTCAAAAGCGTAATAATTTTGTGCTTTTTCTGTCACTTCAGTGATGTTATATAAAGCTGCCTGCAGGAGGTACTTTTAGGAATGGTGCCCAAGTTATTGGTCCATTAATGAATAGTTAGCTAATGGCCAGTGTTGAAGTCAGAAAACTGGTCTGGATGAATTTGCAATAAAACTGATCTGCTGCTTAGGCTTTCATTTGAACACTAAAAAGGACACATAGCAAAGAGGCAATATATAATATATAGAAATATTCTTACAGACTTAAATAGTATCTGGATATGCGGACACTTTTAGTAAAGTCAAAGCAAATTGCTGCTTAAGTAGATATAAAATCCCAGGATAGGGTGGAAGATCATTAGTGGTATGATTTAGTTTAAACAGTCACACAGTCGAACTAGTGGTTAATGGCAAACACCACCATGATCTTTAGATAGGAAACTGAATTGTCAATATAGGGAATACAATACTGTATCTCCATGAAACTAAGATTCATCTTACTATGGCTGTTCTATGCTGGAAGCATGATAGAAAAGTACCTTTATTCCTGTAGGAGCAAAACTTTCTTAAGTCTTTCCTTCCCCTCAAAAAAAGCCAAAGGAAAAAAGGTTTTATGCAGTTTCCCACAATGAAACAGAGGATGAAAAGATCCCTCAAGCTGCAAAGCAAGAAGAAAGGTCCTCAGCACTAATGATGTTTTCTATTACCAAATGCTCTGAAATATAAAAATTAAAAACGAGCAAATATTATTTGTATTTATCTATCTGTATGTGCTATATTATAAACACACGCTCAAAGGTTTAATGTTTTTTTGGAGAAATACTCATTAATGACTATGATTCATTTAAAAAAAAGTAATATAAGCTGATTGGGAAAAATATAAGTTTATAACATGCAATTGTTTTGAAGAATGGAAAATTATTTCTCTCAAAAGTTGGCACATTTATTAGGAATCCCTTTGATGTTGTAACACCAAGCTCTTGGAGAAACAAATCAGTGCTAGTTGGTTTCATCCTTTATTGATAATGGCATTTTGGATTTGGCAATGTATGGGGAATTGTTTTCAGCTGAAGTTGTTGGCCCAGTCACTGAACGATGCTGTTCTTGTAAGGAGAAAGTAATTTCATTGGAAGGCTACTGAGGGGTGTACTGAAATCACAGAAGAAATATCTGCACATGTTGCAACACAAGATGCTAAAAAAACCCCAAGGAAATGACTGCAAAAAGGTATATTTTGACAATCTCGGAAATAAAGGGAGTCTTCACTAATAGAGTTTCCATTACGGTGTAAGCGGGTGCTCTTGTTCCCCAGTAACTTCAAGACATCCATTTTGTATCCTTGAATCTGTATCAATTTCAAATTATTCTTTGTTGCTACCATGCCTCTTGAACCTTCTCTCTTCAGCTCATGATTTCCCTTTATTTTTTTCCCAGTTTACTCACCTTTGTTTCTTTCTGTATCTCTGTGCTTTTCCTTCCATATGCTAACCTTGCACATACCTATTTGTTATCATCTCCATCATCTTCCCTACTTAAATTTTCTTGGAGAGCTGTACATCAATGCTTCTAATAAAAATCATTGTTTGAGAGTCCTGTGATGTCTGTAAGAACTAGAAATATGTGACTATACATGTCTACATCTTCCATTTACTAATATATTGCTAAGGGTAACTTTGTACAAAATGAAAACCCAAAAACTACTTAAGATACACAGACAGACTTAGGTAAATATGTTAGCATTCAGATATTTCCTTTTGCAGCAAATTAACACTTAATACAGCTACAGTGTGCAATTCACTGGGCCTGAGTACTCAGCACTTGTCCATTGTATTTATCATTTCTGTTCTCCCTGACCCTTTCTAGAGAGTCATGGAGCCCAGAGCAATAATTTGCTGCAAATAGCCCTTATTCAAATGAGGAATTGCTCACAAGAATTATGATTTCATATATAGTGATAGCTCTTACAGGATCAGATCTAATACAAGTTCACCTGATACAATTTCTTATGTAAATGAGTTTTCCAGACCATTTCTCTCTAGTTGCACTGTTACCTATGCTGCCACCATGCTCCAAAGAAATTCATTATTCTTCCATTTCTTTACTTTGAACGAAATGTTTGCTGAACCTAATTGATACTGCAATGTCTCTTTTTGCAGGGCAAAGAGAATTGTGCAAGAGTAATTCAGTCTATTGAGTTATTCATAGCCATTGTGTTTGACTGCGCCCTACTGACATTGTATTTTTTTCTGAAAAATATTGGAAATCATTTTCACTGATGGAACTGATGGGAAACAATCAGTCAATCACATGAGAGACAGCGGATTCAGTAAGCTCAATGGAAATTATTGTAGAAAGTTTTAAAAGTGTCTTTGTCCATAAAATGTCAGTGCTTTTTTTTCCTCCTCAAGGTTACTTTGAAAGCAAATATTTGGAGGCTGCCATATGCTCTTGATTATTCTGAGAGAAAGTGAAGATAGAAAACAAAAATATCTACAGTAAGAGACAAGCAATGGGAATGATGAGAAAAGGTGAAGAGAGGTGCAGTCAGCTATGTGGATTTCAGGTAAGCTGGTGTAGGGTTTTTAAGTCTGCTCCTGTGAAATGGGAATTTTAGGTCTTAGAGACCCTGATGGACCTTTTAGATAAAAGGGGAAACAAAAGCGTTGCCAGTTTCTTGCTCTTTCACCCTGGCAATCCACAAGAGCAAATGTTTCATGCCAGTCAGCAACAATTCCTGTAATGCAATTAAAATGCAAATGCGTAAGTGAGCCCACTGGCTACCCAGACTATCCTATGAAGGTTTTAATTTTGGCTAATGCTAATGTGCACTGTTAGAATTTGGTCCCATCAGTGTCATATTGGGCTCTGCTTGTTACAGCAGCCATGCCCAAAGGCCATTCCCATCTTTCCATCCTAAATCCCTCTTCTGTATGAATGAATGCCTCTCATTTATTTTGGCTAATGTTTGTCAGTGTGGTCGCAGTCCATGAGCAACTCATCTTCTTCTGCTCTTCAACAATTTGGTTCATTCAGGACATAAAATCTGAATAAATTTCAGGTATTTTTTTCTTGGATTAGTACAGCATAAATTACTTAAAAATATACTAGCTATTAATTTTGAATGTTAGTTAATTGTACCTTGGTCTTTATTTTATTACTGATTCATAAAGTTAATGGAGTACATCCCTATCTTGGTTTGACAGCATATAAAAAGTAAGCATTAAATGTAAACTGTGGTTTTAGAGTGAGATTCCTTGATAACAGAAAATGGTTTTTATTTTGGTGAAGAGACTATCCCTAAGGAAGCCGATTAGGAGGAAATTGTTAGATATGAAAGAGATACTGTTGTCCATTTTTCCCCACTACCAGAACAATCTTTGTGGTTGTGACCTCTGTAATACGCTCATGTGCAAGGTATTTCGTGGTGTGAAATCTTTATTTATTTCCGATTACCATTTCTCTTCTCTTTGTAGCCTAAAAAAAAAAAAAAAAATCAAAACTGCTGAGAATCAAACTACAGAATATGGCAAAAGCTGAAAGTACACTTTCTACCAATTTCCTGACAAATGAGATACTATACTCTTGAGTCTTTATTTTTTAGACAAAGGCTGTAAGAACAGCAAGTGGCACAACATGAATCTATTCTTGTGTCAATTACTTTAGTGAAAATGGAAAATAGTGGTACCACAGCCCATGAGTACCCTTGAAATGGTAAAGAGCTGCAAACGTATGAGACGCTCTGCTCAGCACAGCTGGTTTAAGTACCACACCATCTCCCGAAAACCACTCTGCCGAGCTCAGTAATTTTCTTCCCACTGTGAGGGGATGTTATAGAGGGTTGTTATAATAAACTTTAATAGAATTGAAAGCCAAAGTATATAGACACCTTGTATCAGAGATGGCCTTATGATGAAACTACACAGTACGCCTCGTTCTTGGGATATCTGAATACAGACTTCTACATTCACTGAAGAGTTTAACAAGGCTGAACCACAAGAAATACCACAGTTTTCCACCCAGAAAAAAAAGATACAAAATACATAAAAAGCAGGCAATTTAACTCACCCTTCTGACTTCAGGCCTACTGCTATTCCTTTACAATAGTAGGCTGCATAAGAATAAATGAAATTAACCTGCCATTAAACAATTTTTCACAGCTCATGTTTAAAAATGATACCGGTGTCAACAGGCAGACATGAAGCAGAGCTACTGCTGCAAGCCTGCAAGTCCATAATCTTATGATTGTGTTCCATGACCACATAATTATCTGTGGTTGGAGTTCCTTTTTCTTGTCCTCTCACTTAACGAAGACTGAAAGCACAACACGAAAAGCTTACAAAACTTGTTAGCAATCTTGTCTTTATGCACAATCTGATCTTTCTCTGTGTAGTCTTCTGAAATTAGGTATGTTGGGTATGAAACTCTTTCTGGCCTTTCAGAAGTAAACCTTGTCTCAGTGACAAAGCAATTGTGATTTTCCTGGTTAGATGCTGAAATCGAGTCACGTAGTGAGCAATAGTCAGATAAATTAACTCTTGGGCTACTAGCGCCTAGAACTTACCATTTTATTGAAGGAATAGTTTCCTAAGGATCACTTAAAAAAAAAAAAAAAAAAGCAATTCTGACAATGTTTCTGGATTAATAAAAAGTAGGAGAGCAGACAGATTCTCAAAAAAAATTTCCGGCACAGATGTTCAGAGACACTGAAGTTCAAATTAAGTCCATGGGTGTTTCCAGTGTTTTAGGTACTTACATTCTGAAATCGTAGATCCATTAAAGACAATTTTGGAATTACCCTCCCTGGAACCACAATCTTCTCATCTTTCAAAGCTCAACCATCTTTGGCCTCAGCTTGATTCTTTTTTTAAAGTTTTTTCTGTCTGCTGCACAAGATGAAAAGCCGTAAAAAGAAAATGCATAAGGAGAGTGTACAATAGACAAAGCATGGTTACATAACGGTTGAGTTTGAAAGATATGCTCAGTCTTTTAATCTGTCTGCTTTCAGCATCGTGAAAGACTATCCTCCACAATAATCTCTTAAGTGCTTTATCTAATGCTGACACTCAGTGTTAGTTGGTACAAACAGTGCTAATATCTTGGCTAAACTGATAGTCGGCAAGTTCTGTTACGTATGTGAGCTCTCTATGGTATATGGAGCAGTGGGGGGGGCTGTACCTGCCTCAAAAATGCTTATTCACACAATAAATATTGAACCTGTCCAAAAAGTTCCTATTCTCAAATTTAAAAAAAAATTTTTGAACCAAACCCAAGTGGCATGTAGGAGTTTTGCTGAATATAACTCCTGCATACACCTGTCATGTCCTAAAGCAGTGCATAAGTACAATTAGAGAATTGTATACAGCCTTCTGGCTATGAAGAATGGATTGTAAGCATATGATTTCTGATCAGAAAGTTCTTATGAGGACTTCATTTATGGCAAAGAGGAATTTTATAAATGAGAACTTTTTTGCTTCTCTAATAGGGCATATTTGGTTGTGCCATTTTAAATAAAGGCCTTTGTGAAAGGAATACAATCAGTTGGAGTGGTTATAAGAAGTTAGACCTTTTTTCAAAACAAAACAACCCTGGAATTACAGTATATAGGATATGTTTATAAACTGTCAGCAATTTTTACAATACTGAATAGTTCAAAGTAAATTTCTCTTTCTGATGATATCAGGCCAAATTCTCTGCTTGTATCAGGCAATGAAGGTTTCCTGAGAGCTTTGGCCCATCATGGATTGTGAAAAAGCTTACTGAAGTGTCTACATTTATATCTATGCTTTAAACCAGGGATTTTATTAGACCAGTAAGGGTTTTGAAAACAGTAAAAATAAATTATGTTCCCGAGGGTCTAGACCATTCCTTCTTCTTGAGGGTATTATCTCAGTGGTACTTACTGCTGTTAGAAAATAAAATATGGTTTTCATAAGTCATCAGAAATTCTGTTTGGAATAGAAAAATGGGGGACACCCCATTGAATAAGAAACTACGTCTTTTCCTATAGTCAGTTTTCAGTGTAGCTAGTTTCACTGCATGATTCTGCAGTAGAGGGAAATGGAGGTAAATTAGGTTTTCAGAAATTAGGTCCAGATCCAGATATTCCACTGTTTAGATGAACTCAGATTTAGGGTTTATACAACCAGTAGTGACTTCTATTTCAGTTGAGACCTAGACTTCTATTTGGAGAACTGGGATTTTTGTTCCATCTTTAGTTGGTTGTATCTTACAGCTGTGTATCTTGAAAGTACCTGCGAGGCTTTAAAATTGCCCTAACTCAATTAATTGTAATAATGGTGAAATGGAACTATATGAAACAGAACAGGGAGACTGGATAGCTCAGTTACACAGCATTATATTTTTGGAGCACTTCATCCTTTTTATAACATTGCATGCTTTCCTTTCTTTCCTTTATAGCTGACACTTAGGTGTCTGTTCTGCTTTCGTCTGTAATACATCTTTTGAGGCATAGTGTTCCAAAGAACTCCTTCTGCTGTAGATATTTATGAGATCAAAGCCAGTACCTATCAAACATGATAATGAAAACACCTTAAAACCAGTTCAGTGCGTAAATACATTTCAGCAAGAGGAAAATGTTACTCAGCTAACAACAATAGTTTTCATGTAGAATGCAATGCAAGACAGTTGATATATCTACAGTACAAATTAATTCACTTCATAAAGTGGACTGAGTTAAGGGACATAAAAAGAATTGCATTATGCTATTGCGGTGAGTATCAAACAGCCCTTTCAGGTAGTTTGCATTTGTAATTCTACTTAGAATATTAGATGTAGGAAATGTTCCTCTTGCTCAATTACATTTAACATGGCAAATTAGTTCAGGAAAAATATAGCTGTCCCATTCAATTCTAAAGTTAACTTTTCATAGAGTATCAAGGTGTTGCTAGTGAATCCAGACTACTCAATCTAATGCATAATTAACAGCTGTAATGCTATGAATAAATACATTGCTCAAATGTATAACATAATGAAGGTATAGCTCATTAGCGTTTGCCTAACTTTGTTTATATTGTTAAGATTAACAGCAATCTAAGCAACATTGCAAACACTAGAAAATCTTAAATATTTCGGAATGAGAATTGAGAAAATATTACATGTAAAGTACATCGTGTTTAATCTGTGTGGATAAAATGTTATCTGCAAGTGGAAAATGTAGCTTCTTTCAATTTTTTAATCTCCTTCCTAATGTCTCTGTTCCCTGTTCCCTGCATCTCGGTGCACTGAGCTGGGCTGCATGGTTCAGTGCAGGCGGAAAGCAAAGGAGAGTTTATGGGAGGAGAGAATAGCATATGGTCTCCCTATTATGTTACTATATACTTACCATTTGTCTGTCAAACACAGAGAAATAAAAGAACTCCTAATAACTCTTCCTGGATGATCATACAGCACTAGTTGGAACTTAGTCTAGAGAAAGTGCTTCTCATGATGCATAAGGAAGTATGATCATCCCATCAAAACATGAGAGAATTATTATTAATCTGTATTAAAAAGACTAATGAAATAGAGTACAATATCCTGCCAGCTGTGGTTTAGAATTCACCCTTCTTTCATTTGAATTACGAAGCAGGAAAACCCATAATCAGTGCAGGGCATGGAAGTGAGGGAGAAGGAAGTAATTTAAAAGTGTGTTTTCATTTCTCATATCTGAAGGACCTGAGGGACCAGCGCAATTCTTGGTTTACACAAGAGCAGCCATCTGACATGCTGCAGCTCTACAGAAAATTCAAATAAAAGAAAAATTCTGGGCTGTGGGAATAGAAAGCACGTGATTTTTTTTTTCTTTTGTTTTGATCTTTCACATGTAGGAATTTACTAATGCAGGGAGATTTTTTCCATGCCTTGTAGAAAAGTTACATGGGCACATCAAAGGTCTGATCCTGCATCTGTGAGTCTGTATGTTCAGAAGCAACAGTTTATACACATCTTGGTCATGGCACTTCACGGTTGTTACCATCTTCTATGGCATTAAAACAGTTGAGAGATTTTAGTGATTATGGACCTTACCTGTGCACTTCGCAATCAAATAAAAATGGCTTTCAGGAATGGCAGCCAGTATGAAATGTTGATATAGAAACTGTTTCCTACACAAAAAGTCATAACACTACTCTTGAGCAGATCTATGTTTTATGCATTTTAAAGTGCACTGAACAAATATTCCAAAGGGAAAGGGCATATGTTATTGCAGTCCCGGGGGCAATACCAGAGTTATATGATTGATTTTGTTTGGTATTTATTCAGCTATTCAGGATTAAGTATATCATTACTCTGCAACGCTGCATTAGGCAAAGGCCTGATATCCCATATAGGCTCTATCAAAATATACCTCAGAGTATATATATGCTTGAAAGAAAGTCAAGATGTAATACCACAGGTCAACACAACCTATGAAAATGTGCACCAAAAAATGCTTTAGGATTTCTGAACACAATTTTGAGAGACAATTTGTTACATTTCATGTTTTGTTACTCTCGAAGTTTAAGAATGGCATATTTCTACTCCAGTCCTATAGCTTTTCTTCTAACAGGTTGATACCTGCTGAGATGCATATAAATGCCTGGTTAATGCGAGGCAGTGGAGCTCACCAGGTTTGGTCTGGACCATGTATGTGAACGAGCACTTTACAAACAAGGCCACTGAGGTCAACAGCTGTACAGGGTTCATCTGTGTGAAGTAGCTATGGAGCAAGGGACCTACCACTTCAGAAATGATCAGTCCTTCTCTTGCAAGTTTAATATCCACAGTTAATTAAAAGGGCAATGTAATTTTGTGGCAAAATCCCAGGGTGGGTAGGACAGTGGGGGGAAAAAACAAAAACCTGGAGGTGAATTTGCAAATGTACTTAATGGTATTTGCATGTATCAAATAGTTGATAAATCACGTAAAAAGCCATTCATGTTCTAATATCCTTTTATAGGTCCTCCCAGTAGCTGCATCTATATGAAGATGTACACCTGTGAGATTTTCAAGCTCGATTAGAAATACTTTTGTACAAAGATCCCAGAATTACTGTTGGTAAGTGAAGCAAGTACCTTTGTGTCTCATTAAAAAACAAATAAATCACAGATGAATGTTCCCCTTTCCTAATAAATTGAGCATCACATTACTGCTCAGAACTATCAAAATTTATTTCACTTTATTATTGCAACAGAACATCAAATTAAGATTTTGGATAAATTCTTTATTTTTCCTGTGTAATCCATGACATTTATTACAGTTCAAATGACTAAAATGTATGGGAGAAGACACTTATTTTATGAGCATTTAAAAAGAGAATGTGTTTCGCTGAAATGTTGAAACAGAATGTAGGAGCTGATTAGAAATGCCTGCCACATTACCGAAGCACGAACTTGAAGAACTCAAGGAATCTGGGGAGATGTAATGCTACTGACATTATGCATGGGAATGTTGTAACTCAGAAAACTACACACAGCACTTATTTTCAAGTTTGGTATTACACCTTTATCTAGAGTATAATTAGTAAAAACAACAAGAGCAGCAACTCCCCCCACTCCCAAAAAAACCCCAATGAACCATCCCTACATCTATATAAAGATGTTTATCAAAATGTTTTCCCCTGATGAATAACTAGCGTAATCAGTTTTCTTTCATTTTAGTATTTTTTAATTCCGCTCAAATCTGAGCTTATGATATAACTTATTTAGATCAAGAAGAAAATTTGTGTTTCTAATGGATTACTTGTGGAACAGAGCATGTAGTAAAATGAATAATGGAGGGGAATTTTTAAAAATTGCAAACTGACCTTTGAAATGTCAGAATTTGGATGTTTCCTGTAATCAACATTCTGTGATAAATGAGAGCAGTAAATGTAAAGATCCTTGGTTCAAAAGTGTGTGTAATCGAAATCCAATGAGAGATCGATGGCCTTTTGGTGACCTTTTCTGAAAAGGTCAAATGACAACATTTATGGGAAACTTTTCTTGTGCTTGGAGGATGATTATAAATGGATTTATTGCATTTTGGTGTTCTAGCTGTGGAGAAAAACGATGCCTATATGTGAGTTCTGTATATTTATATGCGTGTGTATGTAATTTTTAGTCATTCACCCTGGTAGGTGTATGAATTTTACGCATAAAAATATGTATGCACATATCTTCATGTATATATATTATTTGAAAATTTAAGTTTAAATTGTTATTAATGTTCATTAATCAGTGAAATGTTACTTCAAACACATGAAATGTTATCTTGTTATTTTTAAGTTCTTAGGAAGACAATAGGAAGATTGACCATGAACTCAGTGAAAAATCGTTTTCATTCTGCCAACAGCGACAACATATTGGCAATTAAATCATCAACAAAAGCTCATATCACATCATCAGAATCCACACAACACTTTGTGGGAACCAAGAGTCTCACCTGCAAAGGTATGTTTAGAAATAAGTCCACCGAGGTCTGAGTAACTGTTGGAGAATGTTTCTGTGCTGATCTTATGCAAAATAGCACCAAAAAGTCCAAAATGATTCAAAGTTGTAAATTAGAAACGGACATCACCAGAACATCAGCTTTTTGATGTCTGCCCTGCAGTTTTGTAGTTGAAATGATGAAAATATGCTATTCATTTTTCTGAATGATTGATATGACTTTTTTGTGGTGAAATTATACACACGTATTCAGCTTTCACTGAGGACCTGCACCGCTTGATTTTTTTCTTTTATCTCCTTAAAATTTATTCTTGAAGAAGAGCTATTTTCCATGTTTCTGTGGAAAAGAATGGATTATGAACTGTCTTACACTTCATTACAAAAGCTTCATATGCTTGCAGCTTAAACAAAATTGCTTAAAAAAAATTGATTATTACATCAATCTTACTGTGAATTACTGGAAAATCATGTAGACAACAGTAGCTTTGGCTGGACTGTATTTTACAGTGTGTGAGAATTAAAATCGGGTACACTAGTTGCAGAAAATTAACATTTATTGAAATATGTAAAGAAATGATGAAACTAATTTGTTGACTATTTGACTGTCCAAGGTGTATGTTGTAATTTGTAATTACATGCCATTACACTTTTAGAAGTTCAAAATGTCTTCTCCAAATTCCCAACTGCAGTGAAAGCATTTGATTTGTCTTATGTAAGATGTTGTTTTAGAAAGAAATGGAAAGAATGGGGGGTTCTGCAGCGTATGGATGCTTTATTAGGAAAGCTTGTTCTTTTATGTAGTATCAGGTACAAAAAGGTAATCTGTAAGACATTTTCTAGTTCTGTAACTTTTATGTTGCCTCCAAAATGGTTTTCATGGTTTCCTCCTATTAAGGAGAATTTGAAATCTAGTATGTATATATTTATTCCTGCCTGTCCAGTTATCCTCTTCACTTTTTGGCTTAGTTAGGAGAGTGACTCAATCTAACTGTTTTCTGAAAGGCACAACAGGTTTGGTCTTGAGTGCTGGTACTGTTGGCTTGTCTCATAGCATTGTTCCTGTTCCTTCAGTATGACCTTCAAAATGCTACTGGCTTCCAGGGTTGCCTCAGCTTGTAAATACTGTTTTCCACTCATATTTTCAACCCAGTTTTCTGAAGACCGTGGTGTTTCTGACTTTGCTCAATGTCTGCCTGTGGATGTCTATTTGTGACTATCTGTGCACACAGCCCCCCTGTAGGAACTTTTTATGTACTTGCTAATTTCAGTCAGATTTGAAAATGTCTCAGAAACACTAAGGTGCTGCACGTTCAATGAAAACTGACATCCAAAACATGAGAGAATTTATTGGCAGTTCAGCTCATCAGACACTAGAGCATCCACACAGAAATACTCTCTTAAAGTTTTTTCTCACTCACTGAAGATGTTCAATGAGAATAGTGGTTTTGGACAACTGATAGTTGAACCATGAGGCATAAACCCACAGGGACCTGCTTTCAGTGGTTTTATTGTTCACAGAACTGTTTGCTTCCTTCATGGAAATTCAAAAGGAGATCTGAGAGCCCAACTCAATTGTTGTCTCCTTTTGCATCATTCATCATTAATGAACTAACATGGATAATAATAGAATTATTCCGATCATAGTAAACAAGTTTGATGGCTCTGGTGACAAGCAACCTGCTCGCATGCTCCTTGCTCTGCTGGTTCTGTGCTTGTTGTAAGAGTAAAAAGGGGGTGAGGAGGGGAAAGAGGACGAGATTTAACAGTGTAAAATAGCAGCTATAACTGGACATAGAAATAAATCTGTAGAAAGGTAAGCAACTTTTACCATGGTCCCCTAAGAGCTGAACAGCAGTTTAAATTAAATGAAAAAGACTGCTTCCATATGAAAAAATAATATCTTAGGTGACATATTTCATTGTTACGCAAATATATAATGCCAAATTGCAGGGATAAAACCCACAGGTGCTCTGATCTTTAAGTGGCCTGTTCTATTAATATTTCTTTACAGTATGCAGCATTAACTATTTTTGAAACTATCCTAAACTTAAATGTGTCAGTTATTATTTCATACCTTTATTTTGCAATCCGAAACTTGAGCTACAAGTTGCAATGTGTTGTGTTGTTGTTTGCATTACCAGCTGATTTGATATTGCGGACAAATGGGAGTTGGAGTCTAATTCTTCCGACATGGCTGACTGATGCATTTTATATTAAATACAGTCAGTAGAAACAGGCCAGCAATATCCTCTCTCATGATTATTATAACTTGTGATTAAAAGATGGGGTATGTTAAGACAGCTTTTTCACAATCTTTCTTTGAAAGACAAACTAAAGATCTTTAAATTCAGGCAGTATACACAGCATGTCAAGTTGTTGTCTTTCAAAGTAGTGGAAGGAATTGCTTCCTTTCTTAATAGTTTTGGTCTTCACTATGAAATGAGCTTTCAATAAATGACTCCTTTAGCAATAGCATGGATGAGAAAAATAAATTAGAAGAGCAAAATTCAGTGAATAGGTTAAGAATGCAACCATTTATTCACTTATTTTTGTACATTGTGTAAATTTTCAGCACTGTGTACAATATGCCTTTATTATACCAAGGAGATTTGCATTTTAATTCACTGCACATAACAAACCTTTACAAACCTTTGTGTTTTGCCAAAAATAACAAATGTCAGAACCTGGCATGCTCCAGTTTCTTGTTCAAAACAAAAAAAGGGATGAATGTATTAAGACCTTAAATCTATCACAATGTTACATACTTTGGTATTAACACAGGCGTTAATGTTAGCAATTATACATAAGATGGTGTGTTGTTTGGACATTAAATCCTTGGACTGACTTGTCAGGTAAGGGGTAAATATTCAGAAGAATAATGACTTTCTTCATGTGAGCTAGTGTTTTGCCCACAGTTTTGCACTTGTCTTTACAAATCTTAGTTTGTTTCTAAATATCAAACAGTGAATCGGGCATTTGGAGATGGCAGTTACTGAATTTTGCTTTCATAATTTAGTTTGCAAATATATATTACATTTGCAGATACCAAGGTCAGGCCTTGACTTAGCTTTAAAAATACCTGTCATGGTAAAATATTTGTCCTTCCGATATGAAACAAATTGTTCAGCTGTCAATGGAAAAGAATAGTTCAAAGATTTTTTTGGCTGGTACGTTTTACCGAGAAAATCAGGATGATGTTTACCTGAGGAGATGCTCCATCAGGGATATATTTTGAAGTCAAGTGGAAACAAAGAATTCTAAGACTATTTATGAAGTGCTAATGCTGTGAAACAGATTTGAGAGTCCTCAAGAAGTTGCCTCCATTGATACATGAGAAAACCTGATCTAATTTATGTAAGTTTTAATGTTTATCTCTTGTTCTCTTTTATTTTCTTCAATCTCAATGAACTCAAGGTTAAACTTTTCATGATGCCCCATGTAAAAACTTCTGTCTGTACTAGAATAAGCATCAGCTACTGCATTAGCTGTGCTGCTGAGACTGTCCTGGATTTTATGAACAAATTAGTTCTGGTTCAGTAAGATTACTATTTGGCTATCAGAAGCTGCCAGTAAAGACTGTAGCAATAATATGCAAAATTCTTTTAAAATTTATTTTTTCTTTTAAGAAAGTGTACATGCCTTGAGTTAAGATTTCTCTCACAGATTTATAGGCTCCAGACTTAGTATTAGAAGGTGTGTGTTTTGTGAAAGTTCATCTAAAGAAACAAACCCCACCTAGCTGGGTGTTACAGCAAGCATATCTGAAATATCATCAAATGCCATCGTTTTGTCCTCCTGGCATGTATGTGTCCTTTCACTGTGTTTGGCCAAAGATAATTCTTATGGTAGGCTAAGAGTTACGTTCTTTGGGGAAGATGGTAAAGATCTATGAACTAGTATAATAATAAAATTTCTGCAGCTTTACCTGATAAAGATGTTCCAGTAGAAAAAAATGCTGTGGTAATTCGTAAAGGAAACTTTCTACTATCATTACATTTTCAATTGCTGAAAAGATGTATGGCATTTAGAAATGCCACTTTCAAAAGAGAAAGGTAGCTTCAGGTTTTTTTCTTTTCAGTGGTTCTTTAGCTACTTCCATAAAAAGAGTTTGTCATTATCATTTTCCTTTCGTGAACAGAATTAAAAATGCTGATGCTACCAACTTTCAGTTTTGTAGAAATAAACAATTCCTGTTCATACAACACAGTCCTTGATGCAGAAAGTGCAGACATCTATAGATATGTGGTGGCTTGCTGTTTGAAAGGATATTTGAAAAAATGTGTTCAGGAGATGCACTGAATTCTCTTAGGACCATTTCATAAGTTTGACCCACAGAAAAAATTCACAAAAAATAAATACTTCCTGGCTATTTTATGCTTTTACCTCTATAAGCATTAGGCTCAGCTTAAATGGGAAACATCAGCCTGATGTAGTACAAATTTTCCATTAGCACAGAACAGTTGAAGAAACTCTTAAACAACGTCTTACAGGTAGGTTAAAGGAAGTATGACTGATGTAAAGGGAAAATGTCCAAACACATATATGCCACAAAAAGCTTTTGCTACTTCATAGCCATCTATTTTCAGCTCAAGTTAGTATATACATACATCTTTGCACAGGTTTTTGCATGAGTGTCAGTCCTGGCGGGTGAAAGAAAGCTTGGATTTTATTCAGGTGAAAGGCAAAATGAACTTCTCTGAAAACCGTTAAAACCATGAGGTTTACGCCTGGCTAAGAGAAGACATCAACTCAGCACTAACAAAGCCAATACAAAAGAGCACACCCCTCTATCATCACAATTTAGCACAGGCAATATACTTTAGTGTGCGGCTGTTTTTCTAAGTTTTACTCTCCATCCCTGAGCTACTGTTGTCCAAAATGGCAATAAAAGTGACCTTCCCTAGCTTTTGCTTCTCATTATTGAAGGTGAAAAATGACAAAGCAAACAAAACAAGCGGTTAGAAATCATACTGTCAAGTCCAATAGAACTATTTCATTTGACACTTTTACTGGAAGCTGATTCAGAAAATAGAACTACAGAGAACTAGGAAACATGAACAAAGTTAGGAGATACCACATTGTTTTAGGAAGGAAAAAGTAGGACTCTCAAATTTTTTATCTTTTCTTGGATGAGGTGTAAGCAATGCTCCTGTAGTCACATATTGCTGAGATAGGTGCTGATGCAGGTTAGGCTGCTGATGGACTACCAGTAGAAATCACAAGGATTAAGACTTGAAGGACTATGGACTGCTGCAATATGATCAGTGACTAGTGGATAGTGATAAAATGCTGCAAATTACTGTGTGTGAGATTTATAATGGCTTTCTTCAAGTACTCAAAGTTCAGACCTGGCAGTTGAGTGTAAGAAGCAGATGTTTGACTGCTCCTGTGATTTGAGACCAGTATGGTGATAAACAGTCTGACATAATATGAGCCGCAGTGGATTCAAACAGGGTTCATGGCAGATATATATACAGTAACATATTATATGTGGGATGAGCAATTTACTGAAGATTCAGAGCTTGAGTTCTGACACTAAGATATCAATCACATGAGATTTGTATTGAGAGGTGTTTGCTTTCTGCCTACAGATAAAAATCTCCCGTAAATGACTTGAGAGATTTGCATGTAAACCTGCTCTACAGCCTAAATGTGAGTCACAGGCTTTTCTTTTCTGCTTTGTCATGAAAAGTATATTTAAAATATAGTTGGACGTGCTTTATAAAAAGTATATTCACATATACTTTATATATGCTTATGTACATAAAAGTATATTTAAATCTAAGCTTGATACATAGGTAACTACAGTAGTCTTTGTTGTACAAAACATAATGAGAAGTTTTCTTTGTTAAACCTGCTGTGCCTCTAAATATTCCATCTCAAACCTCAGTTATTCTTCCGAGACTGTAATGTATTCAGACGGTATAAGATGTCATGCTTAGTGGACACTGAATCTGAATGTAAACGAAAATTCAGAAGTTTAGTCTCTCTATATCCATGTAAAACTGTGGTATCAGTATGTGGAAACTGAGATATCAATATGCGGAAATGGCAGAATGAAATTTTTTCTCTTGTTCAGGGCTATTTCTGCTTAGAACTGATAAAGCATTATTTTTCCATTCTATGTTATTGCAATTCTTAAATTTTACCTTTAAATCATTGATTTTGTATTTTATATTTTTATTTTATATTTTGTCTGTGTACACATTAGAGTATTTGAAGCACAAGGCATTCTCTTAATGTATTCAGCTGTGGAAAACAGAAGCTATTACATTACTAGATTTGCTGTAAAGAACACTGACATCCACGCTAGAGCAAAGGTAATAAAAATAAGTTATTCTAAATTGTAAAAGATATGGTAGATTTCGTTGACATAAAACATAGTAATTGGCATTGTTATATAATGGCAATTAAAAAGCACTATAAAGAATAAGGTCTGATTCAAAGACTACCAACAAGGCTAAGTGTACAAGAAAAACAAATGTCCTGTGAAGGAAAGATACCATGTAAATGGAAAGAAGAAAATATTCCATTATTTGATATATACTCCTGGAGAACACACAGCATAAGCAGAGCTTTCTGAAAGCTATGGCAACTTGAAACTACACCATGGAGAAATCCAGATGAGTGAGAAAATCTATATACAGATCTGAGATACTAGATTGAAAAGTGTATTTACCTTCTGCTCTCCACCTAGTTCAACATGATGGATTATGAAAGTCAAAAGCAGAGAAAACTACGTGGCTTATTTGATATGAAGATTTCTGTACCTCTTCTTGATCTTTCTCTTAGCACATTTTTTTCTCACTGCCCGATTCCCCTGCGTTCTCACACACATCATTAATGAATATGTAACTTTGAGCTCTTCAACTTTTCTGCCATCTTCAGAGGTCTTTGAACTGAGCCCTTCTAGGCATTCCCGAAGGACTTAGGCACTCCCAAGTCTTTTTCGTATCCTTATATGAAGATACTTTATCTCTCTTTTGTTCTAATCTGGTCTACTTCTATTATTCACACAGAACCTTTATCTGCTCTTGGGCCCAAGAGGTGGCGGATGAATGTAATTTTTCTGCAGTCCCCACTTCCACCTACCCTTATTATCTCTTTAAGACCCTAAGGATTTTTTCCTTAATTCTCTTTTCATGTATCGTGATCACTATCTTGACTTCATCCCATTAATTACTACCATACATCTTTATTGAATGTTACAGTCCGAAAATTAAACGTAGAAAAACATTGTGGGCCTGATCTTTCCATTTGATTTTCAGTGGATTTAAAATTATAGGTGATCATTTCCCTTTGAAATAACTTTTCAACTAAAAAAAGTAGCTAGGCTTCCTGAAAAAGTTATAATGCTATTTTCTGGATCAGTCCTGAAGTCCTTTGTTCCAGTACATCCTTGGAGGCTGGATAACTAAAGGAGCTTTGGATTAGCTGTCTGAAACTAATGGCATTAAATCAATTGCTACAAGAATATATTTAGGCTGAGCATTAATAATATGGGAGGCTGGATGGCATAATGATGGAGCACTGGCCTGGGATTCGGGAGGTCTGGACTGCGTTCTTGGCTCAGCCAATAACTTGCTGGGCGACCTCAGGAAAGTCACTTTACTTACTGTTGCCTTATTAAAAAGTTCAATGTGGAAAGTGCTTTGAACTCTACTGATGTCAAGTGTTATATCACCACCATATATATTGTAACCACGTAGGTGAAATCTATTAAATGTCAAACAGAATGAAAGTGGTGAGTGCCTGTGGTTAAAGAACCTTTTATGGAAACTGCTTGAGACTCCTGTCAAATCTATATTTCTGTAACAATCTAATACAAGAAGTAGAAGGAATATGAAGATGCCCAAAGGTTTTTTGTCTCACAAATAGCTCTTTGCTGATAAGAGTGGTTTAATAATGACATATATTGTACAATGTAAGATAAAAGTAGAAGGAGGTATCAAGTGGGATTCCGTAAGAGTTTATCCTGGTTATTGCAGTAGTCAGCCTTTTCGTTAGGGCACAAAATAAGATGCACCAGGAAGGAATATAGACAGTATCAATGATGATGAAGAGTGCTGGTCTACAGTTTTAGATAGCAATTTTATTGATAGGTACCACTGAGAAAGCTAACATACTTCATATCATTTTTTTTTTAATGGATCAGAGTTCAGCTGTCAGTAGGAAGATCAGCTGCACATTACTGGTGGCAAAAAGGCAGGATTTGAGGCTACAGCAGGAGAAGAAATCATCAGAGAGGACTGAGCAAGGTTTGATTTTTGAAATTGGCTGGACTTGGTCTCTCTTTACTGGGAAGCTAAGAATGAGGTGAATCAAATAGAGCCATTAAAGGTTACCTTCGAGAAAGTGTGGAGGCTTCATGAAGTCTGAGACCCTGGAAAAGGGCAAATGCAATCCTTATCTTTAAAACGGGAAAAAAGGAGGATCAGAGAAATTAAAGATCAGTCAGCCTTCCCAGAAAAAAATACTGAAGAATCAATCAAATAACTTGTAAGGGAAAAAAACCCAAATCCAAAACAAAACAAAAACAACCCAAGAAAGTGTGAAACAACAAACATCTGTCAAAAGCAAATTATCTGAGTTTCAAACCAACTTCTTCCTATGAAAGAATAGAGTGGCTATAGTAGAACTAGCCAGTGTTGTGTACTTTGACCTTTGTAAGCATAACATGGCAGCTTCAAAAGTAAACTGGGAAAAGTGTGTCTGTAATTAAACTGCCCTAAGTTGGTATGAGACTGTCTGAAAAGCCATGTTCACAGAGAAGTTATTAATGATTCACTGCCAAACTATCAAGCAGGATCCCATGTACTCTGGTTGCAGCAGTACTCAACGTTTTCATCAATGACCTGGATGACGAAACAAAAGCTATGCTTAGTAAATATGCAGACAATACCACCTTAGGCAGCTTCAGGCTTGTGGCAAAAATAAGAAAAAATTTCAAAGAACTTGATAATTTGGAGAAATGGTCTGAAAAATAGAGTGGAGTTGAATAAGGACAAATATGAGGTGCTGAACATGTACAACGATAACCAGCTGTGCCAGTTCAGAATAAGCAGGGTGGCAGATCTGCAAGGGGAGATCTGGGGTCTTATTGAGCATCTCTAGCAGAAACACTTAAACACTGTCAAGCTGTTGTGCAAAATACAAGCATCCCCTGGATGCACAAGAAGAAACATGCCCTGCAGGATAAGTGAAGGCACCCTGGTGAAATCCTATGTCCATTTTCAACACTACATTTCATGGAGGATGAGACTGGAGAACGGCAAGTGTAAGGCAATGAGAATGACTGTACTAGTGAAGATTTAATGAACTGGTGTTATTTCGTCTGAAGAGAAAATAAGAGAAAGGTGCTACATAATAATTGCCTTCAAATTCAGAAGAGACTGCTGCAAAGAAAGGGAATAATTTTTCTCCGTGTCCAAGTGAATGAGACATGAAGTAATGAGCTAAACCCGAAGCAACTAATTTAGATTAGATATTAAGAAAAAGTTTCTAACAGTAGGGGTAGTTCAGTGTGAGAACAGATTCTGTGCTCTCCGCAGGCAATATCCATAATTGGAAATTTTTAAGAACAGGGTAGACTAATGTCTGAGTATAGTTGACTCAGCCCTAAAGCAGCCATACTGTCCACAATCCTACTTCTCTTTGTGGAGGGCAGAGTAGAAGTCGGAACAGCTACCTGGGATGTACGATTTTGGGCTTTCATTCCAGTAACTTTTATTTTTTTTTTTCTGGTGCATGTCCTGGCTTCTACTTCTGTTGCTACCTCAGTGTAATTTATATACAGCTAGTCTATGATAGTTTCATTAGAAGGGCAATGTAAATAAAAGTGGTGAGAATAATATATTAATGTTTGTAAAGTACTTCATGAGCCTCAGATGAAAGGCAGTATATAAGCATAAACATTATTATGGGAAATCAATGAATAAAGTAATAAACCAAATTGAATAAAAAATGAAACAAAACCCAAAAAAGTGCTGTACTCTGCACATAAACCCCATAAAATATATATTCACCTTAAATAACAACAGCCCACTTTCAGGAGTTGTGTTTTTTCTTTTTTTTTTTTTTTAACTAATTAAGTCTTTTTCATTTACCAAAGTTCAAACAATTAATCACAGACCTATGTAATCAAAGTAGTTTATTTCTTATTACCTATTCATATTGCAATCCTAGCATTTGAGATGATTACATACTATATATAAACACATACCTACTATGTAATCATTTAAAGTGGTGTGAACAGCGTATAGGTAGTTCAAAATGAACACCGTATGCACAGCACAAAACATTAATAGCGTTCCAGAGTATGTCACATCACGAGAAAGTCTAATCTGTTCCTGAAATGAATTTGACTCAGTCATTAGTGAGATGAAGAAAACTGATTACAGTGAACTATTTTCTTTTACATCAAATAAGGGATAAACTTATCCTCAAGATTTTGGGTTTTTTCCTTGAAGAAAAAACCATGTTTTGAAGAAGATCATGTTTTTAAAGCAGCTGCAACCGGTCAATCACACTTGAATCCTATGGCATTATTTTTGTTGGCATTACTTAATTTTAAGATGACGTATTCTACTTCATAGCAAATAAATATGAATTTCCCATTTCTGAAATGGGAGTTGTTTCTTTGGTACTTGTCCAGCACTCTTTGGATAGTTAAAGAAGCAAAAAAGATGCAGAAGAGTTAATTGAAGAATTTTTTTAGTTGGAAAATTAATGAATAGTTCAGGCAATAGGGTTTGAAGGAAAAAGTAAAAGATCATAGCTTGAAATGAGCAACCTCATTAATCAGAAAGAAGGTAGACCGACAGTCAACCCCTGTTTGTTCATTAATGTTTACAGGATATATAAAAATACATAATAACACAAACAGAAATCCTGTGAACAGCCTGTTCCTTTCCTTTCATAGCCAGGTTATTCAAATTTGCACTTCATCTAACACTAATCCCAACTGTAACTGGAGACAGTTCCAGATGCAGCAGCAACATAAGAAGGACATCAGGAGGGGGTCATAGAGGTAGTTTATGAAATGAATTAATGAGAGTTAAGAATGTATTCTACATTTACAAGTCCTTTCATCTAAGGCTTTTGCAGCAATTTATAAACATTGCTGCACTGCTGCAACAGAAGAAAAAGTTATTGCATAAAATTCTCAGGAGTATGTAAGTCCTGCTGATGTGGTGTAGTAACTAGGCATCTAATGACCAAGTCACCTTAGAAAAGAAGACTTCCAACACCTGCATTTTGATGAATTTAAAAGCGTTTAGATGCTTTCAATGCCTCCCAATTTTATTATTATTATTATTATTATTATTATTATTATTATTATTATTATTATTATTATTATAATATTAAAGAAGATACAAGCACAGAGAGCATGGTTCTGTTCTGTCACCCAGCTGGGAGCTGTTGGCACCAACAAAGCTTAAATCTGTGATGTGCTGAATGTCTTCATAAAATAATCAGTAGGAAATGGAGACATCTTGTACCTCCAGCATCTTACAGGATTTATATGGTCAGAATCAGGCCCAGAAATACGAGGTACAGGAAGTCATGTAATTGTGACAGAGAATCAAGACTATAACCATGCCTATTCTTTTACCAGAAAACTATCTTCTTGCAGTCACAGATTAATAAAATCCAGGGTAGGACTTGGAGAAAAACAACAAACCAATTAGCTTTTAAGGATAAGTGAAGAAACCAAATACAAAACTTGGGCTATCTAGGCTTTTTCATGCAGACAACCAACATTACTTGGAATACCTGTCCATGTAAAAAGCCAAAAAGACTGAAGCAGAAATACAGGTATTGTCAAGAAATAATAGTGTTTGCAACAGTATTGTAAAAGGAAGTGAAAAAAGGAGAAAAAGCCAGAATTATTTACTTTGTTTTCTAACCTTAATTCTGATATAAATTAATTACAAAACATAGGAGAAATTGCATTATCTCGGTGGAGAGAGGATCAAACCATTTTACTTTCTTTTGTTTACTTGTTTCTTAGATATTTCCTGGAGGACTTTGAGAACTGCCAGAACTGTCATGAGATTGTCTTTTGCCCTCTTGCATGGGAAGAAACAGGTCAGTTGTATGTGTTCATCAAACAAAGTTTAAAGATTTTCTTTTAAATGAAAATTCATCTATAATCCTGGTGGCTATGGCCTAAAACAAAGGCAATGTCCCCAGTGAATGCCAGGGGAGGGCAACTTGGAAACAGAGAGGTGTGTTGATATTTGGTGAAGGGAAAAAGGAGTAAACGAAAGGATTGATAGGCAGATGTGGAGCATGGTTGTTTTACACATGTGGAAGCACTGACCAAACACAAACTGGTTACAAAGCTGTCAGGACTAGGCTCAAAAGCCAGTGGCAAGCCAAGAGGGGCTGGTGGAGCAAAGGAGAGCGAGGCACAGGCAGTGGAAGCACTTCACAACACAAGCTCTGTGGCAGCTTAAATCATTTTACTTGTGAACTCTCCAAATTCAAGCCTGGATCTTGTTGACATTTGGATCTCAGCAGCGGGACTCCATATATGTCTTAGGACAATGACACAGATACATACTTTGCATGTAAAATATGATGGGAAGTTTTATGATCTTAGATTTTAGTGGTCATTTCATCATGAGTCCTAAACCAGTAGCTATTTACAACACAACTATTGCATGAAAGGTGGGTTTCTTCAAGAAACATCATCAAGAAACATCAACTTGAGGAAAGAAAAGGAGAACTGTCTCCTGAATGAAGCAGAATGACACTTCAAGGGGCTGTTTCTTGAGGCAGTACAGAACCATAGACTGGATCACCTCCTTTTTGTCAAAATTTCTTCAAGGTATCATAATCTCTCAAGGAGTGAGTACAATGAACTGTGGGAGCACAGCTGGGTTCTCAGCTGATGGAAACAGGCAGAGGGGGTCCATGCTGCCTGAGGAAGCTTCCCAAATGTCCGGGTTACTTAAAGTGAAATATAGTAAGACTTCTTGGCAGTATTTGGTGTTGGGCACTGATGTAGAATGCAGCTTCTCAGAACTGATGGTTTTATGGTTTCAAATAGTTCACTGGGATGCAATTTGGCTGGTTCAACAGAACTTGGCTCAGCACTTTGCTGTGTTACATCATGTTTGTACCAGCTCTTGCTTTTTGGCATTTAGCTGTAGTTTCTGCCCTCTATCCGGTAAAGGATAGCAAGAAATTGTGAAGATTTAAGTGGTAATGAATCAGCATCATTGAAGCTTGAAAGTTGCTGACCACTGCCTCAAACAGGATAGTCTCTTTAAGAGAGTAACTGGTTGTCATGTATCTTCACGTTTAGGTAGAAGACCAGATTCAGGCTGTCATTTGTCTTGTAGGTTGGAGTGGAGATGACCCATGCACTGTTCAGGAAGAAACGTGGGGCAAGGGCTTTGGGACTTCCCGATTTGTCTGGTTGTGAGTCTGAATACTTCATTCTCATTCTGACATAGGTGTTGGTGAATGTCTTTATGATGCGCTTCAACAATCTATAAATGAGCATAAAATCATCTTGATCTGGCTCTGTTTTTACTGTCAGGTGAAAGGATCAGAATTAAATGTCTTAGCTAAAACCTCTTCTGGACTTGATTTATGCAGAGAACACAACCAAAATTGATCAAATACAATAGTGTTAACCTATTCTTCTGATGTTAGAACCTAATCCAAGACTCACAATTATCTTTCAATCAGTATCAATGAAAAATGGGGGTATCCACTGTGATTTCTTAAACTAAGAAATATATATCTGCTATATATCTGCATGTTGCTTTGACTCAAATTATGTCTCAGCTCAAAAAAAAACAGGAGGCTGTGCTTAAGATCTCTAAGTCAACTACACCACCATCACTCTGAGGAAGTTAAATCAGAAAAGTTTTTACAAAGTATCAAACATCCCTGTCAATATACTTTGCCTAGTGCTTGCTTTAATTCCCAAAAGAGTAAATTAAGGTGTTCTTATTTGATAATATTTGAATCAGACTTACAATGAATCACAGTACTACAGCACAGTCTTTTTTTTTTTTTTAATTCTTTTATAATTCCCAGTTCCTTTGTAACATTGACACAGCTGCATCTATCATGAATTCTCTCAGACAGGCAAGTCCTCTGCCAGGACTCTAAATTTCTAGCACTTGGATGTGGTACTCTTGCTACTCTCCTGGGGCACCACATCCTAATGCAGTTTTCCCAGTAAGAGGAAAAGAGGTGTGGAGAGCAGAATAGCCAGCTGAAAAGTAAAGTATCATCCATGGGCTCGAGGGAACAAATAGGCTTTACCTCGTAGTTCATTCTTCAGGCTCCTTCCCTACCAATGCAACTGGAGAGCTGTCATTAGTGTGGCACTGACTAGTGCACATCTGAAAGATGATCATATACTGTTTGGGTTTTTTTTGTTTTGTTTTTTTTTTTGAGATCGACTCTAAGGAAATAAAAGCCCCCTCTATTGTTTTCACTTCGATGCGTTTACCGGTAGATGGTGCTAGCAATTGCTCTATTCACGACGGTGCCATACGGTACTGACATTTGAAAAAAGCAATGTTTTATGACAGCAGCAAGAATTACTTCTCTTTGTGAATCTATATTCTGTCAAAGACTTTACGTTAGGCCTTGCTGAAGTGCTGTCATTTTCATTTAAGCTAAAGGTCCTCTGCAGCAGTCAGCTCCACAAAGGGTCTCACCTCGTCAACAACAATTTCACACAAGTGTGAGATTAGCAGAGAAGCCGCTGAAACAAAAGATACTTGTTAAATACAGCAAGGGTCAACTACAGAAGGTTGATGCTAGATGCTTCAAAAACAAGGCTTCAAGGTGCATGGAAGAAGTGCAAACTCTTACTAGGAGTGACTGCTGCCCCTGCCTACTCGCGTGCTTTGCAAACCAGGAGTGTGGTAACAGTGCTCGGCAGCTCCCACGCTGCTCTTCAGTAGAGGTGGAACACAGATGACGGAGATAGATACACTTAAATCAAAATTATAGGGCAAGAGCCTGTGGATGGTCAAGCTTCCTATTAATAGATGGCACATCTGGGAGGTGAGTTAAGAAGCCTAAAATCTCTCCCATAAATCACTAAGCTCGAAACCAGATGAGACAGGACCTTTCTGTGATGCACTAGGAAGGTGCTCAGCCAGCTCCTAATGTTAAATTCTCCTCAATTTTAAGGTCCTAAACCAAACAAAGGAACCAAAGCCCACAGCCATGCTTTCACCAAAAATCACGGAGCCACGTTATTTCACTTATTGTTTGTGTAGATGGAAGAAGGCAGTGTAACATACAGCCTGGGGGAAATCTACAGGTCCAGTTCTGCAGGCTGAACACCCAACAGAGACAGACTGCAGGGAGGGGCAGAGGGAGGGCTAAGGAGATGATGAACTAAGATGGATTTTTATTCTAGTAATCAGGTCTGATGAAGAAGTAGGCATTTAGCACTCATCTATGTTCCCTTAACCTGGTGTTGTATTATTCTGGTGTACACTGAAATAGTGTCTGGGCATGTAAGTTTCACAAATGTAATAAGGGAACCGGGTCTCTGGAGTCCTTCTGAGTGTAGCAGAAAAGGTAGGAAAAAATGTTATTACCATTTTACAGGTGAAGTTTCAAAACTTAGACAGACTGAGAGTTGGGTGGGAAGCAAGTTTTCCTGACCTCAGTTTTAGCACCTAAATCGAAATTATCCATTTTCCTTTTCCTCCTGTAAGATAACCAGAGCTCTATTCTCCAACTAATCAGAATTTTCAACAACTAACTCTTCATGAAAACCTGAAAATGTAATATCTGCAGTTAGCTGGCTTGATTTTTCAAACTGCATAGCATTCAGCAGTTCTCTGGCATTTCTGGGATTACTAGCTCCTCAGCACTACATCAAGCCTCTTATTTAAGTTTCTGAAGTGTGAGGTTAGGGTCCTAGTTTTAGACACAAATTTTTGCTTTGAAAATTGTGGTCAGCAACTATATAGACTTAAAAAAAATTATCCTGACAAGGGAGTTCTCCTCCAGAGTTTTAACCCTGGCAAGTTTTTAATTTCTCTTTCCTCCCTCCCAGGGAAAGGATTCATTAAAGATACAAAGCACTGTAAAACTGTCAGATCAGATGCATGATATGTATAATTAATGCCATAGAACAAAGCGATAAACCCTACCCTGAAAATCCTAAATCTTTTTTTTCTTTGAAGTTGCCTCCTGCTTTCACCCTTCCAATTCCTGTAGGACTGTGTAATGCGGTTTAGATGAAATCAGTTACTTTAGGGCAAGAAAACACTGCCAGTGTTTCAGTTTTCATCTGAACAGAAACATTTTGGACCCTGCGAAAGAACCACTGCTAGTTCATGGCTTTCCTTTGGCCTGCATGTTCACTTGCCTGTTTTCAAAAAGCACTTGCTCGAGATGTGTTGCACTGATTGTTGCTGTGCCATGCTGTTTCAGAATTGCATTCCTGCAACACAACATGATGAAGGCAATCAAAAGTGAGGGGCTCATATCTGCGGCACATTTGACAGGTGCCAACAGCAAATGTGGACATTATGTTTTCTTGAAGGATTGCAGAGAAAGTAAATCGTGTTTCCATGCCTACCTGAAAGCCATATTATGAGCCTTTCATCTTTAATTAGCACGTATTCATATAGAGAATCAGGATATAGACTTTGCATAGTTGATGATTATATGAACTTACATTTTTTTTGAATCAAATCTTAATGGTTTTGGAAATCTTGGTTCACCAAGTTGCTTTGGCAGGCAAAGGGGAGTTTTTTTGATTCTTCTGGAGAGCTAGAAAAAGATCCCATTTAAGGGTCACATGGCACATAATCAGTTCCTGTAATTGTAGGTGAAGGTACCACTGGACCTTTATTCTTGTTTGGCTTCTTGCTGTTCTTAGCAACTTTCAGTAAAATATAGTAAATAAGGAGGAAATCACTTACACATAGAAAAATTATCACAAAGAAACGTGAAGAATAATATCCATCAGAATAATTACTTTTAAATTACCACTCAAGGAGTCAAGATACCAAGTTCCATATGGGGAATCTTAAATTTGAAATGGTCTCAATCTGCTGAATAGTTTCATTCATACAACCCAAATGTGCCTCGCAGGCAGTCTGGGTGCAATCATGAAGATTCAAAGGGAGAAGAAAGACACAGTTTAAGGCCTGATAAATGAAGAAACATGCAACCTACAGGGGAAAAATCGAGTAGAAAATACTTCATGTTGCCTACTAAAGTCTATTAAGCCTTTAATAATTACACTGTGGGCCCTTACAGAATCACTGAATGGTTGAGGCTGGAAGGGACCTCTGGAGGTCATCTTGTCCAACCCCCCTGCTCAAGCAGGGCCACCTAGAGCTGGTTGCCCAGGACCATGTCCAGACGGCTTTTGAGTATCACCAGGGATGGAGACTCTGCAACGGTTACACTATGGTGAAACTTTTTGAACCAGGTATCAATCATATCAATGCTCATTTTTTCCTGAGCTGCCGAAAAAGTCCAGTTAGTAGTCTGCAAGGGCATGGCCTGAGCATAGCTCTCTGGCACAGTAACACAGCTGTGCCTTTGGGTACTCAGGTTCTGTTTGAAACTACTTTCAAAACCTTTCAGATGATAATTGTTTAGAGGAATAAAATAAAGAAATCACAATGATGCTCTTGATCTCCTTCAGGCAACAGAACATTTTGGCTTGCATCTCTGAGGGAAAATTGGAAAGTTTAAGAACTTAATTTTCAAATTAATAGTTTGAATTTTTCTTTTGGCATAGGTACTAATATATGCACTATGTGTATGCCAAGTGAAGTATTCTGCATGTCAGAATATCATCGCTGATCTTGGGAAAGAGGACTCCTTTTCAGAGAAGGGCTATAGGAAGTTAGTTGTCATTTGAAAATTTTCTGTATTCCAGCAGGGTTGGGTATGATACGGAAGGCCAATGATGACAGAGGCAATGCTATAGAATGGGATTATGTGTCTGTCTGCACCACAGGACCCAAAGTGTTGCAAGAAGCAGCACTGTCTGTTCTGTGAAGCATGAATGACAAAAATTGTTGACCTTGGGAAAGATCTGAAGTGAGTTACATGAAGGTGATGCCATTGGCATCACTTCCTTTCTTACACGACCTAATTGCATGGAAGAGGGGCTGACCTAGGCTCAGGTAAAACTGGAAAACGGTTGTATGACAGTGTTTGATGTTGTTTAGTACTTGCTGAATTTGTTGTTTAGTGTTTCTGTTGGGTACTAGACGTACGAAGTAGGGT
This sequence comes from Nipponia nippon, assembly GCF_047370975.1. Lineage (NCBI taxonomy): Eukaryota > Metazoa > Chordata > Aves > Pelecaniformes > Threskiornithidae > Nipponia > Nipponia nippon. The sequence continues at coordinate 63,349,188 of NW_028262369.1, forward strand.
ATGTGAGCCAAAGAGAATGTTTTATGATGCTTGATGCAGGGACAATAAGGAAGTCAGAGAAAGTCCACTCTACTCTTAAAATCTCAGTTCATGCACTACCCTTTTGAAATCCAAGCAGGTTTTGCTAACCCACTGTGTGTAATCTCAGTATCTACTCTGTCATTGAGGCACTGATTTGTTCTTTCTTCTGTACTGAAAATGACACTGTTCTCATGGAAACTGCCATTGCTTCTGGAGAGGACTATATCTAGTCTTCTAAACCTTTCTAAGTGGACATGAATGGCATTATATGACTTTAATATAAAATAAATAGAGAAATGCCATAGTTTGGCACAGGAAATGAACTGAAGCTTACAATGATTTAGCTTCCAAAAGTTTGATCAGAGAAGTTACGATATCTATTTCAGAAACTCATTTTGAGAGAGAAGTATAGCACACAGAGAAGACTAATAACTATCTTGGTTAGGAATGCTTGAAAAAAACATCTGCTTTCACAGACTTTTATTAGAACCGGTATACCGAGAGCCTGAATTTGTGCAGTTGAGGAGACATGTTTTACCTATGTTTTCTGAGGCAAGTGTACAATATAGTTCTATTTCTGCCAGAATGTGTGTTATTAATTTATGGAAACTAAAGGCAGAGTGAGATCTGGAAAAGCATTTTTTAATGGCTGTAATTCAGGCATCTAAAAATAATACATCCAGGTTATTTCTATAGCCTATTGTTTGTGTGGTTTCTTTTTAGTTCTTTCTTGAATAACTTAGTAATTTTATTCTGTGTTCGGTAAGGCTACTATTTCATTATAACTCCGTACACGAAAAAGTACTTAGAAACATCTGCTCTGAATTTGTTTTTTATTTAATTAACAATTAATGCCTTTTTTTTTTGCAGTGAACATAGCAACTTGAGTTGACCTCATTTATTCTATTCAAAAATTGAAATACTTTAATTACATCACTGCCTTCCTCCTCAGATCATTTTAAGATGATGTAGTTCCAATTTGTATGGTGTCTTCTCATATTGTACATATTTTGAATCTGAGGTTCCAGCTTATTAACATCTGTACCGCTTTACAGTGCTGCAGGACGCTATTAGACAACCAGGTTACGAGGACAGAATTCAGCAGATAGATTTCAATTTCCTTACCTTTAGAAACAGGGCCCCAGGTATGAGGGAGACATATTCCTTCTCATTCTTTCAGACTCTTAGTCTTTAATACTCGGTACTTCATCTTTATTCCAGGCACCAGTATAGCAGACGAGCAAAGTAATTGTAAACTCTTTTCATACAGGGCTTATCTTCCCTCCTTGATGTCAGCAGTTTATATCATACATCAATTTGTGATCATAATCGTACAATGTACAAAACAACAGTTTTCCACTGAAAGAAAATAAAATTCTGGGCTTGGTTCAGAGCAGGTCTCCAGTGTACCTCTTAGGGTCATAAGCACCCCCTGTCCGACAGGACTTTGTTTTGCCCTTTCTCCATTTCTGGGGGGCTGCTATTTACCAGAGCGGGGTTCAGAACAAGGGGCTGGGGCATCCCCACCTTGCAGCGACACTGTGCTACTCGTGCACAGGCAGAGTGCAAAGGGTTACAGCTATCAAGCACAGTAACTGGTTCACTCACCTGGCAGCTGAGCCCAGCCAGCATCTGCTCTGCTTGTCCTGGTGAATGCATTGAACTATTCATAGCAAGTTCATCAATTACTACAGAGGAGCTTAAGAGCCCTTCTTCCGCCTAGTTCCTTCATCATCCTCATACCAGAATGCCTGGAAATTTAGACAAGTAGTTTCACATCTTGTAGGAGATGAGATTGAAGATTTATAGTGTGAGCTATCAAATGATGAAAGAGGTGGTAGTGGTTCCTCCTCCTGCTATTTTGTGAAATCTAATCTCACATTTCAGTCTTTGAAAGCCGTCTGGTTTGTTCCAGCTCAACTAAAATATTTTGTGTGTAAATGACCTTTTTGCTTAAGCTAGGAAAATGGATCAAATATATTTGTTTCAGATTGAACTGATTTAATTCTTGGTTTTTGAACTAACCTTGTGATACTGAGGACAAAATATTAAGCAGTGCAGTAAAGACCTGCACTGTAGTTACAATTCATGCCTGATACACATGAATTGGTATCAAATACTGGTACAACAAATGAAGTGTTAGTGACTGGACACCTTTCTAGTGACCTTCTGAGCCATTAATTCCATGTGCTGTGGAGTTCATGTACAGATTTCCTAATGTATAAGGATCTGGCTTGGTTCCTTGTCCCATATCTTTTAGGTGCATGATGACATTAGAGATCTAACAAAAGAGCCTGAGAATGTATTTTTGAATATCAGAAAATAAAGCCTCAGTAGCAAGCCCTTCTGGGACTATTTATTTATGTATAGATAAGGTTTGCACCCTGTGTGTGTTTTGTGGTCATTACTTGTAGGGAAAAAATGTATTTTTATACATAATGCAGTAGTATACAGTTTGTACAACCAGATATGCTGGAAATTAAACCCTGAAAGCAAGTATTTCTTTACACTATTCTCAGTGGTGTACTGGGAATATACAGTTTCCTAAATTATACTTGGGCACCTCCAATAGGTACATTGAGATGTTTCATATAGAACTTCAGTGTCTGCGGGAAAACTCAGGATGTATCACCAAAAATGCAGCTTCAGTGAACTTTTTTAAAAAGGCAACACACTTTTATGTTGCATTATTTTCAATTTATTTTCAGTTTTCAGTATAAATAATAATAATAAAGAAAACATTGTCTTCTTTAATATCACTTTTCTTTTGTTAGCTTCCTCTTTCAGACAAACAACCAAGCCAGCATCATGGGAAGAGGAGAAAACAAAAAAAACAACAACAAAAAAATACTCCTTCCTTGTAAGCACACTAGTTAGCTATGTACAATACTTTCAGCAGGATTTGGTAGAAGTAAAGTAGATGATACATTTGCCTGCAGATTTTTTTTTTCTCAGACTGAACGTTTTTCTTCATTTAAGACAAGTGAGTTTCAAAAAATGTTTTATTTCTATTCTTTTGCCCAGTATTGATTTAAGAAAAGAAAGCCTTGTTACAAAATAAATGCAAATGGCTGAAAAAAAAGTATCCCAATATGTTGCCAAAGAATTAAAATGCATTATCAAGTGATAAATGCAGGAGATTTTTTTCTCTCTCCCTCTCCCCCTGCCTCCCTCATCACAATTACCTACCTATGAAGTATGCCAAATTGACAGCCCTGGAGACAAAATGTAACACTGCACGGGCCAAAACACTAGTAGATACCTGCCTGTTCCGATGCTTCAACTAGAAACAGAAGTGATCACTCGGAAGTATGTCATCTCAACCCATTAATCAGACCCACTCAGCCCGTGACTTCCTTTCTGAGTTGTCCAACAAAGACACCTTTCTCTCGGTCACTACATCCGCTGGCATCAAAGAAGGTTTTGTGATGTGAACACATTTTTACTTACAACTGAGTGGAGGTAAACTCTTTTTTTTTTTTTTTTTCCCCCCTAAACTTAATTTCTGTTCCTGCTTTTATTTTTCCATTTTAACACAGAATTAGAACATAATAATTAGAAAAATACTCATGGCTGTGTATATCTCTCTGGCTCCCTCTCAGAACGCCACCGTAGGATATCAGAAGGATAAAATGAAAAATTTTCAGATGTAGTATTTCTGTATCCTACGAGAATATTATGAAAAGATTATTTCTAACGAATATTATTGAATCATACTTTATATTTGAGTGTGCCCGTGTGCATATGATCTCTTTTCCCCAATATGATGGAAAACAGGACCATTAATTTATATTCTGTAAAACTAACAACAGTATGAATTCCATTCTTTTGTCGGAGTACACAGTTCCTCTCATAGTTATTACTAATTAAGTGGTTCGTTAGTATGCAGAAGCCCTTACAAGTATCTCCTCTCTGCTGGCAGAACCAGATATACTGGGTATGACTGGGATTTGTAGGAGCCTTTCATACACACCAGCATGCATTCAGCCCTCTCCTGCAGTCAAGAGTGCCTGTTCCCTGGGTAAATGATTCTTCCTGCAAGTGCCGACAGCTCTGCCAGACCCTGTCAGTGTGTCACACATACAGGCCACCAATTTAACAGTACACGCAATGTGCTGGAAGTCTTCCAATCATCCTTCTCTTCACTTTGTCTTGCTTCCACCGATGGTCTCTCTCCTATCAGATATGGGCTGTTAGGCAATGAAAGCATGCTGTTTCAACGGGTCTGTGAAGAGAGTTACAATGTGCGGTCCTGATTTTTAGAAACGACAGCCATCCTTAATTCCAACAGAGGTCTATGGGGCTGCAGAAAAGCAGACCCTGCACAAGCTCAGAAGAGAAAGCAAAGTGATGTCTATTTGTGCCTTTCACTTCTTGCGTATTTGCATGGATTCTATGACTCAGGTCAATGCAACCTTTCCTACCATCTTTTTTTGCTACTTAAAAACAGCGTTTTTAGAACAGTGGGCTTTTTCCTTAGAAAATAACTGTCTTTGTTCCACATACGTGTTTGCACAGCCATCACTGCTGCACTGAAGTAGATACGAAATTGTTCATAGTTCAGTGAAAAGCTATTTTAAAATCAGTCCTGGTTGCACAGATGCTATAAACACCCATTTTGATAAGTTAAAAAACATGGTTGCTTTTACTAAAAGCAGTCTCTGCGATGATTTTGTTTTGATTGTTCAATGCTGTTGGTGTTGAAGATAGATATGTCAGCATTCGAAAGACGGTCCTAAGGCACTCAGATTTTTTAAATAGCAAGCAAAATTCTCAATAACAGGCAATTTTAAATTGCAGTAACATTCATTTTTTGGACTATTAAGCATATAGAGTGTTTATATTTCCAGCAAAGAATGAACTAATGGAAAATAAAATCCTGCCATGCACTAGTGCCACAGCATTGCAACATTAATGTATGTGAGGCTGATTACAATTCAGCCTTTCAACAGGATTATACATGATCAAAGCTTCTGGAGTGAGAACTATGTAACCTAAATGATTGAAAACAATGTTAATGTTTAAGTTTGTCTTCTCTCTTTTTTCTTTCAAATCAAAGCTTGTTTCTTGTTAATGATGTGTTAAACTAAAAAAAACCCAACTGTCGGTCTATATACCTTCCTAATTACAGGAAGACATGTTTGGTGACACATCCATTCAATACACAGCCAACTCAGTTTTTTTGCCTTAGGTGTGTGTTGCTGGTAGGATTAACTGTATCAGCCTAAAAATATCTGCCCTTTTTGATGTCTAAGTAACAGATCAGCGCCAGGTCCCAGAAAGGCAAAACGCCGTTCTTCGAAGGAAAGTCCCATCAGGTACAACAGGACTTCCCGCTCCCCGACAGGCGGCTGTGCTTCCACCGAGAAGGAGGGCTGAACTCGTCTGCAGGGATTTGACTTTCCACGCTCACCTTCCGCTAACCGTGACTTCTCTGAGAGAGTGATAATTCACTCTAGAAGGTCTGGTCCATGGTTATCCATCACTATCAGCACACCTCAAACTGTCAAACACCTCCCGTAGGACTCTTTCAGGTGTTAGCTTAATGATTTTAAGTCACTAAAATTTCTTCTGAGTTTTTATGTCCATGGGCACAATGCCAATGTCAAACAAAATTCTGTACTTTTGAAAAACTATTAATGAGATAATGAGATAATACTGAACCTCTTATTTAATCCATTTTTAATCAGTATCCAAAAAAGACCTAGGAAATCAAGAGCAGTCTTTTGGTTTTGATACAGAACTCACGGAAACATAATCTTACTCTCTTGTTTTTCCTACGGTCTAGTGTAAATTCAATGTCACTCTAGCGATGTTCAGTATCTAGTAACTTTCTGGAGAGCCTGGTACACGATGTTGGTTAATGCTCTGAATGTAAACAAGGGGCTTCACAAGGGTCAAAATACATTCCTTTCTGTGACTACTTTCACAATCACATTGATTAATTTTTTCAACAAACGAAACTTGCATTTTACATGCTGCTGCTTTAACTCCTACGAAAGCCCGCAAAGCAGAAATTTCAGCTCATCTGTGCCATCCCTGTCTCTTGGTTTATTATTGCAGACCCAGATGTGCAGAGGTTCTTTCAGACTTTGCAGGTGCAGTGCTACGCACTTGCCGCCTAGCAGCCCGCCCTTCAAAGAGACCACTGAGAGGAGAAGGGTCACTGCTCCACGGCACATCGTACTTACAGCTTGGCTATGGAGAATTAATGTGGTGTCGGTTTACTGCCTTTCCTCAATGTCACTGATCTTGCACATATGCTTTCGCACAATCAGCAGATGTGGCCGAGGAAAGACACAGAATCAAACTCAGCGGGAAATCTACTTGCAAGTGGTATTAATAGAAAAACCACATACAGGAATAATTTAAGTACCGTTACTTCCTTGAAGAGACAATACTGCTGTCAGGAAAAATTTCGAAAGCAAAATAAACGGTATTGTTAGAGACATGAAAAAAATAGTGTCCCCTACTCTCCTTTCTTTCTCCTCCTTTTTTTCCCCCCACCAACTTCATCCACCATTTTGATGGAGGAAAATACAAAGTATTTTGGCCATAATATCGATTAATCAGGTTGTCTGCCCTTTTAGAAATAGACAACTATTTTTTTTTTTTATTTTTCCTCCTAAGAAAATTAGTTTTTGCTGGTGGCTCCGCAGTCTTCCTAAAAAGAAATTTATGCTATATATAGTTACCCAAAATTAAAGAAGAAAAGGACTATTTTGTTTTAGAACTGTTATCGAATATCTTATCCTAAAAATCTATCACCATCAGAGTGCTTTAGCTGCCTATTAACAAGAAATTATGCTTAAACTTATGAAGTAAACAGACAAGTTCTCTAAATTAAGACTTCAAAGGAGCTGGCTGATGTCAAAAGACACACAATTTGCACAGCACTTAACCCATGTATTTTCCTGGCTTCTAGATCTCTCTCTGGAAATCATTATGGAAAGTGTCGAACTAGCAACTTTTGACTTTGATATGTTGCAAAATACCCCCACAGCACATTCAAACTCTGCATAGGCTTCCAGCCTATTGATATGCATCAGTTAGAAACAGTAGACCAGCTATTCTCATGTTTTTTTAGGGAGACTGCCCTCAAGGCAACTTACAACATCTGCTGTGAACAAATGAAATCCTCTCTCGCTGAAAAGTCAGCTTGCCACTTGGTTTAATGGAGCCAAGATATCAGACTTGTTCAGTGGAGTAAGGCACAGCTTGGACAGTCAACAGTGTAAAAATCAGTGAGTCAACAAACTTTCAGGATGAGAAAAATGAGAGAATCAGACACAGAAATTAATGCCACAATTTAAAAAAAACAAAACAAACAAACCAACCCTGGCCCTCACTGTTGTTGCAGCCACACAGAATTTATAGCTAACCAAGCCATAAACCCCAAAGTAACATTAGTCAGCCTGCCAGACCTTGCAACATACACTTACTTCTAAAAAATGCGTTTAAAATTGTCCTCATTTCTTTTTCTGAAGACCCCCAAGATCCTGATTATGCTGTTCAGTGAATGTCTCTATAAAACAAACATTTTTTCTAGCCTAAGACAGGCAACACTATTGAGCAGCCTTTTTTTCAGTTTCTTGTACAATAGCAATGAATCTTTAGATAAGAGTGCTGGTATCACTTCTTTTGTTTTCTTTTTACTTCCCTTAAACAACTTATTATGTTAGTAAACTGATAAAACTCGTTTGGTTTATTCCTACTTAAAATTAGTAACAGTTCCAGGCTAATGATTGTTTGCTAGTTTAGAAACTAGTAATGTGGAAGAACATCTCAATTCTCTGTCTGCTTTTACCTACCAGTGTGGTGTTCTTTTTCTCTGTTCTGGGTCCACAGTTTGAAGATCTGCCTGAGAAGTCCAGTAAAGACCAGTGCAGTTATGTTGTACTACTGACTTTCCTCTGAACCACACAACAGGAAAATACAGTTTACGATTGAACCGCTACAGAAATTTGGTCCTACTACTGCTAATAACAAATCACACTCTGGAATGAGTCAATGACCTTAATTTCATTAGAAGCTACTTCTGGTTTTAGGGAAATTAGAAAAAAACAAGCCCTCAGGATCCATTAACTAACCATATTTTTGGGTTTTTTACTTATTACTGATTTTTTTAAAACTAGTTACTATTAGTTACTGTATGAACAGGATGGAAAGAAACTGAACTTAGAAGGCAAAGGATTTTTTAAAGGGAGATTGGCTCTTAGCAGCTCTATCATGAACGCAGGATGCCCATGAACTCGAGAAACATCTCCATTTTAATTAAGCCCATTTTCTCCTCCAAACAAAACATTGTCTCCCCATCACGTAACAGAGACTACTGCCAGTTTGCCTTCTGTACTGCAGTCTCTCCTTTTGATTACTTGTTTGGGTGCCCTTGTTTGGGTGCCAGCACCTTTTACCTTTCCTCTGGTCATACTGGTCATCAGCGTTCTTAGCCGTAAAAACAAGGAGAGAGAAAATTACTTGGTACTTTCTCAGGTCCGAGACATCCACTAACAAGGAAACACTCTTCACTCCTCAGCACACCGTGATTTTTACATGGCTTCGTACTTCCCAGAGTTTATCAGCAGGGTGACAGATTGAATGGTTATAGGTCTTTATGGCAAGAAAGGGTATTACAAAAGTCACCCTGCAAGCACTGTACCAAGGGGAAAAAAGCAGCACTGGAAACCTGTTCCCTTACAGATGTTCCAGTTGAGACACAGTCACGGTTATTTTAGGAGGGAAAACATCTCACACGAAATACGACTAATTATTTGGATCATTTTCTGCTTTGGACAGATTGTGACAATCTTACATAAACAGTGGCACCAAGTGTTAGGGCAGTCTGATTTTTGACCCAGATCTGATTATTTTGCAGGACACACATCTGTGCTTCCAGTGGAAGATTCCCCCATGTAAAGTTTCTAAATGTGGTAAATAAAGCCATCTGTTGTAGAAGCTGGATTTTCTAAATTATATGCCCTGTTAAGCACTATTTTGCACACAGAGACATTCATGACTAAAGATACAACTGTATGCCTTTCTAAAAGGAGTTCTGTTCTCCTGATATTACACATTTCTCGGCCACATATCAGATGTCTAAAATAACGTTTATTCTTCTTACATTTACTTGTATCAGACTGATTTCGATCTTTTCCCTTTCCATTGACCTCTGTTGTTTCTTTCCACTTCCTACTTTCTCTTGATCTGTATTATAAATACAAACATAATAAATGTTTAATGAAAAGTTTAGTTAATGAAACTGGCTAATATTTGAAAAGATAAATATGTTATACATGTTATATACAGTAAAGTAATCAAAATACCTCTCCCATGAAAGAGATCTCATCAGCCTCTAGTCCAATGTAAGCATCTTCTCTGTAGAGATGAGTGAGAAGCACTTAAAAGGAAGGAAGCGGGGATTTCCACGGTAAGAATATACATGATTTTTTTTGAGACCTTTCAATAACAGTTTAAGAAAAAGAAAAACATTTTTTTTTCCCCATTGGTAACTGAATCTGCAGACCCCATTTGTTTAGCTAAATTGTTGTTGAGTCAGCAAGTGATTAAATTGCTATTTCCAGGACTGTTCTTCTGCTCCATGCACTCTCTTTGGTCACAAAGAGTAGTAGTTCTGGTTAGAAAACAGGGGAGTGAACAGAAATTTATGCTGCAAATCAGCATATGGAAGGAACACTACGTACTGTTTCATCAACCACTTTCTCACTTATGGGGTCCATATGGATTACTTTAATAGGGTTAAACATTTGTCCTCTTTTTATTCTTATGACAACAGATATAACAGACCAGACATTGATGTCTCCTTAAGGAGACTGGGGCACCATCTGGATTCACGCCAGCTAAGATTCTGCTCAGCTGGCTCACTTTTTATCTAAACCCTAGAAAAGTTCAGAAACATACATATAGTTTACCTTTTAAATTCTTTTGCATGGTTTATTATTTGTGGAACAATGGTGCAGCATTTTCCATGCCAGTGTCTTGCCTTGTTAGTCTACTGCAAGGCTTCATGGTTCTTGGTGATTTTGGGATTAGGAAGTCTGCCAGTCATGTGATTTGCCAACACAAAGTTAAATCTACGGAGCAGTTGTGTGGATAACACTTACATATAAATATACATAGATTTAAATCATATATGTATTTTGCTAATGTAGAAGGCAATGCTGGATCTTGCATTGCAGACTGCAATTTTCAGCAGTTCGGTATGACTGAAGCATTTGCTTTGATGCCTTTAAAATATCAATACCTGTAGAGATGGATGAGACATAGAGATCACCTTGTCTATCTTTTAGTAAAGCACAGGCTTCTATGTTTACCCTGATACCTCTGTGTTAGAAGTATCAAACACCCTAATTGAGGTTGGACAGCCTAATTCATGGGTTTTTAATAGTTACTATTCTCATAATGCACATCTTCACATCGCTTTGAAGATAAAGATATGAATACTCCACAGTTTATCGGAGCTTGTTTGAATGGTCAATTACCCTCGTTGTTAAAAATTTGCACTTGCTATCTACACTTACTTTATTTAAACTTTCACTCTATGTCATATCTATTAATGAAAATGCAGTTTTATGTAGAAAATTAGAAACTGGAAAAGCAAAAAGAAATAATGAAGAAATGGACTGGAAGAGACCTGAGACGAGGCTTAGAATTTCTGAATCTCAGGAATGGCAAGAACCAAATCGGCACTTTTCGTGTGAATCCCGTAAGTTCAAACATTTCTAAATTTTTTGACCAGGTGAATTAAAAAGGCACAAATATGTACCTTTAAAGTGGATTGTTTTATATTGTAGCTACCCTCATTGACTTCTATTTTAACTTGAATATTATTTCAGGATAAATACACATTTTTTGTTGTAGTCTAAAAAATTTGTTTCAAATTGATCATTTCAGAGAGAGCAGATTAAAAAAAAATCAATGCCTTGATAGAAAATAGAACCAAATGTCCTGATTTAGTCAGATACAAAGAAGTGGTTGAAACACAAACATAGAAAAATGGCTAAATTATTTGTCAGCTCTGATTTTTATTCCTTCTCGTATTCTTTTTCTGTGTAATTTTGCTTTCTTTTTTTTGCTAAAGGCTTAATCATGCTACTTTTAAAATGGTACATTACCCCCAAGATCAAATGAGATCCTGAGGGAAGTATTTAAAAAGACGGCAAATGGGGATATTTATATTTCTTGCCATTTGGCAACTAATTCAAATGTCTAAATTAGAGAATAGTTTTCCTCAGTATACCACATGACTAATAGAGAGAAGACATTCCAGCAGGCAATTCAAAATGCTAAACTAAGTTCTTGCTATGAATAGTCTTCTGGAGGTCCTACATAATAAATTATACCAGGTGATACCAAACAGAACACCATTATGACATACAGACAGTTAATCTAGAACTGCTAAGAATTTATTATGCTGGGTCTTGACAAATAAACGAGTCCTAAGTGGATGTGATTCAACCCAACAATTTCTAGGAATTTAGTACTATTAAAAAAAAAGTACACTGAAAACCTACATAGTGAACATTTGCCAATTGATTACCATGGTCTTCATTCTGTTTCTTTCACATAATTTCTGTACCAGTTTTTATTAATAAATAATTTATCCTGTGCATGAGAGACTGGAGGCATCTCAAAAAAAAGTCTCACTTCCATAGAGCTGAGATGGTCTAGATGTAGTTAGATTTTATGTTCATTTTTCCTTTTTTGCCTCCTCTCTGTTTCAAAGTCACCACTAAGTTTAGACTATTACTGAGCTTTTTGATGAAATATGAAACCTTATTCTCCGGGTCGTTTTCAGCTGTCTTCTGCTTACCATGGGCCATGGTTTACTGTAGCCCTGGAAGCTGCCCAGTGACCACCCAGAGTGCAGTTTACCTTCTTCTTCTTCCTTTCAATAAAAATGTGCAGTAAAAAGGGTTAACGTTTCAGTAGTGGGTGACAGAATGATAGCTCGCAGTTCTATACAAGCTGTTACACTGAAGGCTTTTGTTTGCATGCTTACATCAAGAAACCAATTAGGCCCCTTAGGCCTCCAACTTTGTATATATTTAAAGTATTTACTTTCCTTTCCTTTTTCCAGTCTTCTCATTTTCCCTTGTGACAGGTTGCAGCACTCTTCTGAACTTCTGCTTCATGTCAAATATGCTGCCAAACCAGCGCAGTGACTCAGAAAATAAAATGAACACATCATTTATTAAGCTGTGCAGGGATGGGCTTACAGAAAATCAGATTTACTCCCTGTTGAATCAGTCTTCTAAATACTAGGAATATAGTTATAATACAAAATAAAATTAACCGTTTAGTTTTCCCTACAGGACAGTAATGAACTTTTTGTCGTTTCTTTATATAGTCTTGACCACAATGATCAAAGATCTAACGCTCCCACGTGAAACTGCATGCAAATAGTAGTTTTCAGGTGAATGTCAAACAGTTTGCAGCACTGATTACTGCTGTGTGTACTCAAGTTCTTGGAAATCATGTAAAACAGCATATAGGCCTATGCAGAGATTTTCTAGAAGGAGGATAGCTGTAAGAGGTTTTTAACCTCACCCTTCCTTTCCTATTTTCTTGTCGTGGTGCTGAAAACTTCCACCCCCTTGTGAAAGCTCTGTCACTTCTCTCGTACTTCCAGCCAGTTAAATGCGCTAACGGAGCAGGAATAAAACTGGTGCGTGACACAAGAGGCAGGGGAATGGGTGTGTCTCCCTGCTACAATCTACCTGTGTCATCCTGGGGGGCAAGAATTACATCCTCCAGTATCATATAACATCTTCATCCTTTTCCTGCAAGGCTGTGCCTGTTCTGAAGGAATAATTTGATCTAACGCATTTTTCATCATCGAAAGCACTTTTCTAATGGCAGCAGTAAATCCATTTTGAGAACATCTTTTGCAATAGAATAGAATAGAATAGAATAGAATAGAATAGAGAGAGAAACAGATCAGCAGCTGAATTACTATTTCTGCTTTGGACAGATATGTGAAAATCTTAGAAAAACTTGGTTGAAGTATTCATGAAACCATGAAGAATTCATGTCACATTACAGCAGACATGGCTGACTCTCATTTGCCAAGCTGCTGGACATTCACCCCAGCAAATAAATCCAGTAAGTGTTTACTTCATATTTGTGGAGCTGTGTTATTTTCAGTTTAGCTAGGCTTTTCTCTTTGGAATTTCCTCACATTTTTAAAACGGCACAAGAATGAGGTCTGTTTCTCACTTCACAAACTGTGTCAACTTACTTTAAGGCTTCTTGTCTCTCACCCTTCAGGCAAGACCTAGTTTTGCATAATTTACCCATTTTTACAATTCAGAAACTTTCTGGATGAAATTCCATCATGATGTTCAGCTCTTTTGTTGTAAAGGTAGCTTGGTACAATTTGACACAAACATCAACAAAATCCTATCACAGCGAATGATCGTCACTAACTCACTTTGGAAAATGTGTTCCATATAAACAGTCATCACCGTAAAAAAAAACCCAAACAACTATGGGCATTAAAAATGAGAATACAGACAGGGCAAGGATGAAGAATTAGAGAAAGAGAAAAGTTCCACTGTGCCCTATTACTTATTAGAAATATTTCAGTTCATATTGGGTATATTTAAAGGACTCCATGCTCAAACACAGAAAAATACTAAAGCTAACATTAGCTATAAAGCTAATATAGCAGAATGTGTTGATTTAAAGAATAGCTGACAACGTAACTTCTGATTTTCCTTTATCATATCTTTATGTGATATCACTTTACCCGATTTTAAACCTAATGCTTATTAAAAATGCAAGATGTGTCATACATGAAACACATAAATATGTCATATGAAACATATGTTCTGTGTGAAAATTTTAACTTTGCTTTGTGGCCTCATATAATACAGCAATATGTATATTGTTCCTGTCCTCCCACTAGATGGATCTGTTCTGTTCTTTCGCCCATATGTATTCACATCTGCCATAGTGGGAGGTAACTGGTTTAGAAGTGGAGAACAGATCCTTGGACTAAATTCTGATCTCATCTACATCACTCAGTAATGGAGTTACCAGCCCTCCACGCTGAAAATCCATTGTAATTGCTATTTCTACCTCCCTCCCCAATAAGGATTTATTTTAGTTGGATAATTCACATTATAATATAGTTTCTATATACATGCACAGAGACAGAGGTGAACCTCCTATAGCATTATGAGATGCATGGAAATATTTGAAATATTTTGATTTTTAAAATATCGCCTTCTGTGTCTCGTGTTGAATGTAAACAATCACATCTTTTAAGTTTCTTTCCAAATGATAGCCTTTTCTGCCTTAATCACTTTTTCTCGCAGAGCTTTTCTGATACTGATCAATATTGAGAACATTATTACCGCTGTACTTAAGTGCATTATGCTATCAATGTTAGTCTCATTCCTTATGCATCTTATTATCTTGTTCCCCTTTTTGCTTTCATCGAGCAGAGACCTTTGCTGAACTATTCATGACAATTTTGTCCAATTTCAGAGTTGCTACAGTTAGCTGAAAATCCTTTTAAATCTTAAGAACCCTGAAAATTGTAGGAAATAGACTGTACGGACTGGACAGGCTGGTCATAAGTATTGGCTTCTTTGGTCCCCATTGGGTAGTTTTAACAGTGTTGCTCTTTATTTCAGCCTTAATTGTAACCAGAATATTTGCAAAAAAATTAGTAAAATTGGAGTAGTCATATAAAAGGAAAAATTACTTCACCAGAAAATGCACAAAAGCATGAACAAATCATTATGTCTGCAGATCCTTTATTATTAAAAATGAGAGAAGGAGGGGCACTCAATGGGTAAGTCACCTTGTACAGAACCTGGATATTGACAGCAGCAGAATGGTGGAAGCCAGAAATAGGGAGCATACCAAAAAAGATTAATTCTCAGTGGAAAGGTGATTTTCTCCTAATAACAACCTTTATACTTGCTGTGAACTTAAAGAAGAGCACACAGCAGAAAATGACACCCGATAGCAACCACAACTTTGTTGCTCATAAAACTGTTAACTAAGCACACACAGTATTTGCAGCTCAGAAATGTGCAACTTTCCATAAAAATTTCAGTCCATGGGAAACTATGTATATTGAAATTCATAGAAATGCTTACTCACTGCAAAAATGTTCCATGTCCAAATTAGATGCCTTTCACGAGGCAGTAAAATACTACAAATTCAGTATTTTTACATGCCCACTTTCAAGTTGACTTTACACTATGCTTGCAATAATACCAACATTGGCAGATCTCTACCATTAAAAAAAAAAATTAATATGTGAATACTGAAGTCCATTTTTAAGTTCATGTAGCCAGTCACAACTGAGTACTGAAAGATAACTTTTTGTTGACTGTTCTTCCTCGCAGAGGCTGCATTTTAGGTAACACACATGACAAAGGAGTGGAGTTTTTTCCACATCTCGTGTACAGAGCTGGTGAAGATCTGGGTCTGTGGAGATTCTCAAAGGCTTTGTAAGATTCCTGGTACTCTCCAGAAGCATATTGTTTCTGTAAAGGACAAGAAAGGTATAAGAAAAGGGGTAATTTTCCTTCACATCACCCCGATCCAGAACATGTTTTGAAGCCCTAACACTTGATGTGCTTTGTGAGGCTGCTGGCTGAGCCCTAATTATACAGCCAACACCCTGGGAACGCCCAAACTTGACCCTGAGATCCCTCAAGTCCTTCTGGCCCTCCCAGCAAGGTTCTCCTGGCATATCCCCTCTATTACTTGCACCTGGGGCTGGCTGTGCTCCCACCAGCATCCCTGAGGGCCTGCAGCACCCACCAGCTGGTCCCAGTTAACAACGCTAATGTCCAAGTGCTGCTGCAGCAAATCAGAGCAGGCTCCCAGTCTCCAAAACCTGGCGTGTGGCAGTGTCCCTTTTCTCAGTCAGAACTGGCTCCTACAGGAGTAGGTACGGAGAAGACAGAAGCACACCTTTCCTCTCTGAAAGAAGACAAGCATCTCAACCTGGAGGAAGGTGTGGTCTTTGTTGTGGCTGTTAACTTGTGGTAGTGCCCTGTGCTGTTGCTGACTGGAGCAGAAAGGTTAATTGGGTAGCTTTGCAGAAGCAGAGTTAGAGCATTTGTTGCCTTGCCTGCAAGGGTGCATGCCTGCCCTTGCGCTGGTGTGAGAATGGCTGCGTTGCCTGTTCAGCTGCCTGTACCTGCAGTAGCTGGGCGAGGCCTGAGCCTGTGCTACCAGTATTGAACAGCTCCCACCGGCAGCATCTAAATACCTCAGTTTGCGCTGGCTCAGCAGACACCTGGACAAGGCCCACGGGGGCGGTGTCCAGCCAGGGCTATGAAGCGCGCCGCAGCCGCATTTGGCTCGGGGGCGGTCGCCCGCGGGGGCCTGACGGGCGCGGCCGTTGGCCGCGGGTTCCCGCCGCCGTTGCCAGGACAGCGGGGCGGGCGGGCGGCTCGCCGCTCTGCCATTGGCGGCTGCAGCCGCCCGCGGCGGGGCCCTGGTTGCTGGGCAGATTGGGGTTGCTAGGCGACCGGCTGACTGGGCTCTGCGCGCGCAGCGGGGCCGGGAGAACTGGGCCGCGGGGTGTGCGGACCCGTGGTGAAGATAACTAAAAAAAACCAACCAAACAAAAAAACCCACACCAAAAAAACCCCCAAAAAACCCAAAACCCCCAAACACCAAGACCAAAAAGCCCCACTTGTGTGTGCCTCAGAGCCCATGAGGTGCGGTGCAGGGGTTTGGCAGCATTGGCCTCGCTGTGAGGGACATGGTTCAGTGTGTGAAGCGGCCTGTGGTCGAGGTGGCTCCTGGATTAGGCCTCGGGTGCTATGAGGCAGTGCAGCCTGCTTGCAAGGCATGTCTTAGGGGATTTAGCTTACTAATAATTTAAAATACTTGTCTTTTTCTAAATTGGCTGCTTTGGATCATGAATGGAAAGTTTCGGGCTTGAAATTTTGACTGACGATAATCACATAAAACTTAAACGTAGATTTAATTACATTTCATTATAAAGGCGTTCAGGAGAACGCTTAGGTTTTTTTCTCTGAAGAATCCTCACCTCAGGAGAAAGCTTTTATGATTAATATGATTACTGGCTACTCCAGTTTTGGGTGCCAGAACGTTATTTTTCTACCTATGACTAAGCTAAGTTAGAGCTGATACTTTCCTTTTGTGTGCATGAGACTTCATTAAAATGACAAAACTATATACCAAAGCAATGTTACTGTGTATTTATCTTGCAATGTAGTGAGTAATTATAAACGAAGGTCTCCCTGTAGTGCTCAGTGTGGATGTTTCTCAGGAGATGGTAATAGTGGTGAGGCCTGGCGTGAGCCAGTGGCGGGGCTGGAGTGGTGTGTTCCCGAAGGACAACACAGCGCTCCAGCCATGCTGATTGCCTGTATTTTTCTAAATCTCACATGCAAATATATCTACTGTGCTGTGACTGTTGGGGGGGGGTGGCTCAGATGGTCTTTTAAGTGTGGCACTCGCTGTTATCAAACTGGGAGCTATTTTTACAGGGGAAGTTTGGAATAAAGAAGCTTGTGCATTGCTCTGCAGGATAATTTAGGTTGGAAGAGGTTTCTGGAGCTCATCTAGTCCAGGCTTATGCTCAAAGCAGGACCACCTTCAGAGTTGGACCACGCTGCTCAGGTGGTGTGTGTTGACCCTGGTGGGCAGCGAAGCACCACACAGCTGCTCGCTTGCTTCCACTCACCCCCAGTGGGTGGGGGAAGAAGAAAGGAAGAATAAAAGCAAGAAAACTTGAGGGGCTCAAGATTTAGGGGAAAAAAAAAAGTTTGATAAGTGGAAGAATAGAAGAAAACAAAACAAGTGATGCAGAAGCAATCACGCTCCACCTCGTGTGGGTAGACCAATGCCCTGCCAGTTTATCACAAAAGATGGCTAACCCTCCTAAACACCCCTCTTTTCTCTCGTATTGCTGAGTATGATGTTATATGGTGTGGAATATCTAGTTAGTTCAGGTCATCTGCCTGGTTGCCCCCTCCCAGCCTATTGCACAGCCCTCAATCTATTCACTGGTGAGGCAGAGAGAAATGGAAGGCCTCGATGCTGTGCAAATGCTGTTCAGCAAAAGCTACAATATTACTGTGTTACTAGTACTGTTTTGGTAAAAATTTAAACCACAGCACCATGTGAGCTGCTGTGAAGAAAGCCAACTCTATCCTAGCCAGGCCCCGTACATCAGGGCTTTGTCCATTTGAGTTCTGAAAATTTTCAGAGGTGGCGCTTCCTCTCTGTGCAGGTGGTGCCAGTGCCTGGCCACTCCTGCTTTGAAATTCCCTTTTTCTTGTATGTAATTGGCATTTCCTTTGCTGCAACCTGTGATTGTTGCTGCTTGTCCTTTCGCTGACTGTCCTGGGGAAGAGTAGGAGTCATGTCTTCTCTATAACCATGCTTTGGGCTGTTGAGGACAGCAGTTAAGATCCACCTCTTAGAAGCCTTGTGATCCTCCAGGATGGGTAAAACCTGTTTCTTCAATCTCTTTCTACACTTCATGAGTTTTTGTCTCCGCTTTAGTGGGGAGTTAGAGGTCCACTCTGTTTTTGGCCTCTGTTGAGGGCCATTTTAGTTGCCTTTTGCTGGACTTGTTCCACTAGTCAGTATTTCTTGTGTGTGGAGCTCAAAACTAGGCAGAGTATTCCAGGTATGGCCTCACAGCTGCCAAGTAGGGCATTAGAGTCACTCTGCTTTCTTTGACCTTGCTGTGCTCTTGCTGATCCACATGCTGTTGACTCATGTGAAAATCCCTGTCCAGATGGGACACCCCCACCCTCCCCCCGATCTTATTTTGCAAAGCTGTGACACAGTCCATCTCTGGACCATAGTGTTTCATGGGGATATTCTGTCCACGGCGCGGAACTCTGCAGTTGTCTGCTTATTTTATCAAGTTCTGCCTTTCTACTACTTTAAAGCAATAAAGTGGAGCAGCAGTGCAGAACGAGAGCCTCCAATCTTGATATTGGATATTATAACTCCCTTACTCTCCAGCAGCAGATGCATCCAGAATATCTGAGTTAGCTTTAAAGTTTTGTGCTTCTTGAAAAATGAGGGAGAGATGTCCCTTTCTCAAGTGTCTTTCAGATTACTTTGCAAACTGCAATAAACTACAATGCAAAATCTGAATTATCTGGTTGTATGAGTTCAGGATAATGTGCTAGTTGCTGTTATCTGCTGTGGTGAGTGGAACGGAAGGTACATCAGCCTGGCACAGATAATGATTCCCTCATATCAGTTTTGCTGAGGTGCTTGGAATATCCGCCCTAGTTTCAAAAGACTGTAAAATCTTACAATTTGCAGGTTTACATTCTGAATCTTTATCTATTCCCAGGGTCTGCCAGCTATATTGAAGTGATATTGTATTATGTATGGGGAAATAGAAAGCTATCATCTCAAAATAGACCATAATATTGCACCTTATTAGAAAATACAAGTGGATTTTCTGCCAGCAACCATGACTTATGATAATGACTGTTATCAATATGCAATTACTTCTGTTACCCTAGAACATATTGACATTCATTTATTTAAAGATAATGTAACACATTTGTATTCATTGAGGTAATCTATGGATATGATTAAATGTGAATGCCCATCTTATACCAAATAGTAAAATGAAAAAAAAATTGTAATCAGACCTTCTGCACTGCTAAAAATAGGCTGTATTAAATTCTGAAAATTGCATTTGAGCTTATTTGAATCACAGTGGCAAACAAACATAAAGAAGCAAAAGCATAACTTGGGTGATTACTAATTCAAGCATTCATTCTTTTTAATGATATTGGGGAAACTTGGCAATAAGGAGAAAAAAAAAAACTTGAAATAAAACTGTAATCCTGTGTCTGTGGGATGGACTACAGAGTTTGATCAATGTGGAGCAGAACTCCATTTAAATGGTGAACCTTAGTGGAGGTAGAAGTCTGTTTGAATAGGTTGTGTAGATCTGTTTTGAAGATGCAGAGGTTAGATGTAGCAATAGAGACAGGCATTTAAACATGCTATTTAGGTTTTGAATCATCGTTTTATCCCACAAATGCTTCCGTTTTGCGGAGAATCTGGGGTTTTCAGGCTTCTAACTAAAAATACGTACTTATATATATCAGTGCTGCGTAAGAGTGGTTCTCCAGTGACAGGTTGTTACAGTAATAAACACTTTGAAGTCCACTTCAAAGATACTACGCAAAGCAGTCTCAGTATTCTGAGCTTGCAAGTGCTTCTGTTGGTGGCATTTGAGAGAGTGAAGCTCAGTGTGTTTAGTTGTCCAGTTACATGGTATAAAATGCTACATGCATTTCTGCAACTAACTACTTTTTTTTTTGTCTGCTATTTGTCTAAAATATCTTGGATTTAATGAACTCTGAAAGAAAAAAAAAAGTTGATGTTATTGGTTTCTTGCTTGAGAATTAGGGATATCCAAGTGAACTGCTGGATGCTTCATAGAATCATAGGATGGTTTGGTTCAGAAGGGACCTTTAAAGATCACCTAGTCCAATCCATCTGCCACAGGCAGGAATGTCTTTCACTAGACTGGGTTACTCAAAGCCCCGTCCAGCCTGACCTTGAACACTTCCAGTGATGAGGCATCTACAGCTTCTTTGGGCAACCTGTTCCAGTGTCTCACCACCCTCAGTGTGTGTGTTTAAAAAAAAAAAAAAACCAAACCAAAAAAAAAAGCCCAACACCACCAAACAAAACAAAAACCCCCCAAAACCCAATAAAACAAACAAAAACCTGCGAACAAAGCCCCCCCCAAATCCCACAACTCAACCCCCCAACAAATGAAGGAAAAACCCAAAGAAACCCACTGAACTGCCCCCCCCCCAACCAAGAAGCACTTCCTTATATCAATCTAAATTGGACATAATCCAATCTAAAACTATTAACTATTGCCCTTTGTCCTGTCCCTACAGACCTTGATTAAAAAGTCCCTCTCCATCTTCCCTATACCTCCCCCCCCCCCCAATTTATTGAAAGGCCGCAGTAAGATCTCCCTGGAGCTATCTATTCTCCAGGCTGAACATCCCCGGCTCTCTGGCTTTCTTCATAGGAGAGGCCCTCTAATAATTTTCTCCCCCCTCTGGATCTGCTCCAACAGGCCCATGTCCGTCTTGTACTGGGGACCCCAGAGCTGGGTGCAGTACTCCAGCTGGGTCTCATGAGAGTGGAGTAAAGTAGGAGACCCACCTCCCTTGACCTGCTGGTCACACTTCTTTTTATGCAGCCCAGGGTACGGTTGGCTTTCTGGGCTGCAAGTGCACGTTGCTGCCCCATGTCCAATTTTTGCAGCCGCCAGTATCCCCAAGTCCTCCTCAGCAGGGCTGCTCTCAATCTGTTCCAGTCTATGGCGATACTGGGGATGGCTTTGAGCCAAATAACTGATCAAGTGCAGTTTTCTTTCCAAATAACAAAGCTGTATTTGTGTCAGATATTGCTAAACGTGTAGCTGCATGGGTAGAATTTCTTTATTGAATGTATGTATGTATATAATATAGGTGTATAATTTTGAATCATGCTTTGCAGAAAGACATGCTGCCTTAATAGCAATTTGTAGCTCAGCATGATTAAACAAGACCGTCTTCATTCCTTGGCTGATTCTGGCAGTAGCTGCAAAACAAAGCAATGATTTCAAAAGTCTGTCTCCAGAATGTTATTCTCCAAAGCAAAGAAAAATGAAGTTATGTTTCTCAGAAACACATCTTTTATAATCTGAGCTTACTGGAAGGCAGCAAAGGATTCTCATGGGTGCACAAATTCCAAACATTAATCAATCAAACTAAGCTTGTTAAGTATTTGTTGCTTTGAATGGGGCCTCACTGCAGTATTACTAATACTGTAAGTTGTTTCTCTTCCAGTTTATCTTAATATCAGTTTACCTCTAGTCTCCTAATGCAGTTCCTGTAGTCACTCTAAACTCTTCTCAGTTAGGGGGGAGTTGGCAACCAACGTATCAAACTTAGAAGTAAGAAGTCTTCCATTTGATTTGGGGCTAAAGGTTTGTTCATCTATTGCTGCAGGAACGTCGGTTCCTCTTATGAATAATTCCTTTTGAACTTGCAGTCCTTTATCTGTGCTGAGAGCTCCTGCTGGAGCTTGCAAATGCTTATGAAGCTGTTTCATCCATCATATTTTGTATGTGCTTCTGCATAAGTCAGAATGTGCTCTGCTCTGTGACCTGACCCTAATCTGAAATGAATTTGCTCTTTATTGGGGAAAGTTGATGCAGAGGTATTAGTCCTCTGAAGTAGCATTCACAGTTTCTTAGTACCATCAGGCTTGCGGTGCCCCACCACGCCACTCTCTGTAGTTCAACCTTTCTAACCTACATCCTCGCGTGATGTGAAACTGTGGTGTTTCCAACAGACAGTAGTTAGGAGTTATTGAATACTTTTGGCTTAATTTGCTGCTTAGACCCTCACTCCGTTTGGAAAAAAAAAAAAATTACTTTTCTGTTACCTAGGAGAAATTCCCTGGGCATATGGGTAGAGGTAGTAAACTGAGATGACTCTGGAGACTGTACCAGCTAAACCTTTAGAGCTTCTGATCCCCAGTCCTTTGGACAAATGAAGTGCTACAAGATTTTCACGTGGGGCTTTGTCCACTGTGGTCACCACTCCCAAGTACTTGCTCTGGCCCTTTGGGGGATTTTCAACGTGCAGACACCTGCTGGGATGTCAACGCAGTAGTGTGCAAGCAGTCCCCAGGGTTTTCTAGACCGACTTTAGTCAACCATCAAAGCCAAGGTCAGCAGTTGGTCTTGAGACTTAGCTCTGATTTAGAGCTGATTTAGAGACTATAGCTCTGATTTAGAGCTGACTTCTTGCAGCTTCTTCTGAACCTTATTCATAATCTGTCTTCTAGTTTTCTCCTCTCTTAGAGCCTTTTAAGTCTAACCCTAGTCTAATCCTTCTCTGCACCAGGTAGTGCTGCTAAAACAGCCTAACATAAAGCTCATTAACCTCTGACATGGGGCAAGTCCAGTAGCAGGTTTGATTTCCCCAGGAGTAAACTGCACATGTCCCAGTACAATTCCAAATGGGCAGTCTATTTCTGGATGATTAGATTGTTCACTCTTCAGAAACATTGCTGTAATGCAACTTGGGTAGAAAATAGTACAGCTTGAATTAATACCTGTCTCATGTAATTTCATAATTATGTAATTAAATATTCTTGTAGATGGTCCAAATCATACTCGGGGCGGGGGGGGGGAGAAGAGAATTATATTAGACTTTTCTTCCATATTGCAGAAATGGAGGCTTTTAAAATAAACATAGTAACAATGTATCCTGCCAGAAACTCTTAAGAAAGGCTCGAATGCTGTAATTTATTTTAAAGTGGCCAGATCTCTACATAAAATTTTTCATTAATTATTGTATAAAACATTTTCGATTTTGAAAAATTGTAGTAGGTTTGACAAGCGCTTGACTGACATCATGTTGATTAAATATCATTTCCTCTGACAACCCCAAGGAGACCTCCTACTCACAGTAAATGCATGAGCTAATTGAATCCCTTTTTTAAACTGCTTTTGCATTTCAAACTATAAAAGTGACACCAGACCCCCTTCTCCCACACAGCTCAAATACATGCCTTTCTGATGGCTCCTTTTGGCATGCCACTTAGGTAACATCAGTGGTTTTGGTAAATGCATCAGGTTTTCTGCTGTGTTCTGAATGTGAAATATGGAAATGGAGGTTTTGGTTTGTGGTGGTGGTGGTTTTTTTTGCGGGGGGGGAACTCTGAGTTCAAGCACAGAACCATCAATTTACAGTTTTGTGGGTGATCAAAAACCTGGGACAGCTCAATTTTATAAAGACAGAATATCACAAGATTGGATTGACTTAGCAGTGATCTTTTGTCCCAATTTCAGTTAAATAAAATGGAGTTGCTTGGGGGGAATAAGGCTGTACATACACTTCATTCATTGCACACTTTGTATAAAGATGTTCTTGGAGAACAAGGAAAAAAAAATATATATCAAGGCAGTAAGGGCAAATTGTTCCTGACAAATTTGGGGGCCTTTTACAATGGGATTACAGCGTTGGTGGAGAAGGGAATAGCAACAGATGTCATCTACCTGGACTTGTGCAAAGCACTCGACACTGTCCTGCACAGCATCCTTGTCTCTAAATTGGAGAGACATGGATTTGATGGATGGACCACTCGGTGGGTAAGGAATTGGCTAGACGGTTGCACTCAGAGTTGCAGTCAATGGCTCGATGTCCAAGTGGAGATCAGTGAGGAGTGGTGTTCCTCAGGGGTCGGTATTGGGCCCAGCACTGTTTCACATCTTTGTTGGCAACCTGGACAGTGGGATTGAGTGCACCGCGAGCAAGTTTGCCGAGGACACCAAGCTGTGTGGCGCAGTCAACACGCTGGAGGGAAGGGGTGCCATCCAGAGGGACCTTGCCAGGCTGGAGAGGTGGGCCCATGCAAATGTCATGAAGTTCAACAAGGCCGAATGCAAGGTCCTGCACGTGGGTCGGGGCAGTCCCAAGCGCAACTACAGGCTGGGTGGAGAATGGCTTGAGAGCAGCCCTGAGGAGAAGGACTTGGGGGTGTTGGTTGATGAGAAACTCAACATGACCTGGCAATGCGTGCTTGCAGCCCAGAAAGCCAACCATATCGTGGGCTGCATCAAAAGAAGCGTGACTAGCAGGTTGAGGGAGGTGATTCTGCCCCTCTACTCTGCTGTCTTGAGACCCCACCTGGAGTGCTGTGTTCAGCTCTGGGGCCCCCAGCATAAGAAGGCCAGGTTGGATGGGGCTGTGAGTAACCTGGTCTAGTGGAAGGTGTCTCTGCCCATGGCAGGGGGTTGAAACCAGATGATCTTTAAGGTGCCTTCCAACCCAAACCATTCTATGATAGGAACAAGTCTTTAATTCATATGGAAGTATTATTAATTTCATCCCTAAATATACTACCTTTTATTTAAAAGCTGACGATATATTTAGTTGAGCACGTGTTACTGATGCATCCCAGATTATTTGGCAGAAGTGATTTGGTTGCATCTTCGGGATATTGATGAAAGCAACAAGTAATGTGAGGTTGGGGGAGGCGCTCCCTTTGGACACTTTCACCAGCAACGTGTGTGTGTGGTAATTTCTGCTTTCTGATTGTATTTTCTACTTCTGAGGATATACCATCTTAAGCATCTTATACATTGAAGGCATCTGTCTTAGCCAAAAGCTCATTTAGTATCATTGCAGGTGCCTTCTGAAGTCTCTAAATATCTGATATCAGATATAACTAAATGTTATTTCTGACGCCTAAATATCTTTTATCCCATATAGATATAGCTAGCGTGGAACCAAATGTTTTACCATAGGCTATATTGACACAGAGTAGTTCCATAAATACAATAGACGCTATAATTAATTATGTGATAATTATTTATCGTTTTCAACTGAGTTAGATATCAGCCATTCCACTCTTTATTTCCCTGGCTCCCATGTTTTGCTGGTTTTAAATGCAGGAATCTGGTACAGCAAGTGCCTGGTAGGGGGAGTTGTAAAGCACTGCGGGTCAGTTCTGATGATCTGGTCAGCTCTTGACCAGCTCTCTGAAAACACTAATAACTTGACGACTTGCATTTGGTTTAAAGTGTTCAGTGGCTGCAGCAGCTTCTAAATACCCTCCCTGATTAGGTTTGGAATAAAATATTTAGTCGTCACATAAATACAGCTTTGCATTTTGGAGAAAAAGGGCAACAAAGGGTTTTTGACTGTTTCTTCCTCCTATTATGAGGTTCAAGCATTACCATGTAATAGTGTCAATATTTTGGAAACTGCTGTTTTTCGTAGTAGAACATTCCTTTTTCTTTAGTTCTGCTGGTTGCACACTTCTCTCAGTATCTTTCAGAAATTTACTTAGGTTTTGCCCCAAAATTCTGACATTCCTTATTACTGTGTGTAACTTGAAATTCCCACTTAATACTAATTGCTATGATCTTGTCTTTCATTTGCTCTATGTACATATGGTTTCCTTTGGAAACTGATATGAACTCCTCTAACTTGCATTACCCCCTTCCCAATGTGTCTGTACCCTCCAAATCAGGAAAAAGACGTTTCCACGTTACACTTGTGTTCTGTCTTGTTGTTGTAACTATCTTTTTTCAGCTTTTCAGTAGCATCGTGAATGAGTTTTTCTGGTTATAACGTGTTTCGTTATAGTCTGTTCTAATTTACTACTTAAAATGTTTCAATAGATGTGGTCTGTGGTTTAGATATTATGTATCTTATACGTACAATATTAAAACTATTTATTAAAAAACATTAAAAATACAAGAAATTTGAGAGAGTAGATATAATGAAAAATGCATATCTTGTTTTATGATCGTGACTGAGCTTTTTTACTTATTTTCTTTGTAGGGAAGCATTTGTAAAAACAGGGTGCGTTTGTTGTTTGGGCATGCTATGTAAGAATAAGTTTTTAGAGTAAGAAACCCAGACAAACCTCAAACACTTCTAACCCCCCTCCAACTAATGGATTTTGGAGTAGAATATTTTTCTATAATGGCTTAATTTACTACTATTTGCTTTCAGAGGGCTATTTCCAGCTGTACAAAGCTTGAAAATAGGCCAAAATATCAGGCAGGCACTAATAAAAAAATAAACCAAGTAACATCAAACTGCTGAATCCAGCCAGCTAAAGTTGATATTCTGTATTAATTCCAGTTTTCTTGACATTTTAAATGTTTTGCAGGTGTTAGTTAACTGTCAAGTGTGTTACCTGGTGGACAAGAGTTAGCATTATTTAATCCAAAACAATATATATGTAGTGTTATTGTTTCATATGATAAATCAGGCTGACTTGCCTTCCCCATCCCCTTCTTCCTGGGGACATAACGAATGAGTATATTTTACGTTCTGAGAGCAAGCACGTCTTAATGCAATGGGAAGGCATCAAAAGTCCAGTGTTTGGTGGGGGACGTTGTTTGCTGCTTGTGCTTTTTGCTAATGGGAATTGTATTAATTGTTAATACAATTGGTGAAACATTTGATGCTGATGATTCAGCTCAGTTTTGCTTCTACTGTGTGAAGCTTTTCATGTGTTAGGATGACTTGTGTGAGTTGATGCTTAAGGATAGATGATGAAAACTAGGAGTGTTGTTTAAAGTGCAGCAGGAGGCACGTTGCTGTGCCTGGGTGTTATGCTGGGGTCAGGGTGGGTGAACTGTCCTGGTCACCGCATGGCCTCTAGAGCATTTCTTAAGGGCACCCCTCTGTATTAAAACAGATAAGGTGATTTAAGGGAAGGCTCTTGGGTTTAGGTAGTTACACTGCTATGTAGCTCTATTGAAGCATAAATTAAGAAAGTCATTAAACCACTGTAATGCCTTCCAGTATACAAGACACATCCAAGAAGGAAAAGTAGGGCCTGCGCGGCATATACACGGTATGAGACTACAGTGTATGCCAGTGCCTGTTTTGTATTTGTGCTTTGTACAGAAGTAGGCTCTGTCATCACTTAAATAATACATTACAGCATATTAAACAGAACATTTAATGAAGGTACATCTTTCTGTTCCAGCTGTGATGATTATAAATTAATTTTATCTCTAGCCACACTTACGAGTTTATTGCCCGAACATTTATCGTTATCTGGGGAATCACTAATTGTTGGAAGAGAGCGGGGTGATTTTTCCTCTGTTGGCATGGGCATGACACTGAAAGAATTGAGATACTTTTTATATGTTCTGACATAAAACTGTTTGGCAAGTAACAGTAACTTAAAAAAAGAGATACTAGCTGGGAGTCTATACCAATTTCCAGTTTCCTCCCCCAGGAGGAACTGGCATGAACTGCTTTTCCAGCCTTCAAAGAGAAATATAAATGTAATAGTGCCCTTCACTATTAACAAGAAAGTGAGAGGATTCACACATTTAAATATGGTGTTTAGAGCCCGAATGAGTAATTCATAATAGCAGATAATTTGCAATGTGTAAGGAGTTGAGTCATTATCATACCTTTCTATTCACAGATAATCTGTGAGCAGGGTTCTGGGAGTTCAGAGTGAGTGATGGGTAGCTTTCAGTTCATGTTGGGAATGAATGTGTTTGTGGTGGTCTGCATAACCTGAAACTCTTCCCGAGCTTTGACCTGTCATCTCCAGAGAAGCTAGGCTTCTGTAACATAGCAAGAGATGACCAAGCTGTGTGGCAACCAAAAGAAGCTCCACCAAGACTCGATTGCTTATGAAGATAACTGATGTCCACTGCCATCAAATCTGTCTGCTCCTCTTTCAAGGAGGACCTCAAGAATCCTGTTCAAAGGATCCAGCTAACTGTGTCAGTGCTGCACTAAATTCACTATGTAAAGTAGTTCTAACCTTGAGCTAAACTTCAGGAAAGGCACGTCAAAATGTTGGAGTACCTCGGTGGTCTCTTAATTAAAAAATGTTTTTTTCTAGTGTTTATAAATTCATACTTTTTTCCTGAATAGTATTCAACTCTTCTTTAAAGTTGCTGATATGTCTGCATTTAATCTACTAATATTCAGAAAACATGGACACATTTTTCCTTAAACTATGTCCCTAGCTCCAGCATTCAATGTTTTTTAGAGCGGACTGCTTCTGGAAATAGCTTTCTACTAAGAGACAATAGATGGAAACTGTTTACGAGAGAGGTTAAGTCTCTGTGCTTTATTTTGATATGTCAATCTTTTCCTGGTTTTATTCATGGTTTCCTAGCATTTGGCTACAAAAGTTGGCTCACCTCTGCCTTTTCCCCCTTCTGCTTGCAAGTAAAATCCAGGATAATCATTAAATAACTGGAACTGAAAATTGTTTTTTACACCCTAGTGTAAATTTTCAAATTCTGTCCAACTCAAAATTTACAGTAAGTTCATGCACACAAAAGTACAGAGGTAGTAATCACAATGAGAGATTAATGGTCACATTTTATGATAAGAAAAAATACAGTTGTCAGTGTCATCCTTCTGTGATGTTGTTGCTTATGGCTTCTCTCCAGCTAAGAGCTCCATGCCTTTTGGTAAATGACATAAATCTCTGCAGATCCTTGATGTGGCTGGACAGTGTTGCCTGTCTAGATACTTCAAGTATGAAGAACAGGGATGGCAAGGATAGTATGTGGAAGTATCAAGGTGGAGTAGAAAAAATGGCAGGTGTTAAGACCAGCTCTGCAGATGAACAAGATTGCTCCAGGCCAGTTGGTGTCCCCCTGTTAAGTCTTAAGGAGATGATGGACCATGTTGCTTTTGTTTAGACAGAAGCAGTTGCAGAGTGTGTCATATCTGGTTTCTCTCCAAGGAGTTGAAGAAATACATCGAGTTGATCTTCTCTGCTGGAAGCAACAAGAAAAGTTGAAAACCAAACTTGGCCTGAACATATGAAGGACTTTCTGTGTATGGTGTGCAATGACTTAAAAAAAAAAAAAAAGGGGGGGGGGAAGGCCTCTAGAAACTTTAATTATTAAAAGGGTGGTGTATGTGACAGATGCAAGGCCTTGGGAGCAGGCTGGCTCAGAAAGATGTCAGACAACAGATACGTGAACTCTTCATTACTCTGTTACAATATGTTGCTTAGTGTCCTGTAGGATATAGTAATTTCTGATGGGTGACTAATGGGTATTCCAACAGCTGACAAATTAGCAGAAGCCTCACTAGCTCAATTCTTCATCAAGCAAAGAAAGGCTTGCAGTGTGCAGTGAGAATAGCTTAAGATGATTGCCCATAAAAAGCATTTGGTATGGGGATTACTGAAACATGAAAAGTTAGCCTTTAAATATCCAGTTATTCTTGCTCAGTAGAAGAACTGATGTGCAGGCAACTGCCTTGGATTCACCAGAAACCCCTGGGCTGTACTGCTTGTGGCCTTACAGAGCAGGTAGGGGTTAAGTAGTGGCCGTGGCATGTGTCTTGACTCCATTTATCATGCCACAAGTGTCTTCTCATCAATGCTTGTGCCCAAACTAAAGGGTTCAATTTGAAAACTTTTGAATGCTTGCTTAATCCTTTTCAGAAAACAGAAATGCAAATTCTGAGGTGATGTCAGGCTTGCGAAGGTGATCAGCCTAAATTAGAATGAATGGTTTGAATCCTGGAAGGAGGAAGATAGATCTATCTGTTTGAGGGTGAGGGAAGATGTTGGGGTGGGGGGGTAGAAACACTCATTCTTGATACAGACATGGATTCACATAGGTATCACTTCCAGCTGAAGAATATCTGTATTGTAATTATCCCAATATTTGTAGAAATGAGTCGTGTTAGCTATACCAGTACTTCTAGGGGAACAAATAAAACTGATTTCCTGAACAAAAAGCCTGCAGAGCTGAATCTACAGGCTCAGCTCTGGAGATAAAGTAATGTTTAGACTTGCGTGTCTGAACCAAAGTCATCACTTCCATACATATAAAGACCAGGTGCATTTTGGCTTTTAAGACTAGAACCAAGTTTCCGAAATTACTTGCTAGTAAAGTCTGATACTTGCCTGTCAAGAAAATAGAGGGAAAGGCTTCATTGTTACTCTCGGAGTATAATATTTTGCTATGCTGAGCTGACTCAAAATGTGCTGTTTCAAACCAGTTCCATGAAACAATCTCCTTTATGCCCTGGTAGCTCAGACTGCATCTCTGTGTGTTCCCCTGTAGGCAAGCACTGGAGGAGCACACCTTCTGTCACCAAGTGGTGGAGTGTCTAATTTGCCTGAATTCTACCTGATAATCTGTTGATCAGCTAATTGTGTACCAAGGAAAACAATTTGAGTGGCTCTAATAGTTAGGAGAGGATAGAGGTATCAAACTGAAAAGCTTCACTGTAGACAGTGTGCTATTTTCTGTTGACTTGAAAGAAACTTTTCAGATCAACACGCTGAAATGCTTAAATTTCTGGAATTTCAAATGGCTTATTTTTGAGATATTTTGACATTTTCAGATTGACATTTCTAATTGTACTGTGTGAGAGCTTTCTTCAGAAGGGATATGCAGCATTTTGTTCAGCATTTGTTGCAAAAGATTTTTGGATATTTTTAGAGAAAATTATCAGTAAGTCCTAGGAAATGTTGAACAAGGCTTGAAAATAAAGAATACATGTAGCAGATGTAGTTTTAAATAAGAAATCGAGCTGTCTCAGTTTTCAAAACTTTTGTATCTTATTTTTATTACACTATTTTTGAATGCGATAGTAACTTATCTATGGATCAGGTCTTTTCTGTTACATTTAGGAATTTGGATTGTATTGAAACATAAAAAGGTGCACAAAGATATGTTTAAAATTTTCATTTGGTAGTCATAGGGTTTTTGTCCTCACATATTTTATGTGGAAAGTAAAGACTTGTTGAGTAAATGAACTTTAATTAAAGACAGTGATGACTGACACTGCTAGTATTGTGTATTTCTACTCTATTTATATTGATGAAAAAATAGAGTTGAAATATTAATTGCAGATGCCATAACTTATCTAGAAATTAATGAAACTAGCAATAAGAACAGATAAAATCAGTATTCCGGTCTGTTTCAACTTCCTTCAGGATAGGTCGTTCTTTCTAATTCATCTTCACCTTTAAATTTATTATTCTCCCTCTCTGTCCTTTCCTCCAAACCAAACTCTGATTCATTGACTTAAAACTATTCAAGAGATGCCTATTGATTTTGAACAGATCAGAGCTATTGTTTTGTCTTTTCAGCTTATCTCTAATCTGAACATCCTTTCACCCTGGTGGACCTTTCCACTTCAAACTTTATCACATCTTGTTTTTTCCTTTCTTCGCATTTTCTATTCTTTTTGGCTCCCATCACTGCTAAATAGGAGTTTGGCTTAAAATCACTTACCTGTGAAGATTCAATGAAAGGGGACATTTCTGCCAAACGTGGAACCATCACTTGTGTTCGCTTTCTTTGTGCAGCCACTATGTTATGTTTTACTTTTCTCACCACTTCCCTTTTATGTAATAAAAAAGACTTGCTATTTTGGTCTGCCTGCTCTCATTCTTACCTTTATGTCCTTGCTCCTTAGAGACATTCTTCTGCTTCAGAATAGTTGTTTGTTCCCCCTCTATCCCCATCCTTTCCTTGCCACATGCCTGGTCTAGTGTGTGATATATGAAGTTTGCCCATCAGTCTTCATTTCTGGTTCTTCCTCATCTTTGAATGCAGTAACTTGCATTATTTATTTTGTGTGTGTGGTAATGGTGATGCAGTAGTTGGCTCAGCAACAGCTGGGACCAGTGAAGGTTGCCATGCCTCGACTACAACTTGTGTTTGCCCTGTACACGCTTGCATTTAAAAGTAATTTCTTCTTAAAAAGAGGTTACATTTAAATTAAGATAGTGGCAAATAAAGGAAAGCATGGGGAGAGCTGTCAATGAAGCTGGAGAACTGGTCAATGAACTGGTTTGCAAATGTGTATAGGGAATTCTCCCCTGGTATGAATAGCAATACATGGGAGGAGAAAGGACTTACTGGAAATATTAACAAGCGAGTCAATGAAGATTTATTCTATAGGGTTGTAAGCAATATTCTAGCATTGACTTTGAATAATCAGTAACAAATACTGCGCATTGGAGCTTGTGTGTAGCACCAATTTTTTTAACAAGAGAGGTAGTGAAGGATTGTGGAAGAAAACACTTTGATAAGGATCAAAGCATTAAATCAGGAAGGTGGTGTTTACAGATGCATTTTAAATGTCAAAGTAAAGCAAGGCAGTGTTTTTCTAGACCATGTTGTGTGTAGTACAGTAGTATACATGTATTGTGATGAGAATAGTGGCTGTGAGAACTTGTTGCATGGATGAATAGGAAAGCCTGACCTGAAAGATAGCAAGAATAATAATGAAGGTTTAACCAGATATTGGATGGGAGGGAAAGAATTGGCAGTGACATGCAAGTGATGAGTTTGAGTGACAGGGAGCAGAGCACTGCCTTGCATGACTCGGAAAAGAGTTAACTTGAGTGGGAAGGTCAGGATTTCCATTTTTGCCTTGTTGAGCTGTAGCTGAAATATCAACAGCCATAAGGATATGTCAGAATAGAAAGATGAGAGATGAATCATTCGCTCGGAAATGATGATTGTGTTTGTATTTCCAGAGAAGACCAGCCAGAGGCACAGTACTGGGAGATGAAAATAAGAACAGGGGGAAAGTTCTGTAGCGTTCTTGGAGTCCTGATTCCCCCTTTGGAGGCGAAATCTTGTAAGGCTGTCTGACATTGAATAGGAAGGATTAAAAAAACCAAACAATTCAATTCATCGCTAATTTATCGGCTTCCTTTATAGAGTTCGCTTCCTCAACTTACTTTTACCTTTCCAGTTTCTGCAAGTATGCTCCTGTGTTGAGAACTTTTGAAGCATTATTTTAAAATGTGCCCTGTCAGCTTGCATCTTTTTTACTTTTAAAGCCTTGAGACAATTTCTGTTGCATATATTGCCATTATCAAAAATTCAAACTGAATGTATTTATGGTGCTGGAATTTTTAGAGCCAATTGCTGTAACAAAATTCAGGTGTTCTGTTATTGTAGTGTGCATCCGTTGTCTGTTTTTTCTCCTCTTCACTTGAAGACAAGCAGCTACATTTCTACTGAAAAATTTGATAATTGCAAATCAGTATCTTGACACTGATGGAACAATAGTTGTACACAGAGCAGTAGATAACATGCTGATTGATGGTTTTCAGTTCATCTCTAAGCATGATGTTAAATGAGAGAAGGGAATTTTTATTAAATAAACAGCTAGGAACTTTATTATATTTAAATACTGAATACCTTCAGTAATGTTTTTCTGCTGCTTTGAAGCAGAAACTTGTAAGTGAAAGGATGCTACAATCGCATCCCAGCCCTCTTGTGTGGGGAAACATTGGGTTCAGTCCTGTTGCTTCTGATTTCATATCAGTGTGCAATAATTACCTGGGATCACAAATACGCTTCTGTTCCTTGGCAAAGTGTTTGCCTTTGTTAGACAAAAGATCAAATGTTACCCTTTTATTGCTGTGTTGACGGTTATGTTGATGGTAGCGGTATTGGCATACTCTTCCTGAAGTATTTGAAGAAAAAGCTGTAATACAGAATAGGACTAGGAATGTCTTATTTCTGGTATATAATTTCAATGTTAGATACGCATATATCCTGATTTGTACTGTTTTTTTTCCTAACTACCCTATACCTTGTGTCTTGCCTCTCAGCCACTCCTGCAAAGACTCTTTGGAAAGCCTCTGCTAAGAAATGTGAGTAATCCACAGATTTCAGATCTCTCAACAGATCTTCTAGCTATTCTCCATTGACTTCTCAGCTCCCAAGTCAAACCCTGGCAGAAGGGCATGCATACTAGGGTTTTCCTTAACAGGCAGGGCATGAATAAATAGGGTATTTTCAGTATTCGCTCATCTGCATTTAGATTTGCTCTTTCACATGCAGATGGACTGACAGTTGGATCTTTCTGTGCTTAAAAATGGATCTTGCAAAAGAAAGTTTAGACTCAAAGGGAAAAGCAGGAAACCAAGATATTCCAACTTTTTTTCTGTGTTAGCTGAAAATATTTTTTACTGGTGTTCTCACTGGGTTGAGGCTTTCTATGTTACAGTTTTGGGGACAGGAAGGTTTTTGAACTCCGGTTCACTTTCTCCATGTAATTCTCAATATTCAACAGTTATATTTTAGAAAGGCATGGTGTTTGCTTTATTCAGGCATGTGTGTGTATGATCACACGCAGCGCCTGGGTGCAGTGCACACGGGCATAGTGTTGCCCAAGTCTGACTCCTAATTCCACCACTGCATTCGGTGTTTGTGTGGTTTGTCTGTGGGACAACAAGGCACACTTGAAATCCCTTTCCACCTGCAACTGAGTGCTGTGCTGAAGACAGAAATTGTTTCTGGTCTTGTCTGTGGATACAACCGCTTATTTCTCAGCTTATTTCATAGAATCATAAAATGGTTAAGGTTGGAAAGGGCTTCTGAGATTGAGCCCAACCTGTTAACCTAACTGCCTGGTCCACCTCTGAACTATGTCCATAAGCACCACATCCACACATTTTTTTGAATACTTCCAGGGACTGTGATTGTACCACTTCCCTGGGCAGCCTGTTCCAATGCCTAACCACTCTCTCAGTGAAGAAATTTTTCCTGATATCTAATCTAAATCTCCCCTGGCAAAACTTGAGCCCATTTCCTTTTGTCCTATCGTGTTACTAGGGAGAAGAGACCAACCCCCACCTCGCTACAACCTCCTTTCAGGTAGTTGTAGAGAGCAATAAGGTCTCTCCTCAGCCTCCTCTTCTCCAGACTAAACAACCCCACCTCCCGCAGCCGCTCCTCATAAGACTTGTGCTCTAGACCCTTCACCAGCTTTGACCTTCTTTGGACACACTCTAGCACCTCAATGTCCTTCTTGCAGTGGGGAGCCCAAGAGGTGCGGCCTCACTAGTGCCACATACAGGGGCACTATTACCTCCCTGGTCCTGCTGGCCACACTATTCCTGATACAAGCCAGGATGCCATTGGCCCTCTTGGCCACCTGGGCACACTGCTGGCTCATGTTCAGCTGGGTGTCAACCAACACCCCCAGGTCCTTTTCAGCCAGGCAGCTCTCCAGCCACTCCTCCCCCAGCCTGTAACGTTGCATGGGGTGGTTGTGACCGAAGTGCAGGACCTGGCACTGAGCCTTGTTGAACCTCATGCAGTTGGCCCTGGCCCAACGATCCAGCTTGTCCAGGTCCCTCTGTAGGGCCTTCCTACCCTCCAGCAGATCAACGCTCCCACCCAACTTGGTGTCGTCTGCAAACTTATTGAGGGTGCACTCGATCCCCTTGTCTAGATCATCGATAAAGATATTAAGCAGAACCAGATAAAGATATTAAACAGAACCGGTGAGGTTCTGATATTAAACAGAGGTGAGCAGTATGTCGTGTAGGACTGGAAATCCTGCCCAACAGAGCACTCTTGTGAGGTGAATAAGTGTGAGATTTAAATAAATGCCTGGTGCATTGCTTCAGGCCATGGCCTGTATTGAATTATTTGTGTAGCAGTATTTGTCATACACTGTAGCTATGCAAAAGGGAAATGGGCTCTTTTAAAGACTGATGTGATGATCAACTGGAGAGACATACAGTAGTCATGCTAGATCTTGATTACCATTAAAGTGAGTTTATGTTCATGTGATTAAGAATCATTTATTGGGTCTGAGTAAAATTCAGCATTTTTATTTATCATGCTTTCAAGGAATAAAATTACTTGTGCTGAGTTTTAAGCAGACTAGCTTGCAACAACGTTTAAAATAAGGTTTGTTGTAATAAGTTTGTCCTTTTGACAGTCTTGTGAAATTACTCTAAAATATCTTCGAAGACATTGATACACTATAAGTACTTTCAGCTTTGAAGAGCAGAAGTCTCCATTTAGAGAAAGGGACAGTAATTTTTTATTAACTCTGTCTGCTTAATCTCTTCAGTCCAGATATGTTTCAGCAGCAGCCTCTTCAATGTATTAAAATATTTATGTACTGCAGAGAACTCCAGTCAGGGTCACGTGTTTTCTCCAGGGAAACAATATTAAAAGTCTGTTGTATGTTAAAAGCCTTTTCATGGTGTCTGGTTGAAATAGCTCAATTGATGACTGGTTGCCATTAGGCAATATATCAAAATATTATCTCACAACTATTTTGCTAATAGCTACCCTAGAAAGTGATAATTTTTACTGCAGAATGGATAGATGAAGGTAGAAATGAATAGACTGCTGATTATCTTATTGAAAAAGTCCATGTATGCATCTGCCTTTAAACTTCTTTTAAAATCATAAACTAATTAAGAAGAAATAAGTCTGTATAGCATAAGAGCAGCAAGTAACGCCTCATTACTCTTTAAAAGGTAAATGAGACAATTGTATAAATAATTGATAACAAATATAAATGTTTACCTAATCACCTTGAGTTCAATAGATAGGGGAAGACCAGATAGTACTGCTAACTCTTGTTTTAATGAATCATGTGAGGAATGGTAAATGAAAGCAAAACCTTATTTCAGAGATATGTATGCTGCTACCCCAAATTGGGTTGCATGGCTTGCTGTTTTGTTGACCAGCACTGATTAATTGTAAATGCTTGACTTATATTGATTACTGAGCAATTAATCAAAATGAAATGCAACAAGGACATTAATTGCAAGCATACCAAGAGGCCAAAGCCATGTTTAGATCTACATGTGTTAAGACATCTTTGTTCTGAGGGCACTTGAAGTATGGGACAGGACAGTATGGCATCTCAGCACCTTACTTAACTTGAGACCTCTGCCCTGTGCAGTGTTGATCTGCAGTAAAGATCACTCTTGGAAAGAGCAGTGATACCCTTTTTTCCACATGTGCATATATAGAGAGAGGTGTGTCATGCATTGGTTTAATGACACACCTGACATCTTTTTCCATCAAGAAATCTTTTTGGTGCCAAACTTCTTGTCTGTCTGTTCCTGTATGTCTAGGAGCTACAGGCATGATAGATACCAACTGTTTACTGTACAGATGATACAGTGCAGATCTGTCCTTGCGTAGCAGGGAGGTCCTTTCACTAAGGACTGGATTATGTTCAGAAATAGAAAAGCATTAGAAGCAGTAGAAGCTGAACCACGCACTTGCACCATGTAGACAACTTGGCTGTTAGGTGAACCAATAGCTACAGAGCAGTATTTCTCTGTAGTTCAGAAGCACTGGCAGCTGGTGTACAAAGCTCTTGGGTTTTGCACTTTGTGATGCTGATTCAGGCTTATGCATGTTTAACTTCAGCATCCTGAGATGCTAGTTAGTGGCTGAGATGCTCAACATCATTTAGAACTGGAGATCTCGTTTAGATGGTGCAATTTGTAGTCAGTTAAGGATGGGCTTCAAAGGAGTAAAATAATAGTGGAAATAGCATAGTTATTGTCTGTGCTAAATGAAGTTGATCAGTACTTATTTACTGTTGCTAGCTAAATACTGTTGACTGAACTTAAATGCGAGGAAAAACTGAAGGAAAATACGGAAGCACTGAAATAGCATTAACCTGTAGCTCATGAGAATATTTTGGTGGGACATCTGCAAGTATTGGGTTGTGTACTTGGGTTCTTCGTCTCATTGTTCTGTGTTTTACTCACTACTGGTCATAGACCAGAATGAAAGAAATATAGTACGAATTTTGGCAAGGGCTGAATTTGTAGTTCTGTTATCTAAGAAAAAGTAACATGTACAGCTTCTTTCCTTAGGCAGCAAAACATCATACATGCTTTTTTTACTTCTTGTTTTGGTGTGTGTGTACTTTCCCAATCTTTCCTTCCCTATGTGGCTTTAAAGGTAAATTATAGATATTATATTTCGACAGCTCTTGCAGGAGTCATTATTTAAGTATCACAGTTGAATGAGTGACTCAGATATGTGGTGTCTGTCATAGCAGACAAAACCAGTAGGAAAGCTACAACTGAAAAGAAATGTGTCTAATTAGCTGAAAACTCCATTTAACAAGAAAATGAAATATTGAAGAGTGTGCAAAAAAAAAAACCCGAACAAAAAAAAACCCCAAAAAACCAAACAAAAAAAAACCAAACAAAACCAGGAAAATTATTTCAGTACCATCTCTGTGTTGGTAAGTGGTATCTGTTTTTACTAAGGCTTTCAACAAGCATTTGAATTGGATAACTAGCCATTGAGAAATATTTAGTAGCTGAGGTGTTTAAAGTCCTTAAGAGCTCACATTGAGCTAACAAAGCCCACCTGAGGGGCTTTCTGAAGTGGGGGGTGGGGGGAGTTCAGACAAGAAAAGGAAAACTAGCTAATAATAATTTAAAGCCAAAACCAAACACCACCCCCCAAAAACCCAACCAACCAAATAAACAAACAAACACCACCCACCCCCCCCCCACCCCCCCCCAAAACTGCAACCCAACCCAAAAAAACTCTGAAGCCAAGCAGCATGTGCGTGTAGAATTTCGGATAGAAAAAGAAACCCTTAGGAAGATCTATGGGAAGGAGTAGTTAGAAGTTGAAGTAAAGATTAAGTGGCAACAAGGTACATGTTAAATAAGTGAGTGTACTTATTAGAGAATGCTGTGCCCTGTTAATTATTTAGTTAGCCCAATGAGCTAGATTAACAGTAATGAATTGGGCAGTAAATACCTAGTTTCTGGTAGGACAGCTGTGTGGAGCACATTGGCATGCTGGAAGTGTCCTGGTCCCCTGGTGCTGCAGTGCCGGTGCTGAGAAAATAACCAGTTCGTGCCTGTCACAGGGATGTTGCTCATAAGCCTCTGTTGCTGTTCAGCCTTTGGATACCTTCTTGAGGTGCTCGTCTGTATCCATGTATGGGTGGAACGAAAAAATTGTGGCAGTAGTATATGAAATTAAAATGAAAGACTCCTGAAATCCCTTTAAATTTCTCCTTAAATTCTCGATCTACCAGACACCTTTGTAGGCAAGTCTCTTGTGATTTTTTTTTTTAACTGATTTGGTGCTCTCTTGTGGAAGACCACAAAACCCTTTAATGATTACACAAAGATGCTTTCAAAATGCATAAGAAATACACAGGAATGAGAAATGGTACTGAGCAGAAACAGACGTCTTGTCTTTGGAGCAATTATGGAACAATAATTATGGATAGAAGTAAAACCTCCCAGTGGTGGGGAGTTTTCAGAAGTGAAGCAAGAATACCTTCAAATACCAAAAAATGAAATGAATGAAAAGCAGTTATTTATAAGAAGTGAGAAAATCATATGTGAAAACATAGTATTATTTATGTGATGGCTGGTCACTGTGTGTTACTAGATACACAGTTTCTTAGCTGCTTTTCAGTGTAGGGTGATGACAAGTTATGCTTCAGAGGTAATAATTGCCATGCAACTCAAAGGAAAACTAAAAAAACAAAAAAACCCACAAAAAAACCCCAAACAAACAAAACCCCCCCCAAAAAAACCCAAAACCCCCAAGCCCCCCCAAAACCCCCAAAACCAAACAAACCAAAACAAAAAAAACCCCAACTTTTATGCAAAAAATGGCTCTACTTATTATGCTTCCAAAGAAGAACTAATACACATGCCTTCTGTTTTAATCATCCCTGTTTCTTCTGTTCTTCATCTGTGGGTTTTAGTGTGGTATAAAATTTTAAGTTCATCTTCTAATTATCTCTCAAGTTTCTGAAATACCCATGACTATTTCAGTGTTTATTAAATTTCCCCCTATTCTTTTTCTTTTTCCCTTCAGAGCTATGTTGAATTCACATGAAATGAGAGTACTATAAATAAGTACAGACTTGCAGAGATTTCCCCATTCTTGTGTCTTTGGTCAGGTAATACTTTCATGGTTTACTGATGCAGTAGTGCTAGAGTAAAGTACTATGCAAGGGAAACTGGATTTAGGGAAAATTAAACATAAAACTTCTTTCCAGTGTAGCACAACTGAGACCTGGACTAAACTTTGGAGTGTTCAGTATGAAAGCTAACAGGATCTGGTGGTTTAGAATGAAAGTAATGAACAGAACAGCAGATAAAAATGGTGATTTAATATTGTAGTGCTGCTTGAAACTTTATTTTGAAACACATATAATATATTTAACTATTAAAAATACTTAATTACCAAACTAAATTTAAATGTGCAAGGATTGGTGGTGGATTTTAGTGAACTAAGTACAAATACTAGACTGAAGAACAGCAGTTGTTCTTAATCTGAGTATCTAAGTTCCCTAGGGATGGGGGAGATTTCACTGGAATCTCTGTTTATTGCTGGAATCATTGGTCCCAGTGCTGGTCTATTGTACTTCTCTGATCTCACTGCTGACAAATGTTCTTTTGTTTGTTTGTTTTTAAGGTGCTATAGCAGATAGGCATCCAATTTCTCTTCTGGTTCAGATGCCATAATGTTGTCTGAGAGGTTTAAAAACCAGTCATTTAAACTTTCTATCTCTGGAGCCTGAATGCTTTGCCCGTCACGTATGTGGAAGACTCCACAAGT
Organism: Nipponia nippon; assembly: GCF_047370975.1. Classification (NCBI taxonomy): domain Eukaryota; kingdom Metazoa; phylum Chordata; class Aves; order Pelecaniformes; family Threskiornithidae; genus Nipponia; species Nipponia nippon. The sequence continues at coordinate 63,390,115 of NW_028262369.1, forward strand.
CCAGTGGTATACTTAATTTCTGTGCCAAATTACCGTATAGTTTCCCAATGAGTGGAAAAACATGCATGACATAAATTTTTGTGTGCTGCAGACACAGTGGATGACATAATTACATGTGAAATGTAACCCTGACATAGAATGATAGAATGGTTTGGGTTGGAAGGGACCTTAAAGATCATCTAGTTCCAACTTCCTTGCCATGGGCAGGGACACCTTCCACTAGACCAGGTTGCTCAAAGCCCCATCCAGCCTGGCCTTGAACACTTCCAGGGATGGGGCATCCGCAACTTTTCTGGGCCGCCTGTTCCAGTGCCTCACCACCCTCATAGTAAGTGTCTCTTCTTCCTAAGTGTCTCTTGCTCTCAAAAGAATTAAACATGAGATATTAGTCCCAGGTACCTTGTAAAGGCATATCTAGAAAAGATTTTGAGCGAGCTGAAGCACTCCCCATGCAAGAGATTACTTTTTTCCATATATGATTATTTTTATAAATGTTTAGATGAGTAAAATGTAGACAGAAGTTATGTATTTATGCTAGGAAGCAAATTTGTTTTATATTGCAACTTAAGGAAATAGTCATTCAACTGTTGTGATTTGTTAAGAATGGTCATACCTTAAGCCTAGCTTTTTACTGTTAGAATCGTAAAATGGATTAGATCAGAGGGGATCTTTAAAGATCACCTGGTCCAACCCCCCTGCCACTGGCAGGAACATCTTCCACTAGATCAGGTTGCTCAAAGCCCCCTCCAACCTGACCTTGAACACTTCCAGTGACGGGGCATCCACAACTTCTGGGCAACCTGTTCCAGTGCCTCACAATGCTCGCTCTGTGTGTGTGTGAAATTCCTTACAGTCAGTCTAAATCTGCCCTCTTTCAGTTTGAAACTGTTGCTCTGGGAACCCCAGAGCTTCATGCAGTACCTCAGGTGGGGTCTTGGGAGTGGGGTGGAGGGAGAGAGTCATGTCCCTTGACCTACTAAAGTATTTATCTTTTAGATACTCCAGGAAACTTTTTTACTTTGTTTTGCATTTCAGTTTGAACTTGCTTGTTTCTTATATCTATTATTGGACAAGTACTAAGATCTTTTGACAGTGATTTTACTGTAGAAACATAACAGCGATTTCAGTACTAAGATCTTGTCTCAGCGTAGGGTCATTATAATAGCTTCAATGCCCTGTCTGCTCTTATCTTGAATGAGTGTGCAGGTGAAATATTGCTAGTCCTTAAATTGAACTCGTAATGGAAGTGTTAAATGATTTTTTTTCTTTCAATGAAGCTTCTGTAAGAAATGCTAATACTTAATGAAATATAACTTAGGTATTACAAAACCATAGCTGGCTAGAGATTGGTACTGTTCTTATCTATTTGACTTGCATTAAGGTTGCTGATGTAGGATTCATCCAAAAGAACCTTTCCCAAAGCAACCTCCCTACCCGCCACCTACCACCTTGGTGGCAATATCCCATCATCCTACTCTCTTCAGCTGTTATTGTAGAATAAATCCAATAAAAATGCCAATAAAAATCAGCTTTTAAAAAATATAATCATGGTATCACTGTTTAGAGGCAGTGAAGCAATAAAGCAACTGACTCTTATCAAATAAGTTCTTTGAGCTAAAGGACCAAAATTATCAAAATGGAACTAGAGAAAGCAAAGGCTAAGAAGTAGGGGTCTGGAACTGTTTGTATTGGTTATTAAAACAAAAATGAAACAAAAATCCGTGCTCAACCACCTAATCCTTGCGAGAACGCAGGTCCATTTCTGGACATCCCATACATTGCCTTACTCCTTGTAGTAGGTAACCCTTTTAATAGGAATAATTGAATATTTAATTCCAGGCTATCTGTTTTTCCTAAAATAAAGATAAACTCTGTTTTTTCTCAGGGTGCTAATACAAGGAATTTTTCATGATGCCTATGAGTTAGGTAGTCATCTTGAAGATACTATTCAGCTTCGGACTTCTTAGGTCATCTTTGTTTAAAGACATAAGGGTTTGTAAAATTCAGAGCGGTGTTGAGGGAAACAACCATATGTGCTACTTGGAAAAGAAGTCATTGGTTCTTCCAATAATGTGGGCCTGGTTGTTTTTCCTGCAATTAACTGTTGAATGATTATTCATAGCAGACAATTTACTTAACATAGGCAGTGTGCGTACTTCTATCAGGTATGCCTATAGTGATAAGGTAGTAAAAACTATGTGCTCTATAATCCACCATATGCAATATGAAAACATCTGTCTCAAGATCCTGTTTTAGACGCTGCCATCAAACCTAGAAACCCAGCCCTTCAGTGAATATTTGAAACACGAAGGAGGAATAAAACTGAGGCACCAAAAGTGCTCACTCTGAATTTATTGTTCCCTCAAAGCTCTCAGTGTGCTGCTTGACTGTGATTCCCATCTGAAGGTGAGAAATGTGGTTACTTCTCAGATGGGAACTTATTACCTGTAGTCAAACATCGCATTCAGTGTGCTTGTATTGTAAGATCAGCAGTTGTTGCTGAAGTAGGAGGCACTTCATTTATAGCTAGTTTAGCTTTTTCAGCAGAAGTGATAGGGAAGTAATCACTCCCTAATGCTTTGATGACTAAGCCATCACTTGGAAGTGGTGTCTTGCATTATCTCAGCTTGCAGATTCAATACTCAAACAGGTTTTAAAAGGCTGGAAGCTGCTCTTCACAGACCACCGGAGTGGAAATTGCCACATTCCTGGTCATTACCACATAAGTGGTGGTTTGATTTTTCTGAAAACATCTATTCATCAAGAGCCACTTTGTTAAAAGATGTTCCCAGCCAGTCGGTCAGATTCCCAGTGAAAAGTAACTCTTCCTATTGAATATCCTGTGTTTTTTAACTTGCCCTGGGGAACAAAATTTGATCTAATCACACAAGAAAAAACTTTTTTTGAGAACTGTGAAAAATATTATTCTTGACAATTCAGCAGCATAGTTTTTTAAGATAAGATAACTGTTAATGGTCAATTACTGTATGTGGCACTTCTAAGCGATGTCATTCGTCTTGCTTTTATTCTAGGAGTTCTATGCAGATTGTCCAGATGTAGTTAATGCTGAATATATTGTATCTGGTTGCTTATACAATGGATTTGTGTATCAGTAAGTTACAATCATATAAGAATATATAATTAGTTCTGAGGAATTAAAAAAGACAGACTGATACTTGACCAAATTTTCTTCTCTGTTTATATTTGAAGTTTAATTTTGTCTGTCTTGTTTTTCATTGTAACCAATTTCAGTGTTAAATCTTACAAGGAAGAATAGTAGAAGATCAATAGTGAATTTGCCTCTGTCTGATAGGTCTGAAACGGTAACAGAATCTTTTTAATATTTGGAGATAGAGGTGGTTACAGACTTGGCGTTCAAGCTCTATATCAGGCCTAATGGAAGACTAATTTTTTGCTAAAACAGACATGAACTATGTGATGCCATGTAACTAGAAGTGACCCTCAGCAGTTAGCAAAAATGATGTCAGAAAACTTAGTGGTGCAGAAATTATTTAAGGGTTAGATGACAAAGGGACTGAAAATAAGATTGAATGAAATGGCAGAGCAATAGATACACTTAGTTATTTCAAGAACTGTGTAGTTCACATAATTTTTTCTGTCACACAGCAGAGAAATTGTTACAAAAATAATCTGTAAGATGTCTGTCTCTATGAATAGTTAATAGATGAAGTGTTAAATGATGTTTTAGTGCATATAGCATTATCTATGAGCTTTATAGGAACAATAATCTATTTTGTGCCGTACGTAAGCAGGTTGTTGCAGTAAGGTGTTAGTCTGTAAGTGAATGCTTATTTTTGTGCTTCCACATGATTTCTTCATTTAAATTGTTCTTTAATAGTAGAGAATGGATAACATGGCTTCTTAGATTATTGCTCTTTTTATGTCTTCATCTCTGATAATCAGTGGCCTACTGTAAAACTGACCATTAGAAAAGGAGGAAAAAAAATAATTAACCACAGCAGCTTGTCAGTTCAAATGCAGTGCAAAACCAGATTTGCAGCACGAATGTCAGAGCTCTGTGTGATGAAAAATGATGGATGTGCAGCAGTGCAATGCTGTAGAGGGGGACAGTGTTCGGGGGCTGAAAAGCAGCAAGCAGGTAGCAGTCGGGAGTTGCCAGTGTGCAAAAAGAGGGGGAGAAAGAAAAAGTTGAACTGCTGAGTGACTAAAACGGCAAAAAAACCTTCTGTGAGTTTTTTAATATTAATGCTTAACAAAAGGCCAGAAAAACTTCCACACCAGAATGTATTCTTTAATGAGCTTTCTTGGAGAAAGATATTCAGATATTTTTCTCTTCATTTTAATATTCAGAGTTTGGGATGTCTTCCCCTTGGTGAATAGTCTGTGCAGGGAAATGTGATCTGAAACTGTTAATGAATTTAGGTCAAATTCAAACAAGAAATAAGGTTCCCAGTGTAGGATTATAAATGATGAATACTGGTGTCTTAAGTAGGCCAATTCTTAAAGCAATTGTCCAATATTTGAGTGAACAAGAATCAGTTCCTTGCACTGCCCTAATATCTGTAAACTCCTGCTTTTTAGGAGAATTATTGTGCATGTTGTTCTGTGGGATTTTCTTTGTTTTTAAGTCCTGCCTGTTAACTCTCAACTTCATGTAAATAATCATGCAGGAATGGAAACTAAAATGTAGGTAGTCCAGTGCCACTTCAAGCTGCAATGAATGGATAAAGCTTTTTGCTATCCTGAAGATAGGACAGTGGTTAATTTGTGGAGTTATTCCTAGGCTCCCTTTGACTTAGTGCATTTTGAATTATTCTAAGTACATTTGTTCCATGCCTCTCGGTAGTATGTGTTAATTCTTTATGGAGCTGAGAATCCCATAAACCTGGGGAGAGGAGGAAAGGGAACCAACAGCCTTTTTATTGGTGTAGCCAACAAAAGGCCTTTGGACCTTTGAAGTTTGTGAAAAATCACCACTTATACCTTTTGGCATGCTTTAAGTTGTGTGTTAGTCAATGATTATAGATATAATTTGGTGCATAGATGAAAGTTTACATTGATTTATTATTTTGTGCATAGGGTATTCAGCCATTCTAGGCGCTAATTAACATTCACTTCTGAACTTAGTATTTCTGCAAACTGGCTTCCTCTGTTTCATAATTATGAGCCAACCATAGGAGAGGCATTAGACTTCATTTGCAGCGTCTTCAAAGGTATTAGCTATACAAACACAAACCAAATGTTTCAAGAGACTATGTGAATACAATACAGGAAAAAAAAATGTGGTATGCTTGTGAGGAACACCATTGTCTCCTGCTTTTGCCAGTGTTGTATATACACATTTGTTAGATTTTTAGTAACCACTAGAAACGTGAAGGCATTCCTTTAACCTGTTTGTCATGATGTTTTATTCACGAGCTTACATTGAGACTGATGACTCTCACTGCAAAGTAAGCAAATCGGGCATAACGTCTTTGTCATCATCAGTTTATAATGGGAGAAAAGCATTTTTCCGCAGCATATTATTTAATTATTTTGAAGCTTTACTGTTTTGTGTTGTATGGTGTATCACAGAGTAATCTACAAACCTGTTTTGCTGATGTGTACTCTCTAAATTCTAGAAATGCATTTAGGAGCACAGTATATGCTGTTCCCACTAAGTACAGTTGTAAGAGAGAGAAAATATGGCTTCCTTTTCCTCATGTTTTTTTTTGAACCATCTTGCCCTATTGGTTGCACTGTGTAAGGGTCTCTTCTCTAAGCTGGCTAATACTATGTTTGTATTTGCTCATTTGACTTCCAGACAGGTATTTGTTCACTGAAAAATAAACTCAGAATTAACTAATACTTGGGAAGCTAGACAGTTCAGAAAGACTAACAAAGAATGCTTTGCATACCCTTACTCATTAAGGCTTTCTGTTTTCACTTCATGAGGAAAAAATAAGGCTAGGAATAATTAAAACAAGACCACACAGAATAGCTGCAGAAACAGATATTTGTATTACAAATATATTCTGCCTTTTGTATAAAAGACCAATTAATAGACAAAATATGTTGATGTCTTTTTGGAAGCTTTGAAAGTAAAATACGGTTTATTCACATTCGTTGCACTTACATATTTACTTCCAATCAATATTCAGCTGGTCAAATTTTACTAATAGAATTTACTAATAGAAATCTCCACTAAAGAATTACAAACTTCAAACTCTTGTCTTCAGGATAGGTTATTTCAATCTTAGAAACTATAACTGAACCTTAACTCAGTTGCACAACTAGGTTCATATATTGGTTAACTGGAGTGATACAAAAACCAGAGCAAACTACTTTTTGGGCTCCAGGGGCTGGATTCAGGTGAAGCTGAGGGCATGTACTGCTGAAAACTTTATAAATGGCAAGCTGCTGCTAATAAATGTGCATTTAGAACAAAGCTGTCTGCAAATGATTTGTAGACTTGGGGGGGGGAGTGTTGATAATATGAGCTAGTACTAATCAGTAAAGATGTTTCTACAGCTAGGTGTAGTGCTGGATTTCTTTTGTTTGGTATGTATGGCCATGACAGAGATTTGTCTCTCAAATACGTTCTAGGGTAACTTTTCATTCATCAGATGATTGAACAAAATCACTGCGTTGAATGTTGACCTAGCCATCTCCTTGCCCCTTAATTAGGATGCTACAGAAAAGAAAAAAACCCACCACTTTTTTGGGAAGTAAATTTCTGTTCTATAAAAATCGTATCACACATCAGTCTGTCCTTTTCCCCTTCACACATCAGTATTTACTTGTGACCAAGCGAGGAATATGCGATCAAACTTCGTGGTATTGAGCCAGTTCCTCATTTTGGCTCTCTCCAGTGTAACTTCTCCAGTCTCGGAAACAAAACAGAGGTGTAGAAGTGAGGCTTGTGTTGAGCAAAGAGCCCTGGAGGTATTGAATGTACAGGTTGTACATCGATGTAAATGGGATGTAACGGTTTTGGATGCTATGCTGTTGCTGCTAGGAATGTGGTTTTACTTGAGGAGGGACTGAATGTTTGAGTGTTATATGGGTTATGAAAACCAGATACATAAATGGGTTGTTCTGAATCATTCTATATGCAGCGTTGTGCATAATTGGATGGTAGAAAAAAAAAAATCAATGTTTTTAATAAGTATCTGTGTTTACAAGGAGTGTTTCTGTTTCTAGAGAACTACCCAGGGACATGAAGTATGTGTTCATTTCATTATTTCTCATTATATGTATAATTTGTGGATAAAAACAATGATATTGCTCCTGAAGCCTGTTTTATAGTGTAACTTGTCAGGGTGACATAGCATCATCTTAGTGATTTTTTTTTTTTTAAGCATCTTCTGTGCACAAAGTGATATGCAGAACTTTAAAGAATGTGATGGATGACTTTACAGAGCCTAGCAAAGTCAAATGACATATCGTCACAGTTGATCTAAGTCTGAAAGAAACTAAGTGCAGTAGTCAGGTTTTTTGTGATAGATGAGATGTTTGGGTGATTACCTCTTCAAGAGAAAAAAAACCTGAGGGACATGAAACTTGTACTCTCCTTTTTCTATTCCAGTCAGAGCTATACCTCGTACTGGGCACAAAATTCCAGCTTACCTTATCCAAATAGCCTTTTGCTGTCAAGGAATGTTTTTGTTCTGAAATGAAGTCAGATTACCATTCTTCTTTATTTTCAATGATATATCAAGAGGTCCATTTACTGTAGGAAAAGATTGGGTTAAAGCGGCTTTGTGCAGCTTTCCATTGCAAACAATGCTAGAAAATTGTCGTGAGGGAAAATAACTTGTGTAAGCACAACCATTAGCAGACTTTTCCAGTTATTTCCATCACAATTTTGTATTCTAGTATGGTTTTACTGAAGTTCTGTTTGTACCAAAACAGTTATTTTTTGATGCAAAATAAGTGTCCCTGTCTTCCTTGCTTGCTCCAACAGGAAAGAAAGGCAAATTTATGAGTAACCTTCCCATATCAGTAGTCAGCCCTAAGGAAAATATTCAGGCAATTTATTGAGAGCCTTGACCTAGTCTGTTTGCAAAATTCTGCCAGATAAACAGTTACTTGGTAGTGTGTGGCCTAACATAACGGTTACATTTGCATATTCAGTTAATGGCTATTTTGCTGGAACAGAGGTGTAAAAAAAGGGGAAAAAAGTAAGTCTGAGAACCAGCAGTTCTGGCACTTCTGCTTGTTGTCTGAAAAGACTGTAGCAAATAGAGGTCTCTTCCTTGGGGGTTTTTATTAGGTAATGAAGCAGTAATTAAAACATCTTATGATAGCCATTTCCATAGTTTGGCTTGTATTCTTAATTTCCTTGAAAATGCTTTCTGTAGTCCTTGGAAAAAATGAATATTTATCCTTAAATACATATTTTATTTTTACAGTAATGGTAGAATTTCAAATTGTTATTAAATTACTGAAAATCAGTTTGACTATATTAAATCAGTAGTAAGTGGAAAAACCAACAGTAGTATCAGTATTTGCAATCTATGAGACTTCAGGCACAAAGATGCTGCATTGGTGACTCTGAGTACAGTCATGCAAATGAAACAGATCCTTCTGTCCATTTTGTAAATAAAACATAGGTTGAAAATGAATTAACACATGGAGTCTTTGAATTTGTGGATATTAAGACGTGAATTGCATGGGTTATTTATTGTATAAGAATATTTCTAAAGATCTATGTAGTTCTCGTTTAAACCAATGCAACATCCAATCTTCATTGGAAGGCGTTAATAAAGAGTACTGTCTTTGCTCACTTACTGTTAGTTTAATAAAGACAGACATAGATTAAGAGTGAGGTAGCATGGGAAATGGGCCATTAGCTGCAACAAAGTGCCAGTAATGTAAGGAGACATATTAATAATGACAATGGCAATGTCATTGATGATGAAAAATGCAACTTCTACACTTCTATGAAGTTCTCTCTCTCTCTCTCTCTTTTTTTTAATTTTTTTTTCCTTCTCCTTTCTTCGGGAATTGCTGTTAATTGCCCCTTCTCTGATCTCCATTTACAGCTTTATTTCTCACTACTTTTTCTGACCAGGTTATCTTATTGAAAATTAACACAAAGTAACTAAACCTAAAATAGAATAAAAATGTCAGCAACTGTGATGAATCATCTGGTGTGTACTGCAAAGGCCATATTAAATCCATTAATAGAAAGCTTTCCTGAGGTATAAAAACATTAACTTCAAGAATTCTGTATAAAGTCAATTAATGTTTAGATGGAATGTAAATTGCTGCACAACTGGAACTTCACAGCAGTCTGTTTTGTAGATGGGTACCTGAAAATCTGTGACTTTACTGATGGAGAGGGATGGCACAAAGTCTGAGCAACAGATAAATCCACAGTTAAAGCTAATTCTGCCCACAGAAAAGTATTCTCTAAATTCATAGCTTAAACCCTTGCTCTTTGCATTAAGAGAAAGTATCCACATAACACCTATTTATGGTCTGTAATGCAAGGTTTAGCTAACATGTTGCCCTTCTATGATGGGAATTGAAGTAGAAAAATACAAATTAATGAAAAATACAATTACAAAGAATTACATAGTAATTGGCTGTTTGTGCTGTTTATTACTGTGTTCGTTGTTAATGTTCAACTTCAATAAATATTCAGTTTTTATATATTAGCATTTCATTAGTGAAGAATGAATCTCTAGTTATAGGAAACTGTTGCTAAGAATATTATGGCTATGCTTTTTGAAATGCTTCCAAAATCGACTCTGAAGTTTTTCTTGCTGAGATCCAAGTGAAGAGAGCTGCATGCTGTAGGGCTGAGCATTGCCAGAATGCTGTGGAGCAATATTCGGGAGGGAGCAATGACAAAAATGGGGTGAATATCTTAAACTGAAACTTGGCTTGGTTAAAAATCTATAGTAAACTTTCAGTAAGCTTGATCCCTGTCTGGAAGATGCAAGGGTTTCCCACAGCCTATTTCACCATTTCTTACAACTTTCAAGCAAGCCTTGAAACACAATGAGCATTAATGCAGCTTGAAGTAATCTTGCTGTATGAGAAATAAAGATAAAAATAACTCTCTTCCAGGTGGATTATCATCCAAATTACTTGAGAGCAACACAGAAGTCTTCCTTTCAGCTGCAACCTAGGGAGTGGTTGTGTCCCTACTGGACTTTTGGGAAGATGGCAAAGCAAGCAGTTCAATGATAGTAACTCCTGATCTGTGCAGGTATGCAAGGTGAATAAAGCTTTCCCTTCCTGTTACTGGTTTCCATCTAGAAAGGTGGTTAACCCATTAAGCACTACCCTCTGAGGTTGGTCATCCAACCATTTAACCTATGTGTCCATCTAGAGTGTAACATCAAAACTTGGATACACGACTCTTGTTGAAAGTCTTGCTAAAGACAAAGTAAATGCTATCTGCTATTCTCCCCTTGTTCACAAATCTTGGTCATTTTATTATAGAAGGTGGTCAGGTTGGTCAGGCATGGTTTCTCCTTGGTGAATCCTTGCTTGACTGTTCCTAATTGCTTTTTGCTCCTTCACGTGTCCAGAAATGTGTTCCAAGAGGACTTGCTCCCGGACTTGTTTTAGTCAAGCTAAGTGTATAAAAGCACATGTAACAATGACAACACGGTAAATTGTCTGCCTGGTGTTGTATTTAATGAATAGTTCTGTAAAAATGATAAACAGTGCAAGCCATCCTATTTGGGATGGATTTTAATTAGGTAATTAGCAGCATTAGCAAGAGGAAAAGTGTATCACTTATAGCATAGCATGTATCAGTAAACTTGCAGTAGTTTCTCATGCACTGGAAGCTGAACAGGAATTTGCTTCATGACTAGTTTTCTTCTTTTTGAATAATAGTTTCACATTTTGACTCTTAGTGAAATCAGTGTGTTTATTAATGTGGGATAGAGTGAGAAAATGAGGGTATGAGAAGATGTTCATTTAGTTCTTGCAAGGTTCCTGACAGAGCCTTACTTACAGTCCCTGTAAGAACATTAATTTACATGAATATATTGGGAATATTGGTGGAATAGTAAGACTATGCTAACCTCTTAGAAAAGAAGAAAAAACCCTGATATAAATTGATTTTCCAGAACTACTTGTTAAAACAATGAATTTCATGATATTAAATCTATATCTTCCCTGAGCGCTTTTGCCTTTGTCTGTAACTGGACTTACGTTAAAACTGGATGTGTTTTGACTGCACATCTAGGAAACTGAGGATACCATATATTTCCTTAACTTAAAATGTAGTCAGGGTTGGATTTTTGACTTGCTAAATGCTTGGAAGGTACTAGGAACCTCAAACTAGTTAAATATGACAGATCCAAGATGCCTGCCTTGCACCTTGCAAAGTTGTCTGAAAAGGGTGGAGAAGGGCATGTATAAGACAGACCTCATATTTTTGTACAAAATGAGAATGTAAATGAAGTAACAGCTTTGCTCATTCACTGTTTGATTGTGGGTTGAGACAGTGTCTGAGACTCCAGTACTCACAGTGGGTGAAAAGCAAAGGGTAGCATTTAACTGGGTTCAATAGCAGTGTCCCCAGATGCCGAGTTGTGTAGGAAAGGCTGGTGATGCTTCTGTAAAGATGTTGCTTTGGAGTTGTGTGTTCTATGTAACTAGAGCTGATGGTGGATAAAAGGCAGCCTTTGAAAGGGAATCTTAATCCTAAAGATATGGAAACGATCAAACTTTTTGGGCAAAGACTCTTGACTTAAAGTAGCGGTTGAAAGCCAAAAAGTAGGCATGAAGACAGTTATATGCACCCAACATTGAAATACAGGTGAGATTGACTTGGAAGTGATAATGCAAAAAAAACCAAACCCCAACCCAATGCTGGCAAATATCTGGAGAGTTCTTAATGAGTTTTTTTTCTAAAGGGCAAAATTCAAGGGCATCACAAAGATCTATCATTTCATATAGCACTGTAATTGTTTTGCCTCTGCAGCCAGTCTGTGTATTCTTAGATTAATTAATTTTTATTGAAAAAGGATACTTTAAGTAATTGCAATAGATTTTCACTGAAACAAATATTTATTTGGCAAAAATCAATGCATTTTAATTTGTTCTGCTACATTGTGCTCACATGTCATGTATGCAGACGTGTGCTTTGGGCTGGTATGGAGGAATTTGAAGAAACAAACCATTTTTTGTTGGAGCATCCTTTCTGTTTCATCACTCTTTAATGCCTCTACCTCAGTTGGTCCCTCTTTTCAGGCCAGTTGCTTTTTGCTTCCAATAGGCCTTCTCAAACCCTTTTCTTAAGTTCTTTATAGCTGTTCTCTGGCTTCATTTCACATCCTAAACATCTTTAAAGTATAATTAGAAAATTCCTCACACTTTTGCTTAGTGTGCCAGTTCAGAGCACTTTTCAATGCAGTCCTACTTAGCACAGTGTTTAGACTGAATTGTTTGCTTGAAGCGTTGTAAGTAAAGACTGAGCCTGTGGCTGCTACAGTATTTTCTGCTGATACTGTTGGTCAGTCCTAACAACGTTGTCTATTCATGTTGGTTTAGTCCTAATCTCTGCCTTGGCTCAAGTACCAAAGCTTGACCAGCTGTCACAGTGGTAACTGGTTAGGATTACTTCAAAGCTAAGTGAAAATAGAGATTTATTTCCTTGAGTGTCTGCACCAGTGCTAGTTACAGCTATGGCTCAAGTGCCTTTTTGGGAAATGGGATTGTTAATGTCCTGTGGCCCCCTCAAGTGTTGAGCACTGGGTAGGACTCTGATGCCCAGCTGCCCAGAAAGCTCTAGAATAGTGTGTGCAATGAGCTGTATCTCCTGAAGCACTAAAGCGGGATGGTAATGCTTGTATCATTGTTGTTCTGATGTATAAATGTCAAACTTTGAAAAAAGCATTTATATTACGGTCCCTCGCTTTCGATATGAAAAGTACATGAATATTATTATATGGGTGTATTACAATAATACATAGTGGTAACTGAATTGATGGTATTTATGTGCAGTGAGAATGCTTCCCTGGGTTTTAAGCAAGATTAAGCTGCAGATGCCGAAAACAACTAATTAAGGATAAATCACAGCATCACGTAATAATAATCTACTCTTCCCTGATAGAACAACTTCTCATTATCTGCCTTAAACACTTATGTTTTACTGAGAAGGCATGTAGCAAATTTATCCCTGAAATAGATGTTCCTATTATATGTTCCCTTACGTTTCAAATTGAGTAACAGTCTTCTCCTTTCGTCCTATAGAAGGGAAGCACTGTATGTTGGTTAAGGCAAGAGAATGTGAGACGAGAACCATGTTTTTGGGTTTTGAGGGAACTGTCTGTCTGTCTGTGGAGGTAGTCACTTTGTTCAATTCTGTGGGCTCAGCAGTGGCTTTTCTCTGAAAGGAAAGGATGATTCAACTGGTACGTTGCTGGAAGAAATATCAGAAAACCTTTGTGGCTCATTAACGCAATTCATGTCTAGGTTTGTCTTTGGATGCACAAGGAAGTACTGCTCAAGAGGTTGTTTTCCGTCCTCTGTGCTAAGCTGAAGCTGGGTCTATATCTGCAACCTGGCATTACAAGAGTAGCCAGCGAGTTGGAAGAGGAGAGAAGACCCTAGATTTTTTTTTTTTATTATTTTTTTTATTTCCATGCCTTCTGAGAAGCAAAATGTGATGATGTCTGGGAGGTTTCTCTGAATATGAGTAATATGAAATCCATTAGGAAGTATCTTAGTCTTATGGGAGTGCGAAGACCTTTCTAGCACCAACTATACAAAGTAATGGGTTCCAGTCAAAGCTATTGCTGGGTGTCTCTAATCAAGAACAGTATATATGTGGTGCACTTTGTGTTCAGTGTTAAACATCATTGGTGTGAGGTTTCTCCTGAACTTGAAAACTTGTCCTCTGCAAGTGACTGGTCTATAGAAATGCAGATTTTAAGCTTTTAGGAGCAGAGGGGGAAAACCAGTTACTTCAAGTATTTTCTATGAATAATTTAAAGATCTTGTCACTTGATACACCTGCAGACAACTGTCTTAATCTGTAGATTGGTGGCTTTCTTCATAGAAAGCTCTTTGAATCCAATCTTAAGTTTCTACTTCTATATTCCTGCCCCCTTTCTCTAAAGCACCGTTTTCATCTACTTCCAAAAGTATTCTGTAGGCAGTTCTCTGTATGTTGTCTTCATCCTTCAATGTGCCAAACCCCAGGGAAGAACAGAGTGGTTTAGTATTAGTTGCTACTGCATTTGCTAGTACTTGGCTATGGATAGCTGGTGTGAAAGAAACAGGTTATGGGGAAATCTTGCGTTTTAGATTACATGGTTCATGCTGTCAGTATGTATCTGGTGTTTTGCAGTAATTGGTAGAAATAGGGAAACAAAAGTGAGCGAATTCTTCCATAAACCATGGGAATATACATTAATCACTTTATTTTTAGTGCTTTGTAGATTAAATGCAAGGGAAACATAGCATTTATGGGAGACGAGTGGTGACTAGTTTGGTTTTGTTTAGTACTTTATACTAGAAAACATGAGACAACATGCTACACTAAATGTCATGGATTACAGTAAATCAATTTAATTTCTATATGAGTCTCAGACTTCTGATGCAGATGTTTAATGAAATGAGCTGGTTTCCCACTGACTTTGCATTACCATTTTGAGTAATTTTCCTAACTCGCAGTGTTTTTTACGATCTCAACAAAGTAAAAGTAACAGCTGTCTTGTCTTGAGTTTTTCCTGTGTTGTATTCTGAGGAAATAATAATTTGAGTTCATACAAAGCATTTGACACTGTCCCATACAACATCCTTGGCCTTTTACGATGGGATTACAGCGTTGGTGGAGAAGGGAAGAGCAACAGATGTCATCTACCTGGACTTGTGCAAAGCACTCGACACTGTCCTGCACAGCATCCTTGTCTCTAAATTGGAGAGACATGGATTTGATGGATGGACCACTCGGTGGGTAAGGAATTGGCTAGACGGTTGCACTCAGAGTTGCAGTCAATGGCTTGATGTCCAAGTGGAGATCAGTGAGGAGTGGTGTTCCTCAGGGGTCGGTATTGGGCCCAGCACTGTTTCACATCTTTGTTGGCAACCTGGACAGTGGGATTGAGTGCACCGCGAGCAAGTTTGCCGAGGACACCAAGCTGTGTGGCGCAGTCAACACGCTGGAGGGAAGGGGTGCCATCCAGAGGGACCTTGCCAGGCTGGAGAGGTGGGCCCATGCAAATGTCATGAAGTTCAACAAGGCCGAATGCAAGGTCCTGCACGTGGGTCGGGGCAGTCCCAAGCGCACCTACAGGCTGGGCGGAGAATGGCTTGAGAGCAGCCCTGAGGAGAAGGACTTGGGGGTGTTGGTTGATGAGAAACTCAACATGACCTGGCAATGCGTGCTTGCAGCCCAGAAAGCCAACCATATCGTGGGCTGCATCAAAAGAAGCGTGACTAGCAGGTTGAGGGAGGTGATTCTGCCCCTCTACTCTGCTGTCTTGAGACCCCACCTGGAGTGCTGTGTTCAGCTCCGGGGCCCCCAACATAAGAAGGACATGGACCTGTTGGAGCGAGTCCAGAGGAAGACCACGAAGATGATCAGAGGGCTGGAGCGCTTCTCCTATGAGGACAGGCTTGAGAGACTTATTCATATTCAGCCTGAATATTCATATATTGAGACATATTCAGCCTGGAGAAGAGAAGGCTCTGGGGAGACCTTATAGCAGCCTTCCAGTACCTGAAGGGGGCCTACAAGAAAGCTGGAGAGGGACTTTTTACAAGGTCAGGTAACGATAGGACAAGGGGTAATGGCATTAAACTGAAAAAAGGTAGATTTAGATCAGCTATAAGGAAGAAATTCTTCACTACGAGGGTGGTGAGGTACTGGAACATGTTCCGCAAAGAAGTTGTGGATGCTCCATCCCTGGAAGTGTTCAAGGCCAGGCTGGATGGGGCTTTGAGCAACCTAGTCTAGTGGAAGGTGTCCGTGCCCATGGCAGGGGAGTTGGAACTAGATGATCTTTAAGGTCCCTTTCAACCCAAACCATTTTATGATTCTATGATATAAACAAGTTGATAATAGTGTGGTGGGGCAGAAATCTGAAAACCAACATTAGGGCTATTAATGATGTGAAAACATCCTGCTTGAAAGTTTTCAGTATTTTGGAAAAAAAAAAAAAAGCCAAACAAATGTATTCATAAACTACAGTTGAATTTTTGTGGGGTAATAATTCCTTTTTACAGAAGATTTTCATGGACTGGTTTTACTTTATATGTTGTGCCTCTCAAGATTTCACATTTAGGGGCAGAAGTAAATTTTAGAATTTTCTAATCCAAAGTATTTAAGTAGTTATTAACGTAACTAACCACTGTTAATATTTTGTAATAATGTTCTTAATATAATATATAAAGCATTTGAGTTGATGCTAAGAGAGGACAATAGTAATTCCAATGAAACTGGGATGAAGGGACAGAAAGACCTTCTGTAAGACCAGATAAAACCAGGAGTACTTATAGTAGGAGTACTTATACGTACTTGGTTGGGTGGACTGTGGGCAGAATTTGTGGGATGGGACTGTGCAGGCAGTCAGAGCTATTGCTGCATGTGTAGGTGCAGAGAGAGTGGCAGGAGATGAGCTTCCCTTATGGATGTGACCCATCAGCATCTGGAGATGCTGCCTGTGGGGGTCGTTGCTGTTGCTTGGCACGTATGGTGGATGGACCACCATGAATAAAATGATGCTCTGGTTTTGCTATTAGTAGCTTTATTAATTCAAAGGATCAAGAGTGTACAGTTCTGGTCCCCGCTATACAAAAAAAGATGTGGACAGGCTGGAGGGGGTCCAGAGAAGGGCCACCAAGATGATCAAGGGTCTGGGAAGCCTGCCGTATGAGGATAGGCTGAGAGAGCTGGGTTTGTTCAGCCTTGAGAAAGGGAGGCTTAGAGGTCATCTCATCACCACGTACCAGTACTTAAAGGGGAGCTACAAAGAAGATGGTGACTCTCTTTTTACAAGGAGTCACATGGTAAGGACAAGGGGTAATGGGTACAAGTTACTCTTAGGGAGATTCCGATTGGATGCGAGAGAAAAATTTTTCACAATGAGAACAGTCAGTCATTGGAATAATCTCCCCAGGGAAGTGGTTGACTCAGCTGGACATGGTGCTGGGCCATCTTGTCTAGACTATGCTCTTGCTTAGAAAGGTTGGACCAGATGATCCTTGAGGTCCCTTCCAACCTGGTATTCTATGATTCTGTGAAGAGCTATGCTATAAAAAAGACACTGCTGAAGATTGAAACTTGAACTCAGGGATTTCCTCATACTTTGTTTATAAATATTTTTCTCTAAAGCTTTTTTTTTCTACTGCTAAAAATAGCTTCCACTGTGTAAATACTTTATTATTATTTATTGCTTATGTAATGGTTTTACATTAAACGTTTTGCTGCAGTTTTCCTATTAACCCTGTTTCATGTAAAAGTATCGTCAATAAAACAGGAGCAGCAGCAAAATGTTCATCTTACCACTCACAGCTGTATTCATCCAGCTCATGGCCTTGTTTCTAGAAAATGTACCACTCTCTGTGACTTACATTATACAACTTTTTTATTAAAGCTATTTCTTGCGTATTGGATAAACTCCTTCATCCTTTTTAGCTTCAGTGAGTGGGAGAGAGTGTAAGCAGCATTGACCACGGTGTTAAAGATGCTTTTAGAAGATAAAAGAATATCTGAGATAAAGTATGAAAGGCTGAAAATAGGAAAATAAAGTACTGGAATAAAGAAAACAATGGCTCTCAAATGTTTATTTGAGAGAGGTTGCTGGAATTCCCTTCCCCTGGAAGATTCCCTCTGTTGCATATCTCAGTGCTTGTTCTTCCACACCTGTGTGGTCTGTTTGTATTTTGTAAGGTTTTTGTGGCAGGTAGATATTACATATTTAGATCTTTCAAAAATGATGGTCTGTATATTTTTGTTTTTTACCCGATGTTTATGTCAGTCCTTCATTCTCTGAATACCCTGACTTGCACTTGATAAAATTGCTACAGTTTGCACAAAGTGGAATTTACCTCTTACCACTTGAACTGTTGCAAGAAAATGGTATGATGTGCTACAATCCTTTTAGTCCCAGCTCCTGATTTTTCAGTTCAGTTGCATATTAAAAACTATTGATTCAATGTTATTTTAATAAAAATTAAGCTGGAATCTGATATGCAGCCTTGGCCAAAATAAACTACTACAGAAGATGGCCAAACCAACTTTTCCTAAAATTGCAGAGCTAAGTTTCTCAGTTGATGAGTTCCTTTATTCTTTTGGCAAAACCCGCACCCTCTGAGACAGTGCTTCCCAGGAAGGAAACATTGGGCAAACTTGCTGCCATCATAAACCTATTTTCTAGGTGGTATTTTCCTGTAAGTCAGAAGAACCAGGAAATTTGTCTTTGCAAGCTGGCATTCTCTTCCCTGGAAAGATACAAAACAAATCTTCTAGGACTAAAAGTATATTCTAAAATACTTTTTCCAACCAGGTTCTTGGCTTCGAGGTTCCTTGGATATAACCAGAGGTGTGCTTGCTGATGAGCAGCTGTACACAGTCTGGGTTTTTTTTGGGTTTTGTTTTTTTTTTTTCCTCTGACAATGCTTTGTGCAGAATCAGAGAAAATGGAGGAAAATTGAGGTGTCCCAGTTTGCATGTAAGGCTACCAGTTAAATGAAATTGGCTTTCTTGAAGTTGAATGATTTAAAAAATGAGACAACTTTCAATGGTATAAATGTCTTCTATATGGGAAAGTTAAAGCTCATGTAACCTGTATTTTTAGTGCTGTATTGTTATCTGAAGGCAAAACCCCATGAATCTGTTGTCTTCAGCGGAAACAACTGTTGAAATGAGTTCAGCCAGGAGAAACCAACGATTCTTGGGGAAATATTTCCTGCAAAGCAGTTGAACAAATCTAGAAACTATTTTTGATAAAATCAAAAATATTTTTGGCTGAAAAATACAGTCTTTATATGCAGAAGCATATACAAATTTACTTAATTATATTTCAAGTGCTTTGTAAGCGACCTTAGTATCCTTTGAGGAGAATGAAGCTGTAGCAGGATGTGATCAGCTGAAGCTCAGCTTCTCGGAGCTCCAGGACTGGCAAGCCATTATCTGCAATCCTTTTTCTCCCTATGAAATCAGATGTGGTCTGACGTTAAGATGAGTAGTTCTGCTTCTCTAAGGAAAATACAGTAATATCTTTAGGTTGAAGTCTAAACCCTAATAAATATGCAAAAGCATTCCTAGCTCTTATCTGCTGCTGCCTCAAATGTAAGATGATCTCAAACTTCTCTAAACAATATCAGTTCACTATGGCATATGTAAACACAATAGTATATTATAATCTGTGTTTCCACAGTATACCTTTCATCCTGAGACCATTCCCCTTATCCACCTCTTCTGTTTGGAGTTCATTTAATAGTATGTTAAAGTGAAATTGTTTTGAAAGTCACCCTTTCACTCTGTTCATCTTATTTGTTTGCTTGTTCTTCTATCTTATTTTCCAGTAACAAAATAACTGTTTGTCCACCATATTGAAACAAAAACTTGCCTCCAATTCATTTATGTTCTTTGTAGCTCATTGTCTTGAAATGAAGGAGTTCAAGGGCCAAAAGAAAAATTAAATGCTAGGCTGAAGTCTAGGTAAAAATAGCCATGTGCTGCTTCTAGCAGCAAATTGGTGCTTTCGAAGTAAATCCAAGTAACTAGGTAGTTCATTAAGGTGCTCAAGTCATCTTATCTTAAAATATTTGATCTCCAAAATGAAATAACACTTGTAATTTCACTGTCACTGCGGATATTTGCTCGTAATGCTTGGAAGTGTATGATTTCAAAGTAGACATGCCTACCCGCAGTTATTCTTCCTCTGAACTGCCTTACTGTTCACTCTTGCTAGTTCACATTAAGTTATTTTAATGTGTATTCATTGGCGTTTGTTTAAATGCAGCTTTATTGTAGAGCTCTGAACATATTTCTAGTAGTCAGTGTCTAGGAATAATCTTAAATATTCTATTTAATTATTTTTGGTGTAACATTGAAAACACAGAGAAGGGCATGAACATGAATTTCAGTGGTTTAGTTCTAATTTTGCTCAACAAAAATAAACAGCTCATTTTTAAATCAGTGACTTTGCTGTGATGTTGCAGGCACGAAGATATTTTCTTATTTAACGTAATCCTCATTAGAAAATACAGTCTCTGAGAAAGACACGGGGGGGATGAGGATCAGACATGACAACAGATGCTGTTGCTGTCCCCAGCCATTTTCTCCATTGCTTTGATGGATGCTTCTGTCCCTATGGCAGGGATGTCTGCTCAACTCATGAATCAGGTCCTGAAGAGCAGCAGTTTTCAGTCTGTCATAGTATGGTAACTAACTTCTGTTTCAGTTTGTCTTACTACGGAGGGCTAAATGCATAATAAGAAGTGATGCAAAAGCAGATTTGCAAGCAGATCAGATGTGGTATCTCCAGGTCAGCAACACACTGATGAGGCCACACCTTGAGTACTGTGTTCAGTTTTGGGCCCCTCACTACAAGGAGGACATTGAGGTGCTGGAGCATGTCCAAAGAAGGGCAATGAAGCTGGTGAAGGGTCTAGAGCACAAGTCTTATGAGGAACAGCTGAGGGAGCTGGGGTGGTTTAGCCTGGAGAAGAGGAGGCTGAGGGGAAACCTTATTGCTCTCTACAACTACCTGACAGGAGGTTGTAGTGAGGTGGAGGTTGGTCTCTTCTCCCTAGTAATGAGTGATAGGACGAGAGGAAATGGCCTCAAGTTGCACCAGGGGAAGTTTAGGTTGGATATTAGGAAAAACTTCTTCACCGAAAGAGTAGTTAGGCACTGAAACAGGCTGCCCAGGGAAGTGATTGAGTCTTCATCCCTGGAGGTATTTAAAAGACCGGTAGATGTGGTGCTTGAGGACATGGTTTAGTGGTGGGACTTGGCAGTGCTAGGTTAACGGTTGGACTCGATTATCTTAAGGGTCTTTTCCAACCTTAATGATTCTATGATCTGGCACAGAGATGGGCCATGCAGGGCGGCAGCTGCAATCTTATGGGTCCAGTTCTAGGCTGTTGCTGCAAATTTCTCAGAGTATATAAATGATTGTAAAGCAACTGATGAGATTAAAGTTAACTACATCAGAGGTAAAAACAACTGGTATAACTATTTCTGTGTGATTTATGAAGAAAGGAAGAACAGGACAGCCTTTGTCTGTAACAGTAATAAACTTACTCTTTCCTTCCATTGGAAGACAGACCAGCACTTCGAACTTGTGCAACCCATGAGATTTTAAGCTTTCTTAAGAAAAATCCACAACTTCTTTACAGCTGTAACTGTTGATAACAAAATACATTATGAATTGGCATGTATTAAATGTCTCCTTGTAATGCTACAAATTAACCTGGTTAACTACCTGAAGTTTCCAAAACTGACTTGAAATTGAAGAAACACTTTTGTGAAACACTTTATATATACACGCCTTTTGATCTTCATATAGAAAAGTGCATATCTGTAACGGAGGATCAAGTGGAGCATGAGGATACACCTCAAATAAGACATCTTTTGAAACTTACTGGAAAGACCCTGAACAGGCCCAGAAGCTTTTTGAATGTTTTACTTGGTGTCAGGGAGTAGAATTGCAATGCAGGAGAAAAGGGGACTGGCAGCTGCTCATGGTCTTTACCCTCTTAGGCTTTCTCAAGGTTTAGAAGGTACCCCACTGGAAGAAGCACAAGAAGGTTCAGTGGTCTGATGTCCTGTACCATGGAGTGGGACATGGTCAGAAAAGCAATAAACATGTGCTGAGCTTTTGCCCTGAATACAGTTGAAACTAGTCATGTGCCTTCCTGACTTCTTTTGCCCCTAGACCTGAAGCTGATTTTAAAATATACTATGAATGACGTGGTTTATAACACATGTAATGTCTTCCAAGTAGGATTTATCACACTTTCATATTGATTACCTCTTCAAGTAAAGCTTAGCCTTTCCCTTCTTAGTTGTATGCTCTTTTTTTAACTAGATAGCATTCAAATAATCTTAAAGGCTTTTAATAGTTTTCTTGGGTCTTAAGACTCAATGGGAAATAATAGTTAAGTAAAAGCAGTGTATGAATTTATTTAGGTATTTTTCTTGTCTGGGAATGACTAATTAATTGGAGATAATTTCATTCACATTTGCTGCATTTCCTTCTTTGTAATTTTTCTCATTAGCTTTTGTCAAAAGCATGAGTAATTGTGCAAAATATGTTTAGAATACAAATCAGACCTATCAGTATAGTCATATTCCTAATTGGTGAAGATGATTTAATGAATACTTACACACTATTTTCTTGCTTTTATGTAACCAAACCCATATTACACTTCTAGCATTCGATGAAGTTTTAAAATTCTGAACATTTTTTTCACTTGACATACACATGCACACACACACAAAAGTAACTTAACACTGTTTTTGCGTGGAAATGAAACCTATGATTTATTTTGAAATACTCTATTGCCATTCACTGGAATGGTTTTAGGTGATTTGGTGAACTCTGGAGGCCATGGTGGAGACTCCAGAGGTCATCCTATGAATTTTGTGAAATTTATTTTAGCCCTAGCTGCTGCTAATAACCTTTCTATCCGCCATTAAACATAATTTTTCTATAGGTTTAGTACAGACCCAGAAGGCTCTTCTGCTGGTGTTAAAGAGCACCTCCTGTCTTCAGCCAGCCCCCACTTAGGAGGAATGTTCTTTTTCACGCTTCAGCAGCCATCTGCTATGGATGGCTCGCAGGTCCATTATATCCCGAAACTGATGGAACGATGCTGCTGCTGTGTCATACCATGTGAGGCGTCTTTAGAGCTGTCTCCTGCGGGTATCTGCGATAATGAATACTGTGGGCGATTGACAAATTGCGGCGGCAGGGTCAGGAGGGGTATCCCCATGTGAAAGCCTGAAGCTGCCATGTAAATGGAGCAGTGCAGGGTTTAATTCTTTCAGCAGGCGAATCTTTTAAATGATGAGATTTACGTATGGTCTAGATATCATTAGGGCACTTCAGCTCTCAGAGTTAGAGGGGGGGAAAGTGGAAAGCATTGCAGCCTTGCATTTTTGAGAACAGATCTGGGAGCTCCTTGTTTCTTCTGCAAACTTTAACAAGTTATGTGGCTTCTGCGTGTATAAGGCACACAAAATAAACATTGGATTAAAGGTGAAAGCTAGCCATCACTGAAAGCCAAGTGCTGTATGAGTTCAGTTTTTTTCATTAGGTTAAATTTTGAGTCACACTTGCTCAGATTTCAATTTCCCAGGCTGACCTGGAAGGGCCAGATCTCCACAGGTAGAAAAGGTTCCCAACTAAGGAAGTCTAATGTGGAGATCTGCTGCAAAACTGGAGCAGCATGCGTGAAAGATACTCCAGTGCAGTATCTTGCTCTATGACAAAGGAAAATAAGATGTGAAGAAGACTTAAGTAAACGTTGCTGCCTTTTTCAGCTGGTGCAATATAGCACATCTGAAGATTAAACAAAGTTATGCTACCTTTTAATGTCCTCAAATTCAAAAGATGCTACATCATAGCCAAAATATTGCACGGTGCCTGAATGTGTTCTGCATAGTAGTGTAATGGACTATAATACAAGGTTGTCTATGAAGTTTAATACTGGGCTAAAAATGGGAGTATGGGCAGTATTGGAGCATGTAACTTCCACGTTGGTGTGTGGGTGTGAATTAGAGATATTTAATTAACCTTTTTGATGTTCAGACTGTGCTGCATTATAAACTGCACCTTAAAGGTTTCAGTTGGGAAGCTAAATTATGTCAATATAGACTCTTGCTTTGTTTTCACTGAGGCCAGAGTTTAACAGAGCATTGCAGTACTGGGGCAAATAGAGTTCTGCTGACCTCTAAAATTGTTTCTGGAACCGAAAGCAGGAGGAAGATAGGAAAATATAGGAAAGCCTGGATAGAAATAACAAAATAAAGATGCTGTCAGGAAAAAACAAAACAAACTTATGAAAGGAGGAGATTTACCTAGGTCTACTCGTATCTCTGGATTATATTTGGTATGCAGGAAAGGGGTGTGTAGTATTTTGTCACTTGAAAATTTGGCAGATACATTACTACTGTCTTTTTTCCACTGAATGGAGCTTCAGTTTTCTTAACTCCACCACTAGTCTTTATCA
Source organism: Nipponia nippon (assembly GCF_047370975.1). NCBI lineage: Eukaryota > Metazoa > Chordata > Aves > Pelecaniformes > Threskiornithidae > Nipponia > Nipponia nippon. Next base: position 63,414,244 of record NW_028262369.1, read on the forward strand.
ACTCTGTTTCAATTCTGTTATATTTACTACTGTGTCATACTGGTTCTTATGTTTAAAGCAAAAGTTTTGCTTTTGTTACTGAATGTGCTTTTTTACAAACTGTTTGTGAAGGTGCAGAAGCTTCCTCTCTATAGAGCTACCTTTTTGACTCATTTATCTATAGGAAAGGTGCCTCATCTGAATTGCATACTTTAAATATGTATAGTACATTAGAATACAGATGCGTTACATGAAGTGCGGAGGTCTATGTCATAGTGCTGGAAATGACCTAAGCATCACTGATAAATGAGACACTGAACAGCCGCGAGGCTTGTGTGCAGTTGGGTGTGTTGCTGTTCGCTCTCTTCTTGTTGTTCAAATACTAAAATCTCTACTAGTAAAATGTAGTATACTCATCTCACTGAATGCATAATAAAATAATGTTTCTTTGTAAAGAGCTTTTCTCACAATGGATAAATTTTGACTTTAAGCGCTGTGAAACAAAGGAAGCTTTGTGGGCAAAATTAAGCTGAAACATGGCACTCATAATTTTGATTTGAAAAATCACAGCAGAGTTTTCTTGTGTTTAGGTAAAATCTTCTGTTTACTGTTTTTTTTGTTGCACACTAAATGACAGCTTGGCAATGAGATGCTTCTTTAATTAAATGCAAGCATAAGAATTATGCTCTATGCTGTTTGACTCCATCAATACTGTTGGTGGTGTGGAAAGCTGCTCTGCAGTTTCGTGCATACCATGTTCATGTTATGTGAAATGGCTTGAAGGCATTGGCCTTGGAAAGCCATGCCGTGAGTTGCTGCCAGCCCTCCTCTCCTCTGTGCTTTCTCCACAGTGGTATAACTGATGTCATGCAGCTGAGAGGAGGCAATACAAATGGTGCATGTCTGTAGCCCTCTGGTACATGTAGCTATAGTACATGTAGCTACCATGTCTGTAGCCCTCTGGTACTGCCATGGCTAATAGCAGGCCATCAGTTTTGTACCCAGTTTGGCAGGCCTCATCACTGAGGCCTGTCAGGCTTGCTCAGGCTGGACTCTTCGTGACCTGTCCGGAGCTTTGTCTTATCTGGTTTTGCTGTAACAGCAACTTTTACAAACTGACCAAGTGCCTGTGGCAAATTCGTTTTACTTTTTGTTTATCCTTGTATGGTGCCACCACAGTTTCGTGACTCACAAGTGGTGTGCTATAGAGAAATCCAGGCCTGGTGTGGTAACAGAGGCCTTGAAGAGCGGAGATGCGGGAGGCACGTGGAGGTGCACAGGCACAAGGTGCCGCTGGGGCTGTAAGCAACTCGGCCGTGGAAATGCAAAGAAATGCAGACCACCTGAGCTGGCAAAACTGGCTTTAAGAACAAAGTAATAGTGCCCAACGTCCATAAAGGGGATCATGTAGTAAATCTGGATGTAACGTGGAGCTGCCAACAGATGTTGAAAGATAAAGAGATAAAAATGTTGGCAAACTTTTAGATTTAAATAAAACTGTCCTAAGCTCATCCCAGAGTGAGGAAGAAGAAACCATCAGCATAGACATCTTATTCCTCCTAGAAAAGGACTAGTGATGGTGAGAGCTCTCTAACCACACCAACACTGGAGTGAAACCCCTGGCTGAAGGACCCAGAGGAGTCCGAGCGTAACACCAGGACGGTAAAAATTTCTATATGCACACTTAAATTCTGTCATTCTTTTTTCTGTGATAGTTAATTTCAACTAATAATGATGAGACTGTTAAAATGCCATATAGACTGAGAACAAATTCTTGGCATATATGTATTTTATATATGGATGAAAGACGTGGTTCCTATTTGCCCATAAAGCAAGGTTTGAACATAATAAGGGTAAGGGCTTCTTTCTCAGGGGAGAAATTCCTCTAGATTTGAAAGCCTATTAAAATCTTTCTGCTTTCATGCTCAGAAGGGATGCCAGGATGTGATCCTCTAATTCCATCTTAAATCAGATGAATAAGCAATCAGCAATCATGAATATTGTGCCAGAACCGCATATCGAGTACAAGAGTAGAGATTGATTACTCGGTGCTTCTGCACAGAGGTATTTTGCAGGAAATCTGCATCACAATACATTGCTTCCTATTGGATTGAATTTAATAAAACAAACTAGAGGTTCAGCATTTTTTATAGATTCCACTTTCAGTGATGGCTAGATATATTTCTCTCTAAAAATAATGTTATTCTGCAGCTGAGGAATAGAGAACGTTCTTCCAGTTACTGCAACATCAGCAGTGCTTTGCCATCTATTTTTCTAGCATGTGTGTTAAAATGATCCCTTTCATGAATCTGGCAATGTGTCAGCAGCATGGCTGAGAATAGCAGGGATGGATGTGAGCCATAAACCAAAAGCTAGACCCTCCTTGGTTTAAGAACACTACTTTATACTTGGCCAGGTCAAGATCCTGGCATCAGGTACTTCTGACTTGGATAGTTTGGCTTCATTTTGAGTAACTATTTTCCTTTATTATGGTGAGAGGAAAGAACTGCCATGAGATAAGTATCGTCACCCCCATATGGGCTGAACAGAGCCTGAAGAAAATTTAAATTGTTAGTTGTCAGCTTGGTTTTGTTCAGTACTGGGAATATTTTTGTTACGTAGTAGTGTAACAGCTGTAGATCCGAATCAATTTAATGACTGATGCCTGGGGATCAAGAAGAGCAGATATGCACACAGAACCATACGTAGACTTGGGGATGTGTTGGGGTGATTGCTTTATAACCGACCTCTGAATACCCAAAATCTTAAGTCTGTTTTGAATTCTGCAGCTGTGATCCAGTTCTAAGCAAAATGCTATATTACATTGATAATAAAAATTACTTGGACCTCTGTTAACTCATCACTCTGATGTTGCACGTAGAGAGAAAAATTGAAAGCACTGTCACTGTACTCTGATTCAAATCTTTGGGTTTTGCTGCATTCCTAGAGAGGGCTATCAAATCTGATCATGAACCAGTTGCTGAATGACTGCATTTTTTAGCCAGTTTACCTTAATATGCTTGTCTGAAACTATTGCGGTCGTAGAGCTGACTGAGGAGTAGGTCAAGTGTCCCTGCCATTGGGATGGAGTTGCCTGTGGAGGTGAGCAGAAGGCAAGGGGTGGTAAGTCTCTTGCCATGTGTCTGTCAAAGCGCTGAGTCCACTGGAGATTTACAGCACTGTATATGAACTGGAAAATAACTTGTATTTCTTTCATACTGTAGTGAAACCACTGATTTGATCAAAGTTACTACTGATATGTTCTGGTTATGCCAAATCAGAATCCCCAGCCCAGTCTTTTTGTTTTTTCCACTAGGTTTATGATTGTCTTTCAATACTGTTTTAATAACATGTCAAAAAGGAACCTTCACTTTGTAACCTAGTTTGATGGCCCAGCTAGTATTGGTAGATAAGTTTAAGCCTCTTTCCTACTTGACTGCATTTTTTTGAAGTCTGAAATGCCAATAAGCATTAAAATAAAAATTTTAACTGAACTTGGCAAAGGAAAACCTGAAAAGGTGTTGAGAAGACCATCTGATTTTTGACAAGTTGAGAGTTTCTTAGAGTGGGAACTTGTAGCACATCTTTAAAAAAAAAAAAAAAAAAAAAAAAAGAGTGCCTCTACATTGTATTTTCTAGCAGTTTTTAATCCTGAGACTACATTAACATTCTTTGTCAGGGGAATATGTTTGCTATGTATAGCAATATATCTCACATACAGTTTATTGTGTTGACGTGTGTAATGAGTTAGAAGCAAAATATACTTTAAAAAGTACATAAAAAGAAACTCATAACATGTTGGATTTGAATCTGCTAATATTTAATCTGCACTTCATCTGACAAGTTGACGAAAAGGCCCTGGTGATATGGAATTGTAAGAAATGAATAGGTTATTCTGGCACATGCATTCATCTTGCTTCTAATCAGTGAAACAATAACCCGGTCTACAGCTTAGCCTGTCAACAACTTGTATAAAATATTTATGACTGCTACTTGTATCATCTTAAATATTAATAGATCTATCAGGCATCATATCTGCAAGTAAAAAGGCAGGAAAGGAGTTAAAGAATAGCATGCAGCACGTTTTTTAAACAAAAATATCATTGCTGATGACCTATTAAATATAACCTATTATATCCATATACCACATATATAGCCTGTGCATGAAAAGTATGATGGGTTACGTGGTAGTTGCAATAGGTTGCTTTGGATCCACAGCAAATTTCAAAAAGAAAAATAATTGTTACCATTCAAGAAGAGTATGTGCATTATAGCTTTATAACAAAGCAGTCTGGATTATATTATTTCTGAATGACATATAGCAGTAGTCTCTCCTCTGCTTTTGCAGCTGCTGTATTGAAGAATGAAACTTGGAAAGCTTCATCATGTTTTCTACTTCTTAGGACTCCCCTGAGACTGCTGTGCTTGTATGCCAGTGGCCTCAGTTGCTTTAGGAATCCAGATCAGGAGAAATATAACTTCCCATAATAGACAGTTTTTGCACAAAAGGGAATAGTTTAAGGGGAGAAATCTGAGTGCCTGTTAACACTGCTTCAGGCAGAGATGATATCAAGGTCACACTAATGGTTTTCCTGATCTTGCAGCTCCAGGCCAATGGCCATACTCACCTCCAGGTGAATTGCTCTGTAAGTTGCCACAATTGACCTTTTAAAAAATATAGCTTACTTATTGGTCCAGGTGAAAAACAAAACAAACAAAAACCAAAACCCCCAAAACCCCAACCAAACAAAAAAACCCAAACCACCAACCAAAAAACCCCTTACATTTGGTCCTGTCCAAAAAGACTATACTAGCTGTCAAGTGAGATGGTAGAATCCTATAGAGTTCTTGTCTCCTCCAGACACCAGCTTTTTGCCAGGTAGAGCTGTGAAGTTTCTTGAAATCAGCGTAATGTCAAAGTACAAATGTTTAATTGGCTCTATCAGAAGTTAGCCAGGGATATAAATAATATGAGTCCTGTCCCACACAGTTCCTCTGTTACGTTGCGTGCAAGGTGCTCCGCTGCTGACAGCGGTAACATTGTACTCCTGTCTCAGCAATGGTACCCGCTCTGGAGACAGTTGTGTTGCTGTATTTCTGCAGGAAGAGCTAGATGGGAAGTTTGTTACCTGAGAAATGCCTGGTTAGTATTGAGCTGCAAGATTTTTCTGCTCTCGCAGTAGTAGAGCACAGACAACATCATTCAGTGCGTAGTTTTCTATTTGTGGTTTCCTCTTGTCCTCTTTTATTTATCTGCCTGACCAGTGGCCTCTAGAGCTCAACAAGGAGCAGTAAGAAATCTCAGGCACTTGTGTGTTAGTCAATGTGATCCCAATAGGAATAAGGGGAGTGAGCTGCAAAGAAGATACTTTTAAAGTTTTCATAATATTTTGGGTTGTGTTTTGGTTTTGTTTTTTGTTGGTTTTTTTTGTTGGTGGTGTTTTGTTTTTTTTTTTTTTTTCTCCAAATGAACCATCTACGTTATGCCACAACAGATTGTTAGTAGCAGAGTAAATTGTATTATTAGCTTTGCTAGCTTTTGCCTCCTGAAGGCGAGTGTTCAACTTGGTTTTGTCATATCAGACAATTTGCTAATTTTGGTTTGGCTTGCATTGATTTGTTAGAAACTGCACTGCTCCTTTGCCCATAGCAAAATACAAATGAATGCGTCTACAGAAATTTCCTGTTGAGGTTTTTCAGGTGTCCTTTAAGACTGTGACCTCAAGGATACATATAACCTTTTGGTGTATCTGCTTGCCTGATAACTTAAAATAATGTAAGATAATTATCTTTAAAAACCAATGGGAAAAATTATGAAAGAGGTGTTTCTATCTACTGGATTTTGAGACTGAAGTATCAAAGCATTTATGTTGCAAACCTGGAATATTTAAGGAATATCTAATCATATCTTATTCTGTTCTTTCTTATAACTATTTATGATTGAGAAACTTAGTTGAAGTATATTTTTGACACTAAGAAAATCTGGAAAAGAATTGATCCTCTAATGAAAAATGCATTAAAATATATGCCTTAGACTGAGCTCTGGTCTCAGTGTAGAAGACTGTCAGATTCACTGGAGCGTTGTGGTATTCACACTGATGATAGCTTGTAAGGCACAGAACTAGGGGGATATTTTAAAGTGGTGTTTAATGCTGCTTAAAGGCTGCTTCATCTGATCATGTAGTTGGTGAATTGACTTAAGTGATTCATCTGGAAAAGCAACCAACAAAACAGCTTGATGAAAGAGCAAAAGTAATTAACAATCAGTTAATTTGCTAGACATAAAAAAATCCTTCTAATACTTAGTATGCTATAATATACTCAAAATAGGAGGAAAAAGGTATGAATCATGATGGCACTCGGAAAGTACAAGCGCTATTCAAAGTGGATCACACTTCATTTTTGGGTAAATACAATTTAACCGTAGAAATAGCTAACCATCAGGCTGTCAATTACTTTCAAATAGCAGAGGCACCAGTGTTCAGATAAGAATGTGCTTTATACAGAAAGCTGTGCTAACAAAAGCAGGTGCTTAGGTATAAATCCTGTCTTGTGGGAACTCTGTAGATGAAATTCTTCATCACTGTGGCTGCAGAGCGAGACTCCAAGGCTGCTGTTGAGGCTAAAGGCTGGTTTATTGTGATGGTTGTGTCTAGTGGCCAATTAAAGTTAGGATATGTAGATGCCAAATGCTATATAAACTATACGGTATTTTATTGGAAAGCTTATAATCTAAATAAATGGATTAACAACTGGAGGGGCATGAGGAAAAAGGAGACTGTGCATAGATACATCTCTCAATGTGTGTTCTTAGACTAAATGTTTAGCACTTTTTTTTTTTCACTCTGGTAGTAGACTATCTTGGGAAAGGTCTGCAGGAGGAAGGGCTTGTTCTGGGAGAATTTCATACATAGGACACTGATTTATATTTAAAATAGAAATAATGTAAACTTGAACCCATTTTGGAAGTTTCATAGAAGATTCCTAGTGGTTTTGTCACTTTTCCTAGTTTACGTAGGGCCACAGCCACTGATTCTCTTAGAGATGCTATTCATAGGTTCATACCAGTATAAAGGAAAAAATAGTCTTGGGAGAAAGCTGTATATTTAGATATTTCTGGCCTGCCTTCAGATGTGAAAAGATCTGGTGATAAAAGCGAATCATTTCTAGGTAATGTGATCTTTAGGCACTTCTAATTATTATGAGGTTAGCAATTACTAGGAGATTGTTTTGTGTCTTTGTCATTATACTATGAACTATATAGACAAGGGATATGGGGATCACTTATAATTACTGATAAACTACCAGAAATATGTATTTATCAAAAAGTAATACTGTTGTTTGAAGTAAATGCATGGTGGTCTTACACACAAGAACATACGTAAGAATGTTACTTAGGTTACCAAGTCAAGCATCAAAATTTAGGAAGCTACAAAATCATGATGACTTATGTGATAGCTGCGTCTCTTCTTTTGAATCTAAACCACACTAAATGAGGTGGGAATTCTGTGAAGAAAAAAGAAATTAATGTGGTTATACAGTTAAGGACTGTTTCATAATGTATGTTCATGGGGAGGAAGGAAAAGTATTTTTTTAAAAACAAACCCACTTTGAATGTGAGAGGAAATTCACAGCTTGAAGAAAAGGTGTCATTTAAGATGATTCAAGGTGAAGTATCAAAGGGCTGCTCCAAACTATGGAGGTGTAAAATGGTTATTTCTCAGGAGAATCTATTAAAATGGGAATTGTCACCCTATAATGAAAGGCAAGTGCTGTGATACCTGTAATTATGGTGAAGTGTACCTTTCCACTCTGAAAATCCTCATTTTGGCTGCATTCAGCTCTTTCATATGGTGTTTTCCATTCTGGTCATTACTTCCTGGCATATTTTTTGCACTGAAAGTAGTTAATAATTTTTTCTGGGTTGTTGTAACATCAAACACATCTGGATTATGGTGGATTAATACAGTGGCTCGCAAGGAGCCACTGTGTAAGTCCAGGCTGTTGTTGCCCCAGCCCTGCAAGTCTGTGCGAGTTGCTTCTGCTGACAGAAGAAACACTGCTGTCCTCCATGGTCTCTGTCCACTTATTTGTGTCCAGACATCCGTTACTCTTTTACCAGCCATGAAAATCTCTGCTCTCTGGCAATGAACAGGATTAGTGTTTCTTTTGTATTAGCTAATTAACTGATGGGATCCCCAGCGTAGTTCATCATTTGGCACACACGTGCCAGTGTAATGAAGGAAGGATGGGAAGGACTTTTTCAATCTTCCACTGAACTGTGGCAAAATTATTTGTCACAGTGGTTTCAACTAGTTTTTGCTGTGGGATAGTGAGACTAGGCTTAACCTCATTGAAAGATCGTAGTATGTCACCTAAAAGGGCAAACTAAATTTTAATACATAATGCCTAAAAACCTCACATGAGGTATTACATTGGCTTGGTAGGAGGATTTTGGGGTGATGAGCAGTTTTGTTTGGTGTTTGCCAAGGAGATGCTAAGAGGCAAGTGACCTTAGAAGAAACAATAGAAATAAAGAAATATATGGAGATGAAGGTTTGGAGCTGTTCTGTGGCTTTAGCTTGGCTCTGGGACCTGCAAAATCATCAGGCTTCTCTGAGATTGCTCTTCATCCTGGGGTAGAAAGTATCTTGCATCACAAACTTCTAGGATTGGATTTCAGGACTACCACCTACCAAAAAAAAAAAAAAAAAAAAAAAAATCACTTTTTTAATTAGTCCTTTTGGGGTTTATCACTGAATCATATTGAGGCATTGAGCTCTTGTCACTACCAGCAGTAGCTTTTCAAGAGCCTAGAGCCTTCAACAAAGGAAACGACCTGTCTGCTTATTTCTGTTTAATGACTGGTATATGAATCTGATAGTGTTAATTTGGCTCCTGCTTTGTGAGCACTGCTGACTTCCTAAACTGTGGTGCCTTTGTCCCACACTGCAGGAGAACTTCTAAAGCTTTTCAGATTAATAATTAAATTTGGTTTATTATTAACATTGGAATGTTGGGACCAAATTAGAATGATTTTCAAGTAAAACTTGGTCGTTAAAACATGCTATTGAAGACAGGACTGACCATTTTAAGACATACAGGTGAATCAACAGACAAATATTTTTAGTTTGCTATCAGTTATGAATGTCAAGATTGAAAGTACAGCTACAGTAGCTTACGTTCAATTTCAGAGAAGGAAGAGGCTTTTCATGTGCATGCAAGTAAATGGAATTTCAGTTCCTGGTATCTTAGAATATTTCAGGCTGTACTGCTCTTGTACGTAATCTTGGTGCAAGCGTTGTGCTTGTTGGCATTTTCTTTCCAAAACTGCAGGGTGTCTTCTACTTAGATATTTGCAGACTTAGCTATATTGCCAGATTTCCTCTGAAACTGCTGGCGGAGCAGTACTAGTTGTGAAAAGCCACCGATCATATTTATCATAGCAATTTCATCTGGATCAAATAGTTTTGTGATCTACCTTTAGCTGAAAAAAAAAAAAAAAAAGTAGGAAACTATATAGTACTACTGAAATTTAGCCAAATGCAGTGCCCCAGATCCTAGAAATTACTTCTGGGAATAATTCCAGTTGATAATTACCATTTTAAAATGTCTTTTAAGCCACTATGCTTAATTACCCATGCAAATATGTATTAGAATTAAAAGTACCATAGATGCAGTAAAAATGAAATGGGAATGTGTTTGCTTGTAGATACAATAAAAATTATCTTGTTCTTTGATGTTTACACAGTGCTAAACAGAAATCTAAATAATAGAAACAGCATTTGAATGACACTTTACAATGTTGCTTTTCCCCCTCCTGGTTCCTGTCGGTCCAGTTTCACGATCAGGAGGACATGCTGAAAAGCCCCTTTGCTTTCTGTTTCGTGGGCATGTTTGTTTTGAGGCTGCTGAAAGAAGCAGGCTGAAGCGGTAGATGTATTTAGCGGTATTTCTTTTTCCACTGCAAATGGACGGGCTTAGGCAGGTGCATTTAAAACGTGTAAGTGCTGGAAACTTGGGAACAAACATTGTTTACTTGGGAAAATTGATTTTGAATTGGATGTAGTTTGTTGTAGACTGGGTTCATTAACATAGGGCTGCAGCTCGGGCAGAAGCCTGCCTTGGTCAGATCTTCAGAGCAGTGAAAGGCAGAGGCCACTTGTGTGGACATTGTGGTGTTGAGAGAGAAGGAAAAGCGTAAACATGGCTTGTCATCTCAAGGTCTCGACTGATGTACACTTCACAAATTATCTGGGCTTTCTGATGCAACTTCTGTGTTCAATGTGGCTCTCCATGTTGCTTTTTCTATTTTCCTATGTCTTTCACCAGTAACTTCAGAGCAATTTTTCCCTTGGCTTCTGAGCATGCCTCATTTGTGTTTATGCTGAGATAAATAAAAAGACTATTTAGCTCAGTATTTATGGGGACCTGAAGCAGGTCTACCTGGACTTGCAAGCTGCCATACAAGTGGGTTTGTTTTTTGTTTGGTTGGTGGGGTTTTTTTGGTTTTGTTTTTTGTTTGTTTGTTTTCCTGGCAAAAGGTTAAATAGATGGAGGGAAAGAAATAGGCTATTGAACTGGCTGGTCTTAGTTTGAGGCAAGACACCAGGCATAATATGAAAGGATTGCCTTGTTAAAAATCAATTACTTCATAATAATCAAGTGTAAGCAGTATTGCACCCTTCCCTTTGCTCTGGCATGTTTCTCTGGTGCTTATTTCCAATAGTTAGCGTCTCTGCTGTAGCTTTTATGTGTTGTAGATGGCAGATCATCCAGGTAAACTAGAACACTGTTGTAAGGGAGCAGTACCGACCCTGTACTTAATAAAGGATAAACCTCTGTGGAATAAAGCATTTGGAATATACACGGGCTTATACTATCCTGATTCAAGCCTAAAGATTGCCCTCCAGTGCCAAGTTAAAGTTGTCCAACTTTGATAGTGTGACACTGCATGTCATCACCGCAACTGTCACCTGCCTGAGGCAAGGAGGAATACTGGTCGGGTTTCCAAGAGGATTATCATCATGGGAGGGCAAACCTTAGCATCTCTCAGTTCACATTCATCACCAAAAGGTCAAAAAAAAGTCTTAGTTTGAAACATTTTTTAAAGCTTTTTAATAGCTCCACTCCCCTCTGTTATATAAATCCTTAGCAAAGAGGCTGAGCACAGAGGACTTCTCTGGTGGGAGAGGGGCAGTGGAGCTGCTCCTGCAGCACATCAGCTATGTCGTGTAGTCTCTGTAGCCTCTCAGCTGCAATGTGAGAGGGGATTTTGGTTAAATCGAAACACTGGGGGTTGAGTAACACTTACTCTGTATCTAATCCATCCAGTACGGGTTATTCTCTTTGTGGCCTTTATATCTAGGGTTTTTAAGAACTCCTTCTGTGGTCCAGGAGAGCTCGTGTCCCATGTGAACCTGTCGCATTTCTCCCTTCCCTTTGAACTGATGCTTGTTAGGCTATAAATATTCATGGAAGAAAGATTAGGCCACAGTTGAATGTTTATGTTTGTATTATAACTAAAGGGCAAATTCCCCTTGCCCATATTCTTACTATAAAAAGTTTCAAGATTAGGAGAGTCTGTGTGTTAACATTGAATATGCTAAGGGAGTGTTGTCATGGGAGTAGCTTATGATCTGGCTGTGTGGGCTTGTGCCTTCATAGTGTTATTACTGTATGCTTGCTTGTAATTGAGTCTTTTAATGAAAACCCTAATGAAAATAAACGTTTTTCCCAAGACTATTTTGAAATCCTCAGGGAGAAGGGAAAAAACCCACGAGAAATGTTTGGCTGAAACTTATAACCAGAGAGGAGAAGGAGGTGATAGTGAGAGGCAGATATGAGCAAAGTATCGAATAACCTTTCAATCCTTTTGCAAAGTGAAAAAGTAGGTAGCAATAAAGATTTGTAAGTCTGATAAAATACCTCCAGAGGACCTAATTTCTTTGCAATATTGTGGTTTTACTAAATCAAGGTCAGATGAGAACTAGATTAGCTACATGATTAATGTGTATATTGGGCCTAACATAGCAAAGTCAGCCAGCATACTGAGGACACCTTCATTATAAAGACTGTGGGAATAAGCAGTGATGTTTAACCACGCAGTAAATTTGACTGAAACAATGAAGTTATTTCTAAAAAATATGCCGTTCATTCACTTCAACAGAACTTACTCCACAAGAAACAGCATCTTGAATGGAACAAAAGGAAAAAAAATCTTAACAGTGCAATGAATGGACTAAAAACCCTTCAAAAAGTGTACATTAGTGATTTAACATTTAATGAAACAAATGCACTGTGTTCAGTTTTTTCTGCTGTACAGCTGATAGGAAGGAAATGTAGCAGGCCTGCAAAAACACTGGCTGTATGTGTGATGCAGCACTATGCTGCACCATGAGTTCCCTGTCAGATGTGTTAGGTTTGCTGAGCACACCCAGCAGATCAGTTGTGTATGTCCACTAGGTCTTTGACATCTGGAGCGGTCACATTCTTGCTTTTTGAACTGCAAAGCCTTGTAGATAAGGTAGAATAGATTTTATTTATAAAATGCATCCTAAGAAAAATAACAGCAAGCTGTTCCAAGTTTGTTAAACTTCATTGTGTTTTTTTTTTTTTTGTTTTGCCTCTTACATTAAAATAAAAACCCAAAACAAAAACACAAGTAGTTGAGAAAACGTTTAAAATTAGGCTTGCATTTCTAGATAACAATAGCTTGGTGAAAGGGTATTTCTATGGAAGCAAGGAATAAAATTAAACTTAGGGGAAGTTATAATGAAAGCTATATGAGAAGGGAACTCTGCCTGAAAAGGTCTCATAACGTAGAGAACTCAAACTCATCACTTTAGCGGGGCTGGGACATATCTGAGAAGAAATTGTGATGCCAGCTTTCTTTCTGAAAGGGAAAGGAATTCTATTACTCTTGTATCAATGCTGGTGATGCACAAAAATGTGAACTAAGATCTATTCTGTTGCTAGTGATGTCATTTTCTACAAGCCAGATACCCATTTTGCTGGGTCCTGTACAAACAATCCCTGGAACAGCTATTTAAGTAGATCACAATTAATAACAAAAAGCTGAGTTGTGGGAGTATCTCGAACACATAGTTTGTATTTTATGGTGTAAAACAATCAAAATAATCCTTTTAAAACAGTAAAAAGTAATAATTTAGTCATCTACTGACACCCCAACAGCACCCTGAATTTGCCAACTCAGGCCCTCTGTGTTATTTTCTTTTTAAATAGTTTCTAAGAGGAAAATTACAGAAGTTGACAGAGCTATTATTAGCTAGTAGCACTTGGAAAAAACCCTGCATTTTTAATGATCTTTGCAGTTGATCAATCTGTGCATAACACAATACAGTGCGTGATTATTTGTATGTAGTGTGGACTTAACTTTTTAGGAAGTCAAGGTAAATCTTGCTGTCATGTAGTTTTAAGTCAGTTAACTTGTATAACTTCAGCGGCAATATTTACATTTGGAATAATCGGCACAATTTTAATTTCTCAAACAGATTTAAAAGTGAATGTGTTTGTAGTTGTAACCACCTCCCCCTTGGCTATGTACTTTTCAGATTGGGGGAAAGAAATACTAATTGGGAACAGAGAAATGGAGAGAAAATGGGCAATTTTTCCTCCAATGAGGACATGAAATAAAAATTGAGTAGGGTAGAGGAGGAGTGTTTTGAGGTAGAAGGCTGGCAGTCTGATGTTTGGTTAGGGATGAAATCCAGGTGTTTAAGAAACTGTTGAGGTACTTATATTTTCTCATTACTCGTTCTAATCAGTTTTTGAAAGACAAATGACTCATCTGTAGAATGCATGGTATTTTTTTTTTTTTTAAGAAAAAGTCCTTAGAGAATACTTCAGCATATTTTTTTCCACTAGAACAAATGAGCAGCTTGACCAGATGAGATCTTTGTCCATCCAGCCCTGTATCTTAAATGGCTACTAGATGATACTAGATTAACTAGGCAAGCTTTTAGTAAGATTTCCTCAGAGGGGTCTGCCAGCCATTCACAATTTGCAATTAATGGATTGTTTGACCTAAATGTATTTTGGTTTTGTATTTAATAGTCTATTTCTTTTATAAATTTTTCCAGTCACTTTCAAATCAGGTAAACTGGTAGGAACTATAATATCCTGTGCTGAGAGGCCCACAGGTTACTTAAAGGACTGGTGCAAACAAAGTAAAAATGAGATGTCTACACACTACACATTTCAGCTGCTTTGTAAGAAAAAGTGAACAAGTGTATAAACAGAGTCCATCATCCCAAGGATATGTTCTTCTCTCGCTTCCTTGCTGCTTCCTGTATGGGACAATGCCCCACTTACTTCAGGACTGAGCTTTTTGATGAACTTAATTCAAGTGGTGTGTTTAGACTGTGACTTGAAAACAGCATTAAACAGGGTTTGGAAATTATCGGAATGATATTAATATAACAAAGTAGATCCAGCTAGTGGACAAGCTTATGAGGAAATAGGATGTTCTGTTGCTCTTTTGAGAAAAGATGTTTAGGGATTGAAATATATAACTTGTTTTATTAGTCCATTAAACAGCTTCCTAGAAGTCACTCTGCCACATCCTCCTATTTCTGAAAAATATTATGACCTTACTGACAAAGCCAGGTAGAAGGAGGGAGCTTACCAGGAGAAGAATTAGATGGCAACACTATCTGCATTGAGTTGAAAAAATCAAGACAAGTACCTGAAAAACTAAATTTGCAATTCAGTTGTCCATTTTTCTCTTCCTTCCAACACTGCTGAGAAACTTTCACTGCTGAAAAGGTGGAGACAAATAAAAACAGCCCAGAAGTGGCTGATCAGAACATCTGTTCTCTCTCTACTTCTTCAGAAATGAAGCTGCATCTTTTGTTGTGCTATTTTTTCATATCTTTGTGTAGTTTTTCCAGAATGGGATTAAATTTTTAACAATGACAACAAGAGCTTCAAACATGTTCCACTAATTTCTTTTCTTTTTCAGCAAAGTGGTGGTTAATACCATCTTTAATACCTAGAAGCCTGTCAAGCAAGATATTTTCATTATTAATTTTGGGGTGAAAGGAGAAAAGGAATATTATTTAAGTACAGCTACTGACTTCAATATTCATCTGTTTCTACCTTTTCTGTATATCTTTAGTAAATTTTGCACATTTATTTTAAGGAAGTGCTTGCCATAGCATTAAACAGTCTTTGTATTTCAAATGCTAGGCCATTTTTTATTGCTTAAAACATGTGGTATCTGTGTAAACACTATTGACTTATGGGCTAAATCTATCAAAATTGAGATTGCTCTGCATGCAGGCACTTGGATGTTCACTTCTGGAGATACCTTGTGAAGAATTGACCCCAGTGCCTTTCCCCTATGTTTTTAAATATGAGAAAAATATCAAAATTACTCCAGACATTAAAACTGCTGCACAACAAAGCTACAAATGTAGATTACTTATTACTAAATTTTAAATAGAAGTTGTAGTTATTTTAGGTATACTTGGATCAATCTAGGCCTCTGATATGTGAAACTTATGTTGATCACCCATTTGAATCCCAGAAAGAACGTTTCTAAAATGACAGCATATATTGTTTCCCCTGATTTTCCTCAGACCTTCTGACCTAGTAATGTACATCACTAATCAAAATGTGTTACTTGTGGATCCTTAATTGAATTTGCATTCTAGTTTGTTGTCTTTGTCCTATGATGTCCGTTGGTCAAGTCTTGGTTATTGGAAAAGCCGTCTTTTTTTCCTATGGCTTTTATGATCCTTGCTGGTAGCTACAGCTGGTGACTCCAGTGGTGTTGACCATACCAGGGAAGCTCCTGAGAGGACATGGAGCTCTCACTAGTGGTTGAAGTGAGGGTCTAGATTAAATAAGATGAAACCTAGAACAGAGAATTGATCTATTACTCATTGAATGAGAAGATCACAGGCTACCTTTGTTTTCAGAACCAAATATCCTCAATATATTCATATTATATCCTCATAGATCCTCAGTATATTTCGAACAGGCTGCCCAGGGAAGTGGTTGAGTCCCTATCCCTGGAGGTATTTAAAAGACAGGTAGATGTGGTGCTTAGGGACATGGTTTAGTGGTGGACTTGGCAGTGCTAGGTTAACGGTTGGACTTGGTCTTAAAGGTCTTTTCCAACCTAAACGATTCTATGATTCTGTTCTACACACAATGCATCCACTCACACAAGCATTCATTCTAAGTAAGCAAGCAAGCAAGCTAAAAAAAAAAAAAATCTATAAATGATTATAGGTAGGCATTCCTGGTGCTTTTTGAATAAGGTGAAGGTTTGTATATTTTAAAATTTGCTAGGAATACAGTAAATAAGATCTCTGTGGAAGGGGAGAGAATTTGTCTCAAAGATTGACCATGAGCAGGAGGAATGTCTTTATATTTTAACATTCTGAGAATATGAAAATTGCATTTTTGTTGGTGTTTGGACTGTCAATACCAACTCAAACCCCATGATAACAACAAGCTATGCAGAAAATTGTACTGCTGTTGTGAGATAATGCTGGCACAATAATTAACTCATCAATCAAAATCAGAGCAGATACTCCAGAAACAGGGAGGTGAGTCTGCAAAGATTGATAAATATTACTCAACAGAAATTCTCAAACACCTTGCTAGAAGGGGTTTCTAAGAAAGTAGTCTTGTTAAAACCCATCTTTCTGGAGACAGTTTTCCCCTGAAGCGCAAGTGCAGTGCAGCTCTGCTGTAGTAGGATGGACGCATAAAAGTTAACTTTTTGTTAGTAAACTATAGCAATACGTACATAAATTCTTGTAAATGTCGTATTAATATAGTAACATTAATTAGATATCTAAATATCGTACAAATTCTCATAAATATCATACATAAATATCTGTATATAGGCATATGTGCCCACACACTTCCAAAGTGTTAGTGTGTCCAGTATACAGGTGTAAGCAATAATATGGCAGCAGTAATGGAAGTCAAGTTTTGCTTTAGAAGTTTTCTTTCCTGCTATGCTCTTTCTGTTTTTCCTCCAGGGTTTATGTATAAGTTTTCAATGAAGAACATAACTGTGTTGTTATGAAGGCTTTCTTTTAATAGTAAGATAATAAAAGTTATTGCATTTCTGAACAGTGCCTCAGGCATTTATTTAAATTAAATTAATGCTTGAAAAAGGCTGCACTCAAGCACTTTCCTAATTGCTACCTCAAAATAGAGTTTATGCCCAGAATTACAGGGATCTGAACAAGGGCTTGATTCACCATAGTGGAAAACATTTGGCAGTCAAAACCTGTCTATGCCTGTGCAAGCTGTCCCCTAACTTTGGCATCCGAAGGTGGTTGTTCTGGTGGGGCAAAACGATCTCAGCTTTGAAAGGATGGAGGAGCTTGGCTGCTGGCTCTTGTCAGCACTGGGGTGGTCCTTCTGCCAGCATGTCTACATCTCCTGCAGGCTCCGCATCCTGCATGGCATTCCAGCAAGATGTGACGTCTCAGGAAACACAGATTTGTCTCCCTTGTTTTTTGTGTGTGCATGTGGTCAGAGAAATGTCTGACACTTTGTATGTAACGGCTTATAGATTACAGCAATTACCCATGCAGGGAGAAAGAAAACTGATGTAAATGCTTCTTTTTGGAAGAACTGAAAGCTATATTTCTTACAAGGGTAGAAGGTGCTGACTTCAAAACACCCTTCTGAGTCACTGTTCGTTTTGAATTTTCTTTTGACATGTTTAATGCTCTTTAGGCATAGTACAGGAATTTATGGCTTCAGGGATTCCTGTTGTGGACTGCATACCTAGAACTTGGCATGGCAGACCATAAATACTGGTCTGGATAAAGCCCTGAGCAACTTCATTGAGACCCTTTGAGTAGCAGGTTATATGCTCCCCTAAGGTCCCTTCTAACCTGAACAAATTTATGACCTAAGAAAAAAAGCACACACTTAATCTCAAATAGAAACAGGATTGTAATTTAATATCTACCTGTTTGTTACCTCTGCATGTAGATTAGATCACCTGTTCAGCATCTGATACAGGCTGACTAAAGATTTGCGTTGGTAAATTGTACTAGTCAGAACTAGAAACATCAACGCTTTCTCCTGTCTATATTTTCTGCACTTTAGGGATGAGGTGATAGCATAGAGAACAAAGTTGCAATTGTCTAAAAAGAAGTTTATCCTGTATGAGATCCTGTATGAGTAATGCTCTGAATACCCCAAGAATCTCCCAAGACCAATGGTATTTGTCTGGCCCTGGACCCCTGTGTTTCCCAGCTTGGTCAACTCCCTCATCTGGAAATTCCTATTGCCAAAGGGGTTTTTTTGGTTTGTTGTTTTTTGGGTTTTGGGTTTTGTTGGGGGGTGGGGGGGTGGGGTACCTGAAGCAATTTAAAACTAGCTTGGGCATCTTTATAATAAATTGTAGTTTAGATGTATTCTGACTTATAACTTCTCCTTCTTATGGTTTGAAAACAGATGAGGAAGAAACTCTGAAGATTTTTTTTTTTATTATTATTAATTTTCAGCAGAGTTTTTGCTTCCCATGGGTTTCCATTAGAAGTGGATTACATTGTGCCCCTGGTAATCATTGAATAAATATGTTAAAAAGTGCTCGATCATTTTAGCAAGTACCCCCATGTGGCTTCTGCAGTGCCTTGTTTGAATTTTACAAGATGTTCAACATTTTCTATGCCTTATTGGTTTGACCTTTAAGTATTATTTAAAAAGTGGATGTGATATCATCTGCAACTAGCAGATAAAGGCTTATGAGTAAAAGGACAATATTTTGTTGGAGGATTGCTGTATTTAAGAATAGCATGGCCTTTGAAGGTCTTGTGAAATAGCAATAAAATTAGTGTATTTTCTAATAGAAAAAAGTAAACGGCTATAGTTTATAACCTGAACTTAGAAATTTTTCCACCTGATCTGATTTTTTTGTTATTTTCTGTATCATTAGTTACATGCTGGGGCAGTATAAAGGTATATTTATAGCAAGATAGCTTGGATACAGGAATATAAAGAAAAATGTCTGGTTCCACCTTTAATGTAAACTCACATAGTATATAACTATACAGTTGCAGAGTGCATGTGAAGGATTTGCAGTTTCTTAAAGGCGTCTGGATAAGGAGAACCATGAAGTAAAAGTGAAAGAGTTCATTAATTATAAAAAAAAAAAAACAACTGTGTAACATAATTATATACAAATACAATTTTTGTCATTTCATAGTTATTTGGGGTTTTAGTGCGTTTTTGAGATTGTTAAACATAATGACTGTAGAACAGCAGTTTGCAGGCTGTGAACACTCTTAGGTATCACTGTCCTCTGAGAGGATGTCAGGAGTGTAGCTGTTGTGCGTGTTCTGGGACTGGATGGCATCTCAGTTTTATGTTTTGTTTTGCCCATGAAAGGCTTATACTTTTGTTGCTGAAACACCCACCTTCACTGAGAAGTTGCATATTTTTTTATTGAGGGGTTCAGAAAGCGTTATTTGGTATTATCTGATGTGTCTCTCCTTCTGAGCAGACTTAAAATAATAAAGATGCAGTGTTGAGGCTGAATACAAAATATTGTATGAGTTTGTGATAGTATTAACTAGCTAAGCTATGTGCATTCTGCAGAAAGTATTACCTTTAGGTTATTTTCCACAGGACCTTTTTAAGTGATTTGAGGAAAGCATTTGATATAACATTGGCCAGTTCTGCTATATGTGTATTTTTCACAGATGCGGTTTGTTTGGGGTTGGTTGGTTTGTTTGTTTGTTTTTGTTGTGTGTGTGTGTTTTTTTTTTTTTTCTTTCCCCAGAGCTAGCTTTTCTGTCTGTAAGCCTTTAGCTGTGTTTGGCAAAGGAAGGATTTAAAAAGCTTTTTCCAGCAAAAGTGGACCAGAATGAGCCCTTTCTGCCAGCTGGGACTACAAATGCATCTACTCAGTGTGGTGTTGCAGTCAGGCACGACTGACTCTAATTACTCCATTAGGGAGACCACTGAGACTATAAAGAGAGCCTGTGAACAGTATTTCCCTTTCTGACCTTGACCTAGGAGCAGAATGACAAAAATAATATTGTATGAAATGTAGACTCTCTTAAACCTGATTGTTTCATTATCCTCCATCAGCCTCCAGTATTTAAAAGGAAAAGTGTAAGCAATAATAGAGAACAATAAAAAGGATACCATAATTACCATATTACAAAAAATTGGTTACTACTTTGCTTCTTAAACTACATGAAGAATAACAAAGATTAGTTTAAAACACAAAATATTTAAAACCAAAGATCTTTATATGTACTGGGGTCAGTTTTCTATTTTTCAATCCATTTTGTTCAGTTTGCTTAAAGGACAGCTGGTAGGGATTCACTTTGTGTGTAACCCTAGGCTTAATCTCTTCCTCTCAGGTGGGAATTGAAACCCTTTTGTGCTGAAGTCAGTAAATGCTTGCCAGGCACTAAATATAATGAAACTCATTTCTGATTGTATGAACATTTTAAGAATGTGGTAATGAATGACACGAAGAACAATGGTTGAAAATATTACAGTTAAGTCTCAGTTGAGTAATAAAACGTAGTTACATTTCCTTACCTCTTTTTTTTTTTTTGGTGTTTTTCCCACCAAAAAATTACCAATGTGTCTAGGTATTACATAACCCTTTTGTCTGAATATCTTATTAAAAAGGACTTACAATACTTAATTTTATACCCTTCAAAATTTGCAGTGTTTCAGGGATGTTTCATTTTAATACTGACTTTCATTTCTCATCTTTCCCAGAACTGGGATTGCAGAGAGCTTTTTCACATTGCTGAAAAAAGTACAAATGAAAACTGAAATAATTCAGGACAAGTAACTATTTGATTATCTCAACTGACAGCTTCAGTAGCTTTTTGCCACTTTGGACATCCACACACATAGTTATGTGTGTATGGATGTCCAAAGTGGCAAAACAGAGTTATGTGTGTGTTGCTGAAAACAAGACCTGCTATGGCTACACATAAAATGATCTGAAAGGGATTAATGAGTCTTGAAGAGAGTCACAGTGGGACTCAATCCATAAGGGAAGGAGCTCTGTGGATGATGCTCACAATGAGAAAATTTTTCCTTCTGTGTCAGGCTTGTGCCTCATCTGTGCTCCTGATTGTGTCTTATAGCTATTTTGGACTTCAGTAAACACTCCCTAATGAGAAATATCATGACGAAAGCTGTACTTTTGTAAATAACAGGTCTGTTTTAGTAGTTCAGCCGTTGAAGAGAGATTGCTCAGCATTCCTGAAGCTATTCATTGTGGTGTTCTACAGAGATGTTTTCTCTGTGAATCAAAGCATTTTGCTGTCTCTGGCAACAAAAGACCAAGTGCCTTCAAAATTGTTAGAACTTTATCATTTTGCATTTGTTCTTGCCCCAGCGTTTACATGATGCTATGCTGCTCTTAAAAATCAAAATCTCATTAGCATTTAAACCCAGGAAAACTGCTGTCTCTGCTTCCTTGTAGTCTGAATGGGTTTAGAGCACTCATTACTTGTTTCTAAGAGGGGAACTCGGCTACATTCTCCAAAACACTTTATCAGCAATTTTTCTTGCTCACAGTGCAACAGGTGGATGTGTTCCCTTTACTCTTAACAGGAGCACTATATAACTTATGTAATCTTAACAGCAAAAAACTGTTATCAAATGCTTAAAATATGAATACTTTAATTGATTTTCTTCTAGTTTATTTTGCTTTTTTGCTCTTCTAAAGGAATATTTAAAAATTCACATGGAGGTGCTGTCTTCTTGGAATTGTTTACAGATTTACAAAAAAAAAAAAAAAGTTTAAATGTTTCTTATTTTCAGCAGTAACTACTAGTTCGTCATTTTACCCAGAGCTGAGAAACGTCAGTACAGTGTCTCCTTTTATACTTCTCACTGCTTTCATGAGGATGTCTGTTGTGCTGGCGTGAAGAGGCTTAAATTCCAGTATCTTTAAGATATTTAATTACTTTTGATGCATCATTAAAGATACAGATTTGTATTCTGATTTGGGATTAAATATCCCCTCAGATAATGGTGGGACACATCATCCCTGCAGTTTCATCTTTGACACTTCTGTTGCAATGGAATTAGTACAAACCAGGAATTTAAGCCAATGAAGGGCTACAGGAAAAAGTAGCTTGTCCTTTTTCCTCTTGATATGTGATTCAAATGGAGATATTCCTTATGAAGGCTAATAACTGTCTTATAACCACCAACTACAATGATAGCAAAAAAGTGTGTTTAAGATCAAAACTGACTTGTTAAATTCTGGCTCTCTAAAACCTCTTCCTCGAGCACTGAGCATGTACCATCTCCCTTAGGTTTGCTTTCCAGCTAGAACTTGCTATTTACCCTTTCCTAGATCTTGGCATTAGTAAAAGCTACAAGTTAAACTACTTCTGTATAAAGCTTCATACCCTCTGTTTGATTATCATTTCTGAGTGTCATATCTTATGACATCTTGAGAAGTTTATAACAGTTTATTTTTCTGGAGGAGGCTATGGTGATTACGCTGTCTTTATGCTCTTTCACTTATTAAACCTTTCCCCTCCTAATCTGCTTAAAGCTAATACAAAGTAACATTGAAATTAAACTTTAGACTTGT
Organism: Nipponia nippon; assembly: GCF_047370975.1. Classification (NCBI taxonomy): domain Eukaryota; kingdom Metazoa; phylum Chordata; class Aves; order Pelecaniformes; family Threskiornithidae; genus Nipponia; species Nipponia nippon. The sequence continues at coordinate 63,436,811 of NW_028262369.1, forward strand.
TTTCTAGGATTTCAGCATCAGAGATGATTTGAAAAATGATCCAAGGCTTGTAAGAAAAGGCCAAAGCAGGATTAATCCATTACTTAATTACAAAGCCCTTTCACCTTGAAAGGAGACATTATCATCATTGTTGTCATTCTTGGCCTTGTATGAACTGCTTACGGGGTACTTATGAAATCTTGTACGTGTCAGTGATACCTATGAATGTGAGATTACCACTGCTTTGTTTAAAGCTAAGGTAGTCAAGAGACCATTTCAGTGTTGTGACTGCTGGCAGGGCTGAAGGTTTAGCTGAAACGTGTGCCTGAACAGCCCACAAGTTCTAGTTCATTGATGCTAGTTATCATTTAATTATGTTTTTATCTATGAATGGCATAATGGAGACTTCAGTGGGCTTGAGATTCCCCAAAGCATAAATGGGTATTAGTTCTTCTCCCCCTCTGTTAGCTCCGTCACATGTAGCATATTTGTGTGCAATTTATGGGTGTCTAATGGAGCATTTGTTTGGGCATGCTGGAGTTTCAGGGTCTGTCCCTGGAGTACATTATCTCCAGATAAAGATATGACAGCCATCAGTGTACTCAGATTGACCTGTAAAGGTTTTTAAAAAAGGGAGTTGTAATTGTGATTATTAATTTATAATTTAATTCCCTATTTACCTAATACATCTCTCAAAATTTAAATGAGATTCTAGGAAACACTGATCAACATTAGGCATGAGCAAACACCCAAAAGTTTTGTCTTCTGAAAAATCACAATGGATTCAATTATAAATAGTTCAGGTGATGTAAATTTCTGTCCCAGTTTTGGACAGAATGTTACATTCAGAGCTTTGCCATCATCTTGTACATCATCTTGGTGTCTGAGCTGTACATGACACTTCAGGGTAGCGGAGCATCAGTTAGCCCTCTACACAGGCTGTGGTAGAGATTTTGGACAAACCTTGTATGCTCAGGCTGCTTGGAGTACCTTTAATTTAAAATGTGAATACCTGCTTGGGCATTCAGTAATCGCTTAGGAGAGATTGTCATCTTTCATTACTGCATTAACCTTTAGAACTAACAACAGTGTGCCAGCTCGCAATAATTGAGCAGAGGTCCACGAAACTTAGTTTCTTACTTTGGGATTGCACATGTGGTCAGGTCATTCACTCACTGGAGTGATTTTGCCAATGACATTCCTCTCTCACTAAATGTAGCTTCGTTTTTTAATTACTAGTTTAGATCGTTATCTCTTTAAAATACCTATCCTAGAGCTAGAGGGGGAAGAATGGGAGAAACACCTCTGCATCCTTTGAAACTCATAGCTCACACCTTTTCCAGAACTGCCTTTATGGAATTTAATAGAGCATGGGTTTGAGCAGATTCCCATTGCTGTGTTTTGAGGGAAGGAACAAGTGTTGGGGACATCATGCATTCTGAAATAGAAACTATAATTTCGTGTTTCACACAGTCTGTCCCTCCTTGCCTGTGCTCCAACCCAAACACCCCTCATCTAACAAGCTAGACATTTTTTTCCTTTTGTGGTATGATATTCAGAAGTCCTAAATTCTTAGCACTTAATGGAATTTAGGCATGTGCAATGTCCATAATAATGGGGTATTGGTGTTACTTCAATAAACTTATTTTTAATTAGAAATAGGTAGGGCATTCAGAGTTGCAGACAAAACTGTCCTGACCACCCAGGAATTCAAAATTCCCCTGTGCTGGTGAGCAGCCCTGCATCCAAGAAACCAGGGAGTCCATCGAGCCCTCGCTAACTGAGCTCAGTGTTTAAAGCCCATCTCCTGGAGTCCTGGTCCCATCTGCCATGGAGCAACTGGTGCTAAAGGAGATTCAAAATCTCACTTTGGGCAGTGCTGTTTGTGAGTCCTGGCTCTCATTACATAGGGTAGACACTGTAGGTCTGATTGGAAAACAGAGCTCTTCTAGGTATTGATTCTCAGTCAAATTCAGATGATTTAAACGTAACTGCAAAGTTATGTATTTGTGAGTCAGTGTGAACAACTTGAAAGTCTGTATGAAAGAAGCCTTAGAGAAGTGATTTTGCATACTGAGCACATTTCTTGTCTGAACCGCATGTTATTAGAGGCTGTTTTCAAATTGGATAGAAAGCTCTCAACTTATGCTCTTGAGGGCTGATCTAGCATTTCCAGTTGCATAATGTAGCACTTTCTTAATTTCTGATAAAATGTTATGTTGGGTAGATTTTTATACTTTCTATTGCTTTAGAACTTGCTAATAGTAAATCACACCATACATCTTTGCAAGTGGAGCTACGCAGACTATTCATACTAAAAGTGCTGAAAACGATGCTGAGAGTAATTTGTTGAAAGGGCTAATATCTCCCCATATCACTTCCAGTCACTTAAACAGCTGAATCAAAACCAAATGTTATTTTCTTCAGCTGTGAATTATTTTCATTATGCCACTTACAATTTTCCAATCCCCGAATTTTATGCAATGTTTTTTTTTTTTAAAAACCCTACTATTTGTTTGTTTATTTATTATGGTGCTGATAGATGTCCAAACCACTTAAGAGATAATCAGGCAATTTCCAAAGTACTTATCAAGTGAATTAGAGACAAGTTGAAGGTGCAGCAGGAAAATTCATTTCTATTAAACTAAATTGTCTTAAATTAATGAGGTAAAGAAAATACAACTTGTGTCTGACCTGTGTCCAAGATTTTTCCCTCATTCAAGTAGAGCAATTAGTGATTTGTCTGCATATGCAAATGTCCCAAAATAACTATTTTGGAATAGTTTTTCTGAATAATTGCATTGATATAAATTTCCCCCACACACAGAACAAGAATTATGGGATTAGTTTAACTTAATGGAATAACGTGTTGTTATTCTAAGATGAGTGTGACTTTATGGAATTTTATTCCAAAGTAAGTCTCCATATTAGTTATCAAGTACTGGCAAGCTTGAGGAGTCTAAGCACTCTTATAATTTCTGTAATGGTTTTATGGAATTTGAAGCAGGAAGGATCTGCAAAATCGCCAGGCCTGAGGGAGCATGTATCAAAGTCCCTTAAATGTCGCAGTCTTATCCCTGCAATTTATTGGTCTCATGTATAGCTAGTACTACTTTGTTTTTAGAGTAAAGATGAATCTTCTACAAAGGTAATCAGCTTTTGTAATTCAAAATATGGAAAAATTACAATGCAGTTAGAGTTCATTGCTCTAATAGTCTAAAATGTTTGCCCTCATTTCTCCCCAAATCTTCCATAGCTGAATTTTCCTGATGGCGAAGTTGTGATGAAGTAGAAAAACACAACTGCTCACTTGCTGCTGCTTTTGATGAGAGGTACTTTATTACAAATTTGCATAACAAGCAATTTAATTTCTCATTGTAATCCCTGAAAGTTTTGATGACCATCTTTGTAAATGTAAAATTGTATCTGCAGTTCCAGTGAAACCAATCTGTGGTGCAATTTTATAAGGGATGGAAATATGTCCTTTGACACAATTCTTTGCAGGGTCACTTAAGATGATGTGATGTTAACCAATTAAAACTTGTCTGATTGCTTTACAAAGTCTTACCTGGATGCTGTCTGGAAAAAGCACTTTGCAGAGAAATTTTGATGCATGTACAGCAACTGATTATATTCTCAATTTTTCTGTTGCTAATTCAACTGCCTTCAGTTATATATATTTCTTTCCTAATTCACTATGCGTATCTTTTACGAGCCCTCAAACTCTCATGCTTGTTTCCACAAGATATTTTTGACAGTTGAAAACAGTTTGAGGACCAAATGCAGTTTTCTCAGGCTTGTAAACATGTTTTTCTATCTTCGTCTAGTGCTTCAGTTCTGTCAGTATGTATTACAATGCCTATAAATGCAAATGCTGTTAACAAAAGTTCAACATCTCCCAGATGCTTATGCTAAAGTAGTCATACTGCTTCTGATTAATCACTTAATTAGATACCCGATGCTTCCAATACTTTTGATGAAAATTCTGGGTTTTAGATCAATATTGTATTTTCAAATTCTGTCTGGGATCTGGACTGCTCCATGTGACAGAGCATGCATGACAGTGCTGAGGATGTTATTAAACTTTCTCTACAAATTAGCTTGTTTTTCTTTCAGTTATGCTTAGATTTGTAAGGGATCAGTGAGTATTTGGTATTGTAAGTGTCACTGCAAATCCTCAGTTTTCTTTTATGCTGTAGATTGCAAAAGCAACTCAAACTACTGAATTCTTACTGAACTTTTGTCTCCTGTCTATCGCTTATGGCTGTATCTAAGTAAGAAATGATTTGGAGAGTAGCCACCTTACCAATAAACTCTTTCCCATAGAAAATATTTCAAAGCCTTAGAAAGCCAATGGGAGCCAAAGATTTGCATGTTAATGTCATCTAATACTCTAATGCTAAACTGTGCTGAACTGCTTAGTATTCACAAACATCTTGATGTGTGCCATTGGTCTGGAAAGTGGTACTCAGATGAGGTGTTTGACATGCAGTGTCCGTACCACGCTTGTATTCACTGATGGACTGGCCATGTGAAAGATGAAATATGTGATCAATTAAAACTGACTATAAAAAGTTCAAAACTCCTCGGTGGGATGATTTTACTGTGGGTTGTTATCTCTGTTTGATAACAGGCTTACTGGATGAAACCTTTTCTGATAGCATTTGTGGAAACATAACTGAGAGCGATGCCAAAAATGTAAGGGTCTAATGTAGAGCTCGTGAAAGGCTGTGGAAAGTTTCCAGTTTTCACTGGTGTTTAAAGTTTTGGTGTGATTTATATTTAAGGCAGAGAATAGAAAGTATTAAATTCTAATTCAAAATAAATATTAAAATAGAAGCCCTTATTTTAGTCAGGCATAGTTAGGATTTTGACTATATTTTCCATGTATTTAAATGTGAATTAAATTACTTTTGAATCCTGATGCTAAAGCAAAAGATGCCCCTTTCCTGGCTCTTGTCCTGGCACTAGAGGAGGTAATTTTTCATCAAAAAAATAAACCAGAAGCTCACCAAGGTCTCTACTGTTACAGGGTCTGGCATGGACATGGAGAGCTCCTTGAAGCAGTGTACTTTAACTGTGTTGAGTAGAAATCTGGGCTCTTGCTGAAAAGCACTTTCATTACACATAGTGATTCCAGGTGTTGTCAGTTGTTTCTATTTTTCCTTTCCTAATCTTTTTGGTGCAACATGGGATGTATATAAAAATATATGTATTTCTTTAAGTGGTTTTGTGGTTGTTTTTGGAGCCTTCTACTTGGATATGAGAAGGATGGTGTGATTCTAGTCAGTCTGGTCCCTCTCTAGTAGGATCTCTCAATTTAGGGCACAGCTGTGAATCGTATCTCCTAGTTAGAAAAGGAACATACCTAGAAAAGTTGCAAATGGGATGATATACGTTTACAAAGAAACTTTCTAATTTGACAGATTTATAGTCAAAACAGGTTGCTATTTGCATACCAGTTTAGTGGCCCTTAATTAGAATCAGTTAAAATACCAGTACCTATAATTACTAGGACCTATGTGTCTTGGCATAACGTGCTAGATGCAGGCGATACAACTTCTATGTTTTACTCTAATTAGATCTGTTTAAATATAAGAATGACATTTTGCTGTTGAGAGCAGTTACTGAATTTCCACCTTGAATAACCATTGACTAATTGGCAAAGTGGGAATATTTTGAAAGCAGCAATTTTTTCTGCTTTGTGATGGGGTGATGGCATGAGGTTTTCTGTAATTATCATCCTCCACATACTCATACTATTCAGACAGAAGTTTACATCTGGAAATTTCTTTGTGTTGAATTCAGTAACTGTCACAGTTTAATTATTACCAGACACTGGTGCAGTTAATACTTTCTCCTGTGCATGAATGCAACAAATGAATAGGATTTGTTGTGGGCAAATACTTTTCATCTTTTTTCTGTAGCAGGAAACAAAGTTTGTCTTGTCTTTTAACCTTGAAATAAGACTAACTTTGTTAATAACTAATAACTACATCATGAAACTACTTTTCGTATGGCGTTTAGTTATCCAGAAATTGCCTATGGTCTCGGGGCTGTGGAAGCTGTTTTGAATGGTAATAATGTGTGCTACTCCCTTTTACTTGTCACGGATTTCTGCAGAAGGCGGCACTTGATCATCATTATGAAAATCTATCAATGTTATCATTAATCATAGTGACTTGTGAATTTTAGGAAGAGTGGGGTTACTTACTCTTTAAAAGTGACACTGGTAGGGTGGCATTCATCTTAGTTACTTTCAGCTGTCTGAAAGTTGTATCATTAGTTTAAGATAGTTGCCTGGACTCCTTCTGTGTTTAAGGGAGAAAATCAGGCATTTTAAGAGGCAGATTTGGTCTACCTAATTAATCGATCTGCTGAACAAAATGTCAGCTGGTGTCCGTCAGCCTCCACTGGCTGTAGAGAATGCTTCGGTAATTAGCTTTGACTGTACACCTAACCTGATATGACCAATATTGCTAGATGTATCCTACTTTTCAGAGTCTGAAATCTTCATGTTAATTTTATAATTGTCTACCTTTAGTGATGTCATTTCTTTATTCTAGTTTAACTGAAATGATGAAAATAAAATACATTCCTATAATTTCGAACCGGAACGCCATTTTGCCAATGAACCTCACAAAAATTCTAAGTTGCAATGTATCAAACCACAGCAATAAAAAAATGTTACTCAAATGAAAGTAGAACTTTCTGTAAATATTTTCTGCTCAAGAAATTGTTTTCAAGTATTTGCTAAAATTCAGAACTTCTGAGCCAATTTTTAGCTTATTGAATTGGTGTGTGTTTGATCTTTTTAATATGGTTAATACTCACTTTGCTTCAATACGGTGTTACGGGCATGTGCATGCATTATTTATGATAGAAAAATGATCTTGGGGGAATAGGTGGGAGAGCTTAAAAATATAAAGAAACACTGAGAAACAGAAAAGAAAAACGGAGTGGAAAGCAGTAGGAATGAAATTAAGTGGATTATATATGTCAACTTACCTAGGTATCTCAGTGAGACAGGGTTTTAGCCATAATCTAGATAAAGAAACAAAACTTGTAAGGAATGCTGTAAGTTTGGTTGAGGAGAAAACATAGATTGTGTACACCTATTTTGACCAAAAAAGAGCTCAGTAAGAAAAAATGATAATGTTGAAATATTGGAGAGGAGAGTTGCTTCAGCGTGACGTTAAAATGCATGTTCTGAAGTAGGATATCAGAAATATCTAGATTTCGTTGATAGGTCTGTGTAAAGATATATGATGTATAAGTTAGTAAATGTTGTTAATGAAATTGTTAACTGAAGGCAGAGGAAAATAAATTTGTGGATGATCTTATACTTCCTGAACTATGACTTTCTGAAAATACTACTTAAAACAGCCATACTTGAGTATCATGTTCCAGAAGCAGCTGTGCCACTCCAAGTATGTATTTCTGGGACATTTTGGTATACTGCAACTCCATTGTTGTATTATTGGATGCTTTCACATGCTCTCTTTTCCTTTAAAGACAAACCCATGGATGATCCCAAATGCAGGAAGTTGCTAAACTGCAAGTGCTGTATGTGCTGTAGAATACTGGCTTGATTATGCCTTTACCATTGATTATGCCTTTGTTTCTATTATATTTACTTGCTTTGCATTTGTATTTTGTTGTGTGTGCCAGCTAATGGTTTGGTACAGAGCATCAGAAGAAGTCAAAGTCAGTGACTGGAATTCCAGATTGCCCTGGGCATTGGAGGGTGGGGAGGCAGATGGCAATTTTATTCTAATCCTTTGACTTTTCTGAAGTTCATTACAGATTGTGGATAACTAGGTGCAATCATTCTGTAACAAACAGCATCACTGAATGCTACTCATCAATAACATTTTGTAACTAAATTGAAATAGCAATTGAATAATTGAACTTTACCAATTGAACCTGCCCAATTAGTTCCATGTTGGTTTTGTAGAGAAGCCAGAACAAATTACCTAGTCCCCCTCTGTCAATAAAAAAAATTACCTCTCCTTCTTGTTTAACTTTCACCATTCTTCACACATACTCAAATTTATAGCTTCAAAATTATTTAAAAAAATATGCTACTTTATTTCGTTCATTGGAAGCTTGCATTTGCAGCATGTTCAGCCACGTATGTCTTGAAGTTTTCATCTTTAAAGATGTTCACAATTTGCAGTTTCATGCAAACATATATTTATATCCTGATTGCATTTTAACTGAAGCAGAAGCCAAGATGAATATCTTTGTCCACTCATGGTCAGAATAAACAATAATGGTCAACTGCATCTCAAAGATACTATATAAGCAAAAACATTATTTACACTGATAATCAAAACATCCAAAACAAGGTACCCAGCAAAGTATACAAAGAAAGATATTGAGGAGCAGAAAAGTTTTCATAGTTTGGAATATTTAATGTTGATATAATATCATTTTTGTATTATTTTTACTAAAAAGCTACCCATAGTGATGCTTGCATATAGGTATGTAATTATGTGCGAGGATAGGTTTTGGGGAGACTATAAAGTTTTAGTGGAAGTGCAGGACTTGAAGAGCTTTTTAATTAGAAAATGGATGTATAACTGGACCAAAGACCAGCAACCAGAGTGTTGGAAGGTTACCCTCAGATCTGATAAATAATTTTCTGATTCACTTGATAAATTCAGCCAGTTTCTGTGCACCTTATTTGCCTCTGAAAAATGAAAATATATGGTTTAACTTCCTAGTCATCAGACTGAATAATAATTTTTGTTGCTGTTGAATATATTCAGAGGAAAGAAAGCCTTATCCACAAAAGACATACACAATAATAAAAAAATCTGAAAAATATAACTTCATCAGGAAGTGCATGACACCTAAATTTAGATTAATTCGAAATGCCAGTCATTCTGAAGGCATAACTTGCTGGCCACTACTCAGGTATAAGCAAGACATGCTGAAAGGAATTCTGGAGCATATGCAATAGCTATTTTAAATCAATTTTGAGGAAATGGGTATAATTTTAGGGGTTTTTTTTACACATATGTTCAAATTTATATGAATCAAATCTCTACAATAACTTCCTTGCTGCCAGCTATTTCTTGTCTATAATCTGTTAAATAAGTGACCTCCATACTGAGAGGTGTTTCAGGTTTTTTGTTTGTTTGTTTTTAAATAGAAATAGTGTGGTGTAGGTGAAAAGACTATTCAGTTAAAATCTAAACCTGTCATATGCTGTAGTAGTGTGCTATGGAACCATCAGGCAGAATACAGAAACCTCTTTTTCGAATCAATATCTTTTCCAATCTTTCTCGTAACAGTCATTCCCTCTGCAAGTGTGACTTGCGGTAACAAAGGATTTGCCTGCTGTGTGAAACTACGTACATAATATCTGTAATGCTAAGCATCTCAGTTAGAAGGGGAGGTTGTCCTGTAGTAATTTATACAAATGATACACTTTATCATTTGATTACTTGTTTATTTAATATGCTTTTTTGATCTGCCAAAGCTGATCAGATATTCACTCTGGTGGTAATGGTCTTTTAGTAATGAATTCATTTTCATGCCTGTGAAGCAGTAATCATGGGGACCTGTCTTTTAATAATTGCTAATTAATATAAGTACATATTCAGTCTTTGCTTTCATCATAATCATTGTGTGACACTTGGCATAGAAGAAAATATTGTGTGGAATAAATTGTATTTCTTCAACTTGAAGTGACTCAGGACTAGGAGATGTCCAAGCAGGATGTTGACATAAATGCAAAACAGAAGGTCACTAGTAAATTCTCTATTTAATATTTAGAAAGTTGTCCTCATTTCCTGATTTCTCTACGACTTTATACTTAGGGTCCATTTAGCTTTGAAATCTTAGCCATCCAAACAGGTGAGGGAGAGGAGGAGGAAGATGAAAGGAGGAAGAGTTCGCTCCTTTCTTGGAAAACTTCTGTATTTCTAGGGGATGACCATGAGACCTGACAAGTACGTGTGTGAAAGAGCTCATTACATACCAATGAATGGAATTACTCTGGCCTTGAATTACAATATAAACGCTAGTGCATTTGTTTCCAATAATGTGTATAGTCCAATAGAAGTTTTAGAAACATGTAGAAGTCCACTCCATTTCTGATGTATTTGCACAGAAGTGGAGGATTTTTTTTTTGGCCACATATTTGTTCTGTGGACTATTTCCTGATGTGTATCATAGACACATAATGGTAAAAACATTGGTATTGCAAAATGTGGTGCAGATATCAAAGTGCTGTAGAGGTGCAAAGATGAGCAGAAAAAAAGACTCCAAGTCATAAATTAGTATATCTCACATTAGTAGATTCTTTTGCTGTTTTTAATTTTGAACTGCAAATGATATCTGACTCTCTTCTCCATGATAGCTATCTTGGGAGTGCTTCTGGTGGCCATGGTTGATGTTCTGGTGTCTTTCTACTTGAGTTTATACAAAAAACCTGTGACTCTTAGAGAACAACTCCTCACTTCTGTACTGCCCATCACCAGAAACAATTCTGGAGGCTCTTTCAGCTCAGTGGAATGGCAGTATGACTTTAGGTATTCATTCTTTTAATTAATACCCTTTGATACCAAGTCATCTAGGCTCATAGATGACTGCAGCTGATGGCAGTCATTTGCAGGATTAGTCATTCTAAAGAAGACATGGTTTAATTAGTAATCAACTGTTAAGAGTTGTCATCTCCATTAAGCATTAGCTCTAACTAATTTATGTCATGTACTAAGGAATTGCTTGGAGCCGAGTGGATGGTGGTGCTTAGCTGTTGTACTGGTACACAAGTACTTCAGGGAAGGAGGTGCTTCTGTTCTCTTCCCTTCTTCCTTTCATGGTCAAATAAAGACAGTCTAGCTTCTGGCTTTTCTTCATGAGACAAATTGTCATTGTTGTATAAACCTGGTTGATATCAGGAATATTTATTGTAGATAGATCCCAAGGGAAAATATTCCAGAAGATCTCCAGAGAGCAGCTTCTGTATGAACCACTGATGTGCTATTTAAAAAAAAAAAAAAAATCTTCAGATAACTCATATGGAATTTCCTTGTAGAGGTTTTTCCATAGACATGCTGCAGATATTACTGATACTTTATAATAATCTATCCTTATGTGACTTGATTATTTTACACTGAAAAAATTACAATGTTTTTATAAGTCCCCTTGGTATACTGTTGTTAAATTCTTGCATTTTTTTGTAGCATGCATTATCAGGCATAAACAAACATTACAACAATTTTAAACTTTGAGAAGCAAATTAATTTGCATATATCCCTGGTGCATTATAAAGGATTAGCTAAAGCTATTTCTGTGTAATGTAATTCTTTTAGCTCATTTTCATTTAGGGGCAAATCCAAGCTAAATATGATGAATAAATTGTTCCCTGCAAATAACTTGCTCAAGTCTAGTTGTGGAGACTATTGTTAAAGAATTTTCAACAGAAAACTCATTTTCTTAAAGCACCCAACATAAAGTGTAAGGATTTCCTCTGTTCATTCTGCTCTACATATTTTTAATCCCTCATAAAGTTTATTTGTGCTTAAACTAGGTTTTCATACTTTGTCTTCTCAGAAATAAACTGGAAGAGAAAGGCTGAGCCAGATACTTACAGATCTATAGGTTTCTGTTGTTGTGAATTAGTTGCAACCATTTGAAGGTTGTGACCATTTGACAGTTGCTTGTCTTAGAAATTTCTCTAGTTGACAGGTATAGGGTTACTGTATTGGACAACAGCTTTTAAAAAAATCTCCAATTGAGAAGAATGTTTATTACAAATACTGTATATTTTAGCAGCTAAGTATTCTTCCCCCCAATTCTTCAGCTGTTTCACTTTCTCCCCTGCAATCAAAACTTTGCCTACAGTACTACAGCATATGACAGCTTGGTTAACATTCAACAATTACCAGTGCATCTGCCTGGTCAAAGTGCAAACTGATTGCAAAAGCTTGGGAAGACTTACACATTCTTTACTGATTCCCAGCATTGAGCTTTATCCACCTTACTCTTTGGTTTGGAGAACTGACACTTAGTGCTTAACTAACTTCTCCAGGCTTCATTCAGTTGATTAAGCATGGGAGGAAATTCCGATACGTTTATGTTCCTGTCTACTCCTAGATCTGCTGTGTCTATCTGTACTATTTAAGTACTGGTGAACTCTGGGAAGATGTCCTCCTCAAATTGCCTGGGTAGAAAAATGTAGTGCAGCACACCAGAGTATTGGGATAGATTCGCTTTTGGAAATGTTGTGCAGGAGGGTGCTGGTGCATTGTGGTTTGGAGTACACCTAGGTATTTTATAGCTAGAGTTGCAGGGAGTGGGATGGAGTATAGACAGCCTGTAGTACTACCTGCACTGGGGAAGAGGGTGGTCAGGCTGCTTTTCAGTGTATTCGGATAAGTCTAACATCTGATCCAATCATCTTCAAGAAAAGCTAGTTGCACTGCTTGGAGGACAGTATTACTTTTTGAGAAGTCATCTGCCTTTACTCAATAAAATGGTAAGTGGTAGATCAGTAATATTTATGGTTTTCTCATACTTTATGAAGTTTTGCGTACAGAAAGGCTCATATTTTTGCCATTTATGTACTAATTAATAATTGGAGTATAATTTTAATGTATTTTTTACCTTTGAATGCACAGAGTATATGGTTTGAGGAAAATTGTAGGAGGAAGCATGTTTATCTTATGACTGGATTGACAGATACCTATGCATAAATAAATGCTATGAAAATGTTCATGAGCAATTGAAAAATTGCCAATAAAGCAAGGCAAAACAGCATCTCCCAAACTTTTTGTAGCCAGCATCTTATGGTCATCTTTTCCTTTCCCTTGAATCTCTTCTGCTGAGCTCTCCTGTATCTGTGACATGTACCTTGCCAGTTGGTAACCACTGGGAATGAAGCTGTGCTGGGAACAGGCTGTGGTGCCCTACCTCAAAATGACACCAGGACTTACTACATCTTGGCGTGGATGTAGACAGAGGTAGTGAGGACGGATGAGATAATGCGTTTTGCCTTCCTGCAGAGATGGGTATCTATCGGGCTGTGCCTTGTTCCTTGAGGAGCTGTGGAGGTGGGGCAGGTGCTATTAACGTCACAGGGAACGTACGGGATGGTTGAGAGTAAAGGGGAAGAGTAGAAAAGAGGCTGGGAACAGAAAATGGATTTAGTTGTGAGAAAGTACTTATTGCATTACAGTTTTTAAGGAGTGTGAGGCAAACTGGAGATGAGAAAGAGCTAGATGCACATGTTCATGCCTATGTACCTATGCCTCTTGTTAAGCTAAATAGCTAGAACGGTCCTGTAGAAACTAAATCTCCAATATATGACAGATACCTATTTCCAAAATGAAAGGTTGGGAAAAACACCCACAACAAAACGCCCATGAAAACCCACAACAGACCAGACAAGCAAGGCTATATCCTGTCATTACAAGGGTTGAAAAAGTGACTGGAAAAAACATTGAGCCTGACAGAGTTTATAGAGGACAGCCAAAAACCATCATCAAGCTGTACCCAGGGAATAGTGCTGTTTTAACAAAGGCTGCCAAGTGAGGAGAAAGCATTTCAGGGGAGTTCAGTTTTCACTGTAGACTAGTGAAATGCCAGTTAATAACTAGTGTAGATCTAGGTTCTGTTTCGTAGCTATTTTTTCAGTAATTTGTTTTCGTGATAGTTGTAGTCCCCCAATTCTTAAGCATAAGAAATAGAAGGAAAAATTATTTCTTCCTCAATGCATTCATATATCAAAATTTGTTTTTAATAAAATTAGATGCTTATTATGACCTATAGTGCATGTTAATAGTGGTTGTGTTTATTTCACTTTACAGTGATTAATTGTCTTTTATTTTGGAATTTAACATGTCAGTGTTTTAAAATATTTTAATTTATTTAATACAGAGATAAAAAATCCATTTTAGAGCTGGCAGAATTATCTTTTTTAATTCACATATTTTCCCACTGGAAAATGGAGTTTATGAAACTTTACTTTTCCAAGAAAGAGGATGGATTTAATTAAAAGTATCTTTTTGTAACTGCAATGGAATTGTTTTTTGATTCTTCAATGAAAGCAAAGCTCTTACACTTGGGCTGAGATGAATGTCATTATTTCTATCTCCAGACAGTGATGTGTTGCATCTGTGAAGCCAAATTTCAGAGTACTGTCAGTGTTTCCCAGTAATGCCACTAACTCAGCACTTTGGTCTATATCTTTCATAAGGTGTAATATCCACAACAGAAAATCTCTGCTCGTTGCAGCACTGCTGTGGTGCATCCCAGGGTTCCCAATGACACCGATGCTCTCATTTTGCTGGTGCTAGCTTGTATGGTGATCAGTATTGCTGGAAATATATTAGAAATGTCTGAGTGACTATTAGTCAACAGACTTAAGAGCTTCAACGGGGGTTGTAGCCTTGGAGCAGTGGTTTTGTCTGAGTGGCAGATCTGAAATTGAGCCTTCCCAAAAATGCATTGCCTTGGGAGGAAGGCAAAGGACAGAACAAGACTATGGAGCATCAGAATGTTTGGAGGCAAATAGTTTATTGATATGAATTCTCCTTGCTTGGGGCAGCTCTGCTGCTCTGTAGAGAGAATGTTTTCTTACTGCTGGCTGGCATTTTGCTTGAATAAATGGAGAACCAGACGCCATGAACTTGCACTGTGTACAGCTTGGGAGGCTTCAAACACATTGTAATAGACTGTGTCTCTTGAGAACAAATCCCAGGGAAAAATACTAAGTTTTATAATCTGTTTGCTAAAAATCAGCCATGTGTAGGTTATACGAGACTGAGTTGCCTCTATTTTTGATTTTGTGCAGGATTTGCTGAGCTCCAAGGTATGCCTCGTCAAATTCCCATGACATTCAAATCACCATCATAATCACTTGCTGCTTTCTCAGTAAGCTGACCAAAATAAATGTCATTTGTTCCACTGTGTGCCTCTACTATGCCTCAAACATAATAGTTCATTTCTTCACTGAACATTTTTTCCTTTATCATTCTTAGGCAGTGATTGATATCATGTGTTCTTTTTAATTTGCCTTTTTAATATTTTTCCTTTTGTCTTTCCTGAAAATATTTTAGCACTTGACTTTCATGAGATGCCTTTAGTTCGGTTTCTGTTTTTATTCTTCATATTCCGCTCGCCCCTTCTCCCTGCTTCTCCTTCTGACTAACGTGGAACATCGTTTCTGAGCCAGGTGATATTCATGTAATGACTCAGCGGTGATAACTAATTTTTCAAGAGTAAGTTTAGCTGCTAGTAGCAATGCCTTTCATCTCAGTGCATGAGTTACCATCTATTCTTTTGTAATTCTATCAACTCAGCCTTTAAAAGGTGAGAAGCTGTCCAAAATATGTGAATGCATATGTCTGTTCAGTAAGAAGTCTAGTTGCTTCTTTAACTTGCTCTTGCATATACAGCATTTTTTAACTACCTTTTTTTTTTTTTTTTACTTCATGTTAAATGCAATACAATTATATTTTTACTTCGTGTTAAATTGTATGATGCCTTTTCAGGAAACGGCACACAACACAGTCTATGATTCTGAAAGGGATGGTCTTTCACCTGATCAAATATGATATAATGAGCCAAGGGCTGATTAAAAGAAATAGATGTAAGAAGTAGTACTTGTCTAAGAACCAGGAAAGGAAACCTCTGATGTGCAGTTTAAATATTTATACTTTTTCCTTAAAACCAAACTGAGGGTAATCATTGAGCAAAGTTGATTTTGAGTTTTAGCTATTATGTATATGTTCAAGGATATTTTGTACAAAAATAACTGACCTGAGAGTCATATATGGCAAAAAGTTAGGTATCTAAAGTGGAATAACTTCTGATTTCACTTGCTGCTTAAGAAGTTTATAATAGAAATTTTTCAGTGGTGTATGTTTCTAATCTCCTCTATTGTTGCTTTGAAAGGGCATAAAGTGGTTTCTTTTTCTGTTTTTGATGAAGTATGCATCCATTTGCCATACATCCTTTAGAACAAGGAAACGTAACCTAAACCATAGCTTGATTGATGAACTCAGGATTCATTTCTGCATGTTATTTGCAAAGAGAAATGAGGTGCTGTGATGCTTGTATGTCCAGACTTGAAGTCACTTGAAATTACAGATGAAATAAGCAAAACAAAATGGACTGCTGGGCTCTGTTTTATGGAGTTAGTGTGGAGCATCTATGAAGATCAGCCAGAAAACTGATAGCTCTTTCTTACTCCCACTTTATTGGTATTTTTAGTAGTAACTTTGAATTCTTTATTCTCTTTGATTTGACACCATTTTAAGATTACTTAAACATTTTTTGCTTTAACTGTTAAATTCATTATTTTTAGCTACATATTGACTTTTTTCATGTTTGGGGAAATGTGTTCCTGAATGGCTGCCAATAAAACTTTCCTCCTAGATGCCATTCTTGTCATCAGTTATTGTTCCCTCATCACCCCAGACAGAAAAATAACTGTAGTTATCCCATCAGCGTTTGTGTTGGGGTTTTGACCTACTAATAGAATGTATTTCCTTCAAAAATATTCTGGATGTAGCTGATGTATTACTTTCTGGAATTTTACAGGGCATTTTCTTCCTCAGATTCCGCCCCCCCCCCCCAATGTATTTAGCTAGGGAGCTTGTGACATGTCTTACGTTAGTGGAGCTTCTTCTCCCCCCCCCCCCCCCCCATTCTATTGATTTAGTAATTTCAAAACTTCCTCAACTTTCTGCCTTTTTTTTGAGGGGTGGGGGAAGGGAGAAAAATAAACCTTATTGCATTCGGTGTTCAGACAGTCTGTTCTTTGTTTAACATTAAAGATGTCTCAGTCTCCCTTATGACTGCTTGCCTACTATGCTCAATTTTGTTTAGGTAACTTCTGTTCTGCTTCTGTTGTGCTTCTAGTGTGTGATTTCTGTTTTTCTTAGTTTATAGCATATAGCTGAATATTATCTACAAGATCAGTTGAAACATATGTAATATGTCAGAAAAATGCTGTCAATTGCTGTCTTTCTCCTAACTTTTGATTTCCACCAGTTTCACAATTTACCCTGGACATCAATTAAATTCTCTTTCATGGAAGGTATTTAGGTTAATTTAAAGCTGGTGGGTTTTCTTTTTCTTCACTCTTTGCTATGATTCATAGCCTGCCTGTCTTTCATGTTACCATAATTGCATAGCAAGACAATTGGCAGAAGGGCACATAGATGTTTCAATTCATTTTGCATGAGACTCTTGCTATCCCTAATAATCTCACTTCTGTTTTTTTTTTTTTTTTTCTTTAAGATTCTCTGTTGGTCATCTTGTCTTCTATTAGTAACTTTCAATTATTTTTGATAGAAACAAAAAGAATAGGCAAGATTGGGGAAAAAATTCAAAACAGTTCTGGTTACTGATAAGGGATGAAAGCTTTTTATACCAGAAGGTATATCTTTGTGTGCAAAAAATAAAGAACCTGACAGCAATAATTGCAACAGTGAATGAGTAGGAGTGGCATTATAGAAATGTTAAATCAGTAATATCAGAGCAAATGGAAATGTTAAACTTGCGTATTTTTAAAGAACACTGTTTTAAAATATCCTTCATACACTTGGATAAAGGGAGGGTAAAGTTTACATCAAATGCTCATTTCTTTTTCAATGAAACAGCCGGGTAGATCTCCTTTATTCAGGGTACTAAGTGTTACAAGGTGAAATTAAGGATCATATTTGATAGACTTCGGTCTTCAGGTTTGGGCAGGAATTTCTCTCTTTAAAAGCAATTCTGCATAGTAGTTATTTACTTAGCTGATTCTTCCCTCCCCCTCCATTTTACAGTCTTTATTGGTATGGCTTTACACTGTAGAAGTGGTATCCTGAGCAGTGCAACTGCCACATCATTACTATTGTTATTTCCCTATTAAGGAAAGGAAATTACTTCAGTGAACTTAACCTAATATTTGGTCCTGGAAGTGAAACTTCACTAAGAAATACTGTGCTAATGCACAAGCAGGAAAGCAATCAAGTTTACATTGCCTAGAGGGTAGAATCTAAATGAAACGGGTTCTACGTGTTCACAGGACATTGGTTAGATACAAATGCAAGTCAAAGCCCAAGTACAAGAAGGGTGCAAGTCCTGTGCTGTGGTATCTTGTGCCAGCTCTTCATATTTGGTGTAGTTACTGCAGTAGCTGTGAATCCCTGAAGCTTAGATGTATTGCATCTAATTCCAATTTTTTTTGTGTGGATTTCTTTTTTGTGAAGGATTGGATCCTCTGACCACCTTGCATCTCAGAAGCAGCTGAAGTAGGGCCCTAGAGCTGGCTCAGCATATTAGCAGTGTACAGCACGTCTTGATTGGGAAGTTTCTGTTGTACCTGAAAACAAGATATGCAAGGTACAGTTTTTGTCAATATGACTGGAATAACGTGTAGATGACCTTGGCTACCAAAAGACATGTAAAACCTTGGGTTAAGAAGGGCAGCCTATTGGTTAGTACTGCTAAATTAATTATAAGGCCTAGAGATTCCCTCTGGTCCTCTTCCACTCCCAAAGCCATCAAGCTGTGTTGGTGCTCTGAGGATACCTGACTGTCTATGGAAATGCATTTTTCAGTAATGCCATGTATTCTTGAACTGTGTTGGTGTTGCGAGGGAAACCACACTTTGTTGTACCATGTTGTTCAATTCCTATTACTACATGTATAAGGACATTAGCTTAGCATTGTAAGTTCATAGGAGAACTGAGGGTAGAAGGGATGACAGGAGGTCATCTCAGACACTACTATAGTCAAGCATATTTAGCACCATCTCAGATTGTTACTTCTCATCTCTTTTTAGAGTGGAATCTCTGAATTAAAGATTTTTTTTTTTTTTTTTCCTTTGCTAGAGTTTTCTGAATCTTCTAGGTGTGACTACAATATACATGACAAATAATGATGTATTGCATTTCAGTGTATTTCCAGCTATGCTATTTTCCCCAAGACATTAGAAGAATCGGATCTTAAATTTTCACCTGAATCTCTGATGTTTTAAAGAGTTATCTTTTCTTTAGTGTCTCCCAATGAAATATTCTCTGAAGCATCATATATTTGGGTCAGAAGAAGCCAAAGTCCAAAGCCTTTAAGCTTCTTATATGAAAAGAAGATTCAAAGAAGCAAAAATGATGGAAATAAAGTAAAAGTAATACTGTTGCACATGTGAAAGTGCCAAATTGCCTGGTTCGGTTCTTAAGATAGGGCAATGTAAGTGCCTAACATGAACATACTTCTCTTCTTGCCTGGTCCCCTGATAATACTCATTTTTTACTTAACGTGGATTTTGTGAAAAATTTTTTATCCTTCAAAAAAACCCATATTGCTGCTTATCCAAAAGTTTCAGCTCTGTCACTGTCAATCCTGTCAGCATCTTAGTAAGACTATAGAAATGAGCCCACTGACTCATTACACATGCCGTGCAATACTTCAAAGTGCAATACCTTTAATTTCTTACAACCGCAGCAAGCACACTGTTTTGGAGTCGAACATATGAACCTGATACTCTGGTTGCATATAGTGAAGAGAGGTCTAACTTGTAAGGCTATTTCCACTGTGGATTCACAGTTAAATTCTTTTTATAGAAGTATTGGGGAACTTTCCCTGAAATCAGTGTTCAGAGTTTTCCTCATTGATTTTAATGATCTCATGTTGATTTTTATTGATCTTCACACAACCCTAATAATAAAATGAATTTTTTTTTTTTTTAACAAGGAAAAATGGTTTGATATCTTGATATCAAGAATCAAAGCAAATTAAGCTTAAGGTTACAGTGCTGCAAGGATCCATGCGGAAGGACTCTGGATTCCGGAGACTTTCTATTTAAATGCTGAAAATCCAGTCTCAAATCAGTGGTTGGTTACCAAAGACTTTCTGACTGAAGTATTTTTGAAAGCATAAGCACTTAATCGTTCCTGAAAATGTAGTCCTTTCAGTCTCTGATTTTGCAGTTAATTTTTTTTCTCATATCTTTTCTTGTTTTCTGGTATTTTTTTATTATTTTTTAAAAACTCTATTTGATCTGCGTTGGGCAGCTTATGTCACTCCTTTGTGTATTTTTAAGAATTTGTTTTATTTTCAGTCCAAGAGGTCTACATAGCCTGATAACTTGCTGCCCACCCCTCATTTCATTCCTGAAGTGGATTTTTTTTTTTCTTTGAAAATCTAAAGTCTTTAAAAAAAAAGATATTAGATGGGCCTGAGGCATACAGTAAAACAGAAAGCAAACTTCTGAAATAAAACCCAAAGACCTAGAGGATCAAAATCAAATGTTATTTTGTCATGAGAGATTGGTAAGATTTCTGGAGGGCTCTCAATCACGCAGCACCATGTACTTATGTCAGTATTTCTGTAATTCTGGACAAGTTATAAATGATGTGTAAATGACCTGAGTTGTCATTAATTTCATCAAGCACCAACACAAGAAATCCTTCTGGTTTCTTAGGCATTTGGGAAATAAACAGCTTTGTCATCTGAGCGTTTCCTTTCAAATAAAACAGGTGCTCATATAAGAGTGCTTGAACCTTTTCACTTTCTATTTGAATTCTGGACTCAAATGCTGATGGCTACCTGTTGTCCTACTAATGTATGGTGGAAGAAACTTTACAGAAGAACATATGACGTTTCTACTGAGCTTAATAATGGGCAGAACTGAAATACAGCTGTATCTGGTTTCAAGATCATGAGAGATGGAGTCAATTACAAATTATTTCAATTTAACGAAAAAAAAGTGATCCAGGAACTGATCAAGGATACTGTGATTAAAAAGTCTTTGAGAAGCTTTCTGGCAGTAACTTCCTGTAACTTCAGGTGTTCAAAGAACTGTCCTACTTTTATTCAGCAGTCTTATTCAAATGGAAACCCTTCATAAACTTCACCAATACCTCTCTCATTCATCAATTACTTGTGAGCTTCTCGCTACTGGAAGAAAAGCTTGTTTTAGCTTACATCCTAACTCTGTACGTTCGTCTGAATGTCTGACCTGTAAAGAATCCTGAACTTCTAGTAGTGCAGGAAATAGAGAGATGGAAATAAATACAAATAAAGTGCACTTTAATTGAAGGGTGAAGGTATCCTTTTGTAGGTATGGAGAATGGTGCATGTGTAAAAACTTCAGAGAAAACGTCAGTGGAAACAGACATATTGCAAAATGCCAGACAGTGTGTTGATACTCAAAGGGAATGGGATTTCCTAGAAGGGTGTGGAGCTTTGTTTTGTGGCTCTCTTCTTGTATACTGAGAGACCTAGCAGGTCCCTGAGTTTTAGCTGTTCTGGTACTCTTGAAGTCATACAAATTTTAAAGAGGTCTTGGTCTGGTACTGCCAGACAATGAAGTATTTTGATTATAAACTACAGGAGACTGCTTATAGTACTGAAGTCTCAGAGCTCCTAAGTGGGGAATTGTACATACTCATCCCTTCTGTATATGAATATACATACATGCATGCATAACTTGCTGATGCAGCAGCCCTAATACCAGTGACAGAGCTATAGTTATTTATGTAGGTATAGTACATAGGTACTATAGTTCTTCTAGTTACTAAATAAGCTTAGAGGGTTACCTATTCTGCTAGTTTTTTCTATTTTTGATACAAATGTCTTCTATACCATAATGTACTCTGTAGTATCTATGCCCTTTTTGCTTCCTCCTGTTTACATTTATACTGTGCAGCATTAGTGTAAGCTGAATGTGGAAATTTCCAGCCTCTGTGGCTGGGTTATCACCTGCTTGAGGATGGTGCTCAGAGGTGTACTCTGCTGAAGTTGTGACTTTGTTTCTTTTCTTCTAATCATGAAGTTATTTGTAGTCATTTGCTTATGTTATTGAATTTCAGGCTGTTGTATTATAAGCTGTGCCATGCACAGTTTCCTGCTCATGAGTTTTAATCCGTGCTTGTCTGAGAAATTTTAATTGATCTGACATCTAAAATGTAGGAAAACAGTATTTTCTCTGTGTAAATTACTTTGAATCAGATGTGGCTAATTTTGGGGGAGGTTTCCCTTTTTCTTCTGGAATACTTTAATAAAAACAAATCCAAGAAGCAGCACAGCTCTCTCTAATAATGCTTGGTGTGCCTTAGTTTCTGAGCAGTGGTTTGAAATTGTGTTGTATCAGTTGCTTATCTAAATGTGGCTTTTAAGTAGCTGTTGTGTCAACAAATAGCACCTCTAGACACTGTTGTAACAGACCTTATAAGTACTTACTCTAACACTTTACACTGCCTTCCTTCTCACTTTTACTCACTTGTCTGCCTCTTGCTTACAAACAAAAAGTACACTAGAAACTAGGCTAACAGGTTTTTCATACTGAATATGCAATTGAGTATTGAATTGCTTGTTGAATAACAGGTTTCCCTCTACATTTAGATAAGCAAAAATAGCAAAATTATTTGTACTAAAATTGCTGTCTTTTTTTTAACGCATCCATGGCAGAATTTTCTAGACTTGCCAAAGTTTTCAACCTGGATCTTTAACTACTAGAAGTTGAAAATATTCCTCTGACCTTCACAAACCCCACGCAGTTCTGTGCAGTACTGGCTCTGAAAGGCTGCACTGTGACTGTTGACCCCAGACTGCATCATGAACGGCAGTGCTTTAAAGCTGCTTGTAACTGGTGGGCATCACTGCTAAATAAAGAATAGATGTTTACAGGTCTGAAAAATTAACAGAAATCTGCTAACCTGTCAACACCCATGGATGCTCTGCTTAGACAGATGCCCAAGAGGAGGAAAGGGAGAGCAGGTGGAGAAGGAGCCTCTTTGACAAAGAAAAAATGTTAATTCAGTTGTTTTTCTGCATCATGTCAGCTTTGATTTCTTCTTCATCTTTGTCTACATCCCTAAATTATCTGCCATAATTGTGCAAGTAGCTTGAATGAATGAAGGCTTTGCCTAATTAAATTGTGAAAGACTGAAATGCAGGTATAATCTGATTATCCAAGCAAAATGACAAAATAAAAATAATGTGCAAGTGATTGGTGTGACCTATTGAACCTAAATTTAGCTTGTTGGTTGTCTTACTGATACTGCTTTGACTAAAACTGACATCACCTTACCTGTCTGTAAAACAGCACAAATAATTTTATCTTATATATGAAGAATCAATATTTGTAATGCTCACCTTAATTTTAGTGTCTGATGGTTCAAGGGAAGGTATTTCAACAAAATTGATACAAATGGTGCTTCCTAATTCCTGGTGACTAATTGACATTTAAATATGAAACTTAAAGTAGTCTTAGGCTGATAGCATTGCACTAAATAAATGTATGAAATCAATATACAAATCATTGATTTTGCTTTCCTTATTCTTTGAGCTGAATTTAGAGCTGTTGATGCTGTTGATAACATCAGTTGCCCATGATCAGGATTATTTGTCTTTGTATTAAGCTCTGGACAAATGTATATACAATAGGAGGCAGATATTAAACTCATCCCTGTCAATGTACTCTTGCATGTTACAAAATTGTGTGCTCCTGGTGTAGCTCCAGTTTTTGTAAAAAAACGCACATACAAGTATTGCTTTGTCATGCCTCAATCTCTCTTTGTTTAATGGATGCAAAGTAACCCAGGTTATTTTAAGGCTATTCATGGAGTAAAATTGTTTTCTTCACTGTCCTCTGCATTTTATCATACAGAGTATCTACCTGGTAGGGGAACCAACAAATCAATTTTCTGGGTGAAGGTTTTCAGTGCAATTTTCTCAACATGATCAAAGTAACTGGTGAGCTTCCCCCTAAAATCTCTGATAGCAGTTTTCATATCTTCCTGTCTTCCCACATGCCTCCCTGTTTCCATAAATGGCTAGTATGGCCATTTTCTTGTAAATCTGTGTACCATTCCAACTGCTATCTTGACAGCTGTTCTTTTACTTGGAGTACACTTCAAATCACATGAACCACATGGTTGTTGTTTGGGTGCTCTTACCTGTGCCGTGATCTCTGTGCTGGGATCCTCCTCTGCTACTAACAAGTGGTATGTAACAGTTTGGGCTGGCTTACTTGACTAAGTGTTTCTAATTTAGGAATCTGCTTAAAAGGGGCTGCTTTCGCTAAGGCAACATAATTCACAGGAAAAGGTGCTGCAGCTCTTTTCCTGATCCAATTCAACCTCCCCTAAACATTCAGCTGCCTTTCTTTAAAGTGTCTCGGCAAGCTTTGACTGTGAGCATATTAAGATGCTGAGGCATAAAGACTCAAGACCCAGCATCTCTCAGCTTCCGATATTGAACTTAAATGTGTAAGTCAAACTTCAGCCTCTGTCACATGTATCAGGATATTAGCTGGCTGGGTATTTTGCAGGAGGATTAATTATTCTGACCAGAGACAAACTATGGGGATAAAAGTTTGTTTGATTTAAAGAATTATAAACTTCTGTCTGAAGAGGTTATTTACATTTTATTCACAATTAGATAAGTTTACTTCTGATGACAAATGTGTGTCTCTAAAATATATGTAAAAATATATGTAAAAATAATTTCATTAAATTCAAGATTAATTAAAATTATATTGTTGATTTATTTTCAGAAGGCCCATGTACAGAACTAAATATGGCTGCATAAACTGTAGATTTAGATATTTGACTCTGTTATTAGCACAGAAATGAAAATCCTTTTGATATTTAAAAAAAAAAAAGGGCAAAAAGCCCTTCATAACACCATCTGGAGATCCTTTTCATTTCCTGGGCTGAGGAATACAAAGGGAAGCTTTTAAATCCAACTTCAGTAGCACAGAATAACTTCTGTTGAATTCAGTGTGGACATGGAGGTTTGAGCAAAGCAGTCCTATCCAGTTTAAAGTCCCATTCAGAATACTAAATCCGATATAACTTCAAAGGGATTATAATATTCTACTTCCAGTATAGTCCTATCTTTTCTTTGACCCACTTTGGAATTCTTTAAAATTTGGGTAAAGAAATCAGACTGACAGCATTGGTCCAGACGCAGGCTTTGTGTTCAAGCCAAGTATTTTCTTTGTCTATGCCATTGCAATTAGAGTAAATGAAGTACAGTGAAGCTGCGAAGACGGGATCATCGAGAGTAAGTTATTGCAGATCTTTTAACCTGAGAACGTCTGCAGGTCTGAATCAAGACAAGTGAAGCTTTTGGACTCTGATCATTTATTGGTGTTCTCATTTTGTTTTAATATTTTTTTTTAAATAATCAATAGCACTTTGACACTCACAGTCTCTTACTTCTAATACTTTTTTCCTAATTTGAATCAGAACTAAGATTGCAATAAAATCTTTCCAAAATTATTCCACTGTAAGTGGTGATAGATACTTACCAGACATACTATTGATTGAATCCATATTTGAATAGCTAATGAAAGAAAAATATTGACTTTTTTGGTGTTTTTTAGCTCCTGCAATTTTTTTTTTTCTTTATGGAGCCCTTACTGTTTAAAAGCTTTTGCCACAAATGTGTGGGAAAAGCAAAGGTGTTTATCTTTGTTTCTTGTGTTGAATCATATGGATCCCTGGAGATACATTAAACCTATAAAAACATAAAAGTATTTTTTTTTTCCTTTTCCTAAATGGACTATATTGGTTATAAATAAACCTTTTATCCTAAAAGGGAAAGAAAACAGTTTAAAGTAGATTTCAGTGTAGCATTTGTGCTTTTCCTCTAAGCAGTAGTCAGCTCTGATCTAACATTGCATCAAAATGACATACCTGCTCTGCAGCTATAAAAATTGCAACTTCTTAGTGTAATTCAGAGCCACTGAACATACACAAGGTATGATTCAAATGCCAACACGTGTAATGCTTGGGAATGTAGGGATTATCTTTTCCATGATTATTCTTATTTTAAAACAATGATTTAATCATTTAAGCTGCACTTAATTTTCTCAGCCCTTATTTGCTCATGCACAAAAAGTAGTCCCCATCCTGTTGACCATGTTCAGACCAGAGAGAAAAATTGGTTGATGTGAATAAAGCAGTTTAGAACCTGGATTTTTTCAGTTTAGGTGTTGAATTAAAAAAAACAACGTGCTGACTCAAACTGAAGAAGTGACTGTTTCGTCACTCAGCCTTGAAATGGTTTCCTATGTAACAAACAACTAACAGGAATTTTTGGGTTTGTTTTCTTTAATATTTCATGGTGTATATAGTAAAATTTAATCTCAGTGACTCATTTAAAAATATCCTGTTAAAGTGTTTGAGCTTTTCCAGCTGCCTTTCCTGTGATATCCAAACTTCATTTTTCAGGGAATAAACTACCAGAAAATGCTTCTTGTGTATGTAGTTAGATGGAGAGACTGGGTGAAACCACATACCTGCTTCTCCCCACAGAGCATACAACACACTTTTCAAAAACGTGCTTGCCTCAGCTGGTAAAAAGGGAGCACTTGGTAGCTCCTCTTTAGCCAGGAAAAAGGTTGATCATGACTGATCTTTGAAAAAAGTTGTAGCTGAGCTCTTCCTTCAGGAGCAAAGATTCTGTGTCTGGCAATGCTGTTTAGCAAATGGCAATATTAACTTACCAAATCAATATTGAACTCTAGGTTTGGTGGTATATCCATTAGCTGTGTTTACAATAGCAATGCTAAATTCGTGGTTAGATGATACTTATATTCTAGGTAATATATCACTTAAAATAATGCATAGATATTAAAAGATGACTTAAAAGGAATTCCAGAACTGTGTATATTTCTAGTGGTCACATTTGGGAGAAGGGTCTGAAAATATTACCTTGTATTATCAAGAGGAGAAATCAGAACTTATGCTCTGTCATTCTGCTCTGTACAGGAGGCAGAGGTCAGGTGTAGTTAGATTTTTCTTCTCCACTGTCCAATGGACTATAGTTGTACAGGCAACAGCAACTGTAGCAATGGTCTAAGAATATTGCTTTAAGTGATCTTCCCTGTGCTCTTCTACTGGCAGTTGTAAGAGACAAACTCTACAAACCTGCCTGGTCTTGTATAACTAGACTGTAATGACTAAAACAGCAACTAAGTGTGCCTGTATTTAAAGCAAGTTTGTTTTCTGTTTTTACCCTTGTCTGCAAACCTAGTAGAGAACTTGATGGCTACACCCAGAAGTTTGATGACCAGAATGCATTGGAATAAGCAGAAATCCTTCCCAAGCCCTGGGGGGTAAATAAAGTTAAAAAAAGATTATATTCCACACGTAAAAAGAACTGTGTCCTCCTGCTCCCAGAAAAAAAAGCTATCTGTGACGCTAATAAAAGCAAGCTTGGCTAAAGTGTTATGGGAAAAGTCTTGGTAACTGTTAGAACTTCAGTTAATGTGGTTTTTTTTGTTGGTTTTTTTTTTTTTTTTTTTTTTGTCAGAATTAATCAAACTGGTTTATAAGAGGCATTATTAAATTGAATATTATGAAGTAGAACAATGTTTGCCCTACTAAGTGAAGGACAGAATTTTGCTTCTAGTAACTCACAAAAATTGCATAGTCAATTCTTCTGTAAGTTCTTTTAAAATAATTAGTCTCGAACCTTCTGGCCAGTGGTGATTAGTGACCAAGGATAAAATGTTTCCTTCCAATTAATCAGTTAAACACTATGGGAATTCAAAGCTAATTCTTCCATTGCTGACAGGAGCAGTTAGATCCCAGAGGTAGTTAATGTCAGATCTGGGATGTGTCTTCTGTCTGTGATAAGTTGTTGGGATCATTGTATGGTTAATAATGTTTGTTTAAGAGTTAACATTATAAAGTTTGAAAATAAGATGTTAAGTTTCCTCACACTTCAAATGTTTCTTAATGTGAAGCCTGTTCTCAAAACCATAGGATTTGCAGTTTCTTCTCTTGTCTGATTATACCATGAGGTTCTCTTCAAATAAGACCATTAAACAGTTACTATCTCATAACAAATGGGATTGAATAAAGCAGGGGGTTTCCTGTTTTCTAAAATAGAAACAATTTTTACTCTAAAAATAGGTTAAAATGTAGGAAGAAGTAGAAGGTTTCACATCTAGCTTGAAGTCTCCAATTGCACTAAAAATAACTTTTTAGAAGGGCAAGTAAGAAAGCAGTAGTACCATTTTCATGCTTCTACCATTTTTAGCTAATGGTCTGTATTTGGGAACTTCAGCATTTATGGGACTTACATTGCTCCTAGGTTTTTCTCAGCACTCTGTTCTTCACTGGAATTTTAAAATCTAGGTCCACGTACCCATGTTCACTAGCTCATACCGAGTCCATACTGATTTTTCATCATCATGACTTAAGCTATTAGTGTTGCTGTGGTCATTTAAAATCATTGTTATTTTTTTTGCCTATTTCAGACATACTCTTAGTGATGAAAGTAGTGATGTATGAATAGTTCACTAACAAAAAAATTCACTTAGTGATTCCCCCCCCCCCCCTTAAATTTCATTAAGACCCTAAGATGTCTTCAGATGTATTTATTATTTGGAATCAAGCAGTGTGAAGCAACCAGTCAGTGTGGAAAATTCTTAGGGTGCAAATTGCTTATGCATAGTTAATTCCAAATACTTGCCATTTGAAACTGAAGCTGGAATCGCATGGATTTTTTGTTTCCTGTTCCAATGAATCTTTGTGTCAGAATTGCCAGAATACTTATAGAAAGCAATTAATCTGAAATTTTATAGTTGTATAAAGATTCTGTCATCAAACTTCTTGCTGGAATATTTGCATAAAATAAACACAGTAGGTGACTGAACAATTAATGTAAATACATTTAAGGATGCAGACACATATTCATAAGCATTTCTTTCAGTATTCATCTAGATTCAATTGTAAAACTGAGCTTTGGATCCTTCCTGGATGTAAGTAAAGCTTCTTTATTTCATCCTTATCCTTTTTAATGAAATAAAAAATATGCTGATTTATTAACCTCACTTGAAGCTTTATCACAAACAGCTGGGGATTACTTTAGCTAATATGACATCTGTGCATAGTTATGCATCCCATCATGCTTCCTTGTGCTACTCTACTCTTCCTATATTGAAAGTGTCAGGACAATACAGCAAGCATAATGGTGCTGGTTTTTAATCAGCATAGACACAGTAAACAACTGTTCATTAGCAAATTAGAAGAAAGAGAATGGCTTAAAATTGTAACTTCTAAATAAAAAGCTGATTTTGTGAGTTAAAATATTCTCAACACATTCCTTATTCTAGATGTGTTTTCCATCTGTCTCAGTTGATAAGGAACTTTTGGCAGTCTAATGAATTCTTTGATCACTTTGTCACCTCTTTAACTACTAAACCTGCATTTTACCTATTTGAAATATATTCATATGCCTGTCTAAGAGTTTCTTCAGAACAACATGTTATAGATAAAGATCTCAGGTTTTTTTACAGAAATGGATCAAGTCAGAAAAATGCCATATTTGTATTCAAATGGAAAAGAACAATTGAATTTAAAATGTTAGTATTGTATTAATATATACATTGATCGTGTTATTTTGCTTTGTTTTAAATTCTGGAAGCTCATCTAAACTTTTGCATACAATTCATCTTATATTGTGAAGTGGCAAAGAAGGGAACATAGAGGAATTAAAGAGAATGATGGTTTACTTTGCTGTGTTGAAACTCTTCCAGCAGGTGGTGCTTGTCTTGTTGAAAATCAACAGAAATAATACAAAAGAATGAAATGTTTGTATAACTTGAGTGATAATCAAAATTGTAAAAATACAGCCATGAAAGCTGGCAGACAGGATACAATTTCTAGCATTTATAGACAATGTTTAGTAGTATGGTGTTTTCTTAGGTGGGTATCCTCATATGACAATTTATCATCAACTACTTGCAGTGACTTTTATCACTTTACTCTGCTTGAGGAGTCACAACACTAATCTGTTCAGAGTGTGCCTGTGCTAGAAGGTAGTCTAGTGTTGAATTGCCTTTCTTTTATTGTGTGCTCAATGTGGTGATTTATATAAAATGCTTAAATATTTATTATGTCAGAGACAGAAATGGAGCGAGAGAATGAATCTGCAGGATGGTAGGTAGTTATATGAGAGATAAGGGCCCATCTTCAAATTAACAGTATACTAGTAGTTGGGCTAAACAGGCTTTGGGTGTTTTAACCCTTCAGTCTACATGGTATTTGCTGTCATGTCTATCCACATATTTAATGAGAGTAAGAGAGATGGAATAATTCCATAGTCTTGTGTCTGACTCTCATCTGGAGGTAGAATAAATATTTGCAACAGGTATTTTATGATCTTATGCCAAGTAGAAAACCACCGGCAGAATGTGTTTAGAGGATCTGTTCCTGAGGACATGACACTGGTTATTCTGATGTTCTCCTGGGACATGAGTGCTAAGAGTTCAAATCTGTTAACTCAATTTGTCCTACTGAATTACTAGGTAAAAACATGATGGTAGTTCTTCTCTGAATCAATCCCATATCCTCTTCTCTTTTCTCCCTCCCCAAATTGAATCAAACCTAATTTGTGATTTTGGCCAAAACTCCTATTTTCAAGATGGCAGAAGCTTTTTTTTGGTGAAAACGTTACTTTGGAAAGAGGAAAAAAAAAAATCTAGGCAAATTTAGTGCCAGTTTTCTTTGTTGGATAAAGCAGTTACAAAAACACGAAATAATTTAAAAATACCTATTCACAGTTACCTGAAATGGGGAAGTGTCCTTTAACAATGAAGGAGAAGCTCTGTCAAATCTATTCACTGATACTGAATCACTCTACAAGTTGCTGCCTGTATTCCTTTTATACCAAAAATAGTAGAAGAACATATCAACTAAGTGGTCCTCAATGGCATCCGTTAGAGAGAGGATATGGCTGAAACATGCCTCTTCACTCTGTTTGTGTTCTGCAAGCTACAATTTGGTGTAATATCTGTTCAGAGGACAAACTAACAATTGAATAAAGTATCAGATTGTTTAAAGCTTTTCAATAGTCACTTAAGATTCAGACAGATTTTTAACACACATTGAAAGAGAAGATGAAAGCGTCTGGATGAAGATTGACAGACAAAATAAGTATCAAAAGATAATTTCATGTGAGTTGGTAGACTGATTTTTCTTTACGTGACTGATGGCTTTCAGATACAGTAGGCAAGTGTCTGTTTCAGCTTTTGGTTTTAAATTCTGCGCAAGTACTATCCAGTATGTATTTTGAATTTGAGTTATGATTTACAGCATGTGCATATGACATTTGTAGTGTTGGGGGGGGAAGATTTTTTTTTAAAAATGATTAAAATCTTAATACCCCCTCTGTAGATAACCAGCCTAGATATGTCATGGCTTAAAGGTATAGAAAAGTTTTCCCCAGTTTTCAGAGAAATCAGGATGATTTGTCTAATTTCTGAAACAAATTATATTAGCAATCATTTTAGGGTATTGTACAGAGAGACCAGGGGGAAAAAATATCTTGTGATAAAGAATAGATATTGTGAACTCAGAAATATAAGAGAAGGTATTTTACACTTTGAAGAATGGAGTGTTTTCCTAAGACAGCTCTCACCCACTCGGATGTAATGAGTGCTTGAACTGCTTGTTCAGATATGTTGTGTTTGCATTTTCTGTTTGTTTCCTACCAGATCTAGAAGGCTAAATAAAGTAATGGGGTAAACAGAAGGAATGTTTTAAATCTGTGGTGGTAAACCACCAAGCCAGCATTTGCTAGCAACTTGATTTTCAATCAAATGTCAGAATTGTTTTTTTGTCACTACATTGCTGTGAGTAAACTTTAACTAAATATCCTGTGGGACATTTATACTCTCTGCAGTGGTCACTTAAGTGACACTGTCCAGTTAAAACTTTCAAAGGTATGCCTACTTATCTCCTATAAACAATTATCTGCTGTGTCAAGCGATACACCCTATGATGCTGGAGCTTTGTGGATGTGTAATCAAAGTGTTTCCCTCCCCATGAATCTTGTTTCTAACCCTGAAGACAGATTATAGATGACTTTGGGAGTGTTTTTTCTTCTGTTACATATTTGGTAGCATAGATTTCAAATGCATAAGCAATGTTGCATGTCCCGTTTATTTCATTGCCCCAGCCAGCTGGTTGGATTTTACTGGAAATTGGGTAGTGAATGCATGATGTAGTTGATAGAGGAATAATACGGTGTAAATATTCTGTGTTCTGTTGCTCTTCTCCAGTACAAAATCTTAACTAGTAGAATAAACAGTAGAACACATATTACATGCACTGCTCAGCCTGTTGTTTCTCGACTGAAAAGTAAAATTGGCTAAACTGAACATTTGCAAGCACTCTGATGATAAAATAATAAGCTTTTTAGTCATGAACATATATGCAGTTTACCTAGAAATGGACTCAAAGTTTAGCATCTGGAAAATTGTTTTTCCTCTTCTCCCTGCCAAGAATTTCCATTTCATAATGTCAAATTAAGATAAGCACATTGCAGCCTGACCATTGAATGCTGTGCTGACATTAAGAAACAGGTTTGGGAATGGATTTGAGAGTCTCTGGAGCAGCAGATTTCAAACAGGGAAGCTGCAAAAGAGGGAAAAGCGGTGTGTTGGAGCGTGTCAAGTTTTGAATTTATAAATGCAAAGCCAGAATGCCATTTATCCTTGATGTAAGTTCATCAAAATAATTTGTATCTTATATATAAAGAATAAAGAATGGAGTGGTGCTTGGGACAGCTGGTTCTTCAGGTTTGTGGCAATTCTAAGAATATATACTTGTACAGCAATATTTGCTAAATGTATGCACATCACGAATTGTGATTTCAGTGAGCTTTTTTCCAAATAAATGGAAATTTTAGAGAAGGAACACTTTAAAATAGGGATATTTCCTCCTATAAATATATTTAGTCTGGACAAAAGGAGGCTTGGGGGGGAGACCTTATTGCTCTCTGAAAGGAGGTTGTAGCGAGGTGGATGTTGGTCTCTTCTGCCAAGT
Source organism: Nipponia nippon (assembly GCF_047370975.1). NCBI lineage: Eukaryota > Metazoa > Chordata > Aves > Pelecaniformes > Threskiornithidae > Nipponia > Nipponia nippon. The sequence continues at coordinate 63,469,591 of NW_028262369.1, forward strand.
AACAAGTGATAGGACAAGAGGAAATGGCTTCAGGTTGCACCAGGGGACGTTTGGATTGGATATTAGGAAAAATTTCTTCACCGAAAGGGTTTTCAAGCATTGGAACAGGCTGCCCAGGGAAGTGGTTGAGCCACCATCCCTGAAGCTGTTTAAAAGACATGTAGATGTGACGCTTAGGGACGTGCAGTGTTAGGTTAACAGTTGGACTTGATGATCTTAAAGGTCTTTTCCAACCTAAATGATTCTATGTCCTTCTTTAAAAGTAGCACTGAATTCAATACAGTGGCTTAAATTTGTTTTGCCTCAGCTCAACAGAAAAAATTGGAATAAGTATCTTAGGGGGAAGTGACAAAGTAGTAATTTGAAAAAAATTCTCATTAATTTCTGTGGAACACTCTGTTTATGATCAGACTGAATGATATAGCTCTAGGTAAGGCTTTCCACGTTTTGCCCACTCCCAGCTGCTTATGTTCAGCAAGTGCATTCATTTCACAATGTTAGAATATGACGTATTACGTTGTACATCCTGTTTACTTCAGTGAAACTTTGACTTCCAAACAAAAATTTCTATTTTACATCAGAAAAATAATTGCTAAACTTTCGTTGTCTGAAAACATTTATCGACTGTATCAGCCTGCCTTTTTGGCTAGCCAACCCACAGATTCTGTGGTTAACGTCGATGCTGTGCAAAGCAGATTTCTGCCCTGTGCCCATTGCCTTATTAATTCTGCTCAGACCTCGGCTTCCAAAAATCAGTGCAGTGTTGTTTTCTCATCTCTAACCAAATATTCATCATTAATCTGCTTTGGAATACAGCATGGTTTGTGACATGACAGTAATATATCTGACATAAGCAATCAGGTGAAACATTATTGTAAGGCAAGCAGGCCAGAGAGACAATTTTAAAAATTAATAAGGGAATAAAATATGTGCATTTTATACATTTGTTTTTCTTTAAACAGTTTAGAAATAAATTGTTTTCTATTTCAAGAAACTTCCTTCATACGGCTTGTAATATAACTGCACCAGTGTGAACTGCCATCATTCTAACAAGGGAGAAACGCTAAAGCTATGGTTTTTAACTTCTTGGAGTATTTTTACTTCCACATGGAGGACTAATTGAGCAATAGTGGATGACCCAATGCAGAAATACTTATGTTCATCCATGTTCAGCATAATGGTGAATTTGGACTCCAATATGAAGCTTAGCATTTTTACAAACCAGAGATAAACTGCTGATGTAATAATTACTCTTTCTGTCATTTTGAGCAAGTGTTTGTTGGTTAGTGTTTCCCTTTTTTTGGTATTTGTCAACTTAAAGTTGATCCTCTTGATCTTGAAAACAGTACTTTTTTTGATGTTTTGGACTTTTATCTTGAGACATAGTTATAGCTGTCCAAAATAAGAAAGGGTAGATTTTACCTTTGGGTACATCTGCAAGTTTTCATTTTGGAGTTAGTTTATAAATGAATTATCCTCATTTGAGAAAAGATGATGTAAGGTAAACAAGAAATTTGTTGGCTGCATCCACAGCAATGACAATTCATGGAAAAAAATATCAAATATTGACTTTAGTGGTGTTACACTGATTTAGTTTGGCTGAAAATCAGGTGTATGTTATAGCAAAAAGGCAAAGAAAATCTATCACACATTCTTCCTGAGTAGTCTCTTCTGAATCTATTTATTGATACTATGATACTATTGATACTATGTCATTTGTCATACAAGTGTTTAGAGACCATTTGAAAATTAGTGTTTTCCCATGGGTATCAATGGGAAAGCTGTATGATTATAAAGTGCTTCTAATCTGGGACATTTGTACGCAAATCCGAGTATTCTTTGTTTAAATTTTGTGACAGAGATTACTTGACAATATTTACTTGCCACAATAAATTATTGCCCACTCACAAATGCAAATTATTACTACAAAATTGGAATTCATTCAGAATGGAAGCTTAAGTTCAGACCAAGTTAATAATAACATATCCAGAAATGAACACTGGAAAAAAAGATTAAGTCTGTCAGATTTTACATGCCGCCACTTTTTATAAGAAAACTTTTTATATATGAAGAAACAGCTGTATTGTATCTACCTTATTGCCATAAATGCATTCATAGGGTAAAGTAATATCAGGACAAAAACTCATATGATACTCCTGCTCCCTCATATTCTTCCAGCCTTATTTTTGGCTAGAAGACTTTCTCAGTGTGATATGGTTATGCTAGGTTTGACATATATTATGATATCAAAGTTATTTATTGTTTGCCAAGTATTTTTAGAGGAAAAAAAAACCACAAACCAACAACAGAAAACCCACAAACAAAACAACCTCACACAGGATAAAAACAAGCCAGCGGTGAGCATCTGGTTCTATAAGCCAGGATGCTTTGCTCTTGAGCAGATCCTTCCTGGTGCAACTCCTGAGAATCACTGTCGTGGGATCCTATCGACGTGAGCCTTTCACCTCCCCCAGTAAAGCTGGACAAATCTTCATCACCCTTTTTCCAGATCTATTGATTTAGCCACAACTCGTGGAAGGTTAGTTAAAACACCTAGAATGATAAACCAGCAGAATTTTTAAGGGCTTGTTTGTGCCTGAAGTTTTTGAAGGACTTGTTATTTCTGCAGGGCTCTTTACCTCTGCTTCAGCATAATAGGAAATGCACCCTGTACATGGTGATGCATCTGGAAGTACTTCTCCAGACAGCGTGTCTTCTGAAAGATGTCTCCTTTTCTCTTCCCTCTCTGGAAAGTATGATTCAGTTTGCACAGCAGCTGTGGCTGCAATCTACTTTCACAAATCAGCAAAACAACACTAAACTACTGTCATTTCTGTCAAGGAGCTGGTGCCTTGCCAGTGCTGTTGTTTCATGTCTCAGTGTTTTGTAAGATCTTGACACATACCGCTTTGAGGATTCAGAAATCATCTTGCCGTTCGGGGGTCTCATTTGGTAAGTGAGATGGATGAAGTCTGACCGAAATGAAATATTTTACTTTAAATGTCAGTCATGCTGTATATTCCTAAACGAAAACGTGATGCTTAAACTGGCTGCCCACTGAGATTTAGGCAAGCTCTTGGAAGAGAACTCCTTCGGATGTGAAATAAATGCCAAGTGGGATGTGTGTTGGGGAGAGGGGTATGTAAGCTTGGCTTTTTGCCCATTGCTTAGGTTTCCGTGACAAATAAAATTTCTGGAGATGGTTTGATTGCTGAAGGAAGCTTGTCTTAATAAGTTCCAGCTCCTGAACTAGCCATCTGAGTTTGGCAACAAGTAGGTTTTCTGAGCTTTACCGTACTTGATGGGCAGAACACTGATTTAAAAAATCAGCTTTGATTTAAAATAGAAAGAAGTTTTGCTTTGTTTTTATGGTGCTTTGAAGATGAAATACACGTGATTTCTCAGATCTGTTTGTCTGTTTCCCCCTTATCCCTACCACTTCAGTTGCTGTTCTCTAGTGTATAACACCTTATAGTAAATGCTGTTTTCAAAGATGAAGGTTTTTGCACTTTGCTGTTTTGCCTTTTCCTATGTTAGAGTAGACTTTATACATCCGCAGAAATGTGTTGAAGGAATCCTATGTTTATATCTGGTTGAAAACATAATGCTTTGCAAAAGATAGTTTTTTTCAGTTCTCTTTCCAAATACCAGTAATAAGATTTGAATTCAGTTTATTGACTATCAAGGTAGGGGAATGGTGGAAGTGAATAACTAAATTGCTTTTCAAAAGTAGGGAATGATAAGTGCAATAAAAGCTTTTTGGGACATGTTGTTTGCCATGGCAGCAGGATGGACTTGGTGTGTAAAAGATGTCAGCCAGCTCCAGGTTCCTTTTTTCCGTTGGGGGAAGAAGGACCACTTTAATTACTCAAAGGGAGAATTTAACACCCTAAATCTGTGTATACATTTTGGCAACATAAATGGGTGGGAAAAAAAGAGGGAGTAGATATTTCTGGATATAGTTCAATCGTTTGCAGTTGCATTAGGATACAGTTTTCATAAAGGATATCAAATAACAAGTGCTATGTTATAAATCAGTCCCTAAGTACTTGGACTGAAAATGAATTTTCTCCATGGGCAGGTTGTACCTTACTTGTTCATGATAATGCTGCTTGTACCTCACCTCCAAATGTAAACTGTTGCACTAGTTTGTATTGGAAACTACGTTATTGCACGTGGTGGGGAAGAATTCGGTAGTTCCTATGTTTTTAATCATACTGAAAGGGTAGTGGAAGAATCCATTTGTAAGAGTTTGTGTGCAGGAGGTTAAGGACATCCGACACTGTTTACTTACTTTCTATCTGGAGATCCTGTATTACCATATTAGATGCTTCATACTGTTCTTTTGTCTGTATTGTAACATGTAGTGGGGGAAAGGGGGTTCTTTGTGCTTTTTTTAGCTAGTTATCTCTGCAGTTGTCCTTTTGGAATAATTTTGTTTTGGGAGGCAAGGATAACAAGTGCCCCACTGCATTTCTCTGCAGAGACTTGTATATACTGATTATTTATTGCTCTCTTAATCTACTTGAACATGAATAAGTGTTCTTATGTGACTGATTATTTCCTTTGCTGTATTCTATGTTTTTCTTGTAATACTTAGCTGGAATATTCAGATTATATTAGTGAATAGGAATGAAAACAAGTACCACTTGAAATGGGAAGCTGGCAAAGTGTGGGAAGGTGTTTTGAAATACACACCTGTATATTTTGTGTGAATCTTTATCTTTACTGAACTTGTGTGATTTTTTTTTTTTTTTTTTTTTTGCATATTAACTACTGCTAATGCAGAAGAAACAGTAGGATATGTTTTGTAATGGATTTGCACTTATCCCTATGAAAAGGTGGATCTTGGGCATTCAATAACGCTACAATGCCTGTAATCTTATGACATGAAATGGATGTTTCATCTATATAAAAGAGGATGATAAATTGTGAAATCACTCCCAGTTTTCTGCAGAGTTCTCTACACAGAAATTCTGTTTATCTTCCTTCCTTTATATGATTCTTGTACTTTGTAAGATGTTCCTTAAGTTTGTATTATTTCTATATTAGCAAGTCTGTCTTCCTGTGAGGTGAACTACTGTTTCCACTGCAGCTTGTTTGTTTGCTAGAAGACTAAATCTGCTTCATGACTTTCTTTGACTCTGTCGATGAGAGGGAGGTTGATATATGTTACTATATTGATCTTTTTTTCTGACATTAGCACAATGAACTAGAAACAATCCCTAGATTTGAGGAAAAGACAAATTGAAAATGCTTTTCTCGTATTAAAGTACACGATTTTAAAAACCCATACTTTTAAAAGTTGCCTTTTCTATTCAGGTCCCCTTGATTTGAAATAAAATACATTTTAAATTTACATGAAATATATCTCAGTCCTCTTTTCTGCTCTCTAGAATTATGATGGAGGCACCTCCCTCCCCCATTAATTCCTTTGAATTGAGTGTTGTGCTTTTATGTACATACACATACACATTTATTTGATAAAATAGGACACTGATAAAAGTTGATTATATGGTAGCATTGTAATATTACTACAATGTCCCTTTTCATAGAAGGAAATGTACATTTACACTATATATCTCTGCAAAGAAACAATAAAGGTGCCTTTTTAAGGTATTTGCTTTATTTAATTGTCCTTTGTGTCCCTTATACCAGTTGCCTTTCAGTTGTCTAGAGTTTCAAGGAGATATATATATACACATACATATTTGGTCCTTTTTTTTTTTTTTGAGTTTTCTTATTTTTAAATTAAATTTAGGCTTTTGTATTGTAGAATTTAATGTTAGGAAATATAACAATTAAGCATTTGACTAAAATACTTAGGAGTTTCTGGAAGAGCTTAAAGGTTAGAAAAACATGTTGCAGGAATGGGTTGAGTATAGCTGACCTTGGGAACCCAAGTGGACTAGATGATTTCTTGACCTCTTCTAGTAATTTTGGCTATGACTCTGTTGTTTAAACTAATATGAAGAATTATTGTAATTATATTAATATTTAGGTATCTCTTCAAAGGATATCTGAAGTGACATTCACATGAATTATTATGCCTTATTTTTAAAATTCAGAAATCCTATCCTATTTCATTTTAGCATACTATAGTGCTGATGAGCAATCTTAATGGAGGGAGAATGACATCCCTACTCTGGGCATAGAGATGCAGGATCAGGCCACACTGCTGGGTTTTCTTCACCCAGTTCATGAGTCCTTTCAACATATGGCAGATTTTCTACCCACTTGAGTCCCTCTAGAACCATCACAGACTTCCATAGAAAGATTAATTATCACTAATTCAGTCATATAATCAAACAAAAGATACCTGTGGGTATACTCTAATCACAATAAACCAGGTAACAAGTATCTAATGTATTGAAATAATTGTATCAAAACACAGTATATATCTGCTTACTAAATGTAGTATACTGTAAACTGAATAAAATAACAGTCAATTCACTAAGTACCACCTATGCCTTAATCCATTGATTTTAATCCTCCATGTATTTTCAATGATTAGATAAATAGCATGCAAATACGTCTATGTTAATCAAAAACAGTAGTATAATTTTCAAGCAGTATTTAAAATAGTATTCAAAATTATCTTATATCATATATGAGATAGAAGTTCGGTGCTTCTCTGAAGAGTTCCGAGTGTGATAGAAATGCCGTAGTGGAAAGACCTCAGATTTGATCTTAAAAAGGCAAAACAATCAGAATGTACTTGCAAAGCATGTATGAAATATAATGTAAAGATCACTCTGGTTTGTTCTATAAGTATGCAGCCTCAACCCTATTCAGTCATCTGGTGTATACCTCAATACAAATGACTTATTTTAATATAAAATAAATTCATATACCTAGCATGGAAACTTCATAACATATGCATAGAACAGGAATACCAACCCTACAATGAATGGTCTCATCTGCCTACAGTTTTATTTTTAGTACTTTGTGTCATTTTGCAGTGAACTCTGAAATTCTCCTTTTGCAAACATTTAAACCCTAGAAATCCTGCTTAAGTATAGCAGAATTCTGTTTAATTATGTCTTTGACAAATGAAGGAATAAGATTCAGCTTCTTTTACATAGGATAACTTTTTGTAGGATTGTTTCTGGTACAGAACTACAATCACTGAGTAACGTGTGTGATGTAGTATGGAGGTGTCATGGAGATGTCCTTAAATAAACAGCTGATTCATATCAGCAGTGATTCTTTTAGTTGGTACTTCCACTTTTTCTTACTATCCTTCTCAAGCAAGCATATAGCAGTAGACCTGCAAGCATAAATCCATATGGAGGAATGTATCAAGGTCAAAATGCTTCAATCACTTCTCTGAAATGCTCATTTTGTGTTAACAGTCGTGCTGCTTGAACAATTTGCAAGTTCAGGTTGAGGCAAAAGCATGCCATTTATTTTGTCAAAGGTGATCTAATGTGATGCTCTGGAAAGACAGGGTTACCAGGAGAAGAGATCTAATTATAACTGCAGCTTATTTCAGTAACACTGGTGGGCACTGTCAGTTTTAGCAGAATGATGAGTTATATCTTTGTTTCTTGCCCACAATATCTCGGAACGTTTGCTTACTGTAGCAAGTTAAATCATGTCCCTTTCACAATCTGGGACCACCAAGGAGAACACTAGTGGCCTGTGTGTCCCATCCAGGGACTCCATGCAGTCTTTTTCCCATCAGGATATCTAATCAGCTGCAAGTCCTTTCTGTTTCCTCTTTTGTAGGCATGACAAAGTCTTGGGTGATTACTTAAAAATTTCAGACAGTTACAATTAAAATCTCATACCTCTTGGAGTAAAACAAATCTTTTTGTTGATCTCAATACTTTGTATGACAAGGTGAAAATAAATATCACATTGCTTAAACTGAAATAAATTATAAAATGGCTGGGGAAAAAATTAAATAAATTCTGGTGTAAATATTCCTATAATTCCAGGGAGGCTCTTCTATTTCACCTGCTGTCTCCATTAACTGAATGCTGTTTCCTACTACAGAAAACCTTTTTGTTCTTTCGTGCCATTCATAACAATAATTGCTGTTTTGCTAAAGACTGAGAACAAATCAGAAGGGAGGAGTTTAGGTAGTAGATATTTGTAAATTGTACGGGGTTTCTTGTGCCTTGCTAGTTAAAATGTGTGCTGTTTCAGATTAAAATAAAATGTAGGCTTTGCATTGGGAAAAACTATTTAAAGAAAGCTCATTTTTTCTGTGATATTGAGGGTGTAGAAGTAGGTGAAGACTGATCAAGAATAATTGGTTATGAATATTTTATCCATGAAAGAGTTTTGAGTGTAAAAATAAGACGACAGAGGCAGAAATGGATGAAAATAGCATCAGGGCATCAGGAAAGGGAAAAAAAAAAAAAAAAACCACACCAGCATACTTTCCTATCCTCCAATTTTTATTGTGGGAAGAGAAAGTGGAGATGATGCTATAGGTTAGGAAAATGTGCCCTGCTCATATTTCAGATTCTGTGTTTTCCCATTCTCTAAATAACAATTGTTTTATCTGTTAGTCACTGCCTGTGATAAAGATAAATATAGAAAAAACATCCAGCAGAGAGGAATGATATTTAGTTCTCTGGATATAACTTCATCTCCCTTTTTGAGATGACTTTTTCTTCCATTTTCTACTGGTCCACTGGATGGCTCTCTGATCACTTACATGCTGTGTACACAGGCATTTCTCTGCAGTGTGATCATTTGCTTAATATTGTACCAATACCTTTGCTTCTCAGTGTTGAAGGCAAATACTACTAATTTCAGCAGCAGAAACAATTAATCAGACAGCATTTCTATACCAAGAGTAGTGGCACAGAGCAGGACACAGCTAGGGTTGCTTTGAAGGGCCAAGCCTCGGTCCCTCCTGGGCAGCTGTTGTTTTATATCATCTGGAAATTTCTTTGAGGAGCAGCACAAATAGGTGACAAGGGGGGTTAGCGGGTTTATAGGGTGCATCATTATTCAGAATGGGTCTAGTTTAGTCGTACATCTAGGTTTACAGGTGAGAATGGTTCTGTTAGTCTCTTAGGGTAGGGTTTCCTACTAGGATCTGAGCATCCCATGTCCCAGCAAACCAGAACAGCATGTAATTCTGCTATTCAAGATAAAAGTATCTTATACTGGTTGAGAGGATGCTTTACTGGTGTTAAGGTCAGTATTAAATGGTTTGCTTGGTAAGAGGTGTTTGCAGGCTCGGACTCATGCCTTGCAAGTGTTCATATATACACTCAGTGTCAGATGTACTGCAGTGTCCACAGTGTGAAGATCCACAGTTCTGATAGGGAATGGCAATAGTGGAGAAATGCCTTGCCAGGCAGGTTTGGGCCTGGCTGGGACAGACATGACTCTGGTTTCCCCATACTCATTTTCTATGTTCTTGAGCTTTTCTCTTAGAAGAGAAATGGCAAAACAAACAGATGCAGTCTAATCTGCACTCCGCAAAATGCATGTTGTATCTTAAAAAGATATCTAGAAGGGAAGTAAATCCAAAAGGCCAATGATGCTGTAGACGATTAAAACTGAAGAAAGCAAGAGCTTTTTATAGCTGTCTTTTCCTATAAATCACCAACTTCCTCTCCTTGGGAGATTGCCAGTGTAAAATCCAAGAATTTCTTGGCATTACTGAAATCAGAGGAGACCTAGTTTATGTTCTGAACTGTGCAGAACAGAGCTGGGAAGGGTTTCATTTCTGCACCAAACCAGAATAAGCCTCTCTAAAAAAAAAATTATCATGTACATTCACAAATTAGTATAGCACTGTGTAGTGGCACTACTATAAATTGTATCACAGGGAACTACTGCTTTAGTGCAGTCTCTTTAGAAAAAAACTTGGTGCATAAGAAATCCTTCATTTCTATCTGACTTTGCTTGAGCTGTCTGCACTGTGTTAGCAAGGTCAGAGAGCACATGAACTGTACCCCAATAATCTGCATTACTCAACTATAAGATCAGGTTTTTGGCTTTGTTTTGGATCATTCCCTCTAGTCCTTGCTAGAACAAAGATCAGGAACAGTTCAGGGATACAGTGCTCCAGGGACCACTCCCTAAAAGCTACGTGGCTGGGATGCCATCAGGTTTGCTTTCTTCCAGCACTGACTCGGCAGGCTTTGTGCCTCAAGCGCTGCCACATCAGTGGACTGATGTGAGGGGTTTTTTGTTAACTGTGCCTTTCTCCGATTTTTAGTTCTACTCTGAATATTTTCCTGTATAAATCTTTTACCTGTGAGACTCAGGAGGAGCAAATTTGTGGAGCTCATCTACTGTAAAAGTGAAGGAAGCTGGACTAGTGGAACCATGCAGCTGCCATGCAGTAAATGGATTATTAAATAATTTAATGCAGTCAAGTAGTCTATTTATAACTTTTTGAGAAGTGTTCAGTAGTTTTCCCTAATTGCTAAACAGCCTGAAAATAGTTCCAAGGTCTTAAATGATAGAACCTCTTCTAATTAGCGCGATGACATTCTCTCCTTGTCTCAGCAAAATTCACTTTAGGATTCTGTTAGGTTCTTAGCACCATAGTGTGCTGCAAAAAAGATTTCCCAGATATCAGCAATGTTTTGGAAGCTATTTTTAAAAACAAAAAAAACCCCAAGCCCAAGCAGGAATTCACGGTAGAGCTGTACGCAAATAACATTTCTGACTACGTGAATGGAGTTACTCTAATACTTTGGACCAAGCCTTTCCCTATTTGCATTAAAGAGATTTAGCTCAGATTCTTAAATAGCATAATTCATTGTTTGGTAGCTGTTGGAGCAAAGGTATTGGTATGTGAGCGAGCAAATAATTTGTCATAAAAGTCTACTTATTACTTCCCCCCCCCGCCCTTCCCTTGAGAGGCAGGCAGAAGTATTATCTGGTGGGACGAAGACTGTATAAACTGTCTGAAGCAGACTATTAAGCTTGCTGAAAAAGGTCCATTGTTCCATCTCTCCAGTGTAGTCCCTCTTATAGTGGTATACTTAGAGTATCAATCCGCTGCTCAGGAAGATATCCCACTCTTCTGCCATACAGCACCTGTCTGTCTTCTGAGTACTCTCCAGACAACTCATGTGGACACCAGGCAATGTGGTGTACTCGTTATCACATGAAGATATATTAGCATTAGCCACAAGAATATTTTTGTCTCAGAAAATACCTATAGCTTGGTTACTTCCTTCAAGACAAAATCCAACTCCATTTCTCAGTTTGACAAACACTCTGGATGAACTATTTGTTTTCTCTTTCATGATGTGTGCCTCCAGTGTTTCTGACTGTTACAAAAACTTTAAATTGCTGACCAAAAGATGAATGTTGTGTAGCTCTAGAGCAAGCCCCAGAAGCAGAAGTGATGATAGAAAGGTACATACCAGTTTACTATCTAGATACTTGAATTTTTGATGCATTCAGTCACTGAAGAAATAAACAACTTTTTTTGTAGTTCTAGATGGATGGATAATCACAAAAGTGATTTACATCCTCTGTCTTCAAGCATTTTGCCTAAGCTAAGGTTCGTGAAGGAGATAGACAGTAAGAAGGGTAAGCCTTAATGAGAAAAGTAGTAAAATATTTTCTTATCTGGGACTGAAGACATGATTGTAACAAATTTAGAAATAGTAAATTGTAATTTTCTTCCTTAGTTTCATTTATTCTTGCTTCATTTACATTTTAATAATTTAATATTTGTGAAGTATTATTTTTGAGCTGGTACCTTATAATACTCTGGTAGTGGTAATCTAAACTGGAAGAAATTTTCAATTAACTAATATATTGCTAATAACTTCTTAGACTGCTAAGCAAAACAAGAATAAGATTACTATAGATGTGTTTTAAATTATGAAAACATAAAACTATAGAAAACCATTAATATGAAAGAAATGAGGACAATATTGTTCCTATGTACCATAATGGACAATTAGAGCAAATGCAGTTGTTCTTGCTAGCTAAGAATTTTTTTAAGGGGCATGTGTAGGTACATAGAAATAATGAGCTGCTTTTATTGGTTCATTTTCAACACAGATGCATACAAGGTAGCTATACCTACTTTTTTTTACACATCTATATGTCTACTTATGCAGACACATATCTGTTAATTGTATATATAGGAAATCTCTGACAAGTATATGTCTATGATTGTTTTCCTTTTTCTTTACTCTGTTAGACAGTAATCATTCTATTTCTATTTGTATCTACTCTTGCAGTGCTTAGAAAGGGAGCAATCTGATTTTGCCCTAGAGACATAATTCGGTTTCATATATTGCTGTTTTAAATACTCTTCTCCCACAAAATCTAGATCTTTGTTTCTGTCTTCTAATATGAGATATTAAAGTACATTTTTCACATTTATATTTCTGCTTCTTTCACTCTATATGAACTCAAGAGGTCAAGGTAACAAGAAAGTGCAAAATGGAAGGAATAAAGAATTTTGCAATTTTTTTTACCTAAGGGAATATTAAAAATAAACTAGAAAAAGTTAATTTGGTAAGTATCTTATACTGGATGTATTTCTTATGATGGGTCATTTATAAAATACAGCAGTCTTAAAAGACTTTAAAACTTCATCTGAGAAGATCAGAGTGCTTTATTTGCTTTAAATTAGCTCTAGGTATTTAAGGTTTTATTTATATTCAAGGATATGGGAGGGGGTGGGAACCCAAACTCTAATTCCAGATTTTTAGGAAGAATATTTGTTGAAACGTTCAATGCTACCATAGCTCTGAGGGATACGCGAGTGAGGAAGAGAATCCTGAAGAAAGGGAGGTCAGAGATTTCTATATCATACAAAGGAAGAAATTGTATTAAAGTTTTAACTTCAAAAAGCTTTCCAGGGCAGCAAGTCAGTCTTTGTAGTGAAGGGAAAAGGGACAAGCAAGAGAGATGGGTAAGTTGAGAGTCCCAGCTAACCTCAGAGGCAGTGGGGTTTCCATGGCTAAGCCATAACATAAAAGTATTCTTCATAACATATAGAAAAGATTTCTAACTTAGTCATCAGGAAGTTAAGGCTTGGCTGCAATAAGCTCTTGGTTTTCATTTGAGGCTTATGTAATATTTATAAGACAACTTTGGTGTCTTCATTTTCCTGGAATAAGAAAGAATAGAAGATGATGAGGTCTCAAGTTTACTCCTGTAACCTTAATACCTATAGTAAGTCTGAGTGCAGCTTTGTAAAGAAGGTTTGCACAGTGCATTGGCACCAATTGCTATGCTGGTGTAAGAAAAGATCAAATGACCAGTACATGGGGATTATCTTTTTTCTTTTCAATGGTGAATTTTCTTGAGAACATCAGTCTGTTGGTTCATGCTGACATTTGAATAATACTGTTGAGGTCTGAGAACTTCTGCAAGCTCCTAGAGCTAGCCACTGTGCAGAAACTAATTGTTACATGATTTAATGATGAAATTTGGAATTCTATTAACTTAGCTATATAAACATTGGCTCTTTTATCTTGTCTGACCTGCATGTTCTCTCACTTTTAAGAAAGATACTTCTTTTTAACTGTAGGGTCTAAAAAGATTTATATCAGGTCTGGAAATCAGGATGAACTCTATTCCCTTTTGAGGGCTATTCTTATGCCTGACCGCTACCATTTTTTGCTGTTTCTTGGCTTTTTCCCTCGCCATGGACAATGGGTTAATGCAGTAGTGCCTGAGACACTTTTCACTAAAATTTCTTTGTGTTTCAAGAGGTTGAATGCAGAATTGTGGTGCTTGTCAGTGCAGTTCAGGTGAGTGGTGGGGAATACGTAAGAACAAACTTTAATCCAGAAATGAAATCAAGGATCCAGGAAAGCTCTAGTCTATCTTCTAAAGGAGTACCGAAACTCCATGGAAATAAGCGTGGTGGTGTTCATAGGGCAAGGAAAAATCAGACCTTTCTCCACCCCGTGAAAACAGTGTTCATGCCTTGCACCCTTTGCAATCTCCTTTGCAGGAGATTTTTTTAAAATAAATACAAACTGGTAAAATGTATAGTTTCATTCAGAACCAGTGTGAATTGTCAGCACAACCAAATCACTGGAATTCAGAGTTTTGTATGTGGATGGTGAAACAGCAGCAAATGAAAATGTAGTCCATTGGCAAGACAGCAGCAACTCTTAATTAATTTGGGAAACAAAAGAGGAAAAAAAAAATCTCTTAAGCAGCTTGGACTTGAGCTAAAATAGTACAGCAAGATTAAAATCAGTAATTGCCAGGGGTGTTAATTAGAACTGGGACCACACATACAAAGTGTGTCTCGCAGAATATACTAAAGAAGTCATGTCTGAGTCAGGTTACAGAGAATAATGATTTTGCTTTAGCCTATCTTCTCGTATTAAATAATTTTTTCCCTCTACACAGTGTATGTAGTTATCAGGGAACAGAGCTTATTAGGACTTAAATGATAGCCAATACATCTGCCTGCATCCTCTCAAATTTTGAACTCCCATATCTCAGCTCCAAAGCTGCAAACTCAGCCACAGTATTAAGGATCTTGGAGCCCTAAGGCAGTGATCCAGTGTTAATGGAAATTCCTCCATTTTCTTCAGGTTATTTTACAGTTTCTGACAAATCAAATGGCAATATAAAGACTTTTAGCAGGTTTAGCTCAGTTTCATTAATCCTTTGGTGGATCATAAATATTTAAAGTTGATTATTTAAAAGGAGAAGGGAGATAAGGGAGGATATTTACCTGTGAGCTAATTTAAATAAAAATATTAATGTAGCTCTGCATAGAATTTTCCTTTCTTTAAAATCTCAGCTGTCAACTGATGAAACTTCTAAAAATAAGTTTGTTCTCCTGAAGACTTGAAGGAAGATGAAGATATAAAACTGAAAATCTTAATGTATTGTCAGTTCTACATAAAAGTTTTTGTATTCTCCTGTCACATGGATTTCACTGCTAATAAATGTTTGTACAGAAAGTTCATTTATGGTAATCTTCCCCACAGAGTAGTATTGGATTACAAAACTGTTGCTAGTTGTCATCCAACTTCTTTTCACTCAAAGACTTTTTTTGAATTTATGATTTTTCGAAATTCTTAAAAGAAGTCTTCCCCTGCTAGCATCATCATACCATTGACATGCCTTGCTTTGGCACAGAAAAGTCCAAGGGCTGTGATGACTGCATGATGATGCAGACCTTGTCTTTTCTGGAATTGATGGGACTTGGAAAGGCTCTTGGGCTAAGGAAGGGTTAGTTGCAGGATCAGCTTTGCTGCTCTGATTGCAGAAGCATTGAGGAAATAAACTTCCACTGGACGTCAAGTATTTTTAAAAGTATACTTTTTTTCCTCCTCTGCTATTCTTGGGCAAGCCTACATTACATCAAAAAGTTTAATTTCTTTAACTGTTGTTCATGTACAGGAAAGTAAGATTGATAAGTCAGTGCAACTTGCATATAGTAAGAGTTGAGTTGAGGGATGATAAACTGTGTAAAACACCCTGGGTTGTGGGCCAGGAGGAAAGCAGCCTGTTCTTTCACCTTCAGTAGCAGCACTAGCCAACCTCTTTATGTGAAAGCAGAGCTTCTGTCCCCTGTAATTCCTCTGGGTACTTGACTGCTTCTGCTGGATATGTGTATCCTTACCAGAAGAGATTGGGATAAGGAGTTTGGAGCTCAACACTGCTTTTGATCCTGAAGTGTTTAATTGAATGGCTCTCTGCATTGCAAAGGTAAAAGCCTCTACTTATTTTTTTCGTGCAAACAGGTGAAATGGCTCCCACGTTTCTCAAAGTTAAACCAATCCAGTAGATGGCTGATGTACTGATCTCAATGGGGTGCATGAACCTTTGTAAATACATTTAATGGAGCTTCCTAGTTGTGTTGGGAGCTTAGTCACCCTACTCAAAGTTTGTCCATCTTGTGCCAGAGATATGAAGCAACAAGGTTCCCCTACTAATTAAAAAAAAGATTCCTAGTAAGAGCAAACATTAAATCAAGTTCCTATTCTTCCTCTTGGCAGCGTGGAGTCAGGCATAAGGCAGAACCATATGTGCTTCTCTTAAGTGCTGATTTGCTGAAGTGTTGTTAGCCAGATTTAAGTGTTCTCCTTTAACTGTTAATAACTGTGTTCTGGGACACTGAGTTATGGTCCAGAAAATCACTACACTCTTCCAATATTTGAAAATGTGGTTTGGTGCTAGAATGAAAAAAAGAATTATTTTAATTGTTTAGGTATGTTTTGTTTATGTGTACGCTAACACACACACACGAAACTATATGAATATAATACACAAATTTAACTACGGTACATGAAAACGGGAAACTAGACATGTATTTTGTGTACAATAGAAATTAGAGATCATGCAGAATAGAAGTACCAAATCAAATGCTTCTCATTTCTGGTAGCTTTGATAGGATCCCAACCAGCCCTTGCACTGCACAGTCCTCTTCCTAGGTCCACAGTCTGCTGAGCACAAGCAATGCTCCATATGCATGTGAACTCTGGTGAGGTTCAAAGTCTGGATTCAGGTCTCAATTCTTCAGGACTCTCTCTGTAATCTAGCTCTATGTGTACTTAGTATGCTAAAAGTATTTTTAGTCTTCTATCTTTTTTTTTTTTTTTTTTTATTTCATCCAATATCTGCTTTCAATTATCTGAAACATTAATACATGAAAGAAGTGCTTTTGGCCTTCATCGTACTGCTACAGGATCTGGTCAGTCTTTCCTGTAGCTCTGCTGAGCTCAGTCTCAGCCTGTGAGAGGTAGCCATATCCCAGTAAAAGCCAGGGAGGCATACCTTTGTGAATGGCTAAATTAATATCAGTAAGACCAGCTCAGAAAAGAAATTTATTTTTTACAAAGTCTCCTGTGGGAAGAAATATTTTTGAACCTAAAGAAAAAGCAAGCACAGGACAGGTGGAAAGGGATCAAATCAACGACATGGGTGTGGGAGCAGTGATAGCCAAATATGTGGAAGGTAGATGGAGAGCAGCATTGCAACACAAAATCGGGGCCTACTGCTCCGTTTAAAAAAACAAACAAACAAACAAAAAAACAAAAACCAAAACCAAACCACCCACAAAAACACACACAAAACCAAAAAACACACAAAACCACAAACAAACAAAAAAAAAACCAACAAAAAAAACAGGTAAGAAATTTGGAGTACAGAATCACGAATTCCTTCTCAAAATTGAAGTACAATCTGTTCTGCACATCTGTGAATGCAGATGGTCACTGTTCTTAATTATTAAGCATAAAACCTAACACACTTGCTTTGACTGAGGTAAAAATCATGTATGTAGCTTGTGTTATTCAGCTGTCCTGGCTACACATTTAGCAAAATAGCAGCATGATGACTATTTTCACAACAACAAGAGTCTACATACATTTAGTATAGTAAAAACAAAATTTATTTTATAAAATATACCAAAATGGGTGCTAAATCTGAAATTGGTTTGTTGTTAGTAGGAAATGGCACCTTTCCCCCACATTCTGTTACAAAGATTTTAGGTCACTTCTTTCTGTTTTGGCTTTATATAATATGTGTTAGTACATATTTTATAAATGAAGTTGAAAATGTAGTACAGCCTTTTATGATGTTTGTTTCTGCTTTTGTTTTATTTTCTTGCCTTGCTTTTCATCCTTAAAATAACAAAGGAGAAATACCTGTCAGGTTGAGGAAAACCACAGGACACCATACTACTGGTGCCTGCAAGTATCTGGGAGAAACAAGCATGGGAAGACAGTACTTAGTAGCTTGTAGTAAAACAGGCAGAAATTTAATTAAAAGAAGTCTAGGAGCAGGAAATAGTCTTGGGCTAAATGATAAATGAAAGACGGTATTAATACTTAGGTAGTATTTATAACTTAAGTGATATACCCTATTTATTGATCAGGTCTCTTTCTCCAAAGCATGAAAGTTAAAGAACCACAGTGGGTTTTTTTCATGCATTTGGAAGGAAGGTGAGCCCAACCTCTGTAAGTAGCACCAGCAAATTGCAATATCATGCTCTTTCTGCATTTACAGACTTCTCTATCATGTGATTTGCCTCTTCTTTCAGTGTTAAGAAACACAATGGTCAATGGTAGAATTAATTTGTGCCTTTTGTTTTCCTACCAAGTGGGGGAAAAATAAAAAAAATGAATGATCATGATGATCATAGCATTAAGTCATTAAAATTCATTTTATCAGACAGCTTTCTTTTTGCTGCAGATATATCACTTCTTTAGAACATGTTTACAGAAAATTCAAGAAAAACATGAGCTTGCATTGAATTGAATGTTCTTTAGCAATGTCATTGTAATAAAGAAACTTTTTTCCTTTTTTTACAGTGGTTGTAGTTAGATTTCTTTGTATGCTGTTTCTTTTTTATTGCCATGAATTTGAAATTGGGATCTGTCAGTGCTGCAAGAAGCTCTTTTCTCTTCAAATAATCCCTTTCCTTACACCCTGTGATTTTCACTATTTATCAGCAACATTTTTCTGTCTTTTTTCTAAGTCTAAGGGTAATTTTTATTATAATTCAGATGCATGTTCACATCAGTGCTATCTCTAGAAGAAGCTATACTTTTGACTTGTCAGACAATGTATGATTAAACCTATGGATAAATACTTATTTTGGCCTGAATGGTTTCAGCAAATCTATCACTTAACCTGCTTCCTTTGAAACTTCTTATACAATTTTAAAGCCCTGTGAAGATATTGCTCTGTCAATAATGGGAACACAGCTCTCTATATAGATAAGGAACGAAACATACCTTTACTGCCTATGTAACTACAGATTCACCTTTATTTACCTTTGAGAAGAAATCATCTGCTCTGTAAAATGCTGGTCTAATTACTTTTCTGTGAATAGAGTCCAAAATTTCTCTAAAACAACACTGCCAGTGTAAGTTTTTAGTATTTTAATTTGAATTGCTAAAATTGGTATTTAAAATAGGACTTTGTTGTGATTCCACTGTAGTGCTAGAGGGGAAAAAGCAACCAAAAAAATTCACCATCAGAAATTAAAAACTAAATAGCAAATACAGCTACTATTCAGAGTGAAACCAAAGTCTTCCCCCCCCCCCAAAAAAAAAAAAAATTAAATTGTAAATGCTGGAGAGGGCAGGCAGATAATTGGCCGTATGTGTGTGTGTGTATATGCAAAATTGAACTGTTTCTTGCTAGCTGCAACCAGTCCAGGTTGGTTATAAACTTTACTAAGGCACGGACTAAACAAAAGTGGCATGTCCTGAGGTCTGTAATGACTAAAGGGACATGAGACAGAACCACCAAACAAAAGGCTGATCACAGGAGGATGAAGAATCTGGCTGGAGGAAATATCCTGGAAGCAGAGGAAGGTCCTGGAGATCAGAGGGATGTGTGGAGACAGGTGCTAAAGTAACACCCAGAACTGGTAGCTGTAAGGCACAAAGTGGTGTAACTTTCTGCCCAGCCTTCCTGGACCTTCCTCCTGGGAAGGGACCTTGAGATCAAGTGAACCTCATGCTGAAGTGGTGCTGCAGGGAGCAAGTGTGTGTGCCTGAAATAAGCAGGGTAAAAGCTCTAATCTCATAGTTTCTTAAGCAAAGCCCAGTACATAGATGCATTATGGGTTGTGTTGTTTACTCTGTCACGGGTGTGACAGAGTAAACTCTCTTCCATGTCTATAATAATTTGCTTTGGCAGGTTTACATTGATTGAAATTCTATTTTTATCTTAAATAACTGTTTTTGCCATTTCATCAAAATGGAAGTAACTGATTTGTTTGTATTAAGATGTTTTGCTTTTAGTATAGCTGCTACATGAAAGACAAAGATGATGTGTATATATACACTATACGCTTTAGATAGCTTGTGTTGTTTCCTAATAGATTGTATTATAATTAAAGTAATTTAACATCTCCCAGAAACTTCTGTGAAATCTTCAAGAGTATGAAGACAGTAAGTGAGGGCTTTCCAAGAACTTGCATGCATATTCTCTGTTTAGGCTCTTGTTTGCATTTGTAGCTGAGGTGTTACCTGAAGTTGATGATTCAGTTAGTCCAGCCTCATGTTCCTTTTGTAACATCAATTCTTTATGTGGAGATACATTTCCGAGCTGTATTTACCCAATTTAGTGTTTGCTTCCAAACAATTGTTGAGAAATATAAGGGAAATATATGCTGAAGACTGGAAAAGCAGTCTGGAGGATTGTAGCAAAGCTTCTTGCTGCAAAGTAGAGCTACAGCCTTTGTCAAAATTTTAGGGTAAAAGTTGGTCTAATGGGGATAAAAGACAGCATAGGGTCATTTCCTCTTTATTAATCCAAGATCATTTTCTTCTATTTGTAGGAATGTTAACCATAGTCTAGAGATCAGTTGGGGAAGGCATACTGAAAATAAAGGGGAAAAAAAAACCAAACCAAAACAACAACAAAAAAACCCCACGCCCAAGCTATTTCTACAAATGGGGCTAGTTCTGGAAACGAGTATGTATGTACTGTGAAATCTAAAGTCCTTTGACCATGTAGATTTTTATGTACACCTTTCCAGTGATATATCAGATAGGTGCAAATACAAGAACAAACAGCGATCTAAGGAAATAAATACATAAGCTGTGGTCAGCTTTATTTGACCTGATATGAGGTATGAACGAAAAGTATCAGCTTTATTTCTTCTACTTGACAAAACATGAGGGTAAAACATATAAACTATTTTTTATTATGAAGCTAGTAACTTATTTTTTTACACAATTATTCAGCTGCTTTTCTCACCTCTTTCATATTGACTAATGAGCTTGTTACTCTGAGCTTCAGAAAGCTTTAACACAGAGGTTAAACAGTTTTACTCTGCACTTCGCACGTCTGAATTTTGCATTCAACTTAGCTGAAATCTTTGGGTTAAGGAGGTAAATCTTTTTGAACATTAAAACTTTGAAAATAAAGAAATGCAAATCTGTAGAAAATACCGCACTATAGCACAGCTGCTAGAGCAGTACTCCATAAGATTATTTGGCACTATGCATACTCAACCCCTTTTGTCAAAAGGATATGTAAGAGAGTATATCCTCATTAGCAAGTGGTATGGCCCTGCAGAGGCTTGGTAGAGGGGAAGAGCTGGTTTGAGGTTGTTACATCTACATTAAATGCACTGGAGAAGAGATTATTCT
Source organism: Nipponia nippon (assembly GCF_047370975.1). NCBI lineage: Eukaryota > Metazoa > Chordata > Aves > Pelecaniformes > Threskiornithidae > Nipponia > Nipponia nippon. The sequence continues at coordinate 63,490,632 of NW_028262369.1, forward strand.
GTAGCATCTGTGGTTGGGTCCTGTCAATTGAGAGAAGCACTTTAGTTTGGCTCCTGGATGCTGCCTTTTTGCTCAACTTCATCCCCAAAGAATTCCCTTCATGTGCTTCAAGACTATTTCAGTAGGCTAACTAAAACACAGTAATGATCAGGGGTGTCTTTTTAAAAACAGCAAAAATGACAACCCATCATCATCTGTTATTACTGTGTTGTAAAGACCTGGATTCTGTCACTTATCTGGTTGTGTTATTTTCATTTTTCCAGAAGTCATTCGGTAATGTGGTGGGAATTCTAGCTGCAGCAGTACACCTGTGTTTGGAAGGACGGTGCATATTTCATTATATGGTTCAATATGTTGTCTCACTACCAGAGCAGAAGTGTTTTTACGACTATTTGTCACTGTTCTGCTCTGGGAAGAATAGTCTCTGGGAGAACAGAGGAGTCTTCTGAGATAAAATGAAGCCCTGGAAACCTTTAGGCAGCCTGCCATGATTTGTGGGAACGTGCCTGGTATTTATGCGTAGTCTGGGAGTGGGCTTTTTTCCTTCCCTTGATTCTGCTTGGCACAAACACGAGATTGTTTTGGTGAGGATAAATTGCTCAGGTGGTGTTTCTGGAACACTTCTAATAAGGATGGTGTTAAGATGATTGCAGGAGAACTCTGTGATTTTAACATCATTACCGCATGTTTGAAGGAGCCTGATATTTAGCTAAAATCAAAATTTAGGAACATCACAAAGTAGCAGTTGGTATTGATTTTTGTATGTAAGGAGTCTTTGATTGTTGTGTAGGTTGCTTGATTTACCTGGTTTATAAATTACAGTCTTGCAGGATTTTATGTTTGGTTGCTCACTTTTTTGCTTCCACCTTCACTGCCTCTAGATTGTCCTTTCTAAGTAATGGTCTCCACTCAAAATCCTTCCTAGATCTCACAGCAAATCCTCAATGTGTTTCAAGAAGGGCGTATTAAACTTTTAATTTCATTTTCAAATCTTTACTTGATAGAATTCAGATCATGAGGGAGATATCAGTATCACCTTTAGTTTTTAATAGCTATATTTATTTTTTGGCAAAAATGTGACGGTTTGTAGTGCTGGTCTAGCTATTTTCACCTTGTCAGATATCGATATCAGTAGTGAATAATGCTTGTATGTGCCTCCTCTGATAACATCGTCTTTAAAAGACATTCATGTGATTATAAGATTGGGTAAAGTTAATAGTAATACGTACCGGTGAGATTCTGTCACCTGTTACGATAATGATTCTTCTGGATGCCACATTATAATTATACAAATGAGTGGAAGATGTCTATCTTAGTTGGGTTTTTAATTGATTGGATGGCACAGGTTGTTAATCAAGCTAGAGAGAGCATTAAAAGCCCTGTGTGGGAGTGTTTCTCATACTGTTCTCTGGGTTTTTTTGTTTTATTGATGTTTCTTTTTATTAACTTCTCTAAAGACTAAGGGATAAAAAGCCAGACCAGGAGAAGCAGAATCTCCTCACTTTCACTGTTTCCCAACAAATCAAGTAGAGACAAAAGGAAGAAAACTGAGACTGAAAGTCTATGTTAAAAAAAAGCATATATATGAATTGTGATTTACTTAATTTTCCAAAGAAGTCTGTTACAAAGAACAGAATGTGGAGAAGAATGATTTTTGTTTTTCCTTTCTGAAGGAACATATTCATGCAGCAAAATATGCAGATTCAGGTTGGCTAAAAGTATTTGGAAGTCTGGTCAAAAAAATCAGTTCCTTTGTAAGTCTATCCTAATGCAAAATATTTATGTAAATAATGTTAAGTCTGTAGCAATTAAAGCACTCTCCTTAAGTTAAACATCTTGGTAAACTGGAATGTCAAGCATCTGTCTTGACTTTAGTGGTATAATAAGTATTTCTTTGAAGGCATGCGAGATGGTTCCTGTACCCCAGTGGCCTGGGTATTTTGCTGGAAAATAGAAGACCAGTATAGAGTTGTCTGTTCAGACATACATTGGTTATTTATGCAAGTTGAACAGCTCAAGGGGCAAGACTACTCAGAAACAACCAATAATGAGCCATTTGATACTGAAAGGAAAAAAAAAAAAACACACACAACTGTTTGTAAGACTGTCTTCCCTGGGCCTTCTCAGTTATACAAGGCAATGTTGTTCTACAGTCTGGAATGATTTGCCATTCCCCTTCCCTTAGCGAGCATTGCCCTGTCTCGAATCCTAAGACCGGTCCTTCAGAAGGCCCATTAGTAGCTTCTCTCTAGTATGAAAATGCTCCTTTAAAACAGCCTTCATCCTCCTTTTGTCCATTTCTTTCCCAACATACTAACTTCTAAACTTATTCCCAAAGCTACATGTGTTTCTGTTCCCTCAGTGTTTCAACCATTATTAGTTTATTGCCAGTACGCTGTATGTGCTACCACCTCTTTTAGAGATAGGGATGGCATTCGTATCTTCTACTTGTCCTTTTCCTTCACCATTTCTTCCTCCAGAAGAGCCTTTAACCTGTTCTGTGGGTGGATGTTGTGGTCCAAACGACAGCTGTTTTTTAAGTGCTTTAGGGTCTTCTGTGAAAGACAGGAAATGTGAAAACCCACTGATGGGGGAGTGGAAGTCAGACTAAACGCCATCTTCCCAGTAGCAGAGCATCTATAGCTGAAATGTTAATGTCTAAGTGGATTTTTATTAGAAATAGGTCTCTGAGATTCTAATTCAGATGTCTGAGGTTGACGGCAATATCAATAAAAAGCCAGCAGTGTGGCCTTTATGCCCTACTCCGGTGCTGACATGTGACAAAAATAAGCACGATAATTTTATAGCTTCTTTTTTTTCTGCCCAAAACATAGCTGCATTAATCTGAAAGACAGCTGATTTTTCAAGGTCAAAAGTGCCTAGCTACAAATTGATGAGCTATTATGCGTGTCTGTGGTTTCTTTGATGATTCTGTATTAATAATATGCGTGCAGAACAGGCCATAAAAATTCCATTTAAGGGTATTAAAACATACTGGGACATTTAATCAGGTTAGAAATCCTGTCAGTTGGCTGTAGGCATGGTGTTGTTCAGTCCATCATTAACAAAGTGTGCAGAACATAAAGATGAATACCTATTACATCAGTTCAGATTTCACTGGAATGATCTTTTTGTTTTGGGCGTTTGGCTAATGGTTCAGTGGAAATATATTGCACAAGTGTGGGTACACTACTGGCTAGCACAGTAGTCCGCTGTTCCTAGTGCAAACAAATTTATACAGAAAGAACAGAAAATATTTCCAGTGTCACTAACAAAGCTTTTGTAATAGGAATATGTGCATTTTGCAGCAAAAATGTATTAAAAAGTAGATTGTTTCATCAGCTTCCGCTATTTAGTCTTTAAGGAATAACTTTGCTAGGGGTGTAATGCACATGGCTGTTCTTAAGCAACCTTACCATTAAAATGAATCTACATTAGAAATTATTGCAGTTTAAAATAGGTATTTTGAGGTACTGAGAGTTTTACTGGGTAACAAAAGTGATATTTCTACCAAGATTAAACTCTCTGTAAAGTCTGTAAGATAACGTTGTGTGTGAAGTCCCATTACACAAACTCCAAGTTAAATTGTCCCTTTTTAAATTGAATTTGAAGTAGCTGCAAAAGCAAATGAGTCTGGGAATGAAAATAAAGCTAGACATTGGAATTGCACTCTTTATGTACATTGTGTTTTTACATGTAGTAAATGCTTTTGTTAAGAACAAAGATTTTTCTTGATACACTTAATTCTGATTTTAAACAATTTAGCAGACTATTTTTTTGGCAGATGCTTTAGGAAAGGAAAAAAAAAGTTTGGTTTTATACTGGAAAGTCTGGATATAGTCCTTGCCTCAATTTTTTAATAGCTTGATAAAATCTGCCAGTTTTGCCACTGTGATAGTCTTATTACTTACATGGATTCACTTTAAGTGCAAAATATTCAGTTTAACAAAATATGTTTTAATGGATGTTTAACCTATTTTAATCTTGTTAAGAATTTATGATACTTTAAGATACTTTATATTTTATGCTTTTGTGTTATATATGTTTAAAACCTCCTCAAATGTGCAATTTCTCATGCCTTCGTTATTTTTATAATGAAAAGTCAGATCCTTTCATTCCTTCTGCCTGCCATTCTGGTAATGCCCAGTAGAAACGTGTTCTAAGTTGAGCATCAGTTCATAATTTACCCTTTAATAGGTTTTTTGTTGTTGTTGTTTTTTTCTCTCTCCAAAAAAGAAGAGAAGTAGCATGGATAGCTCCCTTACTTAGGGTAAGCTCAATGTCACTTTGTCTTGGAAACTTTGCCCATGTGTGCAGTTCTTGGTTGGGGTTTGTTCCTTTTGGCAGACACTGGCTGGCTGCAGGGTGAATAATGCTCCTGCCTGCCAAAAAGTGGACTGCTTCTACCCCAGCCCACTGCACTTCTCAGTTTGGCTCCTGGTGAAGAATTTGATAGAGGCAATTCTCAAATGCTGGCTTTTTTGATGATGAAAACCTATTACGTTAGCTGTTCCCCTGGCTGAGCCAGAGTGAGGGAGGAGGTCCTCCGAGTTGGCTTATGTAAGTGGAAAGCCTTCAGTGCTTTCAAGGTGAAACACATCTATTCGCTGCTTTCCTGAATAATTAAATAATTGCAGTAGTGCTAAGGAAGCAGAAAGAAGAGCAAAGATCTGACTTTAAAGGCTCCTCTGCTTCTAATGATAGTCCTGTTCATCACAATTTTTTCCTCGCATTAAATGATGGGCAGAATTGTTCATCAAAATGTTGATAAAAATAATAAGGTGTTAAATGGGATATAGGGAGTGAAGTTCAGTGAATAGATGGTACATTACATCATGGGACCTTGTAAGGGTAGCTGTAGCTCTTTTTCAGCTATTTCCTGTGAGATGTGCATAATAATCCCAGTAAAGGGCACCTTAGGAAAACACATGAAAAAAAGAAGGATGTATAGCTTCGATTTCAGTATCTTTATTATGACATATCCCTATATTGCTGCTTAACGTATAGCGTAAGAGAAAAAGGAAACTCAGGAGATTTTAAAAGGCTTTTTATTAAAGTGATACAGCTCCAAATAATTGTCTTTTTTCACAAATATACTAAAAGCTAAAGCTATTTCACAAGTAAAATCCTGGCTAAGCGAGCACTTTAGGAAAACTGTTTTACTTCTGAGTACTGGATGTGCTAATTACATGATCTGATGCCTTACAGAGGAAAAAGTGTCTTGAGAGATTCCTTGCTAAATATCAGGAGTTGTTTTCGCATTGTTTTATAGAAAATCTTTTCAATAAATGGTCACTATACATAGGCTGTGGGTCTCCAAAATGACAGCTGTCTTTCAGGAGGCCAGCAGTACTGCATTGGTGGGTGAGTAGTGTTCACTCATTACGTTTTATTGTTTTTTTAACACACCTTCTATTACAAGCCAACCGATGATTGCTAGTAATATATCAGACACTTATTTTTACTGTATTTTTAAATAATGACTGTTAATCCTTTAGTAGTTATGATATAAAAATCTAACCACAGAATGAAATGTTTATTATCAATTTTCTCTCACCATAAATTGACTTTTTTGCAGTATGTGGCAAGCATTGTTAGAACAAAGTAGTCAGATTTTCATATAGACCATAAGCTACTGCCATGCCATCAGTATTAATAAGTAGTAGTAATAGTACTGATAAGAGTAGCAATCTCTCTACATTGCTCATTTTAAGCCCTGAGATTTTCTGTACAACCTTGGTCTAATCTCTCTGCTACTTCTGTTCAATTAGTACCTTGAGTAATATAGTATTAAAATGTTTTTTAAGTACGTGGGCTTAAGACTTGCATTGCTTCCATGCTCTCCTGTCTGTAATTTACGTGCTCAAACCCAATGTTTAAATGCAGCTTCAAATTTGGCTCAGGATTTCAAACTTTTTGATGTTTTAAAAACAAATTCAGAGCTGATTGGCTTCCGCTGTTATCTGTAGTAACAGCAAATTTGTTTCTAGGTTTAGGTTGTGAGGATAATACATGTCATGTTACTTGTAGCTGACAAAAATATGCTAGTAACGCTTATCTTAAAGTAGCATCACAGCATCTTAAAGAAGCATGCTTAAGGTACTGCTTGACGAGAAGCTGGGCAGTGAGTGTAAGGGAAATGTCTCCTTTCATTTATGCACTTATGCATTACAAATAAAGCTGCCAACAGCAGTGAGTTATATCTTTCCTTATGCTTAGTGTATGAGCAATAAGGGATCTCCTTGGGATCCTGCTTGCATATGTTCACACTCCGTGAGATTTGCAGATAAGGGTACCTCAGCTGCTCTGTACTAGCTGAGAAGCTCTTTCGTCTCTTGAAGGACTATTTCTCTGCATATTTTAGTTTTTTCTGTAGGTCCTAAGCAGGAATTTTACTACTGCTTATAAGACGGCAAAGGAGGCTTTGCCTCCTGTTCTGCTGCCTTTCCAGAAAAAATTTGCAAAGTTTTCCTGGTTTGAGTGTACTTATCTTCAAAAGCTGGATGATAAACATTTATAAGCCCCCCCCCCCCGCCCCCGGTGTCTCTGGATATCAGTTCTACCTATTTACAAGTATGCTTATTACAGGCAAAGAGAATATTGCTAAAAGAATGTCTATCTACTAAAAATTAAATTACTGCAATAGGAACAGGCCTGGTAACATCTTGCATAGCTGGCAGCATGCCAATTTATTGTACTAATGAATACATTTCTTGATAATTTTAAAATTTACAACTGCAATTAGAAAAACATTTCTCCATCTACATGTAAAAAAAGTTTTAAAAAATATGATTGTGCATAACTCAAAATGCTCCAAAAGAACCGCATTATCTGCTGACTGCCAAATAAAGGTGGTGAAGCTAGTTAAAAGTCTGCTTCTCAGAGAACAAGACAACTGTCATTTAATGTGACATTCTCAGTCTTTTGTAGAAACAATTAGAGCATGCAAATTTTTATTCACTTATGCAGCTTGCACCTTCACTTCTGCTGATACAAACATATGCATTTTGATAGTATTCTATAGTTTCTATAAATGCACTAGCTTGTGACTACTTCAGTTGTTTAACTCTGGAGTCCACAATGTATCCATTTTTTTCATTATATTTTTATTATCATTACCTACCAATATATTTTAAGTTGCTTGTACTTAGGCGTAATTTTTTGTTTTCAAGTAAAATACCTGAAGAGCTAAATTCAGTTTCAGATTACTTGCTGACAGTTTTTAGCCCCTAAGCGTACTTTTATGGCACAGTGCAGGGTCCTACCCTCTGTGTATGCAATTTTTAATATATTACTATTTACATTGTTTTAACTATGTCATAAAATATACAGACTGCACAGTGCAGCCTGAGCAAACATTGCAGCACTCAGTTATACTCTGAACCTTTGGAATTTAAATGCTAATTAAAGTGTGATGTGCTTTCCACACGATTCAAATCTGGAGGCTATGCATCTCTGTTTATAGTACAGCCATCCTCTGAACTGTGTGGTGCACAGGGGTGAGTCTTTCCTCTGGCTGGGAATTGAAATGTGGATAGTTTTGTAGCCCCTGCAATATTTGCTATTCAACAGTAAGGGTCCTGATGCAGGAAAGGTGTGTGGGAGAAGGATTGGGGAGAAAAAAGCAGCTCCAGAGGCAGGAATTTCACCTCCAAAATGCAGATGCTCTCAGTTCTTCTGCTCTGTGGGATTACTTGGAAGGAAGGACCAGTCCTGGATAGCCTGGGGTTTTTGCAACACATTCAGTATTTGCACTCTGACTCATATTTCCTTGTGATGTAAAGGTTTCAGATATGGGAATCTGAGCCTTCCTTTGCAAAGAGAGCGGCGGGGCATCTGCCAGCAACAGGCTCTGTCCATGTAAATGCTCTGAAAGGATAATATAAACCCACGAGCTTCATATGCAACACACATCTCTATTTTTAGAAATTAATGAATAGATGTTTCTGCAATATGAAAATCCTAATAAAAACCTACAGCTTCCTATACAGCAACTTACCATCAAAAAATTACACTTACATTGATTTCTATGATATTTCATATTTCCAACTTCACAAATTGCCAAGTATTAGAAAAACATACTGTACTCTGGATACTTATAAGTCATTGCAATCTGGTACTTGAAGCCATTGTATAAGCCAAATAACATCTGTTACTCAGAAAGATATTATAACATTTTATGATCCTAAGTATTTATGAGATGGAAGCTGACTGCAGAAAAGGAGCTCATATGGTAAAGCCAGTCAGCTGCAACTCGAACCTTGCACAGTTTTTTGCAGTCTCTTTCTCCTTGTTTCTTTTACCTGACCTTATCCTTATCAATTACTCTTATCTTTCACTTAGATATAGTCAGATTCTCTCAAAACCGTGCTTCAGATAAGCCTCCCAAGCACAACATCCTCTTAGCTACCTTCAGGAGGCTGTTCAAGTCCTGAGGACTTGCCCAATGTCCTGAGCAGATTCTCCTGACTGTGCAGAGGTTGGAAATCTGCTGGAACTGGGATTTTCCAGCAAGTTCAGTGTGAACAGAATTTGTTTTTTTTCAGCTAAGGTGCTAATTAATAATAAGCCATGTTTTTCCCCCCTGCTCAGATTTATGGGTCTGGCATTGAAAACTGATGCAAATGTCCTGGAATAGATTAAAAAAAAACAGGTAGATTGAACAAAGGAGATAATTTCTTTGAAATGGCAAATTTTGGGGGGCCTTACAGAATATTAAATTGAAGGATTAATATTCTGTATGCATAATTATTATAAAATATATTTCAGTGTAGATAAAACGTATGCAAAGTAACTGGACAAAGAAAGAATATAGAGCAAAGAACGTATTCATAGAATTTAGCTTTTTCTCTTGCAAATCGTTTGTGAACTCATCCTGTTTTCAATTATTCATTGTTTTGACTGTTTTCTAAAGATATATTTCAGCCAGTGCATTTTTTCAGGCTCCATACTAGAGGAATTGCTTCAAATATTCAGTATTTATAGTTTCACATGTGAACTGTTTTTAATGCGCATAGAGATAATGCTGCTCTGAAATATGTTTTAAAATACTTTAGTGAATATTTTTGTATGCAAAGTTGTTTGCTTGGTTACACTTACAATGTAAATGACTTAAAAATGTAGGAGAATGCAGTCAAAATATATTTGTTAAAGGACATGGAACAAAACACAGGAAAAAAACAATCTTTTTGCTGTATTTGTGTATTTTAAAGTAAAGTCTAGAACACTGTTGCCTCGTATGTTCATCATCTGAAACTTGTTTAAAACTCTGATTTCCAGACAGTGTAGCTGAAGTAATTTTGAGGATGTTTCCTTAGATTGTCATTTCCTCAGCACTGATGGAGGAATCAAAACTGGATGATGAAGTAAGCCATCAAAGGTTCAGCTTCTTGCCTACTTTCTAGAAACTTGAGAGTATCCTGAAAACAGAGCCTAGAGTTTTCTCCATCAAAACTAAAGAGACTACTCTCCAGAGTGTGCGGTTAAGCATCTCTGTGTGTGTGCATGTAGCCTTATATAAATGCCTATCCAATTATAACCATGAATGTATTTTTGCTGTTTTATTCAATTGAGTTATAACTGCATGCAGTGTCATAAAATCGTACTGTTTCTACTGTTTGTAAAGAATTATAATTTCACTTAAGACATTTCCAGTTTCTTTTAAGAGTCTGACTTCTGAATCCTTGGTAATTTAGTGTAATCAATTTTTTTCAGGATTTGTGAGTTTTCAAAAAATTAGCAGACATGTTTACCTAAGAAGAATCCAGGAAGGTGTTGGATGCAATCTTCTCTAATGATTGTGGTCTAAAATGCAATCCCTGGTGTCGAAAGCCCCTGAGGTAGTATACGACTGGAACCTGGAAGAGCATTATATCGAATTAGCGTTTTATGCTTACATGGTTCCTGCATGCCTTCCCAGGCTTTTGTGGCTGGCAGCTGTCAGAAACAGGAGATGTGGCTGCATGAACTTATGGTGTGGCTCAGTACAGCCATCTAATGTTCTGTTTTGTGTTTAAATAACTAGTTACTTTTACTGGATTTCATGTCACTTTTATTAATTGCCTTATTGGTCTCTATTATTTGTCATTAATATCTTTTGGCTCCACAAGAAAATTGTTGAAGGGTTAGCAGCTCATTAAATGTGAGAAACTGAAGTACTTTTTAGCTGTATTTAGTTACACTAGCACTTCGTTTTTCAAACATTTGATATCAAGGGTGCTTGAGAAGTAATCCCCTGGCAAGTGATGTGTGCGTTAGCTGGCATCTGAAATCCTCAGTGAGCCCCAGTGGGTGGGTGGCATCCTCTGCTGTAGTGTCATAAAAAATGTTATCAAAGGACATGGGTCACATGATATTAGGAAAATTATTCTGAAGTGATAGCTAGCAGTCAATGATTATTATAAGCAATGTATAAGCAACATCTTTTTGTTAACAAATGGCAGTGATGTTAAGGATGGGGTAAGTTGTACAGCAATTGCCTTCTGCTTAGTTACCTATTTATCTGCTTAAAGCTATAAAGACCTATTTGTTATCCTTTTCTGTTTAATATTATGCTATAAATATCGTATAGAGGTTTTTACAAGGATAATACATCCTGCCGTGTATAACTTGTATGACACATTTTGAAAGTGATATGTTCTTTCCTAATTGTATCTGGTTGAAACCACGGGAGATTTTCATTGTCCCTCACCTTTGTGCATTAATAGCCTCTAATATTCTTTCTGGAGATGGACAGAAATAGAAAGATAAATAGGCATTGTTATAAAGATAGTGTGATTTTTTTTCTACATAATGAGTATATTTTTACAGTAATGTAGTGGAGTCTTTAGAGCAGCATGTTTAAACTCTAATCAGTTTTCATTAGGTCTCCGGAGAACCTAATAACAGCTCATTGAGTTGTTGATAATTTTGAGTTTTGAAACATTGCTTTGAATGACAATTTAAAAGATCAACTGGTAACTCTGAATTCCTTATAGTCACCTGTTAAAGACATTTCCCGTGTTCTTTGCTTATCCTTCTAGTCTTCTGGAAGACTTAAGGACCTGATGTTCACAAGTTTGCAGGAAACTGTAAGTGATTGGTATGGAAACTGTTGCGCAATGATCACCTGGTAAAAAGCAAATAAAAGCATAGAGGGTGTCACCAAGGGTCAAAGAAGCAGGTCATGCTCAAGGATTAAGGTGAATTAAGCATATGATGAACTTCTATTGTTAGTCTGGTCAGTGGCTACATGGTCACAATCTTTTTTACAGCCATGAACTCTTATCGTTTCCTTAAGAAAGCCAGGAAAAATTGACTTTCAATTCAGGGTCTTGTTTTAAAGTAGATAAATTTTACGGAAGATGTAGAATTGCAATTTTCAGAAATAGAAGTGTCTGAACATCATCCTAAAAAGCCATGGAAGCTGAAATCCCCTCCTAAAGCATGATTCTTCATATTTACGTGATTTGGCTAGCTCCATCTAAGAGTACAGTTGACTTAGTGGTAAGAAAGATCACTGTTGTAAGTATGAATCTGTGGAGTTCTCAGAAAATCCTTTTTTCCCTCTGAAATTTGCAATGACTTCTTACAAAGTTGATACATGTTGAATGGAAAACCTGCTTATCATGTTGAGTTTTAATTCTGAGAGGTTGTTACTCTGTGTGTAGTAGCACTAAGTAGAAAGTGATATTTTGACATGTTATTATAGTTGAAAAAGTGTATGCTGAATCAGGATGATATCTCAAAATCTTGTAAAACTTTACAAGCAAAAAAAAATTTGCTTTTGTCAGTTACTTAGCTATTCTTTTAAAAATTCACTTTTAGTGAAATTTCAATTTGCAATTATGACAATAGGATGTTTGAAAACATCTGCACAAAAAAAATGTGTCAGAGAAAATGTTAAATTCTATTTCACATAATTTTTTAGGTTTTGACAAAGTGTCTTTGTCTGTTAAAAGAAATGTTTTGTTTAAACATTCCCAGATAGCTAGAACTAAAGCTATCAGCCCTTTAAGGTGACATATTTGAAACTCTTTTTACCATGTTACTTGCAGCCCACAGAAGGGATAGGCAAATTTTTCAGGGAGGTGAGGAATGCCATCAGAATGAATGTCTGCCACAGAAGAGTAGTGTAGAATTTGCCTATTTTAATAGTCTAATGCAAATTTTCACCCTTTCACTCGAGGTGTGAGTTTTGGGGGAGCAAATAAGCATTGTTAAAATATGCATTGATTTGAAATAGTATTTGAAATATTGTCTGAATCTAGGCATTTCTACTAAATAGTGTGACAGATTTAAGCAGAGTATTTAATTTCTAAAGCATCATACTGCTTGAGCTTGGGTTTTAGTGCCTTGCAGGAATTTGCACTCCAAATTCTGTGATTGTTTAACCAGTGGATTTCCCACTATACTGATGAATCTTGTAATATTAGAGATACAATTATTATTCTATGGTGGCTTACTAGTGCTGCTAAATATTATATTCATCAATTCCTGGAAATATTTTTTTCATCCAAGCTTGTATATTAGTCCAGATAGAGTTAAAGTTATTTGCCTATACCTTTGCAACATCCAGGACCCACTTGCAAAGATTTAAGAGCATACCGGTGTTAAAGCATCAACATAGTGAAAACAGAAAATGAAAACATAGCAGACTAGAGGATATGCTCTTTTTTCCCTGCTATTCTGAATGCTGTTTAAACAAATTAATCTTCTCAATATATCTAATTTCAATAATGCAGTGGAGCTAATGCTTGTTTTAAAGAAAATTTTAAATGAGATTGCCTTCAGTTTGTCTTTCATTCTTTTATCTTTCATTGTGGTCCTGGTAATGAAAAAAGTTCCTTTCAGCTGTTGAGTACCAAAGACAAATCGCCCCCACCAAAGGGTATAAATACATCCATTCTAGCAAGAATTACATAAGAGGAGAAATGAATGTCTAACTTTTTTTCCAGGTTAGGTTTTCCAGATTTCCCCATGTTTTTGTTTTTTCCTAAATCATCTAAATGTAGGAAAAAATTAAAATGTCACAGTTTTCAGTTCAGCAAATACAATGTCTTCTATTTTGTAAACCTGGTTATCCTTCAGCTCTTTCGGAACTTGATTAATAGAATTTTTGGAATTTTGGAAGGCTGGAATTTTTGATCTTTTAGAAGCAAGGTTTTTCTTGTTATTGACTAATATTCAGGTAAACTCTGAATATCAGATCCTGGATATCCTGTAAATCAGCATGATTTTTTGGTTTTTGCAATTTTTGCTTTCTTAATCTTTAGAAACTTTATACCAAGTTTTACTTCAACTATTATAGTTAATCATTGCTTTTCTGTGGATATCTCAAAAGGAGATGCAAGGAGTTACCCTGCAAGTATTTGCAGGCTGAGGCTTATATGTTAATACAAGATGAGAAGTTTCTAAGCCTATATGCCAAAGTGATCACAAACCTTAAAGTTTGCAGTATATCAACCAAAACGAATTAGAAATTGAAATATACAACAGGGTTAAAAAAATGAGGAAAAAAATTACTAGAGCAGTGCAAGTTTTATGTTATTCAATCAACTTTATTTATTATTATATATTTTTTAAATATATGATTTAATTTAAATGAGTATTTCCTATTACGAATGTTAGAATTATGCTTTCAGTGATAAAAATCATGAATTAGAAAGTAAAAACCAGGAGCTTAGGCATTATAAAATTTTATATGAAAGGTATGTATCTCTTACTGAGGTGGAATATATGACTACATCTTTAAATATCTGAGTACATATCTAATATTAGTTAATAGCCCTCACCTAAAGAGAAATAGAATAAATTCTTTTTAAATAAGTGAATAGTTTTTCAGAGTTCTTCTATCATAGACTAATTCTTTTGACAAAAGACATTTAATTAGGTTCATGTTAGCAGAATCATGGGATGGGCAAAAGTGATGCAGCTGCAGGACAAGTTTAGCTTCTGATGCAGCAGAAACTTTTATGTAGCTTCTCAGTCACAAGCTATTTCGACCAGTTTGATGCTTTTTCAAAGTAGGGCTGTTAATTCACAATCCAAAAGTGGGGATGGGGGGGAATAACCTACCCATCTTTTCTTTTGACCCATACACTAATTGCCAAACAGGTCTTTCTGTAATATATAGGCTGGAGAATGGTTTTAAGTTGTACATGTGCTTCAGACCCCTTCTAAAACTTTGGACTGAAAATTAATGTTGTGATTAGGGAAAAGCTACTTTATATATACTAATTTTCTGTTTTACCAAAACGTGCAACTTCTGGGGCAAGAAAAGATGCAATGATATCTTACCACACTGCTTGAACATACCATCTACTTCATTTTGTGTTGTTGTTTGTGTTTGTGTAAACCTGAAGTTTGTCTAAATGATGCAATTGAGTGTGAGGGAGAGATTACCAAAACTGGCTTTTTGGTGCAGGAAGGAGTGTGTAGCCTTGCTGGGTTAGCAGGGTATTCACCCTGAACACGAACATATTAAAATAGGGAGAACAATCGTAATGGTCATGAAGCATCAACCATGATATATTATCAATTCCAGAATACTGTCCTCTGTGGAAATGTTATTATGTTATTCTGAAATATAAATCTTTACTGCAGTTACCCTACTAAACTGAATAACTGAATAACTGTTTTCCTGAAATATATATCTGTTATGGCAAAGTCTGTATTCATGTATGTCTATTTCCCTCATTTCTTTCTTTTTTTTTTTTTTTTTTTTCAATGACCAGCCATACAGTTTATTTGTCCATTTGACATATTTAACTCCCTCTTCTCCCAGAAGAAAGGGTAGTCAGGCATTGGAACAGGCTGCCCAGGGGAGTGCTTGAGTCTCCATCCCTGGAGTTATTTGAAAGACGGGTAGACGTGGTGCCTGAGGACATGGTTTAGTGGTGGACTTGGCAGTGCTAGGTTAATAGTTGGACTCGATGATCTTAAAGGTCTTTTCCAACCTTAACGATTCTATGATTCTAAGATTAAGATTTATTTATTTATTTATTTATTTTTAAATCTTGTGTTTTGATTTTTAAATTAAGTTGGAAATCCAAAACCTCAGGAACTTCAGAGCATTCAGAAAGAACAGAGGAAGAAGGAAAGACAATTAGAAAACTGGGGAAGATGGGAAATGAGGGAACACCACCACAGTCCTTTCAAAAGCAGATGTAAATTTACTAGGGTCTTAACCTCGTCAGACTAATAGATTTATATTTAAACAGGCATTTAGCAGAGCAGGAATGTTTTTCCTGTCTAATATGTTTATAACCTTGAAAGACTCTTCTTTTTTTTTCTTCTTTCTCTTGACCTTTTATTAGAACACACTTTTAAACTGTGAAGTGGTGAATGTCGTAGAGCTTTGCTGGAGGCACATGAAGCTCATTCAAATCACAAATGTTACTGTATAAAGTTCACAAACTTTCATTTATTTTCCACACAGAGAAGAAAGGTTAAATATTCTTTTTTTTTTTTTTTTTTTGAGGCAGTACTTGGACAGTGACAAGTTGAAAGGCTGCAAAATGTAGGTGGCTCTTGAAAACCATGGTTTGGTTGTGAATGCATATCAAACTCTTTGAGAAATGAAAACAATAAATTTCTGTGCCTGTGAAACATAGTGATTAAATGATTCATTCTGGCCTTTTTTTTTGTTTGTTTTTTTAAAGAAAAAAGATGATGATGTTTGGCTGTGTCTGTGTTGGAAAGGAGGGCTGGATCAGTTTTCACAAGAGTGAAGTGGTATAAGTACCTGATGAAATATGCTTTTTTCCCCACTTTGAACTATCTCTAGTCCGGTGCCATGGACTGAATACTTGCTACCTGTGGAAGAGCTTTAGATGCACTTCTGGAGCATAGCTGTTTTGCTTTGACTGAAGAGAAACCTAGGTCATGCACTCAGAGGATGCTCAGTGTGGGACCTGGTGTGTGGAAGACGGAGTGGATGATAGTGGGACCCTCCTGGTCTCAGCTGAAACGCTCCCATGACATTCCTTGTGAGTCTCTATTTGAAAACCTTGAATTGCTTTTTGCTGCTTGAAATTTGGAGGTGTTTGGGTCTAAATTCTATTTTTATCTGTGTCTCAAGAAAGAATAGGTGTTTAGATTATTGTTCTTCATTGTTCAGACTTGTGATCAGCCAAATCAATAATACTTTTGAATCTCTGTGTATACATGCTGGTAAAAAATTGGGTCTTTCTTAGGGGTGTGCGTGCTGGTGCTTTTAGATGAAAAACAATTTCCGCCGCTATTGGCCACCTTTTTTATACTTTTGCACAGTCCTTACAATTCCTGATCCTGAGGGCTGTGTAGGCTATGAGTTCCCATCTCCTTCACAACACCTTCCAGTGTGTGGGAAGGGTCTCTGCCTGTAGTTAGAGCCTGCTGGAGTGGATTTGCAGGTGATCAGAAATGGTTTCCCATATGGAAGCCATAAAGTCCTGTTTGAAACTACTATTCACCCTTGCTGAAAGCTCTGAACAACCACGTCTTTTTGTGTGTGACACCCTGAATTTCTTGTTCCCGTTTTATTCTCAAGCTTTTTTCATGTACAGAATACTCAGTCTGACAGGGGGAACCACAGAGTATTTTTGTATTGCTGGTTTCTTTCCATCCTTGTCATCTTTTTAGTGTTTTTCCCCATGCAGATCCTGATTGTGAATGTCGTCTGCTATCTATGAACTTTCGTTTTGGACGTGAGTTAGCAATGACTGAAAGTACAGTTTGTAGCTCAGCTACTGCAATTGTTTCTGAGGATCAGTGTTGGGGTTACAACAGCCTTTTAGTCACTTTCCTTCATGTAGATGCTATGGAAATAAATGTATACTTCTCCTATTTCTCCTTCTGGACAAGCCTACAGGACAGTCAGTAGTCTTGACAGCTGTGTAGTAGTTTCAGCTTGGAGAGCGTCGGTATTCCTCCAACAGCGTCTGTTTTCTGTATATCAAGCTGGTCATTTTATTTGAACAATTGGGCTTATTTCACTTGTAGATGCAGTAGTTGCTGTAATGATTTCATGAAATATGCATATGGTGGACTAGAGAAAACTATCAAGACTCATGCATTTTGCATGGGGCTTGCTCACTTTTTTCTCTTCCCACAGGTCTCCTCCCTCCTGGATAATGGGGCTTAGTGCATAAGAGTTCTACATTTTCAATAAATGCAGGAGGAAAGGCTCTTCAGGAGCCTCGTTGAAAAGCTTATTTGCGTTTTTAAGTGTGGGTGTTAAGCTAGATTTATTCCAAAACTTTAAAGCTCCAAAACCATCAGAAAAAAGTCCTCCAAACTGGAAATAAGGATTGCAGAAGATGGCTGCATTTTACTGTTTGCTCAGGTTTTTCAGTGCAGCTCAAACACCAGTGGGCAGCATCCCAAGCCAGAGTCAGGAAGCTGAAAATTCAGCAGCGTGTCTTTCATGCTTTACATAAAGCCCTGGGCAGCCCTCTGACCGGAGCCGCATCTGGCGAGAGGTGCCACACTGTTCAGCCGGCCCTTCCTCGTCTGTTTGGCTGTCCTTCAGCTTCCCTTCCTAGGCTTTGAGGTTTCTCCTGCTCTTTTGTCCAACGGTGAGAAGGAAAAATAGAGATCTCTCCTGGGCTCTGATGCCCCAAGGATGGGGTCACCTTCTCCCACTGTGGTGTTTCACCCACCAAACACCATGAGCTAGATGTGAAACATTGGAAAAATTTGGAACAGAACCAGTACAGTTCTGTGGCATAAAAAGGAAGAATATGGGTGCCACACATACTGTATTTGTGCAATATTTAGCATTTCTAACTTTATCTCTGGAAGAAGGAAATGTCAGGGGGAGAGAAGTGAGAGTCAGTGCGTTTGAGGAACAACTGAAATAAACAGAAGGGTAAGCTAGGCTTGGACATTTAAATGCTAATTTCCAGGCACAATGCAATGAAATGTCACATTGCATCCAAACTCTGAGAAAACTGGATTCTTCTCTTGTGCCTCTTGCACGTCTGCACCCCAAAAGCTTGCAGTGGAGAGACTTTTTGTCCAAATGACTTTGCCTTGATATTGCCTTGATAGAAAAATTCCACGGAAAATGATTGTGTTCAGAATTCCTGTGTGATAGCCACGTACCGCAATGATAATAGCCAGCAGAAAACCTTGAGAGATACAACATGATGATTTGCTACTTCATTTCTTTTGCAAATGCTGGCTAGTCTGATCTATTTATTGTGGGTGCTTCTAATTTACTCCTCATGCCAAGGTATAGGTGCTAATGGTGTGGATTTAGGTAACTTTGCTCCAAGAAACCCACAGCACTTCTTCCAGCAAAACCAACTGGTTTTTTTAGTTTTCTTTCCCCTTTTCCCTTGTGTTGCTGTTAGCAGAGTGAAAGAAAAAAAAGTTGAAATATTTTAAAGGAGATTTCTGGTGGAGTTTTGTTGAGGGGCTTACTACAGTGTTTTTCAAAACATTTTAGATATTCATTCAGGTTAAATGTGGACTGGGAAATAAAAGCAAGTCAAAAAAGCCATAACTTATCCCAAATCTTAAATAATAAAAAAATCTTCTGCTTGCTTTATCTTTACAGTGATTAATTTCTGTTTCTTTGCTTCTTGAAGGTTTTAAAACTACATTGCTATAGCAGATTTGTAATTTGAGTACCATAGTATATGTATTTACATTGAACAATGGTTGACATTTTGAAACCATATCTTTTTATCATATGAAATGTGCTTCAAGCAAAATTAGAGTCCATAGAGCTCTGTAGCATGGGGAGAACCATTACATTCATATGTACACTTTTTGATTTTGGCCTAGCTTTAAGAAATGTAGTAGTAGTCTTGCATGTTCAGCTGTAACATGTGCTACTTCTCTGGACCACATACAAACCTCAAAAGTTTTCAAGATTGACACAACCAAGAAATATTTATGCAAATGAAGGAGAAAAGTGACAGACCCTGCAGCATATTGGTATGGTCTTCGGGATAAAGATCTGATTTTAATATCTCATACTTGCTGCAGATATGTAATGACCTCTTTGTTTATGTGTGTCTCCATCTGTAAAGTAGGGATAGCAATACTTTCTTATAATTAAACTGCTTTCAGACCTGCAAAGGGGAACTTGCTAAGTGAAAGCTTAGAGCAGTTATTGTGACAGCCTGGGCTGCAGCATGGCAGTCAGCAAGGCTGAGATGAGGAGAGCAGAGACTTTCATTTGCTTTTGTATGTAAGCTACAATGCTGCCAAATGCTGCTTTGAAGGTACTGTACTGATATTCAGAGGAGTATTGGACTCTGAAGGAAGTTTTTGGCTGTTATTAACTTGCTAGGAATTACTTAATATTAGACTGAGAACAATCCTGATTTTTTTTTTAACATCAGTGAATGGAGACTCTTATCAACTTTCTCTTGTCTGTCTTCAGAGTGGACTCTTTAGCAGATACTTGCCTTTTATCTCCCCACCCCATTTTCTGAGCATTTTTGAGGTACAGGTGGTGGGTTTCTGGTGGATGTTAATCTATGGGAATTTCAAAAGTTGACTTATTAAAAGCAAAACAATCCTCTCATGCATTATGGGTTTTCATATTTTTTCTCTAGCACCTTCCCAAAACAATAGACTTCAAGGACGCACCAGGTACTTTCTGTTTACAGGAATATATTCCACTTTTTCAGTCAGACATTGTTTTGTTAGGTTTATGTTGCTCAGCAAATTGCTGTCTGTGAAATGCAAAATGGATTATTTGGTAATTAAGATATTTCAAGTTTATGAGAGAGTTTGAAATCAGTAAAATATTCTTATTTCAATGGAATGGAGCTATATGTCTGTTAGCACAGAATCCTGTAAGTAATAGAATAATAGAAGTAAAATTAATAGGTGCTTTTGATTTCCTTTGGGATTGTTCTCTACTGGATGGTATGTTTACTACCAGGGTTTTTTTTTCCTAATCTAATTTAAATATCCCAAGAGGTCGGCCTTTTAATGTACCTATTATTTTTCATATGCAATTTAAAAAAGTGTCTCTCTTCAGTGGAATCATGTAGTATTACAATTATGATTTGCAACACGCCTTAGCATCTGAAATGCAAAGCAGTGTAACACCTCTTTAGTACTGAGACACGTGGACAGCCCAGCATCCCTGGCCAAAGGTCAATAATTAAGGGAGCTCAGTAGCTGAGTTGAGGAAAAAGAATATAAAGATTTCTTAGTGCCCCAGATAACCCATTCTGTAAGAAAAATGAAAGAGAAATAGAAAAAATAATCCTTTCTTTTTATATATTTTTGTTACCATAGTAATTCTTGTCATACATTTTATATAAATGTCACCTGCCAGAAATATAGAAACTTCACTTTGAAGAGAAAAATACTTTCAGGTGTATAATTTTGTCAACGGTAATGTTAGCATTTATCATGGCCAAATCTTTGCAACTGATAAATATTGTTCTGTTTCTAGTTTTTCATTTTCCCCTACTGACATTTTTAAACCAATATCCTGTAAATGTCAGTATTGTTAATTTTACATCTTGGAAAGGTGAAAGGTTAAAGAGTTATATATTGGGACGCAGAAACATAATAGAAATAAGTTGAAGTTTAATGAGACTTTGAGTAGAGTGCTTTTAAGACTACTTTTTTAGCTGCGGGTTATGTGTACGTTCTTTATTGCACTGCAGCATTTATGCCCACAAAAACCTTCCTGTTACATAATTTCCTGGTTTTGATAATTTTAATAAGGAAATATGTCTGTAAAACCATGAAAACTGGCAATCAATTGAATTAGCGTTTTTAAAATCATGTTTAAAGCTGATGAAAAAATCATAAATAAGAAGTAAACTCGTTTGAAAATTACTCTGGGGATATAAAACTCATTACGGTGTGGTAGCAGATAAGCACTGAGAAAAATCATAGTTTTATTATACCTACTAGAAAAGCAGTCTAAAGGAAAAAAAAAGTCTACAGGGAAAGAATTTTTGGATAATTTGAGGGAATGCTATTGATGAATAGAATTGACTATATTTGCATACCAGTCACATGCAGTGACACACACCACTTGCTCAAACAAACGTTTGCTCTCCTTGGCCAAGAATAAAAATTCTTCCCATATCTCTAATGTCTTCCCCCTTCCTTTCCTCTAGTGTTCATGACCTTACCCATGGATTACGGCTTCATATGAAAGCTGCGCGTAGGTTGAATGTGAACATTTCTTGAAGGTGAAGTAGACAAACATCCTTAGCAAAAACCTGTTAAGTTACAAATTGTAATGTCATTGTCATTTTGGAATGCAGTTGTGATGAAAAAAAAATCCTATTTTGCGTCTTGGAGAAGCTCCTAACTTTCATTAGAATAATTTCTGTTGGTCTTTGATGCTAAAAATGGGGCAAAGATCAATTGATTATCACAGCATAAAACATGAACTAGCAAATTTAAAATTTAATGCAGCATAAAATTAGCAATTTGAAGAATTTTTTGAAGTACTTTGCCCTAAATAGAATCCTGTGGAGAGATTTAAACTTCTAGGTCCCCTACTAGATGTTGCAAATACTGAAGGGCAGGGATGACTAATGAACAAAAAGAATTAACAATGCAGAATTAACAGGATTACTGGTTGGGTATGAGTATGATAGTATTTACAGAGCCTGCACAGGAGGAAGGTTGATTAAAATTTGTGTTATTGCATCTGAAAAGAAAACCAAAGAAAGTTAGTGGTAGTACCTAGATCAGAGAGCTGCTTTGATAAATGTACAAAGTATGAATGTTTAGCCAGAGGTTTAAACCTCAGTGTGGAACGTGCAACACCTGAAATAGATGCGTGCTACTGATTTTCTACATATTTTGAAATTTGTGCCAAGAAATGTTGCTCAAAGTATATTATGTGTTTTACTCAATATCTGCAAAAACAAAACATGAGACTCTGCAAAATGTTGTTTCTCTTTGTAACATTGTCTGGGTTTTTTTACTCATTAAGTTTTTCCCTGCTTTATTTTATGGTTATGAATTGTTTTATTTAGGATATACTGCTTCGATGCTTTCACAGATGTAAAACGTTGTTAGACCAACTTCTCTTTTTAGTGCTAGTACCATAACTGAGGTTTAGGATGAAAACCCTGTTCTGGGAGATGTGGGGTGGAGCATTTTTAACCTGAATAATTTTGGTGATTTAGTTTATGTCACAGCTCTATGGCACATTGAGAAGGGAATGAATCAGTGAAGTAATAAGAAATAGCTGGATGCCATGCAGGTGTTTTGCTCGTGGGGTCTGAGGTTATATATCTATCTGTTTTCTATTCTTCTGTAGTATTCCTCCAAATCACATATGTACTTCTTTGGGAGCTCACTATTCCTACCTGAAAAAGCAGGGTCTGTCCTTCCCAATATTCCTGCCCTTAGAAGAATCCCTTTAGCCAAGCTGTCTTCTGAAATGGTCCTGTACCCTTTCAGCCCTGTGGTAATTATGTCCTTAACATAATGCTGCTGCTACTTCAACAGCAGCTGATGGGCATTTCCAAACACCTGTCCCTCCCTTTCTTCTCTTGGCTAATGAGCCCAAGGCAGAGAAACCCAGCACAGCTAAAATCTGATGCTTCCCATCAGCTTGCCTAGTTGGTTCCCTGATTAATAGTTACAAACAGTAGGTGACTGCAGCTATTTTCCTTTGTTTTTTGAATTTATAAATGAATAGGAATACAAATGCTTTACAGTATTATTCTAGGGCTACGGGCTACAGGCTGCAGTGATCCTACCAAGAATAATGTAAAAGTTGAAATAATTCAGGATCGGGATTCTTCTGTTAAAATTTTCTAAGGATGTCATACCTATCCTCCTATTGAGGAGTCAGTTTTCACATGGGACAATAATACTGATTTCATATCTAAAATGATCAAAACATTTTCTTCCTTCTTTTGTCTTCTGAACCCACATACCAGAAACGTGATCCAGGAAAAAAATTAATTCATTTCAATACTGCAAAAATGCTAGTCTCATTTCTTCTTCCTCTCCCTGTTTCAGATTTAATTCTTGCATTAGAAAAGTTACCAACAAAGGATAAAGAAATGTTCCTAGCTATTAGTGTATGATGAGAATATTTTAAACACCACAATGATCAGCATCCTGTGGGAAATAATCTTCTCTCTCTCTCATGTGATTTGATTAAAAAGAGGGCTTGGAAAAAAGGTTTATTGCTGACTAAATGTGGAGACTCATCTGACCTTTCCGCTTAAAATGTTATTTCAAATCAAATCTATCTATTAAAGAGCTATATTGCAGGTTATCAGTGTTTAAGAAATGCTATAGTATGCACTTGGTATCTTCACACAGATCTCTCAGCTTATCTTCATTCTCTGTCTTCAAACCATCTGCTCCTTTCCTATGGTCATTGTTTTCCATATTAATTAGTACAGAGTGTCTGCTGACTAAATAAGGATTTAAAGACTTAATTCCTATGTGCCTGACTGTTTGGGGAAAAAAAAGAAAATAGAAAAAAAATATAGCAATGCTGTTTGGAATTTGCAATCATTAGTATAAAGCTATGAGTGCACTTCTGGGTGTTTAGGCAGCTTGAATAATTTAGGGCCTTTATATATAGCTGACTTGTCTCATTTGATTTATCTTCTTCACATGGGATTTTGTACTATTTCTGGGTACTTTATTATCACTATTGTCTCTCACATTCATAATAGGGATAGAAGCACAGAGCATGAGCAAAGATTTGAGGGAGAGGGTAGCATCTGCTTACCATCAATTGATTTAGCAGTAAGTGGTATGTAAGCACATTTAGCCTTTCCCATCAAATATGAAAATCAAGCTCTGTCAGACACCGGGACCTTACTTTTTCCTTTCACATTTCAGCCTGCTATTTTTCCAAATTTTCCCAACACTTCCAAATTAACAGCATTGATGATCACTAAAGGCATAGCTCTATTTTAATATAAATCCTTTCTGTTCGTTCTTGTGATCATTTTTCTCGAAGGTATTTTGCTCCTCACAGCAGAAATCCTGTGTGAAAATGAAAGGCAGTGTTTGGGTCATGTGAAAACATTTCACCTCCTCTGTCATGTGAAAATTACTAGCCATTTCTCTGCAGAAACCTGTCTCTTATTTGGAGAGAAGCCGCTATGTAGATTCTAACAACAGCTAACATGTACTAATAGGCTGTGTTGCCCTTGAAGGTACTGATGCAGAAGGATCGTACTCTTGAAACAGATATTGAAGGACATAGACCTAATGTAGTAGGGCCAAGAGAGTTGGCCCAGATTCAAACAGAAATTTGATTGTTTGTAGTTTTCATTATTTTAGTCTATTGCGTTATTTCCTGATTCGGATAACACTTGCAGTGCGTGCATGCTTGCATTGCATACTTCAGCGCCGTGGTGGGCTAGGGTTTGATTCTGCTATCTTTTGTCTGATAGTTCCCCTCGAAGGGGCGAGTAGTTTGACTGTAGAATGGTGCGTACCGAGAATATGTAAAATTAAAAGTCATGCCACGCAAACCTGGAAAACTCAGTCTTTCTTCTGCATGGTTGTCTACATACCTAGTAAAAAACAAACAAAGTTTAAAAGTCCAGTGTGGAGGCTACACTAAATTTTATTTCATGAATTATTTGGGTGAAGAAGCACAAGTCAGTTTTAGCACTTACATCTACTTCATCATTCTATCATATGCTTTTGTAGATGATATTTTATTATATGCGTTATTACATGGTATCCGAAATGCAATTGAAGGCATATATAGTTAACTGTAATAGGAGGTGCAAATGCCGTATGTATCAATATAAAAGCATATATTTGGTCCTCGCAAGCACTCTTCCAATCTTGAAAAAGCCCATATTTGCAATGTTATAATTAAAAAATATGTTTTGATTTCGATAGCATGTAGTTGCTAAATGTTCCTCTTTAAAACCCAAGTTCTTCTATTCACTTACAATTGCTAGTTTTCAGTGACAAAGCGATCATCATGATTGTAATTAAATATTTATCATACAGTTCTCTTTTGTCATTTGGATGTTACAAGGCAGGCAAAGATATACTTTAAAGGCTGAATAGTAAGCTATATTATGATAGTATATCAGGCAAATGAGTGTTTGATGGGCTGTGTTAATGTGAGCTAAAAATAAAATCCCATCTGTTCACCTTTCAAACTGCATCAAGACACTGCATATGGGTTGCGGAATAATTTAATGAAACGCAAATGAAAATATGTTTATTTCCATCT
Organism: Nipponia nippon; assembly: GCF_047370975.1. NCBI lineage: Eukaryota > Metazoa > Chordata > Aves > Pelecaniformes > Threskiornithidae > Nipponia > Nipponia nippon. The sequence continues at coordinate 63,515,770 of NW_028262369.1, forward strand.
TGCCGAAACAAGTGAAACAGGCAACTTGTTAGTAAAGATGTTTTAACAAGCAAGGAATTGTGTGCTTATGGCTTTTCTGGAGTACAGTAGCACAGCATTCATTTAAGAGCAAAAATGAGTAGATATAGAAACACAGATAGTCACTGAAGACAGTGTCTCTAATAATCATATAAAGCTCAAATCTTGATTACTGGTGCCAAGATTCTGAATTATTTGAACAATTAAGGATGTATCCCCTTAACATCAGTCCTGTAGAATGCATTATGTATCATGATCTTCAGAAACACTATTTTTCAATGCTCATTTTTCTTACATTTCAATGAGTTCTCTTAATTTATCGGTAGACTATAGAGAAACTTTAAAGCCACATGCTGATTTACCCCAGCTAATGATCTATTCAATAAAAATAAGCTGTTTCAAGGTATGAGGTATGCTCTGTATCATGGCTGGGTGCTATACAATGAGAAGATGATAAATGGAGGCACCACTGTCTCTCAGCTCTTGCTGATGGTGGTATAAGTTGAAGCCACTGGAGCGACAATAATTTTTGCGTGCTCAGGATTTTTCAGTGCACTACCTATTTTAATGTTTCTAGTAGAATGATTTTTTTTCAGTTTTTCAGGTAATTGTATCTTTGACGTTTATGTAGTTGTATTCATCTCGCTGCTCTCTTGTGCTACAGGCCCTTGAAACTTTTGGCTATTGCTTTTACCAAGCATTTCCTATTGCCTCTCTTTTATCTTCAGCCAAAGCTCGACCATTCCTAGTGAGTTCAAATCACAGATCTCCTTCTTTTACTGGTGTTCTAAAACAAAATTAAAAGACATCATGTAATCTGTTACCTGCACTTGAAGGGTATAAGATGAGATGGTTTGTTTTTGAAATAGCTGTGTGACCTAATCCTGAAATTAGGAGTTAATTTACCATATGTAGGTCTCTTACAGATGAGGAAACACTTTAGCAAGGCAGGGCCAGGTACAAAGAGTTCATCTAGTTACTGAAAAAAGAAAAAGGAAAGTATAAAATGTCAGGAGGAGAAGAAAATGGCTTCTCTTGGGTAAGATGTGCCTTATGGTTCAGGCTACAGGGGCGCATCTTGCTACATCTAGCTCCACAATAGGGGAAAAAAAAAAAAAAATTTCGTGTGTTTCTTCTTGGAAGAAAATATGGATGTGAGTTTATAGTATGCTTCACCAGTGTCCCAGGAGAACAGGACTTGTAAGTATACTGCAGGCTGTACGAGTCCATACAATCTTTCTTGATTTCAACTTAGTGGTTGCTGTCAATAAGAATATTTAAAAAAAAAAAAGGTATGCTGAACATGCAAGTCAGAAGGGGTGGTTGTGTGCACGTATATGTGTGTGTATATATATAAAAATCATAGCATTTGCTTTGGTTAGGCAGATTGGATTCCCAAATAGCTGAGATGTGTTACAACAGCTCTGAAAATGAAAGCCACTTGCAAAAGCCTTATGTTAGAGGCAAAAAAACTGTCTGACTTGTCATCTTTTCCAGGTCCCAAAAACCTCTGAAGCTGGTTGACAGGAAATGTTGAGCAATTGCTTTCTGTCAGTCTTCAATGGAAATGTTTTTTCTTTTTTCTTTTCTTTTTTTAAAAAGACTTATCTAGGCATTATTTTTGGATGTGTGGAGGTACATAAAAATAAGATGGAAAGTACATAGTTTCTTCATCCTGAAAAAAAGATCTTATTTAAAAGACATTTGTCAAAATCAAAGTATTTTCTTGGAAAATTTTGAAGGAAAGAAAAACTTTGAATTTATGTGAAAAAAGTAATGCTTTATTCTTTGACTTCTGTCCAACTGTAATTTTATGAAAACTTAGTGATGAAAGATCTCTGAAGAAAGAATGAATTTATTTTTCAACCAACTCCTGTTAAATCATAGTAGTCCATTTTGCTTTGTATGTGCTATGTCTAAGACAGATACCATGTGCATAAGTAGGTAGAGTAATTTAAATACATTACTAATTTCTGTCTTCTGCTCTTCAAAAGGTTATAAAAATAATCAAAATACATTAGCTAAAATCCTAAATTTGTAACATGAATAGATAGAAATTAAGAGCACTTATTTAGTCACCACATGTGTGCACAGGTATGAAATGACACTCAGAGCCTCCTTATGTGAAATCACTGTTCTTTTAATTTTTTTTTTTATTATTTTTAATTCAATATCATATTTGTGCTTTCCTGATTAATACGGTAGTTTTCCATTATCTGTGGTTACCCAATGCTTAGAATACATTTCGTTTGTAAACTTCTTGATTCTCCTCAGATGAAAACCAAGAAGTAAGAGCCAATAAAAATATTACTGAAATTCTCCATAAAGTATGCCTACACAAGAACTTGGGAACTGTTTCTCTCCGTGTCTTTACTGTTGTATCTTCCATAATGGAGCTTCAGGAAAACCAGCTCGAGTGTCTTGACATGATGCAGTAATCGTTAGCAATACAAACAACTTTTATCACACTCCTTGTGATTTTACAGAGAAATTTAGTCAGATATTTGAGTCTTAAACTCTTGTTACAGATTGTTAGTTGTTTAGTATTCATTAAAGGCTTTCAGATGCTAATACAGATTGCCGCCAGAAAATGCCGAGCATTTCAAGTTTTGAAAGTTAGTCTGGATTTAATTATACGTGTAAGTAAATCTATCCCTGCTGGAAGTATTGCATCACTGCCTAATGGGGGAAAGAAAGAACAGCCCGTGAGAGGTTCACTTCTCATGGTCTCTTCTGTGTTGATACTGAAAGTCATAGTATTGGTATGGTTTCTTTTTGGAAAGGGTTTTGTTTGCTGTGATTCTGTGCACTTTTATGCCACCCTATACAAACCACTGTAACACTACTGGTCTCAGAATCTACTGCCTTATTTTCTTTTTACAGATTTAAAAGTAGGCAGGGCAAGGCAATCCAGAGATGTCAATGTGACCAAAATATATTAATGGTGATATTCTCCCGTAATGACTGATGTAATGCCCAAGTCTGTGTATGTGTTGCTTTACATACTAAGTTTTAGTTCATTTTTTTTCCTAATAAAAAGCCCAAGTTTCTTCTTAAGTTTCTTTCTCACTTTTCTTCTTCTTTTCCACAGCTAACCTGTTAAGAAAACTTAGTGAATGAAGTCTATTCAGCACTTGTATTCCTTTTTCCCATTGTTCTGATGAGGTACAGTATTACATGAAATGTGCATACTGTTCCAAGCACTTAGTAGGATTTTTGAAATCAGGAAGGTTAATTAATTAAATTAAAAATTTAAAAAATTAAAAATTTAAATTTAATTTAAAAATTAAAACTTTTTCACTTACAAGTTTAGGAAAGGGTGTTACCTTAAAGATTCCTTTTCTTCTGAAGATCCATCTAGGAAGAATCTTTTTTTTTCCTTATACTGTTTCGTTCTCCTTTTTCCTTCTCTTTGCAACCTCAAGGTTAGAAAGATAATTCTCTTAATGATTTTTTTTTAAGATCTAGGACAATTTCCTCTTCATTTTACTTTTCAATATTGCTTGTTCTCATCTGTGTTTCTTGACCCCTCAGGGGCTGTATGCTAAGCTTTCCTTGCCAGTACTGATGTTTGCTAATACAGTGGACCGAATGTATGCAGAATAAAATAGGCATTAATAGGTGTGTTAGAGTCCCAGAGGTCTTGTTGCTGTCAGGCTGCTCCTCCTCTCTTGTGCTGAAGGCACTCTGTCTGCACTGTTACTTGCTTTTCTTCCCCTGAAACAACCAGAGTGCAAAATCATGAGAAAAATACACAACTTGGCATAGTTGAATGTTCCTTAAGTTCCTTCCTTAGCCATCATGTACGTTACTAAAAATTAGCTGAAAATTGGGGATTGCACCTTTATTGATTTATTTTAACATACTTTAACATACTTACTTTAACTTACTTTATACTTTAACACACTTTAACAATTCGTTTCCATTCAGATACTGAAGCTGGTGATAGGTATTTCTCTTTGCTCAAAATTTACTGAGAGCTTCAGCCCATTAATAGCAGTGGGCATTCATTAATATCTGAGTAATGTCATACAAGTTGGCACTTTGTTTCCTGTCCTGCCATCACTTCTTACCACAAGAGTCAGTTTTTCAGGGCATGTAATGAGCCGTCATTGCAGTTCATTGGTGCACGACGATGGGCTGTGAAAAATGTAGCTGGAAGTTTATGGGACGTATGCACGGATTTTTGGTTGCGCAGCTTTAACTATAGTGCTAAGCAATTCAGTTTAAAGGCAGCTCCGTTTTTATGTGAAACCTTCAACAGAAGAATCTGCAATCTATATACTAAAGAACTGGATTAAGGAGATCACTTGCTATTGAAGGAAATACTGAAAGCTGTTTCAAAATTGCCAGCAGAGCTTGGTGCTGTGTTGTATCCTTAATTAGCAAATATAAGCTCTAGAGAAGACTAATTCAGGCATATTCAGTAATGATAAGAGATGTGAAAATAAAATGTCTCTAGGATTCTTCCAAGGCAAAAAGAAAAAAGTGATTTTATTCATACTTGTCATCAGACAGTAGTTTGTATCCGTTCGTAGAGGCAGGTGGATATAAACTGTCTTGGGATGTTCTGTTGTGGGAGCAAGGATCAATACAAAACTTGGCCAAGTCTCAGGTGAGTGTCACGACTGCAAGAGAAGCCCTTGCTTCCACTGATGCTTTTTTTCAGATTTTAAGATTTCTAAACACTGGCCTGGCCTTGGTAGGTAGATGAAGAGTGTTCCGCTTGCATTGACAATAAAAGTGTAAGAAGTGAAATATTGGTTTAATTCATTGTCGTCCCCACATGGCTTGGCAAATCGTGTTTAGTTTGATACTAACGCAGTGCAGATGTGCATCCTATGTGAATTTACACCTAGGGAAACTAACTTTGTTCCTTGATTGTAAGCACGATGACTAAGCACTGTGATGTGTAATAATGTATTTTGTTCTTCTTATAATATCTGCCTTAGGAAGTGTACAGTTTGGAGTACACATTGTAAGTCAAACACTTATGAAACCTTGTTATTCTGCGAATGGGTCCTTTCCTAATTTATTACACATCATCTAGCCAATAAGGTAGAGACTTTATAGAATGTATACATTAATTTACTGAAAAAGTGTGCATGCAAATGTTATTCCCATTTGTCTTCTAGAAGGCAATTAATGTCTCTTTTTCTCTTGTACCAGGTAGCCTACTGGGATATAAAAATAATTAATACCTTGGAAGCATTATCTCTTGGAATCTTATGTTTATTTTATTTAAGGTAAAGCATCTCTAATACAGGTCAAAAAATCAGGCTAAGATTTGTGTTCCCTGGAGATAATTCAGGTGCTTTAACAGAATCTGTATTTCTCCCTGAGGATAGGTCGGTACTGCTGCTGTATGCAGTAACAGGGATTTTAGACAACAATATCAGTATGTCACAATTTGTTGCATTAGTGCAGGTTCCCACATTTCCTTTTCAGTCTCTTAAAATGTTTCTTGGACAGTGTGCTCTCAAAAGAGCTAGGCTTTTCCAAGTGCTAAAGCTACATACTAGAGAATTCTATTAAGTAATCTTATTCTTCATGTTTCAGAAAGAGGGATTTTGTTCCATTTTTAAGGCACAATATACAGTAAATAGTCTAGGTAACAATATTCCAACCCATATGTTCTTCTGTATGAGTCTCTGGTTGCACTTAATTCCAGTCTGCTACTACCATTTGTGATTCAGTTGAAAATACTGTACTGGAAAGAAAAAGCGTTACATAGGCCGGTTGTGTGGTATGGAGGGAAAAGCAAGTAAATTCACCTGTTTTGTGTGCATAAAAAGGGGGTAAGATCTTTACTGACAAACTAGAAATATAAAAAAGTCTGCTTGAGAATAAAAACGTTAATGTGTATCTATCTAAAACATCAGGTTTAGAGCTCGTTTCCATTGGATTCCATATGGATATACCATTCTCCCATTATGGGTATACCACAGAATTTCTGGTGTAGGAGGGTAGGTGTGTGTTGTGGTTGGAACTGCACAACTACTTAGCTGCTGTGTACTTGCCCCGCTGAACAAATACGCTGCCAGCAGCAAAATAGGAGCAGCATGCCCCAGGCAATATACTATACACCTATTAGATTTCAGTGTAGCTTAGAAGTTTTCTCCATGCAATCCATACTTCTGTTTTAAACAAGAGAGGAATAATAAGGGAACTATTTGGGGCATTTTAAACCCTGTTGTAAAACTGCCAAATTAATTTTGTATCTGGCATATTACTTGTTAAGTATCTGATCTATTCTGTCAACGGACTAAATTCTATTCTAATGCAAATGAAAACCAAATTAAGTTAGCCAAACACCAGAATCCTACTGTGTCTCTTCCTCCTTCTGCCTCTCTTATACCACGTTCTAGGGATGACTGTTGCAGGCTTAATAAAGGATTTGATTTCAATTAATGTTACTGTTCTAAAATAAGAACCTTTATTCATCCACAGCTTGAAAGCATCTAGCAGGCTAAAAGCCATTAGTATAGATAAATCCAAATCACACCTGAGTACGTGAGGTGTTCCCCGTGATCTGCAGTCCTTCCCTGCAACCCCTTTTATGACCTTCATCTTAAACAATTAGATCCAAAAAGTGAAGGAAAAATCTTTCCTACAGAGCCATCGGCTAAAGTGGTGCTGAAGTTGCCTAAATTAGCACGTACAAATACCTGAGAGCATCTCTAGTGTGAAAGATGCATCTCACATGGGCTGTTTGTATCAGAGTTTGGCAACCTTTTGCTGGGGCAGGCTGGGTTAGTGCATGTACTGATGCTCTTGCTCCCATTCTCTTGGAAAGCCCTGAAGGCCCCTTGTCACTCTTTCTCCAGATCTCCTTTTTCTTGCCAGGCATTTTCTACTTATTCCCTCTTTCAGATACTCTGATTCTTCATTCTAGTGGGAATCCCTTCTCCAGTGTTTGTTCACAGGTAGACATGCATGACCTTTAAGCACTGCCTCCTGTCCTATGAACTTTCACAAAAATAGGTGGCATGAATCCTACTATCATGTAAATACAGTTACAATATAAAGTTTAGTAGTTCAAAAGGTTTATATATGAAGAATAAATTTTAGTGTGTAAAATTATTTGCAGTACCATGGAACTTGGAATTTGTAGAAAATGTATGCTTAGAGGGCAGCTTTGAAGGAATTAGTCTGTTAATAACAAATAAAAGCATTGAAAGTAATAGTCCTTGTACAGGTTCAACAAAGGTGTTTACTATTTTGTAAATGAACTCTTAGCTAAAAATTTGAAATTGTTATTTTAAGCTTAGTTTTTAGGACTATAAAAATGACCTTGAAAGCTTTCTTAAAATAGAACATTGTGCAATAGCGTGACGTAGTTGAGATATTGAGGCCAGCAGACAAAACAACGTAAACTGTTCTGAAAGAAACGTTCTCAGGGGTGTCCCAGAGCCCTTGTCCTCAGCTATCCTGTGCCTGGGGTCTGCACCCTGGGTGCTGGGGTCCCTTTCTGTAGAAATTGGGGACCTGGGGAGAGGAAAAGGAAGTGGGGGGAAGAAAATGGGTGCCTAGTTCTCGTTCGAACCTAAGTCAGGGTTTAGTACCTTGGAAGTGCTTTTGGTTTCCACATCCTAGGTATGTTAGATGTAGCTTCAACAGCAAAGATAGGCAATTATAGCTTTCATGGCACTGTTTTTACCTAAATGTAATATTCCTATTTACTTGGTCATACCAAGAAATGAGATCCCCAAATGGCTTTTCAAACTGTCATATTTAAATAGATGACCTTAATTTAAGTGCTTTGTGTGCTTTCTTTTGTCCTGCTAGGGGTGGGGGGAAATGGATGTAATTTTTCTAATCAGATGAAAGTTGCAGATGAAATAAAATTACTGGTTGCGTCTTTTATGACAGGTGTCTGCTCCAAGTTCCTTTCCGTATCTACCTCCAAAATTATCTGTGCCCATACTGCATAAAGCAAACATTTCAAAATGTCTACTATACCACTTTCTTTCACCAAAAAAAGGGCCTGATGTTTCCAGTAATATACAGTTTTTCCTATATATTTTCTCAGAAGTTCAAGTGAAATATAAGTATTCCCAATATACTGCAATTCAATGTATTCTCAGAACTGCAGAGTGGCAAAAAAAAAAAAAAAAGAAAGAATATAGTAAGGAATGGTTAAAAAAGTAGAGAAATATTTAGTAGGTGGTGATTTTTTCCTTTGACAGATCTGTGATAGCTTGTAATGACTGTATAAAACGACAAGAGCCAATCTAGATTTGAAAGATAAACATCTAAAAAGCCCAAGATGTGCAAAAGAGGAAACACAAACAAAATGATAATATGGTGATTTAACTATTCTCCTAGCCTATAGAATTTTAGGTCCTTGAGAAGTCTGTAAGAATGGCTTTGGAAGTTCTAGAGAAAAGATGTTTGTTCCTGCCTTAACACCCATACAGATATATTCAGATGCAGAAATTAATTTAAGCTCTAACAAAGCCATAGGTCCAAATGGTATATATTCAGGTTGTGATTATTTTTCAATGATGGATCCAGCTAAAAAGGGAAATTATTTACATACCTAGCAGAAGAGGATTTTGAGAGTTTTGTTTGGAGTGAGAAACAGGAGGGAGGGGCTGGATTCAGTCTTCTGACCCATGAGGTGTTATAACTGGTTAGCTATTGGGATGCAGGACAAAGCATCAATTAAGAAAGCTTCATTTTATCATGTAAAAATGAGATTTGCATGTGCTGGAAACCATCATTCTAGGCAGCCATTATATGTTGCTTAAATAACAAACTGCTTGTCGATATGTTTGGTCCATTTTCAGTCTCTGAAACCATATAATTGCCCGAAGTCTTAATCTCTTAACATTCTCAATAAGCTTTCCCAACTTTCTGACTGGCTAAGGCTCTTATTTAGGACTGTTAGAGATTCAGGACTAGCATGAGTGGTAGCCAGCCACAGGTACAGAACAGCACTCTGAACACCCTGGTCTGTACCTGCTGTGAACTACTCTCTTAATTCCATGTTTGTGTCTCTGAGCTGAGTGTGATAGAGGATTTTGCTTGAGATGCTGAACCACTGCAGGCTGGATATTGCTGGTGTGTACTTCTCCCACAGTGATGCCGACCTGTTTTAATTGCTTGCTCTTCAGAGTATGACTTTGAAATCCACCGTAATCAAACCGAATATGTATGACCTGCTGTAAGATTTCACAGCTAGAGTCCTTTGCAAGAAATGCTGTCTCTGAATTATGCTCAGGGAATGGATTTTCAGGTAGCTTTTTTTTTTTTTTGTGGTATGTCTGCTTAAAAATTCAGCTTCACATATTCTATATGTATAAGGATCTGGGGCAATTGCAACAGAGCAGAGATGGATAGATATAGACCAAGAAAATCTATAATTCTTAAGAGTGAAAGGATCAAAAAAGTATCCATATTTTTGCTTATACAGTTGTTCCTGTAAACTTCAATTCAACTTAATTCTGGAAGTGAAAAAAGCTGTGGAAAATAGAAGGTTGGAATATATTTTGTAAAAGAGGCAAATGAATCTTGCTGGCTTCACCCTCCTTGCAGTTGTCCATATTTCCTGTTCCCCAAATCACCAATCCTATACAGGGTAACAGAAGCTCATCCAGTCAAGCTGCCAAAACATTTCCATGTTACTCCCATGATCAGTCATATACTCAAATTGTTGGGTACTTAAGTCCCAGTTGAAGTAACTAACTTGATTAAAGAAAAATATTCAGGTTCACCTAGATATTGACATTTAATTTTAGAGCAGTTGCAAATATATTAGTTGAACATAAGACAGCAATTTTGAATCATTTGCTCAGCTTTACATGTCAAACAATGAGGGCTGAGATGCACATTGTTTAAATGCTTATTGCCAAGTCCTGATCAAAGCTTTCCTACAAAAATAAAGATTTTATTTATGGAACATAGAGACCCGTTTCCTCTAAATGTCATATAACCCCCTCAAGCTAGTCACAGTCCCTAAAGTGATACGAAGGATATTACTTAGGGTTTCTATAAACTTAAAAGAAAGGGCCGGGGGGCAGAGTGAGGCAGAGAAAAAAGGAGGAAAAAACCCAAACCCAAAACACCTGACCAACTCTGTCTCCTTCTGGAACACCTTCTCATCTGAGATCCATAGTCTGTCTTGAACACTGAATGCTCTTAACTTAAGAGCAGCTGAAGCAGTTGGCAGGCAAATTGAGAGTAGCTACACTGTCATCCATCTCTAACTATGTATTTAATTTGGTAAATATGTAAGCTGTGAGAATGTCCAAATATTGATTACAGTCTGTGGGAACTGGCTGTTTTCTTTAGATGGAATGAGATCCTTTGATACGCACCTCTGTCAAACATTGGAGAGCATTAGGCTGCTATATCTGAGCTTCATATACAGCTTAGTGATATGTTTCCCTCTGGAAAAATTCTTTTATACATTAAGCATCCAAATGCAGAATTTGGAATTAATGAAAATCAACCTCCATGTTTCAAAAATTTAAGAGATTAAATTTGAAATTACTTAATTATGGTATACAAAATATGCAAAAAACCCTGAGTTTTGAACAAAGATTTTTGCAAAAAAAAGAAAAGTTTTATAGCAGTAGGTGTTCCAAATTGTTCAGGGTTTGATTTTCTGTAGGGAAAATTAGCCTTTAAAAATTTGTTTCTACTGTTAATAAATAACCCAGAGATGAAATTTCAATTTTCAGAAAAGCAAAAGAATAGATTATGTTAACTAATAGATGGGAAAATAAATTTTCACTTCCTGAGGAAAGAAACAGATTGTGTCTCCTAATGACTTTGCATTTGTTCAAGTAATTTTGTAGTCAGTTCAGAATGGTTCTGAATTGTATCAACATTTATTATTATTACTAATATCTGGACTATAATAATCAAAACAGAAATATAAAAACGCTCATGAACAGTTGATACTAGAGGGGGATGGACTATGTGTATACACCCCCCTCCAAAAATAATTAAGAATGTATCCAAACATTCTGGCCAAAATAAGCTGAATACTCCTTAATTTCCTGTTGTTGTTTTCTTCTAGACAAACCAAGCTGAAAAGAGACACTGATTTAATTTGGTTAGGAATAGGTTGTCTGTCTGATGCCTTGTTTTCTGCTTGCTCGTATCTTGCCAACAATTATCTTGTCAAAAGGTAATGTAGGCAACAGAGAAGCAGTTAGAAAACTTCTGATAGAGGTAAACTTTTTTACTGCAATAAAACTTGATCTAAAAACAATAAAATGTTCTTATTTAAAGAACTTGTCCGCATGTTTTCCTGTAAAACAAATGCTGCCTTTACAATTGATGTTTCCTGGACCTGAACCTCTGCACGTTAATGCAGATTATGGCACAAAACAGATTTAGACCTGAAATTAAGATTAATTAGAGAAAGATTGTATAGAGCTGGGTCTGTGCTGTTTTCCAGTGCCATTTGTTGAAAAGGATGTAGCTGGAATGCTTCTGCCCTCAAAGTGTCCTCATGGGAACTGGGACATTGGGACTTTGTAGCTAGGAGCAACCTGGGACATTACACACTGCTGGCTTCCATGCCAATGAGGCAATATCTGTAAGAAGGAGCAATCTCTTTTTAGTCTTTTATTGATTAGTATAATCAACTTTAAACTCTGAGCAATTTTTCTCCATCTGTTTTAGCTTTAAAGGTTTCTGTTTCTTGCTCAGATCAAAGAAAGCTCTAGTGTCCAAAAGATGATCTATTTCTTTCCAAAAATAGCAGTTGAAAATATTACCTCTCCCTCCAGTCCTTGACTTATTTATGTCCTTAAATCATCTTGGGTAAAACACTGCTGGTACTTTTGGTGTGTATGTGGCTATTTGCAAACTCTGCCCAGTGAGAAACTGGACATTTGTTTAAAGTCTGGGTAATGGAGATATATATATGTATACACACACATACATGTCATGTATAGAGGCTATAAATATACATCTGGATCAATGTGAAGCCTAAAAATCCATTTAGGCATTGGATTTCTTGATGCAATGACATCTGACTTGGCACTTCTACCTATTGGACAAGCTTAGGGGAGAAAAGGGATCCTCTTCTTATAGATGTGGCTTGAAATGTTACAGAATCATCAACGTGGGAGTGAGGAAGGTTGGGCAGTCTGTGGTGGGGTAGAAAATTTGGTCTTCTGTTGGATTTAGAGTTGCAGAATAACTTTTGACAGCAGTTCATGGCAAGTTTTAAAGATTTATAAAAAGTTGTACGTCAGCTCTCAGGCAGTATGCTGGCTTGTTTGGGATAGAGTTTTGGCTTGAAGATGTCTTCTGTACTTGGATGCAGTAAATGTAAGGATTCAGGCTAAAAGGCAGAATGAGATTGAATTTACTGCTTGGATTTTTCTTTCAGGAAGACTTGGAAACTGATTATGCATTTAATAATGCAGAAGCACATGATGGCTGAAACATAATTTTCTTTCTTTACTTTTGTAGTTCTTTTGTAAAGGTTGCAATATCATCTTTTGGAGCAAGTTCAGATGCTTTGAGTTTTTTACATTTACTTTAACAGCAAATATTGAAAGTATGGTAATGTTATTTGCCTTAAATTGGGGGGGGGGGGTGAGGCAGAATCCTGGTGTTTAGTAATAGAAGGAAAAACTTTTATTAAAAAGTTTGTATCTGTTGATACTTGTAATGTCTAGAAATTAAAAAAATTCTTACACCTTTTAAAGGAGACATTAACAGGGTCGTAATCAAAATACTGTCCTTTACACAGCTGTGATTTGGCTGATTTTGCTGAGTTATCATGGCATCAAAACTCATTTGCTATTGTGTAATCTAGCTATGAGACTGTTAAAGAAAATGTTTTTTTAACGAAGCTTATATACCTATTGTTTTGGCTTTTGGTAGTAATTCTGGAAAATTATTTTCCCTTTTGCTGAATGGGAGTTTTGGACTAAAATTACAGAGTAATTACACCATGTCTGTGCAGAAAATATGCCCCCGTTTCTTCAGAGGGGGGAACTGAATTGTGACCTCCAATTCCAATTACACTAAATCACTTCTGAATGTGTGACGTTCTCTAGTAACACTTTTGATGAATAACTTGTGATACTTCCCAATTTACTAGGCCCATAACCATCTTTACTGTTTTTTCAGTATCTAATGCAGTGTGACCTGGTCCCACAATTCTGAACCCCACATTGTGGCTGTAATTAAAGTGCATTAATAATATCAACTGTTTGTTAAAATTAATCTGAAAATAATTGTGACTAATGAAGGACCCTAAGAAAATCATGATGGCATTCATAACAGTTCATGAGTTGAAAGAGAAGCAAAACATTGTTATAGAAATGTTTGAACTTTTCTGCCTATGCTTAAATATTCACAAAAGTTTGGAAATGGTTTCTGGCACCTCATTGCCATGGTGATCAACTCTGTGCATGATATAACACATGAGTCAGTGTGAAACAGAAACCCAACCATTCCTTCAGCTGCTGTATTTGTTTACCTTTATATACGCTGTGAAGAAAATATTTTGCTTTCCCTATTAGCCATGAATAACGTAGCAGCAGAGGCTGAAGGACGATGTAAGGGACGGGTAGACAAACACTGGAGGAAGAAAATATATAGGTAAATATAATCTTTGGTTGTTATTCCAATTCCAGGGTGCAGCAATGATTGGGGCTGTCTGCTGCCAGAACAAAGATGCTCAAGACTTTATATTGGCTGATATAGAAGTCTCTCTGGTAGCACTAACACCAAGGATGTTATTGCGTTGTGTAAAGAAATCATGAGGCTCTGAACTTAAGGATCAAACATTGCTGCTAAGGTTTCTATTCCATACCTCTATTTTTAATTTTCATGGTGATCTTTGTCTAAAATTTGGCTTCTGCTTGAATTTTTATCTTCTTTTTGCTTGTAATTCATAATTTTTAAAATTTGCCTGAAAAGACTTTGAAATACATAATAGTTTAACTGGGCAATGTTCCTATCTAGTCTGGGTCTGTCTGTCTTTTCAGCCTCCTACATTTCTGAGACGTCAGGTTGTTAAATAAGGGTCATGTTCTCCAGATTGATTAATTTTTATTTTTTTCCTTCGCACACTCTGCATTGTGTTGCAGAGAGCGGGAACTGGTTGAACCAAATGAAGGGTTGGACTCGATGATCTCAGAGGTCCTTTCCAACCTTAATGATTCTATGATTCTATGAGGGGCAATGGAAAACACATTGCCTGTAAAACTTTAAGCCTAAGGGGAAGCCAGTGGGTTGACAAAAGGTTGAGTTATCCAGTGTCGGATCGCTGCCCCCTCCCCTTCACGCTACATACTTGCCACAAGGCAAAACAGTTCTCTCTTTTTTATTTCTGTCATCTTCTGAACTTTTAAAGGTATTAAATCAGCTGAATTGCACCAAATTTAAGTTTCAAATTTTTTTTAGCACTTTTTCCAATGTGGGGTTTCATAAAAGGTATGCCCTTTAGCATCAGATGAAAAAACTTTGAGAATTAAATCACAGCATTATTGTCCCATCTTTTGTCTATTATATTAGAGGTGTTTGGACAAATGGTAATTGTGGCTATTTTCATCCCCTACCTCCTTTTTGCATTTGTGAAAATGCAGGCTGCTTCATGAGCTTATGTTACAGCTACTTTTGGAGGGACCTCCAGCTCTGTTTCTAGACCACAGCTCCCAGGACATTTGAACTTTTGGATGTTTATGTGGGCTATTTCTTTCTGGATTTCCCCATTGGCGAATGTATGTGCTGTGTAAAACTGATGGCAATGCCCAAAACATAATGCAAAGAAGAAAAGAAAAAGAAAAAGCTATGAAACTAATGTGAGCTGATGTAAGCTGCCAAGGAAATGACAAAGGAATAAAAAAAGGAATAATTTTTTCTGACAAAAAATAAAAGACAAATAAAAGGTAGAGGGCTGTGCAAGAACCTTTTGCACTTTCTCTTGGATCTGCTTTGTCCTTATGCTTGTAGTGAGATTTCTCCTGGCAGCATTTGTGAAGGGTATTTTTTGTGAAAAGCCAGTTTAAGAAATGAAGCAGTGGGGAAAGTGGAATTACCATGAATTATTTCTCTCTCTTGCCCTGATCAGATTCTGTTTCTCTCTCTGGCAATTCTGCCAGCTGCAGAGCAAGGCAAGCAATTCTAATTTGAAGATGTTGATCTTTTTTTCTGTTGAGATTTACATTAAACGTAATGGTTTAGAGGGCTCCAGTCAGGGAAGTTTACCTTTACAGACAGTATGATAGTAGCCATGTGCCATTGCCAGCCACCTCCAATTCTACTTTATTCTGTAAAACTCATTAGTGGCAGCATGTTTTGCAACATGCAGGGAATACCACACATATAGTCACAATTAATGAGAAAAAAATCATGCTAGTCTTTAATTATCTATCCTGAGATATTAGTCGTGTGCTTCTACTTACTCCCACCTTTACTCTTCTGTAACAAAGAGCCTTTGCTGGATAATGAAACCATAGCTAGGTAGGAGAGCTGATGTTTCTGTGGGTAAACATTATGGCACTGTATAAAAATTAAGGATAGGAATTAAATGGAGCAGATCATCTTGAGTGCCATTACGTGGCACGTGTGGGACAACCGGGGGATCAGGCTCAGCCAGCGTGGGTTTATGAAAGGGAGGTCCTGCTTCACTAACCTGGTCTCCTTCTATGACAAGATGACCTGCTTAGTGGATGAGGGAAAGGCTGTGGATGTTGTCTACTTGGACTTTAGTAGGGCCTTTGACACAGTCTCCCACAGCATTCTCCTGGAGAAACTACCTGCTCATGGCTTGGATAAGTGCACTCTGCACTGGGTTAAAAACTGGCTGGATGGCCGAGCACAGAGAGTGGTGGTGAATGGAGTCAAATCCAGTTGGTGGCCGGTCACGAGTGGTGTTCCCCAGGGCTCAGTGTTGGGGCCGGTCCTGTTCAGTATCTTCATTGATGACCTGGATGAGGGGATCGAGTGCACCCTCAGTAAGTTTGCAGACAACACCAAGTTGGGTGGAAGCATCGATCTGCTGGAGGGTAGGAAGGCCCTACAGAGGGACCTGGACAGGCTGGATCGTTGGGCCAGGGCCAACTGTATGAGGTTCAACAAGGCTAAGTGCCGGGTCCTGCACTTGGGTCACAACAACCCCATGCAACGCTACAGGCTTGGGGAGGAGTGGCTGGAGAGCTGCCTGGCAGAAAAGGACCTGGGGGTGTTGGTCAACAGCTGGCTGAACATGAGCCAGCAGTGTGCCCAGGTGGCCAGGAGGGCCAATGGCATCCTGGCTTGTATCAAGAATAGTGTGGCCAGCAGGACCAGGGAGGTGATAGTGCTCCTGTACTCGGCATTGGTGAGGCCCCACCTCGAATACTGTGTTTTGGGCCTCTCACTACACGGACGACATTGAGGTGCTGGAGCGTGTCCAAAGAAGGGCAACAAAGCTGGTGAAGAGTCTGGAGCACAAGTCTTATGAGGAGTAGCTGAGGGAGCTGGGGTTGTTTAGCCTGGAGAAGAGGAGGCTGAGGAGAGACTTTATTGCTCTTTACAACTACCTGAAAGGAGGTTGTAGCGAAGTGGGGGTCAATCTCTTCTCCCAAGTAACAAGGGGTAGGACAAGAGGAAACAGCCTCAAGCTGTGCCAGGGGAAGTTTAGGTTGGATATTAGGAAAAACTTCTTCACCAAAAGGGTGGTCAGGCAGTGGAACAGGCTGCCCAGGGAAGTGGTTGAGTCTCCATCCCTGGAGGTATTTAAAAGACGGGTAGACGTGGTGCTCGAGGACACGGTTTAGTGGTGGACTTGGCAGTGCTAGGTTAATGGTTGGACTTGATGATTGTAAGGGTCTTTTCCAACCTTAACGATTCTATGAAATAATACTGATCAGAAACATTTGAAGCAGACTGAGCTTATGAACTTTACTGGAACCTACTATTTTCTGACTGCTTTTTATAAAGCAAGGGTAAGTGTCACTAGATATGGTCTCCTATTTATAAAGAGTAGGCTCTTTGATTCTCCTGTTTCTGCACAGCACTGTATGACTGATCCTGCCCATGTTGGATTATTTTGACTCTGCTGACATCCCCACCTAGCCTTCATGTTCAATTCAAAGCTAAGGCACTTTACAGCCTCTAGCAGTCTAATCTGATTTAAGCTTTCAGTGGAGCTTAAACATTTGGTAATTTTGACTGTTTATAATTTTAAAAAATGCAGTAAAGTGTTTTTTTTTGTTCTCCCCCCCGCCCCCCAAGTCACCTGTTTTGTGGCTTTCATTGCTTTCCAAAAAAAAGTTAATTTATCAATTGACTAACCCAGCTAGGTCTGGATTTTCTTTTCTGCTACTAAGTGCTCACCAGGATACCTTACGCTTTCTTCATATGTGATTTCTGAAACATTTCAGAGCAAAACCAGCATGTATATACAGCACTGGCAACAACGTGTTTGCTAAATCATCTGACAACTAAGATGCGCACCTACATAGGTGTATTTATATGGTGGTTTTAACAGTTTACTGGATGTTTTTGCAGTGTGTAACATGGCAGGTGCCACTGGAGGGCTTGCAAGCTGTTTGAAGTTATCCTTCGCTAACCCCATGTGCTGTATTCATAATTTTTGCTATAAAATCGTACTCTAGGTAAATCATGAACACTGTGTGATTGTGATTTGACTGAAAATAATTATTCAGGTAGTTATTGACCATCACTGATGTATTGATTGCTCTCCTAATAGAGCTACCACAATACACTGCCAGGTCTTCAGCTCTCGGCCACTAATTATTTTGGTCTATAGATCCTTTCAAGAAGTTGCATGTAAAAAGCTAAAAGCAGAAATACAACTTTATATTTATATTCAGAGTGATCCATTGCTGACAGGCATTGTAATACAGTTCAGGAAAACAGTATCTCACAGAGCTAGAGGGTAATCACCTGGAAAGTTGGATTTGAACTTGATGTATGTAGGAGTGCTGAGGTTTCAGCATGACAGCTCAGGGATGCAATAGAGGAATGCGTAACACCACCGAGAAAGAAATAGTTAAGATAACACAAAATAGAACAGAGGAAGCCAGGAAGAAGTGATAAGAAATGGTAGGAACCAGAACACTCCATTGCATTTATGGTAGAAATAAATTTAAGAGCGGCTCAGAGACTATGCGGCTTAATTAAGCCTATTAAAAGAGTGTTAAGAGAGCTGTAGCTGGACAGACAGCTGCCTGATGATGGAAGAAGTCAGGAACCAAAAAAACTTCAGAAAATCAGCACAAAGAAACTGCTTCTTGTTGCTGAAGAACTGAACTAAAAATGTCAACTGGTTGGAATTACAAGTAAATAGCAAATTAACTCTTTGCTTTTGTGTTTTTTTTTTTCTATAGGTTCTGAATGGAAGCCACTCTTTGTTCCTCCAGTTTTTCCATCACTTATTTGAACTGAAACGATTTCTGTGTGCAAGTGAGTACTAATTCTCCACATATGTTAGACAGAAAATTGGAAATACATAACAAGTGAACCAGAAAATGCCACATTTCTTTCAGCCTATTTCATTTCAACGTTTCAGGGATGTGCAGTCCTTAGGAAAATTTGATCTAAAAGTGTTACTATGCTTTTTTAGGGAAAAAAAAAAAAGTGGCTAAATTTATTAAAGCTATTTAAAGTATGGGTATAATTCACAAATCCTCATTTCTGATCACTTAAGGTCGTTTTTCAGTAGGGATTTCTGTCTCTCTTATGTACTGTAAGTATGTTGTGCAGTTATATTAGGCAGAACTTCATACTATTTAAATGTCTATAGTTTTAAGAGAAAAGTATCGTCAGAAGTAAGCTACTCAATAATAGGAAGACTCTGGTAAAAATTAATCAGTCTAGTATAAAGAGCTCAAATTTGCCACTTATTATGTGCGTGTGCATAATGCAATGGTGTTGCACTGGAAGTGAAACGGAGGAGTTGCGGAGTAGTCTCCAGTACTCTGATGGCACTTAATTCCTATATATTATACAATGTGGAAAGAAAAACCCTCCTGGAAGATGGTGAGCTCTGATTGCACACAGATGATGTACTGTAAGAGAGGATTGTTATTGTCAATGATACATCTGCAGAGTATACGTAGAAAGTCTTTAGCAAAATTGCAGTTAGCAGAGAAAACAGTAAACAATTGCCTTCCCAATGTTGCTTAAGATCAACGTAGCGACAGGCTGTGCAAACATGGCATGAAAACTCAATGCTAAGTTTTCATCCCTGAAGAACAGAGAAGGAGGCTTCTCTAGCTATTGTTTTTTAACCCCTATTTGGAATGGTCTGTGCTCTATCCTGAAAGATACTCTGCAGATCTCTAAATAAGAAGGTTCCCACATTCTTCTGGGAGAAACTACTGTTCTGCATTTTCTTCTTAAAGGCAGTCCTGTCAGAATTCAGACACCTCAGCAGCCTGAAAATAGTTCAACCCCAACTGTATTGCGATTGCTACAATGGTATTTGTTGTAGGATAAGATGATAATCTTGCTATCTCTACATCATTGGTACAGGTAAGACCTAGAACAGTTTTCAATTCACAGGTCCATATAGACATTTAGTTCCTGTTAATGACAATGACAGGCTGTGAAGTGTCTAAAATTCCATGTAATGTCTGTTTTGAGCTTAAGCTTGTAAAAATGCAGCTAGAATAGTGCTGGAGAGTAAACAACATGCAAGCTGCACGTAACAATTTTTGATTTATATGCTGCACTGAGACAAAACAAAGGCATTCAGAAAGTTTTCACCCACAGTTACTCCTACACTAAAAACTGCAGGTTGACATCCCCCAAGCCAATAATGAAGAGGTAACGGCCGTATGGGGGACTTTTTGGTCTTTTTGTTGCTGCTTTAAATGAATGAGATGGCGGGGGGAAGGGGGAAAGTACAAACTGTTATAACAAGAAGGCTAAATTCATGTCTAGTTTTATACTGATGCAAATACATGTGAGATTCATTTTGCTACTGGGGGTGAGTTTGGAGTTGCACTGGTGTAAGTGCTGACTTGTGTGTACTGTATTAAACATGTTCCCACAGAAAGTACAAACTAAAATGCCTTACAGAGTCCATGAAACTTAGCATCCTTAGGGGACTTCCTCCCTGTTCGCATAATTTTACTGCTTCATTTATTCACTAAATGACTATTTTGCCATACAGCTGAGGTGGATACTTGAGGGGCAGCAGATCTGTACACTTTGCTGTTCTCCATGCAGCTCGGCCGTCTGCTCCACCCACCCACTCCATCCTATACCAATAACTCTTCTAGCAATGATAGCCAGGAGTCACAAGCTTTTAAAAAAACAAAACAAAACAAAAAAACCCCAACAAAACAAAAACAAACCCCCCAAAAAAACCCAACAACAAACCTTTAAGGTTTATGAGGTTTTTAAATCTGGGCTTTTAATTCTACATCTGTTAGGTATTGCTAAAATCCATTATAATATAATAATATCTGAGGTAAAATAGAAAAAGAAAGGAACAGTAGTAGTTCTTTTAAAGGATGCTTTTAATACTGCTTTTACTGCACATGCTTTCTGCCTCACAGCTAGGTGCAAACAAGATGACTATTCTGAGATCTGCGTGAAGGTAGTAACTTTTGTGATGAGGGCAGAAATTTTAATTATAGAGAAACGCATACTGCTTTACTTATGGCTCTGTTAGAAATTTCCATTTTTTACTTTTATAAATGCCTTTTATACAGTCTTTATATGGATTGTACAGCCATTGGAAATAAAACTTTTTCCGTAACAGAAATGAATGTTAAGAACAAAAATAATCTAGAAAAGTACATAAAGTAACACTGGCAGTTTCAGGTGCGTCTGACCATAAACTACTAGCAAAGTGAGAAAGAAACAGCTTTTCTTTTGTCATCCAGAGTAGGTCCTGCCAATTTTTGTCTGGACAGTTAATGTAAACCCCAAGGTTCTGAAAATTTTGTATGTCCCATCTTGCTTCGTTTAGTTCTCAGGGCTCCAGCCGAAGAGGTCACCAAGCACTTCCTTTGGAAGATTGATTCAGTGACTGCTAAATTTCACTGTCAAGAATAATTCTTACTTTTAGCCTGCATTTTCAATGTCAGGAACATTTCTTGATGTTCAGTCCATATTTGACCTTTCTTAAGTTCCTTGTATATTAAAGAACTTCTCATAAATAGGCTTAGATAAATCCTACTCCTTAGTGGTTTTTCTTTAGTTCTTACTTTCTCTCACCATCAGTTCGTCCTGTTTCTAGTTAACCAACATAACTTTTTTTTTTGATCCCTTAAGGGATTATTTGTTCTTGGAGGGAGACTGTATAAAATATGTAGAGCGTTACTGTAATTGGTATGTGTGTGTGTGTATATATATATATATATATTTTTTTTTCCCCCCAAGTGAAAATTCAAGTATATATTTTAAGTGAATCAGTAAGACGTGGTAGGAGTTTTTTTGGGATGAGATTCTTCTAGGACCAATCTCAACACGGCAAGTGTATTCAAGTTTTATGAGTAGTTTGTCCTGAAACATTAATTTTTTTCTCGCCAGCAATAAATATGTAGTCTTGGTCACTGGGTACTCCACAAGGTCAGGAGGGTAAGTTTTGGTGCACTGTCTCTTAGAAAGCAAGGACCTATCCTCATGACCAGTTTCAGTAGAAAATGTAACTAGGTATCGTTTTTTAAATGCTTCCTATCAGGCCAAATAATGGCTTATAATTGATTGGTAAATGTGTCGGTTGATAACTAATAATGTTTCATTCCTCTGAAATATTCCCTGCAAATAGCTCAGTCCAATTAAAGTACTTGGTTTATTGATCTATGTCCTATTCTTTCTTTTTCATCTTGCTGCAAGTCCTTTCATCCTTCTCTTACTACTGGGATTCATCAGTTTTAGTTTACATCTGCATTTGCAGATGGCTCTGAAATACAAGCTCCTGTTTGAAAGTTGTAAAGTTTCCACAGGCTTTGCTGGGCAGGATCAGAACTTGTACTCGAAAGATGCTAAGGTTTCTGTCTCTCTCCCTGCAAAGCAATTACTTGCATAATTAATTAAAACAGCTTAGCGTATGTTTCCATAAGGCACTACTTCGGCACTGTGGAAGGACCTAAATGTAGCGAAAATTTTTTTGTTTGTTTGTTTGCTTTTTTATTGAGAAGTGACCTTCTGCTGTCTTTGTGACTAAAGCCATTACAAATAATATGCAGCATTAGGATGAGACAATCTGCCCGATGGTCTATTTAAATTTTAGTGCCACTTTTTGGCCTATTTTTTTTTAACCGGTAGAAAAATATAGCTACAAAGCAGCAAGATCACGTTTTGTAGAAGTGGAAACTTAAACAGATAAGAGACAAAGCTACAAGTTAACATGTATGGAAATATTAGAAAGATGCCTACAGTACGTCTGGGATATTCAGTGCTTGTATCTGTACAGGAGCAAGCAATTGTTGCTCTGGCTGTTTGTATTTGCCTAACCTTCCATTATCAAATAAAATCCAGAACAAAATACAATTTCTGTCTGAGACAAATATGACTAGAATCCCCAGAAAGACTCTAAAGGTCAGATCACCTGTTTTGAAATATTGCTCCCCAGTATCTACAAAGTCTTAGTGACATTAAACAGTACAACGTGTAGTTTGCTAGAGGGTACCCCAGTGTTATATATTTAAAGCACAAGCTGTAACCTAGACATAAATAAATAAAAAATATTCTGTGGTGAAAGACTTCCAACTCTGACCACTATTTGTGGAATAAGAATATTGTGGAAACTGTTTTTAATTTGGCAGCAGGTGAACTCCAAATCTTTGATGCTTCTGGCACTTTGTCTGCTGGTCTGGTCAGATAGTGGCTCTCACCGAGTCCAGGGACTATTGCTAAAACTGACTTCCACACCTATTTATTTTGAAAAGAAAAATGGTGATTGCTTTATGCATAAATGGACAAATATTTGCATTTTATAATTGTTTACACAGAGATTAGGAAAACTGAATCATAACAAGGTGCTTTTCTTCCTTTGAAAGGGGGTAGAATTTTAATTAGCAATATTTCATTTTTAGGAAATATGGGACTATAGGAGGCTTGTTGCTGCTGTTATATTCTTTTTCTTCTACAGTGAGTTTTACCAGGAGGCTTCTTAACTAATACTGAAATCTTATCTTGGACATCTACTTAAATTGAATTAGAAAGTAACTTAATTAAAAAAGTAGACAAAAAGGCAAGTATATCTAAAAACATTAATTGGAAAACATCTTTTACAAGGGATTTATATGTGGGAAAGAGAAAGAGAGTAATTTTAATGTTTACCGAATTCTCAAAGCTAACTGCACACAGAGTTATATAACACATCTGTCTACTAAAAAAAAAAAAAATGTAAAGATTGTACAGGGACACATATGATTACTAGGACTGAAACCACAGAGGTTCAGCAAAACCGTTGGTGGTGATAAGCAAAGCTTTTCAAATGTGCAAATGTTAGCCAGTTAATTTCTATGGGGAAACAAAAAAGATAGTTCTGGAAATCAGTGGAAGTTAGATATGTAATCTCCAGGGATGCCTTTGACAATTTCCTTTGTAGAGTTAATCAGTAAATGAGAAGACATAAGTGAGAGATGGGGTGAATGTGTATGTAGGTAACTACAGCCACATACAGATATAACTCTGATATTCTGGTCAGCAAGAGCAACACACAAACAGCAGAAGCACAATTCCAGAGAGCAAGCAGAGTTATGTGCAAAAAAGAAAACTCTGAGGGGAATTAAGGCTGAAATGAGAGATGTTTCTGTAAGTGACTGCTTCCATATTACCACAATAAGATTATATTTAGTTTCTCAGGAGATACTTTCTATGATTAAATTTCACTCCTGAACTACCCTGGATTCAGCACATGATTGAGTCACCTTGAATCCAATGATCATTGAAATGAGAAAAATCATATTCAATGTTAAAATAATCATTTTTACTCCATGTAACTCATTTATAACACACTTCTCTGTTAACACACTGCTGCCAGAAACCATTTCAAACTGTGGGAAAATATATAGGACTTCAAGTGTAACTGAGATTTTACTACTTTCACTTAAGTATGCAAAAAGTTGAGTACTTGTATTCTAAGCGTATTTGTTTAGGAGGCTTTCCATAATGCACAGCAAATCTGAGAGGCAAAATGTTAATGTCAATACACTGTGTTAAAGGAAGCATTTAATTGCCTCTGTTGGTTACATCTATATTGCTTTTTAGTGGCTTGATCATTCAATAATGCACAATTTTACCTCTGAGTGGTTTAGTATAGCTTGGGGGGGGAAAAAGCCACATTCCATATATTTACAGGATTTCTTACAGTTAGAAAACAGCAAGCAATCTCCTGTCAGGTGCTGAAGATCACCAAGGTACTGAATCAGCTTTGTTGAGGTCAGGTCCTGGGCCCTGTTATCTTCTAAGGAAACTCTGGTTTAAACTGAAAAGCTTCCATTAAATTAAACTGGCAAAGCAGAACAGCCTCTTGCTGTTGATCTCGTACTTGCAGAATGACACATTGGGTTGTCACTGTAGCAGAGTTAGGATCACACTTCATAAGATTAAATTCCTTGGTTTTATTTTCTTGTTTGTGTATATATCTCTCAGCCTAATTGAGTTATGGTCTAAGCTTAGACCTTTAGTTTAGCCTTAACAAAAAAAAAAAACAACAAGGCTTTGAAATCTTCAGTCTTACCAAATTTTTATCACTGGCATGAGCAGCTGGAAACACAATTAACCTGTTACCAATATCAGGTTTTATTTATCCTCAAGCTCAAACCATTGATGTTATTGATCTGCTTTAGGGCTAATCGCTCCACTGTGTAATCTAGGAAGTTGTTACATCTTTCTGTGGAACTGATGTGTTTCAAACTGTAGATTAGGACCAGTATAGTACAAACACTAATAATTCCTGTGGTAAGATTGTGTACTAGGGAGATAAGGATATTTCATTGCTGAAAGGGGATTAACCACTCACTATGACTGTGTTCTGCCTCTTTCTGGCCACACAGGAAATATTAGTGTTTCCACCCCTTATATTAAGTTAAAAAAGGGAGAGTAGAAAGATTTGTCCTAATGGTATTTCAAAATCACTAAATATTTTACTTTACAGCTGTGAGGTTAAGCAAAAGTAAAATGCAGAGCTTTGAGCGCTTCATCCTTTGCAAGACTAGACAAAACATGTTTAATCATTTTTTTCAGCCAAAGTACAATGTCCTGTGGTGTCTTTTGACAGATTATCTTTGGGTCTTCAGTAGGCAAAACACCTGATGAAATACTTCTGAATCTTGTAATCCGTAGATCCGTGTTGACTTTTATTGGATGGAGACCAGATCCCTGCAAGAGAAAGCCTGAGAAACTGGGAATGGAGGTGGTAACACGTGAAACGGGGTCCTAGCAAAGTCTGAGATTTCAGTACTTTTTATATAAAATACACGGAGAGACAGATCTGCTTCTGAGAGTAATGATGGTAATGTTATGGATCTGTCTTAGGCACTATAAAAGAGATGCATGATGATTATCAGGAGGCAAGAGCTGGTATCCAACAAAGGTTTTTAGCATTTGACACTCCATTATTTTAACAGATGGAAAAGTGGCCATTGAGATGTATTCCTGCTTAATCAACAAAATCAGTTTTCACGCACAAGCCACTATAAAAGGATTGCTACGTTGTTTACAGGTGATTCAGTGACTGACTTAAAAAAGAAAAGCTTTTAGTTTTTGCTTGTGATATTATTCATCACTGCTGGTAAAACTGCAGTCTTAACGTAAAAATAACTGCTAGTGTTTTATTTGGAATAAATGATTTTTAGTCAAGAATTATCTCCTTAACTTGCCTTCATGACCATAGACTTGCTGGTGTTAATTGAAATATGCTGGGCATATATACAGACTTAATGTGGTGGTGTGTGTCAGTCTTTTCCATGTAGGTCTGTATTGCGGAAAAACTCACAGGATTGTTAGATTTTTATCTTACTGACTGTATTTGGTGTTGTACAGTTTAATGGCAGCAAAGGTTTCCATGTTCTGCTGAATCCTGCCACAATTTATTGTAAAGTGGTTATCTTTGAACCTGAACGTTTAGAAAAAATCCATTGCACTGTAGAATAGAAACTTTGTCTACATGAAAATGTGTGGCCATTTAATTTAAGGAAGGATTTAAAATAAATTACTGTTGAACTAGTGCAAAATGACTTCATGAGAAAGGTGAGCAAACAGCAGAAGATATAGAGTATTAACTGCCTGTTCTGTTTCAGTTTTCCCCTATAAGGTTAATTATTTTTAGTGCAATTATTAAAACACAGCAGAGGACAGGAACAGAATAAAGAACAGGTCAAAGAACTCTTACATCAGTTAATGCTGTCAGCTAAACAGGTTCTGATGAATTTTACTTTAGGACGTTTCAGAACTAACTAAAGCAATGTCTGTGCTTAAAATTGGGTAAAATCCCAGAGAACTAGAGAAGGCCCAAAATAAGCATTATTTCCAAAGACAGATGGAATACAGAGTGTTTCAGGAAATATTAAGCAGACAGCCTAATTACAAAATGCAAAAAAGATGCTGTAAAATTAAATAATCCATATGTATATATGTAGAAACTGTGAATAAGCTGCAGATATGGTGGACTGTCAAGAACAAATCATACCTCTTCTTTGACTGCTCATAACATGCTTAAATGAAAAGGATGTGAGGTTAGGGTAAAGCAGCAGATGTAATAAAATTTTGGTAAAGATTTGTACGTAACCCTCTACAGCATTTGAAAAAGCAATCAATAAGCACATTGTCTTAGCGAAATTGTTGTAAAATGTACCCACTTTATACAAGAGGCAGACACCCTAACCCCCCCAAATAAAAGCAGATATCAGTATTTGCTTGTGAAGTTGGAAGGACTTTTTCCTCTGAGTTTGGTACTGGACGCCATTCTGTATCCTATAGAGTAGTGAGTTTTGTAGTCAGAGTGTCTGACTATACTTCTATTCCATTTTAAGGTTTTATAGTATATAAAACCTGGTACTCATTAATTACAAGTAACTAAATTTGCACATCAACTGCATAGGCAGGACACCTGCAAAACCAAAAGCTGGTATGTCCTATAGTAGAAATGTTCTGCCGTAAAATTTTTTTCTTATTTTGCTTTGCTTTTATTGTGTGAAGATTCTTCAAAACAAATTAGGATAGGTGAATTAATGACAAAACTGGCATAATACACATCCCTTCGGTGGTTTTTTGAGAAGCTTCCACACTCCTGGGGTTTAACAACGCTGTCATTTGCAATCTGTAATTTTCCTGTTTTCTGCAATGAATAGAGGATTAAAGATCAATTAGGTTTCAATCTGAGCACTAGTCCAAGCTTCGGACAGCTTTCCATTTTTCAGATTTATATCTGAATGTAAGCACAGTTCATTGTTCCAGCAAACTTTACATTTAATGTATTTTGCTGTGTCCCCACACAACAGATGATTGCCATACTTACTGTTTTTAAAACAAATGTTAAATACCTTTTTATGACACATAGGCCTAAAACATTGTCTCAAGCTGAACCTTTAGAATTGAAGGACTGTCTGTAAGGGATTTATGAATAGCAAAGAAAATTCTTAAAAGCTGATTTTCAGCATATTGGATTTATACTCGTTTTCTGAAGACTGGGTTCTCATTGTAATATTACATATAATTACATCACACTTTGACATTATATTATATAACCTTTTTTTGGAGCAAAATGGTGATGAGTAAGACAAGATGCCATTTATTTTTAATTGCTTTAAATCAAAACTTGTAGGCTGCCATGGAGTGGGTGGGGAGGTGTGTGCTGCATTTCTCAAGCAGGAAACACTGTTTGAAGCAATTACCTAAACTGCTTAGAGACATTCAAAGAAATCTTTCATATTTAAACCATTTTATGTTAGACATGAGACATGAATATCTCTATGTGGACAGGAGATAAACTGCTTTAAAATGGTTTTCAAGCATGTTTGGAAAAAAGCATGAGGCCCCTGGAGTTCATATCTTGAATTCCAACTTGGATGCAGTATTTGCAAAGTCCCTCAGCAGAAATGGTGGATTTCAGCAGGAATATGACTGTTCTAAATTCTTTTTTCCCCTCCTCATTGCCTATGGTTTTCATGATGTTTCTAGTTTAATATAGTTGTATTTTTTTTTCTCAAGAGCTCAGTGACATCATTGACCTGCAGGTGTATCCCCAGGCTCAGGACCTCAATAAAGCCTATGGAAATGCTTGTTCTGATGGTAAAAAGAGTACTTTGAGTCTTAGCTTTCTAATTTTGGGTAATGGTTGTTATTGTAACACCCTGTAATTGTACTGATTTGATTCCACTGTGCCTTGGAGTGTTATAACTTTGGGAAGGAGGGAAATTTGTGAATGGGGACTGACAGTCATTACTTAAATAATTTTCTGCTTGCAGGAAGGGGCAGTTTGCCAAGGACAGCTTGTTGCCTTGAAAGTCATAGCCTGACTTATGAATTTTAACATCCAGCTGCTGTGGTTCTAGGAGAGAATTCCCTTACCTGTCTCCTGGGCAGCCAGCTGGATGTTTCTCCCATATAGGTGGAAAGTGTCTCTGAACACAATCTTAGCAGCTGGAGTACCTTGGTCTTCTCAAATTTGTCTGTAGGATTAGTCTACCAGGATAAGCATCCTTCCCACAGGTTGTGATTACAATAGGGGCACCACATCATATCTGCACAACTGGAAACACAGGTTAGAGACAGCTATGCCACTCAACTAAACCCACCAGATGCATTATTTCTTTTAGACTAAACTTTTTACCAAACTTTTTATTTTTTTTTTCATTATTTTTTCCTCCTTAAAAAAGAAGAGCTTTATGTTCTCAAGAAGAACAGATTTCTGTAAATACAAAATAGCTTAATAAAGTCCCAGTATATAATAAGAATATAATTTTAAAAACCTATACCAGGCCCCACACGAAGTCTCCTAGCTGTTTATCTCTTCCAGTCTTCAGTGATTTAGGATTCAAAGTGAGATAAAAATGTCTCGTTTTGAACATTTCTGTGCTGTTCATTAATAAAGTGAAGTTTTGGTAATTAGACTGTGATGTCAGAAACTAGATATGCATCAAGAAATCCTATTGATCTCTGAAAATGTAAATGATCCTTTTAGTACTGCTTTCATTCAGTAATACTAATATCAATTTAATAATATCACATAGTAATTGCCAAGGTTCTTCTCTCCTGTGTAAGAAAAATGGAAAATGGTATGATTATAATTATTACTGCCATTTTACAGAAGAGAAAGCTAAAACACAAAGAAAAAACAAAATTCCCTGAATTTGCATGATACAATGGGTTCCAAGAAGCATTAAAATCAATAGCCATTGCCCCCTGAAATCTGCCCATCACAGCATACACAGTGCACAATCCATAAATTGTTGGAGCAGCATAAAGTGACTCTGTAGCAGGCAAAACTGCTGACTGAGGAATCTAGCTCTTGGCATAAAGCTGGCAAAACATCTTTATACTTTGTATGGCGCTCCCTGTTATTCTGTCATTTTAGGAGTAGGAAAGAAGAATCAGTCATTGGGATGGAGAAGCCAGGATGGAGGATTGAAGCAGACAGATGTTGTCAGAGATGAGGAGGAGATGGCAGATGTGACACCTAAATTCGTATTGGTGGGAAGCCAGGACACAACGTGCTCCATCTGCTCCTGACTGCATGTGACCCAAGCAGCAGTGAACTCTATATTATTAAGTGGAATTTACCCTCTAGGGCAGGAAATCCTCCTCTCAGTAGAAGAGAACAATTAAAGGGACAAGACTGGAAAAAAAAGATGTTACAAATAAAGCAAGAATTGTCAGAGGTGGTTGATGAATCACTGACAGAACATTGACGTGTTATTAATGAAATAAATGTAATTATTATACTTTTTTAAGCAACGATGTATGTCTTTGTTTCACCCATTCCCTGGATGAGGAATGAAATATGCTGAAGGGATGTGAGTGTTACACTTGGGGTGCACAATGAAGGTTCGGGTTATGATCCCTCACATAGAAGTAGCATGCAGCTGAAAGCAGTGGCGATCATGCTTGTAGGACATGACCTTTCCTAGACAGCAACGGGGTTTTCAACAGTTTGTCAAAACCTGTCAAATGTATACATATCTCTGTAGGAAGGTCTGCTGCAGGGGTAAAGTTCTGGTTTCTGTATGCCTCCTGCAAGAGCTTCCTTGTCTTCTGTGTTTGGCAAAAAGTTTCTAAAAGTAGACTGTCTTCTTGAACGCTGTTCAGCTTCCTTCCTTCCAGGCTGCTTTCGATAGAACTAAAACAAGCTACATTTAAAACCTATCCAGATTGCATTTTTCTTGTTTTTCCTGAAACCCCAGACACTCACTGTCCATTGGTAGAGAGCGAGCCGAATTAAAGTCTGTTTGTGAGAAACAGAAATGTATGCCATATTTTACAAAATGTTGTGAATGTCCTAATATTTTGCACTGTAGGAGCTTGGCTGGCTGGCTGTAATACCTCACAGAAATGTGCATTTCCTCTCCTTGAAAAACAGACTGCCTCACTAGAATAAAAGGAAAGTTTATGATGAGAATGTGAAATGCTTCTGTTTTTCCTAATATTTAGCTCAATTAAGACACAAAGAGCAGTAAAAGAAACTCAGCAGTAAAAATCTTGCTATTGCTTTTAGTGGCAGAAAAATTTCAAAATCATATCAATTTCAAGATCATGTGATACCTCTTAATTGACTTGGACAACTGCACACTACAGGAGGATGTCAATAGATGATCTTTTTAGATGTATGTAATCAATAGTAGCTTTAAATAAGAAGAGATAGGTCTCAAGAATGGCTTTATGCTGCTCAGAGAAAGACTGGAAATGAAATATTCTTTATTGCTGGAGTATTAAAGAGTTTACAGGGGTACAGAGAAAAAATAAGAGCAAGTAAGAAATATTCGTGTGTTTATAAAATTGAAGTGTCTGTAAAAAAACAGCTGCTAGGTGATGAAAGAGGTAGAAGACAGATAAAGGTATTACTGTTTCAGAAAGAGGACTTGAAGACTGAATTAATTTAATTTTTGGTTATTGCCATGGACACAGCTCCTGACTAAACCTGCAAGTTTCACCTCTGCCCTGTGATAAATGCAATTAATTCCTTTGAGTTATGCTGAACGATAAAGCTTCTGGGTGGTAATTAGCAGTAAGTCCCGAAATAAATTCTAGTGTAAGATGTTGCAATTGTTCGCTGTAATTGATTACATTATTGATAGTATAAACATAATTTCCTCTGCTTTGTAACAGGAAACTTAATAATTGGAAAAATAGTCTAGTAGAACTGACATACTGGTGCCCTTCAGTTGGTTGCTGTGAGCGTGGTGGTGATGATCCAGTTGTATCTCAGCAATAACATAAATGTTCTTGTGATTGTACATTCCTCTCAGCTTCAATTCTGTGGTCTTTTGGTTCTTTACATTCCTCTCTACAGCAGCATGGCAACTTCTTGGAAAATTCTTGATTAAGTGGAAAAGGGACATAAGATTCAGAAATTTTTTATGCTTTTTAGTATGTCTTTGATCTCCTTGACATTCTGTTCTCATTTGAAGCATTGGTCCTGAGAGAACATTGATCTTTGCCTGGGTCCAACAGGAAACCTTGATGTCTGAAATGAGCTGGGTAGGATGTAACCATGTAAGTCAGAAGAATTTTATTTCATGTCAAAGGAATATTTCAGTTACTGTTCTCATTGCATAGGCGCTTTACTATTTTACTGTAATACTCGCAGGGATCTGGAGTTACTCCTTCATGTATCTTCAGAGTCTCTCTGAAAGCCCAAACCCCGGTGGGATCTGGAAATGTAGGTGGCCTTTGATGAAAGAGCTCAATTCAGTCAGCAATCTCGGAACATGCCACTTCTGTGAGGGATCCTCATTTTGTCCAGTTGTAGGTATTTCATGGTGGCCATGTGCTTTTGGAGTGGGGGACCTGACTTCTGCTCCTATTTCAATTCTAAGAATTACAATCTGTATCTCCCAAGAGATTTTCTGAACACCCAGGACCTAAATTACTTTGTAATTAAGTATGTTTCTTCCCTTCTATTGAAACTTTTTGAATGTCATTTCTAAAATTGGGCTTTCACTGGGTCACTGCCATTTTTCAGTCATTCTAGACTTATAGGGATTAGCTAGTAATTGAAGCTGGAGAGCCATAAGCAGAGGGTAAACTCATCAGCCCTGTGCATATATCTGTTATTCAATACAGTAATTGATACATGTTTATCAGATTAGCCCAGTGGCCTGGGGGAGGGGGGAGTGGAACTTTTGACATTATTTTTTAATTTCATGTATACTAATTTCGTACTTATTACTTTAATTTAAAAAAACCTTGAGAATTTGCTTTTACTTTATCTTTATATGCTACCTGAGATAATCTGTAAACCAAGATATAAAAATTTGAATAAAACAAGCATGAACATGACGGAATAATAGGTTATTAAATTTGCAGGAAGACAGTAGGTATTTAAATTAAGGAGACATCAAAAATCTGCATACAAAAATGTTTAGTGTAAAGACTACATCATCTAACAAGATGAGACAAGCAAGAGCTCATCAACAGAGGGTGGCTCTAATTGGAGTGGCACAAGTAAGGAAGACAAAGAAAACAACCTCAGGTTTTTGTTTTTGTTTTTTTTTTTTTTTTTAGGGAATGAAATTTGTCAAGAAACCTAGGAGAAATCTCATTCCACTGCTTACTGCCATATCATCAAGGTAACAGAACAAAAGGTGTTAAAATAAAAAGGCATCAAAGAAATTCTGTAAAAAGAAATAGCAGTCTGGGATAGATGGAAATGCTTCCTCTGAGTCAAATCGAGCCTTAGAGCAGAATAATACTCTTATGTGTTATCTTCATTAGTGACTATTCTGTATCCTATTTAACAAGTATTTCTGTGAGTGGCAGAACGCATGACGCTTGATTTTCTTCAGTGCCATCTGTCGCATGGAATCTCTAATAATGGTTGAATCTGCTCTGTAAACACTTCTTCAGTGGGAATATTAATCTGTCTCCTTGGTCGTTTCATGCCACCTCTTCTGACAAACCTCGGAGCTTAACATCTTTGGTACTCCTACCCCAGTGTCAAGTAGGGTTGACCTTGACATAAGCATGGACGAGAAGGTTGGTTTTGGAGAATTACAAGGCAGAGACTGATGGATAATGGGATTTTATAAGTTCTGTATTTGTGAACAATCAATTAATAATGCTAAATGACTGAGCCACATTCAGGGTGCCCAATTTGATCCTAACTAGCTGACCACAACTCTGCACATTGCAGCACTCCACCTGTCATTTGTAACAAGTGCTTATGCTCACAGAAAACGTGATGTTAGGCATCCGCATGTCGTCTTTTCACAGACTGGCTTTCAGCCTTTACCCGGAAAGTGCCCCTGCTGAGCACCTGATTTGGTTGTCACATATAGCAATGTAATTCCATTAACTCAACTGCGATGGCGTTAATCCTCATTTACATGAGCATCGGTGACAGGAGAAGGCGGCCCTCTGTACCTCATCTGAAAAAAATGTAATTACTCTGTGCATATAGAGATTGATCAGATCCTCCCGAGTCAAGGAAAAGCCTCCCACTGATTTCGGTAGTCTTTGGGACCTTATTAGAGACTTCTATTTCATTTTGAGGTACAAATAAATAGTCTTAACAGTGGTGATCAAGCAATGCTGGTCCTGTTTAGAAGATGAATTAGCCAGTGAAGAGAAATCAAAGCTTATATGAGAGGTAGTGTAATCTAAAGGATAAACCATTGTTTTCTTAACAGCAGTAGTTATTTCAGTAGACTGCACTTTTATCACCGTATAACAAACCCTATTTAAATCTCTGCTCGAAGTTGGCTGTCACTAAAATACTGGTAATGCTTTGAGCAGGTAGAAAAACATTGTCATTAAGGTCAAGGATCAGAGCTTCTCTTTGGTAGGGAAATCTTCATCATGTGAATATGTCTTCATTATGATAAAATAAGGAAGTAAACTACAAGGAGGTCATTGACTGTAAGAAGCAATTTTCCAGCTCTTATTGCTTCTGATACTCTACAGTGTAATTCACAAACAAAAGCATAAATCAACAGCAACCTTTTCCAGCAGGTTAGCAGAGAATGGGGAGAGATCAAGCCACATAACACAGGATATTAAATTGCCATGACCAATTTCCTGTAATCATTCTTAAAAGAAAGCAGAACATTTCTTCCTTATAATTACAAAGCTATTTTGTAAAATCCTGCATATTTTAGAAGTGTTTCAGAGCATCCAATATAAGTCTGTCTGCTGTAAAAAACATGAACAAGCAAACAAACAAATGCAAGCATTCATATATATTCCCCTGCCACGCTAGTGAATTTTCCTATCACATGCATGACTGCTCCCTATTCTGGCACTTACTTTATCACAACATTTACAAAGGCTTCTAGGCCATGAACAAGTAGTTTCAAAAAAAGTATGTGGAGGCTGCTGTGTCTCATAAATACAATCCATTTTCTTTTGTTTCTTGATAGAATGTGCTCAGCTATAACAATTCTGCAAACTCAGCTATTGGGAGCATTTATAAATTGTATGGGTTTATGTTTCCCAGCATCTCTCAGAGTAAAAGTTATCTCAATATTTCGATGCTTCTTCAGTGAGTAGTGCTCATACAATCCTCACAGGCATGTTGTTTACAATTAAGCTAAATACAATAGTAGAATCGTGACCCTCTGAATTTACATTTTAACTTTGAAAAATTGTTAGCTTAATTTCAGGTTTTTTTAATGTGTCAGAACTATACCAGGGTGTCAGTGGTTCGAGCTGTGCCCAACAGTTGCCTTCCCTGCTGCTGTCCCCCTCACAAATGTCACGGTTTGTGGATCATGCGTACTTTTGTAACGATACCTGCAGTGGCTGATGTAGTGAAATTTAGAATGAGGGCAAACGTGGTGAGCATTAAAGGTTTTGAATAGTTAATAAAAGAAGAAAAAAAAATATTTATGCCTAGGACATAAGCCTGAGATCAGGATTTCCAATTGCTACTCAATACTGCTATTGACTGAAAGTGATTACTACTTTGGATTTTGTTATTTGGTTAACTATTTTGGTAAGGTTATGCTTTCATCGTGAGGTGGAAATGTCAAGTATTGTGGTGCTACCGTAGCAGTTTGGTGGCTGAAGTTGAAGCTAGCTTGTTATTCTAAACTTGATGTTTTGGGAATTTATGTTTTTAATAATTCCTTCTCCCTGTCATTCCCATCCATGCCTAACTTTAGTAGAAACAGTCTTGTATCACCTCCTGTATGCAACCATCTTATAAAAGGTAGGTATTTTCAGGGAAGTCTAGATTTCCAAATGGCCTTGCAGTTTCCTTTTTCAATTATATAGTATCTTCAGTTTGTTATATTTAGAAAGTGGGCTTACCTACAAACTTAATCTATAGTTTGCTGCTTTTAAGTGATGCTGAGGAGAGCTGACTACTGAAACAAAGGTATTCTTTAATATCTCCTTAAAATACAGCTGATTGCTCAAAGTCTGTCAGTTGGCAACATGTTGCTGCTAATGTGAGCAATGAGATTTGTTCTGGTTTGGTGGAGCTTCCCAGATAATTAAGGAATATATTTTTTTTAGGATGGTGTGTGTATATGTACATGTAAATTCATAATTAATAAAAAAACCTTGCTGTAAAAATGTCAGCTTCTCAAATGTCAATTTCTATTTCTATCAGTGAAGGAGAAATTCAAATGGAAAATAGAATACAGAATGTAAGTATATTCAATAGCAGAATCACAGAAAATAATCTGCTCCCATATTTTGAAATTAAACTGTACATACTTTTTCCATTCAATTTAAAGAACTTATACCCTGAGTAGGGACATTGATAATGCATTTTACCGTTCAGCTGGTACAATAAGTTATTTGTAACTGAATATATAATTCTGTTAATTTGTTCAATGCCAGTATTGGAGATAGCCGGTATTAACAGGCAGGAAACTTGTTAATGTGAAAAGCCAAAGTTTACAGAGAAAACAACTGGTATTAAGTCAGTGTTTTAGTATGGTGCTTGTGAGCAAGTTTCAGCCTTACCGAGTGGGGTTGGTCCCCTGCAGTACTGTGGCTTCAGACAGGGATAGCCCAAAGGGTGAAACATCCCTGTGAAGTCAACAGTACATCCAAGGAAGGTATGTTGATGTTACGCTAGTTATTAACGAAGAATATTTAATGTTCTAGAGAGAAAGCAACAAAATAATCTGGAACAACTTGTGTGTGCCAATTACACTTCAGTCCTACTGCACTCCTTTTGACACAGGAAGAGGATAAGGGCAGGGGATCCGTGTTCCCTTCTGTGCCAGTGCTGCTCTCCTTCTACATGGTTTCTGAATGTTTTGCTCATCCCACGTAGCACTCACATTTTCTCCATCTGCTTAAATCATCATTCAAATTACGATTAAATTCAAAACTAAGTATTGTGCACATAGAATGAAGCAGCTAAGCAGGAGTAGCTTTGGCATACTGTGTCCTCACAGCACTTATAAATAGTTGTACTAAAATAAGTAAGCTAAAAGGAAATAAAAGTTTCTTTCATATTCCATAATTTTGCTTTCTCCTGAAACTAAGACTTTCTCTATTTGCTGGGTAAAACTTTGAGAAGGACCTGCTTCATTCCCTGTAAGAGACTGAGTTGGATGTATCTATAAAAGATCACTTTGTTGAATCTTTGTTTCTCTTGCAGAATCATTTCAAAAAGGAGGAGATTTTTTTTTCTTTTTTAGTATATCTATAGTAGGAAACCAGCACAGAATATTTCACCTGTGAAATTAAAGTGCAGGAAATAACTAATAGCAGCCAAATACTGTGAGCAATTTTGTTGTTTGACTAGGATAGGAAAATTGCAAAAAAATCTCACACAAACCAGTTTCTTTGATATTTGTAATGTAGTTTTGTAAGATAGAGGTTGTAAACCAGAAACTTTTGGAGAATATACAATAATTTTTCTTTTTATCTAAAGGAAACTTAAACTCAGTCATCTATGTAATCTCTGGATAAAACCTTTCTAAATAATAGGTGATGAAACACAAAACTAGCAATAATTAACAGGCAGACAAAACCTTATAAATGAAAGGAGATTATGACTAACAGCTTTTTTCTTGTAAATATGTTGATTTTTAAATGTAATTATAGAAATAATCTTTATTTTAGGTATGTTTTATCTTATGTCTTATCTCTGTGCATTCTAAATGTGTTTTGTTATGATATTCACACCTTCTTAAAACTGCCTTTTACGTCTTTCCTGATGATACTGTTTCACTGCTTTATAAAGTGGTGAAAAAAAATGCATGCTGGTATTAAAATGCCCCTGGTTGTCTGCCAAAGCTCCACGCCTAATCAGTGCTTTTGTTGTGGGTCAAAGTGAGGTGCACCTTACCTATTGAAAAGTTATATTTCTTAAATAGTTTTGAAATTGTATTTCCTTGTGTATAAACAGAAGGACACTGCCAGCAGGACCCCTGTTTTCAAACGAGAATCCCTTCTTTATAAATTATCCCAAGTCTGCGTAGTAATGAGGCCATTTATATGGAAATAGATGCACTACTGTTCTTTTGCTGGCTCTCCAGCAATTCATGAACTGCGTTTCACATTATGAGAAGTGCTTCATGAATCAGATGAAAAGCAAAATTGAGACACTGGTAATTTACAACTTCCTTTGATAAATACTGCTCCAAACATGAAGGTGGTGAAAGAGCCAAGAGGTGTAAGACAGAGGAGGTGCAAGTGATAATAATGTCAGGGGAATCTAATGCTATTGCAGAATATGGTCTCCTCTTCCTCGGGTGATAAATACAGAAGGACAGCAGAGATATTTATCAAAAGATAAACAATGAGCTCAAACAAAGGTGTTTATTTTCATAGAGGGAGATGCCTTTTATCTGTGGATGATGATAATGTACTAGTGACTCTCATCAATTAAAATCAATAGTGTCTCCAGTACCTTAGCAGAGCAGGTACTTACCCAACTAAGAAGGCTACTTCTTCTAATTTCCTTAGATAATGAAGATTTCTGAGAGATAGGCAACACGCTGATTCATAAAAATACAATTGACTTGGATTTTCTTTTCAAGCAACTCCTAGCAACTTTCTAAGCAAATGCACGTAACTTCAGGCAGAAGTACCAAGTATTTCAGGTGTGTTATCTCCAGTCAATAGCAATAATTTCAACAAAGTCATGGTAGAATTTTAGCTTGCATTAATTCATTTTGAGCTTCACCAGCTAGTGAGTGAAGGCTAGAATTTGGGTAGGCATTCCCTAGAGTGATAA
Organism: Nipponia nippon; assembly: GCF_047370975.1. NCBI lineage: Eukaryota > Metazoa > Chordata > Aves > Pelecaniformes > Threskiornithidae > Nipponia > Nipponia nippon. The sequence goes on from NW_028262369.1 coordinate 63,554,042, forward strand.
ATCTGTAAACTGGTAATTTGAAACTAATTTCTAACAAAGGAGCTACTGAACTCCTAGTAATTTGTGACACTGTACTCTCACCTACCAGTTATTGAATATCATATCAATTACGTATATATACACACACCTTTCTGTGTGTGTATGTGACAACTTTTGTAATTTTATTTTGTATTTCACAATATTGCTTTTGGTTCTTAAAGCCACTATTCCTTGAGTCTTGTAAATTATTAAAAATTTCCTCATGATTGGAAGGAACACATGTGGAAAGAAAATCTGTGAGAATAAAAAGAAATAAATATAAAGATCACCTTTTAAATCTCAACATTGTAAAGGAGAAGGGATTGTTTTTTTCTGGGGACTGAATTACAGCACATTATAACTCAGGTTGGTATTGTAAGCTTTTCCAGACATTTTCTTATTTTTAGGTGAGTGAAGATAGGGGGAGGGGAAAATATAAAATTAAAAAATTAGGGTGGATGAATATTTCTTGATTTCTGTTAGTGATATTACTAATTTGTCTTATTAAAACAAATGTTGGATTGGCTACCTTAGCTGACTATGGTTGAACAAAAATTTACCATAACCTAGGAAACTTGCAGTTCTGCTACCCTTTGTACTTAAGGGCACTTGAAGATATAGAAAAGATTCAGGGTCATTTTATTTCTTGGGTAGGAACTTATGGTTTGGAAGTGCTGGTGGGTGGTGATTTTTTTTCCCCTTTTCCATAAGTGAAGAATATTATTTAGGATATCATATCTTTTCCTTGGCCAGTGAAGGAGCTGCTTGAACTCTCACACCACATATTCTAGGAAAACAAAATGGAGGGGCTAGGGAGAGGGGAAAAAAGAACAGAGGAAAGTATTGTGGTCCTTCGCCAATAAAACTAACGCTGCATTTATCCCATGGAGTTCCCTAGCTCCAGGGAGGAGAAGGCATGCTACTTGTTTCTTCATGCTACTTGTTTGTACACAGAGGGCTGTCAAAGGTATTAATCTTGAACTTTGTCCACCTGGTTATTATTGCATCAGGATGAAATATTGGACAACTGTTTTCCTTCTAAAAAAAAAAAAAAAAAAAAAGAAAGAAAAGGAAAAAGCAAAGGCAAGAAAAGAAATGGAATGAAAGTGGAGATTTTTCTTACTATGTCAACTCTGTCTTTCTCCCCAAGAAAATGCAATTCGGTATGGAGTATATAGAAAAGATGCTTTAAAGAACCTTCATAAATTGGCAGTGCATTTATTTATACACATTTCAGCCTGACTCATTACATATCATCATGAGGCTCCCCAGGCTATGCATAAAAAGAAGAGCAGGCATAAATCAAACTAGATGCAACTCTTCCCTTTCTTCACTGCTTCTTCAGATTTTTTTTTTTTCAGCAATACATAGAAAGAACATATTTTTCCTTATTACTCAGAGAGGGAATACCATTCCTTATATTATCATCACTCTTTCTATCCAATAATAACGGTAATAATGATAATCCTCATTGCATATGTATTTTAAAGCAGGATATAATTCTGCGGAACTACAAGCACATTATTTTTGCCATTGTTCAGCTAATCTCTTGAGAATTTGTTTTTCTTTCTAGTGAGTAGATGATCTTAAACTTTTCTGTCAAATTCTAAGATGAAAAGTTTATATGAAACAACTCTTATGTGGTTTATCCCTCTGATTTTCACTCTATCTGGAAAAAAAAAAATCCCATCTTTAAAGTGTGTGACCTAAATAAATCTATCTTTTGTTCTTTGCTATGGGGACAGTAAATCCAAAATAAATTCGTTTTGAATGTTCTATTGAAATCGGAATTGAATTCAAAGTTTTCTGAGCAGTTTTTTGCAACCTGTATCTTTAGTAATTTTTACAAATTCCCTGTGGGTGGTATTCTTTCTGCCTCATTTTAGGCTAGTGTCCTGAAACAATCTGTCTAGACTGTTTACGTTCGATGAAGCAAGAAAGGTTTCCCTGGAGGATGATGCATAGTACCTAAGTGGGGGTTCTGCTCTGAATTTCTCTTCAGAGAATGAGGACTATATCCCTTGTCAATACAAGAACATGCCTCAGTTCCCTATTGGAAATAGATGACTGTCATTAGTGAGTGTGAATATATTTTTTTTTTCTTCAGCTTTTTCCTTTCAGTGTTTCTTTTGGGGTTTTTGGGGATGGTTTGGTTTTTTGTATTTTTTTATTGTTTTTTTAATGAAGATGCTGATCTTCTGGGTATTCAAAATGTATTGCATAATGGGTTTGCCAGTGCAAGCCAAGAAGTTAAGCACTCCCCCAAGCTCTGTATAGTTCGCCATGTATCTGCCAGTATGCTTTCCAATGGCTGAAAAAGCAAGGTTAGGGCATGCCTGGGAAAAATTTAAGAAATAAAGTAGTTTCTGGAAAGTGACAAAGTAAATAGTGGGGATATGTGAAAGAAGTTTCTAGGAAGGGTGTAAAAGGGAACTCTGAGCTCTGGGCTTGACAGACCAGTTAGTAAGCTGCTGCTTCTGGGCTTCGTTCCGAGGCATATTGAACTTAATTGTCTTCTTTTTTTCCTCTTTTTTTGTTCTTCTGCAATGTTGGTCAGTCTCAGTGTGGAAGAAAGTAAAGATTTAGTGACGTAGGAAAATGATAGGCAGGGCTGAGGGGAGGTAGGGTTCTCCTTCAAATCTGCTAACTTATGAGTTGAGCTCATGCGTATAGAATCATAGAATCATTTAGGTTGGAAAAGACCCTTAAGATCATCAAGTCCAACTATTAACCCAGCACTGCCAAGTCCACCACTAAACCGTGTCCTCGAGCACCACGTCTACCCGTCTTTTAAATACCTCCAGGGATGGAAACTCAGCCACTTCCCTGGGCAGCCTGTTCCAATGCCTGACTACCCTTTTGGTGAAGAAGTTTTTCCTAATATCCAACCTAAACTTCCCCGGGCACAGCTTGAGGCTGTTTCCTCTTGTCCTACCCCTTGTTACTTGGGAGAAGAGATTGACCCCCACCTCACTACAACCTCCTTTCAGGTAGTTGTAGAGAGCAATAAGGTCTCTCCTCAGCCTCCTCTTCTCCAGACTAAACAACCCCAGCTCCCTCAGCTACTCCTCATAAGACTTGTTCTCTAGACCCTTCACCAGCTTTGACCTTCTTTGGACACACTCCAGCACCTCAATGTCCTTCTTGTAGTGAGGGGCCCAAAACTGAACACAGTACTCGAGGTGCGGCCTCACCAGTGCCAAGTACAAGGGTACGATCACTTCCCTATGAAGGGGACGATCACTTCCCTAGCCCTGCTGGCCACACCATTTCTGATACAAGCCAGGATGCCATTGGCCTTCTTGGCCACCTGGGCACACTGCTGGCTCCTATTCAGCCGTCTGTTGACCAACACCCCCAGGTCCTTTTCTGCCAGGCAGCTCTCCAGCCACTCCTCCCCAAGCCTGTAGCGTTGCATGGGGTTGTTGTGACTGAAGTGCAGGACCTGGCACTGAGCCTTGTTGAACCTCATACAGTTGGCCCCGGCCCATGGATCCAGCCTGTCCAGGTCCCTCTGTAGGGCCTTCCTACCCTCCAGCAGATCAACATTCCCACCCAACTTGGTGTTGTCTGCAAAACTTACTGAGGGTGCACTCGATCCCCTCGTCCAGGAGTTTTTTAAAATATAACACAGTTAAGATTCAGGTTTATCATTCAAAAAGAATTACGTGAGAGGAGGGGGCAACAATAATAAGAAACACCCCTTCCTCCAAACCCATTGGAGTAATCCTTTGATAAAAGAAAGATCATTGTTTCCTGAATAGATGTCTCTCAGGACTTGTCTTAGGGCATGTTTGTTCAACAGCTTAAAGATTACACCAGAATGTGGCCAACATAAATTTTAGATGTCAAAGGAGGTGAGAATTGAATCTCACCAATGTTCAGGTTGGTAAAGATCATTCAAAATTGTAAATATTAATTAACACTGTTCTTCACCCAATAGATCCTCAGCCTGTATAGATTTTTTTTTTCTTATTTCCAAAGAATATTACAAGAATAGTTCCTTTTGGCACTGTTTGTGGTTGTACTTAGTAAATTTTTTAATTATAAATGGTCAATGCTGTTCTTAAAACTAAATATTTTAAAATTTTCAATCATTTTTTTAAAAGGTAAAAATAACTAAGCATTTCTTTCCAAATGGAGTGCGGCACTTATTTAAACTCTCTGGGTCAAAAATTATTATTTTAATATATGCATATATAAATCTGTACCTTGCTACATCTAGCGCTTTTGAGTAAAGTCAGGATGTATAAATTACAACACTAGCAATTTAACATGTTACAGCAGAATATAAAATACTAGTGGATGATCAAAAACTATAACTGTTAGGATTTTCATCTTCCAGCCAGTAAAAATCACCTGCTTAGGTAACGATAAAAAGAGATTTTGTCTTCAGGTTTTATGCAATACAGTCCCCTCTCCCTTCATTTTTTTCCTTTTCTGATAGCATGATTTTTTAAAAATTCGTATTATAAATCAAGTTGGAATAATGGATAACATCACCTGTTTCGGTTGTCCTGCACTGTTAGACAACTTAAACAAATTTGGAGGAGGGTACAAAAATCAGGCTTTTACTTTTGATCACAACTTTCCTAGCCATTAAGACAGATCGCTCCTTTTTGTAGCTCCATAATATAGTGGCTGTCTATTTGGTGTTGTCTTTGAAAGAATAAATGTACTCCAAAAGGAGTTACTGCCAGGAGGGAGAGTGCTTCTCTTGACAGCTCCTTATGCAGTCAGCTGGAGGAAAGATGCTGATCCTGATGCTACTTCAGCTCACAGAGGTTCAGTGAACTACAACTGAGTTTCAAGGCCACGTGAATTTTCAGAAAATAAAGGCCAAAGCAATAGATTTCTGCATCTAAACTTGGTGAGTGGAAGATTGTACAAGAAACCTTGTGTGAGAATTATTTGCTTAACAATTACAGTTTGACTTCCAGCTTTTCCACTGATACAGGTTGCCCTTCTTGGCAACACACCTTCTCATTTTTCAGCACTGTTCCCTCAACTGAACAGGGTGGAGCCTAAGTCTATAATAAATCTGTATAATTGAAATAATATTATTAAATTGTTTTATATTAGAAGGGCATATTTTTTATTCTATTTTGTGATTATATATATAAAAATATGACTTAAAAGAAAAAAAAAAAAGTGCTGTTCTTCAATTAGGTGTTGGTCTGAAAATATTTTCTGTTAAGCCTGATTCCTTGTTTCTGTGAGCAGTGTGTTACAAAGCATTATCCTACTATGTCACCCAGCATGCTTCAAAGAACAATAACTTACAGCTGGGTTTATTAATTATCACCTTATGTAAACCTACCAGAGGTGAGCTTGGATTTCTGGAACCAAGTATCAACGTGTTGATGCTTAACCACATTTCTGCTTTCCTAGTGGCATAATGAAAGCTATAGATCTTCTACATATGGAAGGTAGCAATATCAAAGCAAGTAGGTGTAGATCTAAATGGAGGAATTCCAGTTTAATTTCTTGCTTTTATATTTTGTGTGCATGTTTCCCTGGGACCACAGTAGATGAGAAAATGGGCAGTAACAGAATTTCCCAGTGTTGCTGTTCCACTTCAAACCTGGGAATGTTTACAGTTGTGTTGCATTTGCCCTAAACCTAGCAGATCACTTTAGAGACAGTGACTGCTTTTGGACACATAGCCCATGCCACTGTCTCTTTCCCTAGATGATGACAAGACTGCAGGAAGGGAGTGAATCCAGCCAGGGAGAGCCTTGGGAAATAAGTGCTGCTTTCATTTATTATTTTAAGGTGTTCAGTCTTTTTATCTCTAGGTCCTTCTAGTAAGGACCGGGTATATTCTCATGCTTTTGTTGTTAGAAGAAATACGAATAAACAGACATTATAAAGAATCAAACCTATCTAGATGGGGGTTCAGACCAGTTTTGCTGGTGGAGGCTTTCTGGAAACCCATTGTGCTCACTGGAGAGATCTGTCACAGCATCCAGTTCTTGCCTTATATTAGATCAGATCCCACAAGTTTTAGTTATCTTCATTATTTACTGTGTACCTCACTGCTATCCTCATTAGAAAATCTGTAAGGTCTTAACCATAAAGGATATCTTATATCCGTTATGTTCAGTGAAAAACAAAGCACAACTCCCTACCCAAATACTTTGAAGTAAGTCTAATATTTTCAATAATAATTTAATATACTTTTGTATGATAAAAATAGTAAAACTAATTTAATCATAAAAATGTTGGTTTTGGAGATAAGCGTTCATGTGAAGAATAATTAGATTACTTTTAAAGGAAGTTAGATCCTATTAATCTATTGATCTTACATTTAATAAATCTTCAGCTATGAAGTGTGGGTGAACTTATGTTACTTGTATTGAAGCTGTAAACATGATAATGGTATTGCAGTTACTAGATAGAATCCATTTGCACTATATACGTTGTTCACTACTAAATGTCTAGCACAAAACTATTGTCACAATTCTACCCTTTTCTCAGTTTTAAGTAATGCTAAATGCTCTTAACTTCAGGAGATCAAATACTTAATTTCAGGAATTCAAACTGACAGTATTTAAATCCTCACCTGTATCTGTAATTTGCTTTGTGCTAGGCACTGTACAAAGTTTTAACCATCCAGTGTTCTAAATTTTCTTTGAAAACCTGTAGCCCAGTCATGTAAAGAAATTATTCAGCTGACATGAAATATACTTTTTTTTTTTTTTTTGCAAGATTAGGTACTAATTTTTTTTCTGTTATCCTTCCAATATCTTTGAAGGAAGTCACTCCTTACAGATGCATATGTCTCATCTTCCCATAAATACTGGTGTTAGTAAAGTCATGTAATACTATTTCTTTCTACAATTTAAAATCCGATGAGGTAGTATGTTTCCTCACTGTGATCTGCTGTGGTGCAATGCAGAAGAAATAGTTGCCACTTCACTAATTTTGCAGTGCTAAACTGTGATCTATATTCATCAGTATCCACTGCAGCTGTCAGCCCAAAGGTGAAATTATTTCTTGATTTTTGTGCTGGTACAAGGAAGGGGAGAATCCTCCAAATATTTTGTGTCTCTTTAGACCCACATCTCATCAGTGAGAATGAGTGTTGGCCACCAAATGTGCAATAAAGTGCTGCAGCAAACAATGCTGATCCTTTATAATGTTAAGAGATGGTAGATTTGGCAAGACTTTAAAGACAAGTATGAAGTGCATTACATGACTGACTGGCATAAGGAAAAGCTTACTTTTGTTCTTATTTAGTCCCCAGTCTACTTTGTGCAAATAAGTCTTCATGCAGCAATATGGAGACCTGATTTTATGGCATGATGTGAGCACTCACAAGACACTGTACATGTTGCCCAGCTCAGGAGTGTAGAACATCCTATGTGCTCTAATCAAATGCCGGGGCAAGAAAAGAGAGTGGGTTAGGCTTTCAATTTTTTTTTTTTTCCCAGTTCTTTTCTGTTTTACTATTTGTTGGGATGGGTAAGATGTGTTTATTGTAAATCTGTTTGGGAAATTGACACCAAATTTAGTTTGCTAATGTTACAGGTAGAGGAGAGAATTGTGCTGGAATGTGTGAAGAAAACAGAGGTTTAATTACACTTGCTTTTATGGCTATTGAAGTTTAGCTTTTAGAAACAGTCTATCATTGCTCCAAGTAATAGTGCCTGGAAGTGATTTACTGTTTTCTTTCCATAAGTAAATGCTGCACAGCTGACTGAAAGTGAAAAATTGAGTTTTTATTAGTGTGTGTTCAAATTCCAAAGAGCTATATTGTAAGCATGTGCATATCCATCTTTTCCTTCATTAAAAAAATTCTCTTTAAAGATGTCATTGGGAGTGGTATCTATGTATGGAAATTATATGTTTGCAAAGAATTATGTTTCAGTTGCGTCACATGATAAGAAATCTCTAATTTTCTCAAATTTTGTACTTCAGAGAATTTCTGAGAGTGAATCATGTGGGCTGGGGATCTCTTGATCCAACATTTCTTGATGTTGGACTAGATGATCCCAGTCCAACAGTATTCTTCAGCTGGGTTTGGTCTAAAAAGCACATCATTAAAATTAACTATTCTTTAACTTTGTTGTCTTCTAAAAGTTTCTTATTGAATCAAATAGCAGAAACAACATTATATGAATAAAACCATTGTCAAGAAATTATCAACAAATAAGCGAATGGTTTAAATTACATAGAAGTTGAAAAATAGTACTAATTCTAGTTATTAGCCAATAATAAAAAATAGCAAACATCAGTATAATCAAATTATCAGCTAAAATCTTACTTTGTTTATCCACACCTATAATAAAGAAATGGATAAGAAATAACAAATAAACAAAAAAGCCCAGACATGCATCTAGGGAAACTAGAGATACATGTTCCAGAAGCTTTTACTAGGACAGACCCCCACTGCAACAAGATGTTTTTTTCTTTAATTGAATTCCTCTTCCAATCTGGTTGGTGTTTGGAACTGCTATTTAAAAGACTTGTCTCCAGGGAAACAAGATCTATGTGGGACTGAGAGATTCTGACACATTAAAGTGTGGTTGTAGTCAGAAGTGACTCTGGAAAAAATGGCATTGTGAACTTCCATATTTTTCTTTCTCTGGGACTTCCAGATCAAATTGGCTCAGCTGACAAGTCAATCAATGATTTTCTAACTGCCAGTATTTCAGCTCAGTGTGGGAACTGAAAATCAAGCTGTGGTATTTCTTCGTCTTATTGCACTGCTAATGATGCCAGCCATCAGACCTGAGATGGTGTTATTACTTACGATGCACAAGGTAAAATCCAGCTCAGTTTCCCTGTTTTTTAAACAGGGAAATGATACCTGCTTGTTTGTGAGCTGTATATAGTTTACACGAGTCTTTATCTGCCTTCTCTAATTTATACTGATCCTTGATTAGAATAGTGCATTGTTTTCATCTTCTGGGACTATAACTTTATGAAAGGTTCGAACTTAGAACAGGTCAAGTATGTAACATCTTTCTTGACAGATAATTTACTTTTAAATAGTTTTTTTCACCATTTGCTTCTTTTTCACCCCTTTTTCCTACTTTCCTGTTATAAAAGCAGAGGGTGACTAGAAATGGAGCAGACAATAAGGTGTGGAGAGCTGGAATCTGCTGAGAAACCTGTGCCGGTTGTTGACTAGAAGATACAGAAAGTCACCTGAGAATAAGCACTGCCAAGGAACTCATTTAGTAAGCCAGAAGGAAAACTTGCTTAGAATGGGCTTGGGGATGAAATTTGTTACAGATCCAGAGGAGGGCCACCTCACAGGTTAGCAGAGTGGCTTGTGGCTTTAGGTCAAAGACTGAAGGAGAATAGTTAATGTGTTAGGATATAGGCTCCTCCTCATAATACCTAATGGTGTTACTGTTGCAATATCTGACTGCTTTCTAGAACTGCATTAAAGCCTCCTGGTCCAGGTGGCAGCCAGGAGGCTGGATATGCCCATGGGATGCTTCCCTCCAGCCTGAAACCCCATGCTTGGAGCAGACGAGGGGCATGACTATCTAGGCAGTGCTCACGATTGGGAAGGACAAATGGTTCTGTAGCAAATGCAAAGAGCTTGGAATGGAGCTTTCCTGGAAGAGATGGACTGTGTTAGAGGAATGTTTCTGCTATGTACGTGCACATGTTTAGGAGCTCACGTATGAGACTGTCACTTATTTCTTCAGGAAGAACTGTTGGTAGTGTTTCAAAATTGGATAAATTTCAGAAGTGGGACCGTTGCTCAATAAGCAATGGTACAAAAGTCTGGTTTGTTTGTTCATGTTCTCTCTTACAATCTTCCCTCTGGGAGAACTGTTTCTGCAGGAAAGCAGTTTATTTTAATAGTTTTTATTTTGTTTGTATTTCAAATTATTTTACCTTTTTTTTTTTTTCTTATAAAAAGAAAGGTTTAGGCCACATATCTTACGTTTGGGCTGGAATGGCATGAGATTAGTGAAGGTCAAGTGGGAGCTTGTTCCTCCATCTTGAATCAGTTGAAAATTTATTGAAAATGCACTGTGTCCTGGACAGGTGAACTTCACCTTTATGGTTAAAGAGTGGGCAGAGTTGCTTCTGCATGACATGTGCTGTAGAGCTCAACTGGATATTTTATCCATACTGACCTCAGCTCAGTACGCATACTGGACCAGAGGATCAGCATACTGGGTTGATATTAAACTAGTCTTGATTTTCTACAGAAACAAATGAAATATGCTGGGAGGCTTACCCCTCCGTATTGCAAGCAGATGAAATGCAGCTTTATGTACTAGCTGAGTTCCCTTCCCTTCTCATGCATAGTGGGAATGGTTGATACTTTTCACTGAACACCTATGCAGTGACAGTTGTCCTCTGGAAAATGAGAGTTTAACATGAGCACTCTTTTTAATGCTTGAATTGGATGAAACTTAATTGTACTTAACCATTTCAAGCCAGAAAGTGTATATTTTTAATCAAATTCAATAGGTTTTCTTTGTTCCATTGAAACCAGTAGTGTCATACTAACGATAGCAATCTTGTTGCATTTTTTTTTTACTTGTTTTGCTATTTACTATTAAAGTAAAACCACTTTTAGTACTAGTTTTCAATCAACCATTGTCAGACATTTTATATTTTAAATTTCTTTATGTAAGTATATCATTATTCCAAAATGATCCTTTCTGCAGATGTGTTGCACTAAAGTTTCCTCTAATTATTACTTTTGATATCAGTACTTTATTGAATTAGCTGTTTCCAATTTAATTATACTTGCTTCATTGTCTAGGTCACCTTTTAAACAAATTCATATCAGTATGAAATTGCGGGTATTACTGAATTGGATTGTGATGGTTCTATTCTCATGAAGATAATTTCTCTTTTTTTGCTCACTTTTGGAAAAAGCTGAATTAACATTAATTTACTGACAGTGTTTAGAAATTTGTTATTACTGGTAGTAAAAATTGATATAAATAATGTTTACTTGTTTAGTTTTCAAAAACATATGGGGTACAGTATTCTACTCAAGTAATTCTTAGTTTAATTTCTGTTTATTCCAGAAAGTGGAAAGATGAAGTCATATTATTTTTTTATTTTTATTTTTTTTTATTTCTGAGAGATGCAATAGATGTGAGGGCTTCATAGAAACAAGCAAAAACATTGGTCTTTACTCTGAAGAACATAAGGTATTGAATACTTATCCAGTATGTGTTTAAGCCCCCAAGCAATCCTACTGGACTTGGATGAAAATAATTACAATCACAGTTTTTTTAGGATTAGGTGTTAAACTCAAATTTAGCACAACAAATCGTGGCCATAAATAAATGAACCCAAATGTAGAAAGATAGGTTCAATAATAGAACAGATATAACTGTAATGACTAAATAAATAACAGACTCCTCATAAACATCTTCACAGTCCCATTATCCTTTCTAGTTGAGTCTTGTTTTTAATAGGATTGTTTGGAGCATATTAACAACTGTTGTATTAACAAAACCAATGCTAAGCTGTCAACAGCTACTAGTTCTTCTACTAAATGGTTCTTTTTTTTTTTTTCCCCCCCATTGTAGGTGCCGTATCAGCAGGGCTTTGGTGCAAATGAAATATAGGTTTGTATTAATATCAGTTTGTTAGCTTACGTGAGTTTGCATAAACATTTATATCTGACTGGTTTTCCTTCAACAGTTTTCATTGTAAAATTCTTACAGACTGTGTTAAAATTTTAAAGGTTTGGGTTTTTTAATGGCATAAACGTATATGAATGTGCTTATATGTATACATATTTATGTGGTGGTGTATATACAATATCAGTTTTCATAGTGCAGAAGTCAAGAAAGCACTGGCTTTCAGCCTAGCTGCCTAATTTATTAGTCAGAAAGACAAAGTTGAAAAAAATCTTTTCTATAAGGCCAAGCCATGAAAGATGCCCAAGCCAACGAGGAAGAGATGTCACATTAGTGAGTTTCTTCTGCATGTTTTTCTCCAGCTGAGAAGGTTTCTTTAAACACCATTTTTGTATATTTATGTGGTATAAAATCTCCTCTATCACATGTAATGCCCCTTAGCTATATGCAGGTACACGTTCAATACATCTGCAAAATGATGGCCCACTAATAACCAAAATGAGTGGCAGAGTCTGACTGTCCTCCCCTGTGGCTGAACTTCAGAGTTTTGAGTCCCTGTCCTGTAGGCTTTCTTCCACTGCTTATTTCATTTATTCATCTGCCAGGAGAGCGTGAGCAAGCCCTAACTCTGCTTTAAGAGACTCGGTCAAATCAATATCATGACACCTGGAGCGTTCATTCCTGTACCAGCATTCCTACGGATGAGTGCTTTTGTGAAAGCAAACATAACACTTGTTCTAGGTCACTGGACATGTAGCAAACAAATCTGATCCAGGCTGGGTTTTCTGGACGTGTTGTTCATCCCCATGAGAGAGATGGAATAATCTGGTTGCATTATACTGACCTTCAGTCAAAGGGGGTAAGTGCTTACTCTCATTTATCTCAAGTTATACTTAGCCTGGCCGAAATTTTCATATGTACCAATGTTTAATTGCCAATGCTATTAAAAAACCACCGTGGAACTGATGGGCACATTATTGCCTACTTGATCTTTGGTATTTGCTATATATCTAGTGAGCTAGGAAAACACTTGTTTCTTATGGAGCCATTCTCCACGCTGTTGGAGAGATGAATCTGAGATGATAGAATTAGGAGCTCAGCAATATTCCTTGTGTTCAGCTAGAAAAAAGACATGTTGGGAAAATCTCAATGTATTTCGCAGGGAACTTTGACGTTTCATAAACAACAACAAACATGTCTTTGAAAAATGTCTCTTCTGAATTCATGGCAAAGTTTGAAGAGGGGTGGAAATTTCTTCTCAGGGGAAAAAAATAAAAATGTAAAACCAGCATTTAATTTACATTGACACAATTCATTTGACAATTCAACTGTAATAATAGTCTACAGTATGCTGTTAGGTTATGTTATGCCAAATCATATTTTAAGAAATAAAGCCTTTTAAGTAAACATAGTTTTATTATCTCAGTCTCTTTGTTATGTTTGTTTCTCTGTAGGTGAAGGTTATACTCAAACTGACTATAAAGTATTTTTGTTTCAGTCAGCAGCTGCTGAGGTTCGAGGGAACAAATTCATTTTGGAAACTGTGTGTTAATGTGTTTCCAAAAGGAACGTTGTACAGATCGTCTGTTTTGTGGGACATCTAAAAATATTATATGTTATGAATTAGAAGAGAACCAAATTTCAAAATGTCAAAATCTCACGTAGACCAAAAATACTGCATGTCAATCAGCTCTGTTCGGTACGTATCTTCTGACTTTTGCAGCAAAGAGCCTTTGTCGCAATCCCGAGCCCTCATGCGAACAGGCCACTCATCATCAGCGGCAAGCAGGAGCTGATGAGGTAAGGGACAGGAGTGATCATGCACTTAAAAACCACAATAGTGACATCTGCAGACACTTTTGAATGTAAAAATCCTGTGCTGGGTATTAAGAAGTATAAACTTCACATTGTGTGCAAATAGGGAACTTCCAGCTGATGTAGTTTCTGCTTGATATACAGTCTCTGTTCTTCATGATAACAAAGAGACTGGTCTGCCCAGAAAGACAGAAAATGCACCTGAAACGGCATCTGACCTCACAAGCTGAGTGTGGAGGTTATGGTCAGAAATGGTCTTGGGTCAGCAGCAGAACCTGGAGCAAACTGGAACATGCAGAGCCTGGGGTGGTTTATTTTCTTTCCCTAACTTTACTCTGAGAGCACCAAAATGTTTTAGAAAAAGGTAAAAAATAGAGGAAAAAAACACACAACAGATAACTTACCAGAAAGCCTGGTAAAATAATGGGTATTGAAAATTAAAATAATATAATAAGGTGCTTTGGACTAGCATAGGAGGTCAGCGCTACCAACCCCACTTAAAACTATCACCAGTAAATAAGCTGTTTTATGTTGTATTCCCTTATATTTGTTTGGATAAATGTTTTAATTTCACTGATGGAAATATTTAATAAAAACACAGCTTTGACTGCATGCCTAGTGTTTCCAATCTTATGGAGAGATTTAATAAATGAGGCCCTGCAACTTTTATTTAGTGTCTTCAGGTGGTAAATTAACTACAAGAGGGCTTCCCTATTGTTCCCTGAAAGCAGTAAAAGCAGAGGAAGAATTAAAAGCAAACCACTAATTTAAATATGAGTGTAAGGGCTAGAGAGTTCAAAGGGAGCCTATCCTTGGTGCACAATAATCTTCATATGAAGGCAGAATGTTATAGAAATTAAATATAGAGTACGTATTTGAATAAATGAACAAACTCATTTATGAAGTATAGCTAAGTGCAATGCACTTTGAATGATGGAAATTAATCTAGTGATTTTCTGATAGTAACTATTTGTCATACAGTCACACACAACATAGTTTCATTGCCTTACTTTTAAAACATTTTTTGCAGCTGAAACTAAGAATAAAGTTTGGGGGTTTTATGGCTGTTGGTCTGACTACCAGATCATCAACTGATGCAAAGAGGCACCTGCCCACTGAAGGCAGTGCTGGCTGGGAGTTAAAGGAATGGAATAATAATTTTGTTTTGGTTTGGTTTTTTATGATACATGCTGGAACAGAGCAAAGAGAAAGAAATTCCCTTTGCTCTGCCTCATGTTCGTTTTTTCACCTGCTTCTTGTTCTTGACAGATGTGTGAGAAGGGGCTTGCAGGAGAGGTTCAGCAGCTACACAAGAGACGAGATCTCGCCTGGCTTGGCTATGGCGGGTAAACACGTAAGGATTTCCAGCAATGCATGGTAGGGAAAACGTGGAGGGTAAAAGCTGTGTAAAAATGTTTTTAAAGTGCGTAGAAGATGATCACAAGGACTGCTGAGGTCTGGTTTCCTATGGCTTGCAGCTGAGTCCTCATCACAGCAGCAACAGCATGAGCACTCCTTTAGGGGTATTTCCGTGCACCTCGAGTGCCTGCAAATGGCCCCAGGGGGGTGCCTCTGCACAGACCCCTCTCGTGGGGGCTCACAAAGGAGCTTATTGCAGAGCCTTTCCCTTAGTAGGAAGCAGTCACAGGGCATCTCTGCTCTACTCGGACATACTGTCATGAAATTCAGAGGAGTCCTGTCCCTTTGTCAAATACGGCCGTGTTGTCCAGTGTGTTCAGTTCACCGTAAGGAACATGACAACATAAGCATCTCTTCCTAGGGAAGCCAAACTGAAAAATAATGTGACAGACAAAGAGACAGAGAAGGAGGGTGCAGATGGGACCAAAGGGATGGGGGAAGACAAAAATACCAATGTTACAGAAAGAGACACAATGCCAAGGCCTGGGAGAGTCAGACCATCTGGTTCTGTTGCAGCATCTCTACGCGACTGTCTCCTCTCTTTGTTTCTCTTTGTCAGCAAGAGGGGATAAACTATGTCAGGCATAACATGAAGGCTTTGGTGTAAAACAGATGATGAACTAGCCTGCGTTAAGAAAAGCTTGTTTTATTCACTATGATTTGCAAAAGATCTCTCTTAGCAGTACAGGCTGTGACAGCGATTTGCTATATGCAGATTTTTCACTGCAGCAGTAGCTGTTTGCCACCCCTTCTGCGTGTTTATAAGGCGATACCTCGTGGATAAACCGTGAATCCCTTGAGCAAAGCAGCGCCTGCTAATGTTTTACACATCTAAAGCCTAGTTAAAGCTAACTGACATTACAATAAATGACCCAGCTGACCACTTCTCCCAGGCTGTGTGATTCAGGAAAGCTGAGCCAAAGGTTGCTCCCAGGGACCAGGGTGGTTCAGAGAGTCCATAACAGAATACAAAGCCTTTCGCTCCTGGGTTGCCTGTCTTGGTCCAAAATGACAGAGAGACTTATGTTTGAATGGCCTGTGTGCTAAAAATGAGTTGTTCTACTCCAGTCTGCAGTATTGCTGACACATCATAGACGTAGCTGCAGGAAGACTAATGATCCCATGTTCATGCCACATAAATCACCCCTAGCGACTTCTTTAGTTTCCACCAGGTCATGATGGACATGGCTTGGCACCTGTAGGTAGGAGTTTGCAATGCTGTTACCTCTTCTGGAGCTTTTGGGGAATAAAGAGCAACCGTAAGTCTCGGTCAATCTGGCACCTTTAATGGGCACTAAATTGACTTAGAAGGGATAGTGAGGGAAGCATTCGGGAAGCATATAATAGACCCAAAATGATCTTCATGCCCTGGAACTGGAGTTTCAACATTTACAACAGGATGAATGTTTTACATGAATACAAATTTCAAGCGAAACAACTGTGGGGAGAATTTTACATTCAGCAAGCTGCTGCTGGGCTGATAGGAGAGGGGAGTGCATACACAGAGCTGGGTGCAAGTTTTGCATTTAATTAAATGGGAAGTCTGTATGAAGGTTATGCCATCTCTGTAAGAAGCCCTGCATTTTTCAGCATTTGACATGCAGCATTATAAGTAGGAGAACGGTTAAATGACAGCCACAATAACATGTTATATTGTTCATAGCAGTCAGGTGTCAGCAAAATGGATTGATTTCTATTAGGGAGCACTAAAGGAGTATTAGATTCAATTGAATGAAGTAAATGTGCTGTAATATCTCTCTGAAGTTTCTTGCATTTTCCTGTAGTGGTACCTGAGAGAAGTAAAAATGTATGTGTAAATACAGATATTAAAGAATTACCAGAGTACAGATACTGAAAAATTCCTGTCTAGGAAGCCCTGTGGGAACCATGTGCTTGTTTACTATTTCCAACTCTTCTGGAAAGGATGCAAATTTCTACACCTATGATTAAAATAGTATTTTCAAAAATGCTGAAGGAAAGATGCAGCTGCCACAGAGAATGCAAATTCTTTGTTAGACTGACTTTAACCATATCAAGGCATTAGAAACAAAGTGAATTTCTTTAGCCTAAGTCAGCAATGTTAACATAAATGTAATGTATTTTTTAGTGCTACTAACTTGAATTTGCTTTAATAGGAAAAAATATCTTGATCCTTTTATCCAAGACTTGTAAAATAGTAAGGCCTACATTATCTTGAGAGTGAGAGCTTTGCAGAAAACAGAAAGACAATTCCTTTCTCCATAAGAATAGTTTGCTGCTATCATCAAACTCAGCTGCTGACGCAGACCTAGATGAGCTCTTCTTGCTTTGGTATTTAGTTCATACATGTTTAAAAAATCTGCCAAATTGGCAGTGAAGATTTCTGTTCAGGCTTTGTGATAATGAATAGGTACCCTCTCAGTTTAAATCTAAGCAGTCATCTAAACAAACCCCTCCCTGTCATGTACGCAGCCTATTTCGTATGCAAAAGTTAGTTAAGCGATATCAGAAATTTTAAGAATCTTTTTAAACACATACACTCGATCCTCAAACTTACACATCTTACAGGCAAAATAACAACATCTCTAATATGCACTCTGGCACTCCAAAAACCTAATTTGGCTTATTCTGGTGTGACTTGCTTTTATCAAAAGTTCTTTGTTTAGACAGCGTTGGCATTTGTATAGTTTCCTTTAGGTTGACTTTTTTCCATGCCATCTCTATTGTTATACTAAGGTAATCATTAAGCGTTAAAATGATTGTCCTACAGCTGCTTTCATTTGGGAGCTGTTACTGGTATGGTCTCAATTCACACTACTAGGATGTACCCAAAAGGTTAGACTTGAATGCAAAGTTGCAATCTATCAGAATTCAATGACTTGACAGAAACGCACCCCCAAGAAAATTTTGCAATCAATGGTGATATTGAGCAAGATCTGAATTTCACCTGCAATAGGTTTGATATTGAAATCAATAGCAGAGAACTTTCCATCCTTGCAGGCATCCATTGGTGGACACAAAGGATCAGAACAATAGATTATCACCTTGTATAATCTCCTTGATTATTTTATAGGAGTGAGGGACTGCAGAATACTATAACTTTTGCCACAGCAGCACAAAAAGCAGACCCAGAACCCTGCGGAGAAGTACAAATAACAAAAACGATTGCTTTTGCATTTCTTAGGGTAAGCAGTAAGTTCGCTTTGTCTGATGCATAGTTGAGGTAATTACAGAAGTAAATAATAGCAACGAGATATGACAAAAGTTGAAAATCAGTGCTTGCTTATGGGAGCTGCCGGGTGTATTTTGACACACGTGCAGATACGCAGACCTTCAAAGTTGCGCTGGATACCCGCAGGGTGTTCAATTTTACCTACTGGACATAGCCCCTTACCTTGAGCTAGTGCTTGTATTGGGGTGGTTTTCAATCCATTTCTTATTGGAAAGCAAAGCATTGATTTCTGTTGATAGTCTGGGGGCCTTGCTAAGTAAACAAGTCCTTTTTATTTGTACACTTTTTCTGCTCCTGCTCAGACGTACGACAGCTGAGATATTTTTATTGCTGGGTCCTATTCCTGAATACTGCTGGCATGGAAGATCAAAGGTAAACTCTCTCTTGATTTTGCTTCTCTTATTAGTTTCAAGCATTTGAATGAATATGCTGCTATTAGCTAAATTACCAATATTTGTTATACTGTGTTATCTGTGATCTTATCTGTTTCCTGAATAGAAAAAAATAGATATTTGAGGTGGTTAGTGTATTTTGTGATTCTTGTCATGCTTTTATAGAAGAGTAACTCACTTCACTTGGGTTGAGATGTTTCTGATATACATCATGGAAAAAGAAGAGATTGAGAGAGAGAGAATAAGCAGGCCACGATGTTTTAAGGATGATATCGGTATCAGATGATAGTAGTCCACAAAGCAAACTGGATAGATAAAAGATATTATATCAGAGGAAACAATATCTCAGTTTTATTTCTTTTGAACTTTGAAGCTTTCTTTTGTCACGGTTATGAGGAAGAAATACTGTATGCTCATGGAAACGGAGGAGGGAAACAAAATTGTTTGATATCATGAACACAAATGTGCTTTGAGATTTATATTTTTTTTCTCAAAATGACAGTGAGAGCCTTACAGATGCATCTTTAAAAGCTCAGAAGTTGAGTTATATGCATCCTAAATAGCAGAAAATTATAGAAACAGTAGTGTTATGGTTTTGTGGCCTTTTCCTGAATCAGCTCTAAACTGAAACTGCAGATGCCAGAAGAGACCGATTAGTATGATATCAACACTGTAACTGAGATACTCAAAATAAGTAACCAGTAAATTGTCAAAGAAAGAGCTGAACAAAATAATGGTGAGATTAAAACAGTCATTAATACTGAAAAGCTAGAGTGGGATAAAAGGGGCCATGAGCATTACGGTGCAGCTACCCATGCAGCCTACAACAGTTTTTTAATTAAGAAGCCATTAGCAGTCTAAATGCTGGGTAGTGTTATTCTAACTCCCACATCATGTCAGTTAAAACACCATTAATATGTTTGAGGCATTATGAGGTAAATCAGAGATAAACTGCTCACATCTAAGAAGATAAATTTATCTGTTATGCTTTTATAGAATTTTTGGGGTGGGGGGAGATTATCACTACCAGTGCCCAATGGGAACGCTATGTTCTTGCCTTGCTTTCCAGTTCACAGAGGTTGGGACTGAAACTTGGGAGAAAAGGGTTTGATTCTGGCTTCTGCTGTAAGCCTACTGAGTGAGCTTGTCAGTCATTTTTTTCCTCCAATAAGTCTAAGTTTTTTGTGCGTGGAAAAGAAAAAAATTGTGATTACTATATAAAGTAGTTGGAGTATTAGAGGTTAAAAATGTTGTTATTCAGATAGATCTAGATATATATACACACGCACACACATATGTTATCACCAAAATCATTGAGCTTCACACTTTGACAAAGTGTCCATCTGTTTCCTACTTATTTCTACAAGATACTCTCATTTATTAACATAAGAGGAAATGGAAGCAATTGCAGTGCTAGTTTTAGCTTAAAAAGTTAAACTGATTTCAAGTGTTCTACAGAACACTATCAGTCAAAATATTGAGGGAGTTTAAAATATGTATATACCCACTGGATATCCACTGTGATTAGATATCACAGAAGAGCTGGAACACACATTAACAGAAATTAAACAGATCTAGAGATCTGTAAGTCCCAAAGGTACAGATCAATAACAAATTAATAAAATAGTTCAAAACCACGCACAAGAATAGTTCTCAAAGTTGGCTAAAGTACCAAAATGATCTTAAAGGGCAAACCAAGTGTTTCAAGTAGAAAGCAAGAGTAGAAAACTGGACTTCACAGAATCATAGAATAGTTTGGGTTGGAAAGGACCTTTAAAGGTCATCTAGTCCAACCCCCCTGCAATTGGCAGGGACATCAACAACTAGATCAGACTGTTCAGAGCCCCATCCAGCCTGACCTTGAATGTTTCCAGGGATGGGGCATCTACCACCTCTCTGGGCAACCTGTTCCAATGGTTCACCACCCTCATTGTAACAAATTTCTTCCTTAGATATAATCTAAATCTACCCTCTTTTAGTTTAAAACCATTACCCACTGTCTTATCGCAACAGGCCCCGCTAAAAAGTTTGTTCCCGTCTTTCTTGTAAGCCTCCTTCAGGTACTGAAAGGCTGCAACAAGGTCTCCCTGAAGCCTCCTCTTTTCCAGGCTGAACAACCCCAGCTCTCTCAGCCTTTCCTCATAGGAGAGGTGTTCCATCCCTCTGATCATTTTTGTGGCCCTCCTCTGGACCCTCTCCAACAGGTCCATGTCTTTCTTGTGCTGAGGACTCCAAAACTGGATGCAGCGCTCCAGGTGGGGTCTCATCAGAGCAGAGTAGAGGGGCAGAATCACCTCCCTCGACCTGCTGGCCATGCTGCTTTTGATGCAGGCCAGGATATGGTTGGCTTTCTGGGCTGCGAGCACACATTGCCAGCTCGTGTCCAGCTTTTCATCCACCAGTACCCCCAAGTCCTCCTCCACAGGGCTGCTCTCAATCCCTTCATCCCCAGCCTGTATCAATACTGGGGGTTGCCTTGACCCAGGTGCAGGACCTTGCACTTGGCCTTGTTGAACCTCAAGAGATTCATGTGGGCCCACTTCTGGAGCTTGTCGAGGTCCCTCTGGATGGCATTCCAGCCCTCAGTTGTGTCAACCGCACCTCTCAGCTTGGTGTCATCTGCAAACTTGCTGAGAGTACACTCGATACCACTGTCTGTGTCACTGATGAAGATGTTAAACAGTACTGGTCCCAATATGGACCCCTGAGGGACACCACTCATCGCCGATCTCTGTCTGGACATTGAGCTGTTGACCACTACTCTATGGATGCGACCATCCAAGCAATTCCTCATCCACCAAAGAGTCCACCCATAAAATCCATCTCTTTCCAATTTAGAGAGAAGGATGTTGGGGGGGACTGTGTCAAAGGCCTTACAGAAGTTCAGAGAGATGACATCCATAGCTCTTCCCTTGTCCACTGATGCAGACACTCCATCATAGAAGGCCACTAGGTTGGTCAGGCAGGACTTGCCCTTGGTGAAGCCATGCTGGCTGTCTTGAATCATCTCCCTGTCCTCCATGTGCCTTAGGATAGCTTCTAGGAGGATCTCTTCCATGATTTTCCCAGGCACAGAATCGAGGCTGACAGGTCAGTAGTTCCCAGGGTCCTCCTTTCTACCCTCTTTAAAAATGGGTGCAGTGTTTCCCTTTTTCCAGTCCCCAGGGACTTCACCTGACTGCCATGACTTTCCAGATACCATGGGGAATGGCTTGGCAACTACATCAGCCAATTCCCTCCGGACTCTGGGATGCATCTTGTAAGGTTCCATAGACTTAGGTATATTGAGGTTCCTCAGGTGCTCATAAGCCTGATCTTCTCTTACAGTGGGAGGGACTTTGCTCCCCCAGTCTCCATGTTGCAGTCCATCCACTTGAGAGGTGTGGGAAGAGAGGTTGCCAGTAAAGACTGAGGCAAAGAAGTTGTTGAGTACGTCAGCCTTCTCCTCGCCTATCATTACCAGTTTGCCAGTCTTGCTCATCACAGCGGTATGCTTTCTTTGACCTTCCTTTTCTGGCTGACATACCTGTAGAAGCACTTATTATTCTTCTATATCCCTTGCCAAGTTCAGCTCCACCTGTACTTGGCCTTCCTGACCCCGTCCCTACACAACTGAGCAGCATCCCTAAACTCTTCCCAGGATACCTGTCCCTGCTTCCACTGCCGTGCATTTCCTTCTTGCTCTTTAGTTTGACAAGCAGGTCTCGACTCATCCATGCTGGTCTCTTTCCTTCCTTTCCTGGTTTCTTACAACTGGGTATCGAGAGCTCTTGTGCTCTATGGAAAGCGTCCTTAAAGATCTGCCAGCTCTGTTCTACTCCCTTGTCCCTGAGGGCAGTTTCCCAGGGGGTCCTATTGACTAACTCCTTGAAGAGCTGGAATTTTGCTTTCCTAAAATTCAGGGTCTTGAATTCACTCTTTGCCTGACCCATATCCCTCAGGACTGTGAACTCCACCAGTGCATGATCACTGCAGCCCACGGCTGCTTCCAATCTTGATGTCACTGATTAGCTCACTTGTGTTGGTGACCAACAGGTCCCCTCTGGTAGGGCTGTCTATTAACCGGCTTCAGAAGTTATCCTCAATGCACTCCAGGAGTCTTCTGGATTGCCTACAGCTCGCCACGCTACTTTTCCAGCAGATGTTGGAGTGCTTGAAGTCCCCCAGCAGGATGACAGCCTGCAAGTGCAATGCCTCCTGCAGCTGGAGTAAGAAGGCTTCATCAATAGGCTCCCCTTGATCAGGTGGCCTGTAGTAGACACCAGCCACAAGGTTCCCTTTGTTATCTCTGTCTCTGATTCTTCCCCATAAGCTTTCAACCTCTTGTGGCTATTCTTCAGAGACAGCTCTTCACGCTCTATCCATTTCTTGATGTAGAGGGCAACGCCTCCGCCCCTCCTTCCTCGCCTGTCCCTTCTGAACAGCCTGTAGCCATCGAAAGCCGAACTCCAGTCATGGGATTTGTCCCACCAGGTTTTAGTAATGGCAACTAAGTCATAGCTTTCTAGCAGCACAATGGCTTCCAGCTCCTCCTGTTTGTTGCCCATGCTGCGTGCATTGGTGTAGAGGCACTTCAGCTGGGCTGTCGACCATGTCACCTTCTTAGAGGAACACCCCTTAGTTCCGTTGAGGTACTTCACCAGTGTTGCCCTGTTGGCTCCTATTAGTTGACTAGTTGGCTTTGACAACTGTATTTTGTAATGTACTGCATGCATTTTAATATAATAAATGAAACCATTGTTCAATATGGTATAACAGAAACTGGATGAAATGGTACACATTTCACATATGTAAAAGGCTTTCAAAATGCATCAATACTTCTCAAGTGTAAGCCTTTCTAGTGGCTTTGCATGGGAAAGGATGACAACATTTCAATAGTGTTGAGCTTGAGATTTATTTCTCCATTTAACTTCTCTGTTAATTAGGTCATTTTACTAACTAGCCATTTATGTGACGGATGATTCCTAAAGTAAATGCAACAACAGTCATGTACGCTTGGAAATACTTTTTAAGGAGATCTGCCAATATTGCAGTTAGGGGTTTCAGGGATTAGTGATTAGCTGATTAATATGTACATTTACATTCAAAATGATAACAGCCTGTGCTATTGAGATGTCTGGAGTTCACTCTGTTAACGCTTGGTCTTTTGAGCTGGAGAATTGCCTAAGAGGTACCTAACTTAGCACATTGTCAATAAGTAGGTATGAGATTTTATATATTACTTGAAATAATGCATCTATCATGTAATAGTCAATAGTTAAGGGAAGTAGAAGAGACTATAATTGATTCCAAGAAAATATATATAACTGTGCCCAGAATTACTGTAAAAGAAAAGCCGAATATATGAATCTGTTATTGCTTTTCTCTGTATGCCAAAAACAGTGTTTCAAAAACCCTGTGGCTTCAGGGAGTGAAAACCTGGACCCATTGAAGTCAATGGGAGTATTGTTATTAAATTCAATACAACCAGGATTTCACCTCGGGTTCAGGCACTAGGAGTTTAGCATGCAGCAGGGAATGAAGGCATTTTGCTCTTGATTTATGAAATACATCTTGCTGTGTCACATTACTGGATTGTTGCTGCTTTATGTTAACAAAGACGGGGTTAGATCTTTCTGCTGAAAACCCCCTGATAGCAGCCATTTGATCCAAATCAAATCTCTATCTGTTATTAGCAACATGGGATTTACGGAATGGATCCGAGAAGTTATGATTCCACGTGAAGAGCATCGATATGAGAACAGATATTACATTGCAGCACTGACAAAGTTTAAGACTGTAACTGCTGATACCCAGAAAAAAGGTGAGTGCATTAAGGAAGAAAGGAGATCCTGTCCTTTTTTCTCTTGTACTCTTTTCCTGAGCATCCACTGGCTGCTGTTGGAGATACAGAGGTAGTTTAAGCGAACGTGTTTGGACACTGTGTGGCCGTTCTTGTCGCTATAAGCTTTTAAGAACACTATTCCCCCTTCTTTCTCTTTTGGTTAAAAATACGGAGCAAAAGAGCAAATACGTAAGTCACAAACAACTCTGTCTTCCTGAACAAGGGGGATAGATAGCCCTGTTCTCAATACATATGATCTGGGGAAGCTTTGGAAGTTTATATGCTGGCCAGATAATGATGTGGCTAAAATACTCCAGATAAGAGTAAGACAAGCTGGAGAAAGTAATGGTGATTGGTTACTTCTTTCTAATCTTGGAATAAATCTCTAAAACATAGACCTACGTGAGCCAAGTAGGGGTCAGTACTCTTTAGCACTTGCGTACATATGTGCACGTTTGACATGATGCGATTTGAGGCATATCCTGTATCTGTGATCCCTAGCATCTATTTTATTTAAATCATTCAGCTCCCAAACCAGTGTCCATACTTTTCTGACCCATTGCTTGAAAACTTGCAGTTCCTCTCCAAATTAAGCAGCAAGAGCAGCTAAATGTGAGGCAAGCCTGGGCTTGCTCTGTACGCCTCCTGCCCAAGTCTGTGGTGCTTTTTGTAGCTTTTTGATATCAGCACGGGCTGCTTCCCAGGTAGTTTCCAATACTGCCATTATTCTCAACCTCAGGAGCACTTACCTGCCATGACAAGGTGCCTGCTCTAGCCTTAAGACAAAATGGAAAGACAGAAGGGAAGCAGCAAAGGGCTGTGTTGTTATTATACAATTTTGTGCTTTGAGTGAAGTGTCCCACAAATAGCAAAACAACAAGGGAAACAATAGACTCCTGTTTCAGTTATGGAATGAGAGATTTATTATTAAGTAATGGAAAATAACAGTGTAAATAGTATTATGTCTATTGTCAGGGTTCATCAGGGTGAACATGAAACCCGAGTGTATTTGGTGCTCGGAAGGGGAGTGCAGGTATGCAGAGCAGGACAGAGTATACAGTAAGTTATAGATACAGTGAGTTCAGTCCCTGCTCTACTGTGTGGCTGGAGCCTACCCTTCATGCTTTCGAAGATGGCATTGGATGTGAGGGGGAGGGAAAGGACTATCTCTGTGTTTGTAAGAGGGGGAAAACGAAGTTTGGGATAAGCCTAATGCAGTTTTTTAGCTTGCAATTCTGTCTTCCGTTATAAACTCTAAAGTTAGCATTTCCACTATTTAAGCTAAACTATGATAGAAGAAATACCTTTTTTTTTCCTTGACCTTTCAGTAGAGATTGAGATTATTTCCTTTTAAGAGCCTACAGACAGAAAGGCTATAAATATGGAAATATTCTTATGAACTATACATATGTTATTATATCTAAAATAAATAAAAAATTCTTTGAGCTCCTTGCTGCTTCTGTTGGAAGTATCAGATTATTTTGGTCCAGACAAAAACTTAACCTAAGAAATTAAACGAAATCAACATCTTTGAAGTGCCAGGTGTCTTATTCATATGTTTGCTTTAAGATATGCATTGAAATTGCAAGTGGATCAGAAGACAGTTGTTATAGTAAATTCTGACTCAATAAACAGATGCTGAAGGGTTTAAATAAATGATGGGGTTTTCTCCTTTATGGAACAAAATTGAAATGATGAAAATGCACAGTAGTCCCAGACATTTGTACGTGCTCCTGAAGTTAAAGTATTTCTGATTATTTTCAAAATCATAAATGACACTGAAGATCTTTTCTAATGGGAAAGGGAAGTCATGAATTGCAGAGAATACTAAAAAGATCTTTGTATGTTGATACTGGAATATTAGTATGTTGTTTATGGCCATCTAGATTTTTCTTAGATTCTTATGAGATTTATTATTCTGCAATTTGTTATCAAGGTGTTTTTAGTTTGCTTACACAAAAATGACTGTGGATTCCTCAAGTTTGAAAGTTTTTTTTCTTCTCTCTGTTTTTTTTTTTTTTCCTTTCTACAGACAGCATTATCTCCTGTCATCAGAAATACTGTCTAGGAGAAGTCTTGTGTTATTGTATTACAGATGCAGAACATGGGATAGGAAATAAAAAAAGAGATGGAAGAAAAATTTTAAAGCTAACACGTAAAATTTGCCTCAAGGGATTTGTAAACAATTCTACATAGCATTTGCCCAGAACTATATGTCCTGGATTGTTTCATCATTTTATAAAGTCTTATAAGTCTTATCGGACTCAGTACTGATGTAACTTCTTGGAACAGTTCCTTACTCTTTAAGTTTACAGAATATTTCATCCTCAGTGTCAATCTCAGCATGATGGACTATATTTTGCATCATAATGGTTTTCTGAACATAAAAAAGGGCTGACTAATTTATATGACAAATCCACTTTGCTTGATGTATGAATTCTTATCTGTTCAACAGGCTTGGTCTGAAGCTGGTATCTTGAGAAATTAACACAGATACAATCTATAATCCCACTGGTTTTGCACATATTAAAGGCCTATATGTTGTAGATGGTGCATCTGTACTTAGAAATCAGTATGTAATACAAGGGATACCCCAGATTTGTTGAAATAGATTCTGAAAGTATCTGAGAGGAAGGCTGACCTTGAATTACTCCAGCCTCCTAGCAATACTGATTAAAAAAATAATAATGAAATAAAGTACTAATGGAAAACCGTGAAGTTCAGAAGGCACACAAGATGACACATGCACAAACTTGCAAACCTATGGAGTCCTCGATCTATAGTTATTAATATGGTGCTGTGGACCACTTTCTTGGTGGTATTTTTGTGTCTCCCCCCACCCCCTGCCCTGTTCCCTCCTTACCTTTATTTTGATGATCTTAACAATGTTGACAAATCCTTTTTATTCAAGAGTTAAAAGAGAAAGACTGTTAAATTCCATGAAAATCACTGAAGAATTTTTTCCTAAGCATAAGTCCCAAGAAAGTCTTTTGGCTTTTTAGTAACCTCACAACTGGACCCACCTTAGTTCACTGGAAAAAAAAACCAAAACATTACGTGGCCTGTTTTGGGACATGGTTCCTGAGTTTCATTTTGTCATGACGCATTAAGAAAGGCTCACAAATGATTGACAGAAATTCATCATTAAAAAAAAAAAAAATCAATGGCTTTATCCACTGTAGCAAAATCCCATGCAAGATGAGTCTTGATCTACCTTGCATCAAGTACATATTAGTGTTGTAGCAGATATATAAACTTTTGACAACTGATCTAATAGTGGAAAGGAATTAAATAGCTTTAACAACACAGATGCGTCTTAGCTGTGTGAAAAGAATTTCAAAGCAGATTGTCCTTGATCACTTGCTTGTGCAATACTTAAAGGATGATTAACCCATAATTTTCCTATACCAATTTTCCTATAAATCCTATTTAAAATTTGGGGGGTGGAAAACCCCAAAACAAACTCCCAAACCCCACATAATTTAAAAAACCAGGCAATAAATGATTTGGTAATACAAACAAAATTGCAACTGGTAAGAGAAGCTAATTAAATGGAGTATGTGTAAAGATTTTTAGTATTAAAAAAGTGGTAGTGTGGGTAAAATAATTTCCTTTCATTTTTACCTCTGAGTTTCCAAAATAGATGTCTTACAGTGGGACACATTACAGGTAGATTTTGCTGTGTCACCTGTGGCTTGCTAATGTGAACCTTCCCAGCAAGTCAGTGGTTGCAACTGTGCAGTGCAGATTGCTGTTAGTTCTCCAGTTTCCTGTGTTTAAGAAAACAAATTTCTGTAGAATACTTCTACCTACTCAATTGTCTCTCAAATTTATAGTAGTCAATATTATTTCAATTTCTTTTTAAAGAAAACTTGCAGTCACGGATGAGTTAAAATTCTTTACAGCAGATGTTTTTTACTTACTTTTTTATAGTTTCATTGGATTGTGCTAGTCATGAAGATACCCTAAAATTTAGAATGTTACTACATCAGGGTTCATATTTTTCCTGTTTATTTAGTTCACTGTTTCCATTGTCTGCAGTTGATTCACAGCTCAATAATGCTTTCCTATCAGGGGGAGCATATATGTATAAGTAAAGGGGGAATAAAAGAAAAAAAAAAATTGGTCAAAAGATAATTATTTAGGGAAAAAAAGAATGAAATAAAAGAAGTCTCAGAGGTCTACCTTATGTTAGAACTCAAATTCTATCACGGCTAGAGAATAAAATATTATTTTGATGCTTGTCTACTCTGTGTTGTGCTTCCCTGCACAGTGCTCATCACTATTGGCCTTACCTACATTTTATAATTGTGGTGGGTTTTAGGTATAAAATGGTATCTCCATCAGAGAGATGGAATACCTTGCCCATGCTCCGAAATACACGTTTCTAATAGTAAAGAGAAAGAACTGATAAACTTTAGAGAGAAGTAAGTGTCCGAGGCCTCGTCTCTCCAGATGCTGTACAGAAGGCTAAGCATACTTAACTTGCTGGCTATGAGCTGGTATCTCTATGCTTAGCAAAACCTTAGTCAAATCTTCAGACTTTTGCAGTTGTACAATGGGCAGATGTTGTTATATTACCTCAGGAGGAAATTTTCAGTCTTTATACTAAAGGCTGATACTGTACGTTCCCTATATTACACAGAACTACACAACAATTACCATAAGTGTATTTATATTACACTGAGCTACTATTCTATCATGTTCACTTACAAGAAAATATCTAAAAAACAGGAAATAAGGGTTTTTTTTTTAATGTTACGATTATAAGAAATGTTATTCTGTTCTTCTGACTTTCTCGTGTGCTTTTTTGCTTTGTGGCATTTACTATGTACGTACTAGGAATATGAGACAAGTTGTATCATGTAATGGATGCTAGAGGAAAGAGATAAGCTTGAGACAAGCAGTGCTGTTCTGTCAGAGGTACCTCTGTACTCTGGCCTACAGCAAGTCATGGCTCAAAGATTTCCTGCGCTAATGGTGCTCTCTTTAAAGTTTAATAGTATTTAATAGGAAGTATACACCTAACTGTTTTGTGTATCCTGGTGCTCACAATTGTTAGGATAAGCAGCTTCCCAATAGTATAAGCTCTTGTAAGATGATATGCTGTAGAAATTCAGATCTAGATTAACTTCGCTTCACTGGGGTTTAACTCAAGTCTTTCAGAGGATGAAAAGTAAACTGTACCATGCTGCAAAGTTACAGCAAGTGGAATTTGCATCGTTTGCTGCCTTTTGTTGTTTTTCAGCATCTTGCCATGTTCTGTTCCTGCCCCACCCCCCCACCTCCTTCTTTACTTCCTTTGCTTTCCTATTCTCCTGTCTGTTTTTTGAAATCAGTACAGTATTTTAGGAAGTGTCTGCATCTTTGGATGTTTATCTTTGGATCTTCTTACTTTGTAATGAAATTGTTCCCTGGCACCTCATCTTGACGAGATATCTTGTCCCAGGGAAAAGGGCCAGGGGAAGGCTGTGAAAAATGAAGCCCTTACATCAATGCTGCATTCTTACAAAGCTAGTGGATAGGATCTTAATAGCTTTTTAAATACTGACCGTGTTGTATACAGCCTTTGCTTTTACCTTCAGAACTGAAGAACTGCTGGCAAGAAATGCATTTCTGATTCACTATATTTAATAGAGGAAAAAGTTACGAAGAAGTTTTCAGAGGGTAAAGCAGTTGCAAAAAAGCTACCGCTTCAGAAGTGTAGATGCTTATCTATACTAATTTGATACAGAAATAGAGGTGTAAATCTGAAGGGATCGGGATTTGTTCCAGCACTGTATTGCCCATTTCCATCCAACCCAGAAATTCCACTGATACATCTTCCTCTGGCAAATTTTCTATCCTAAGCAAACTCACATAATATAATAAACTCTACTCTAGATAAACTTCTATGATACTTCTAATGAGAAGAAACTTTAATGTCTTGTGTAAAATTAAATGTCGCCTTTGTTTTATACATGACTACATCTGTATGTTTGTGCCTATATCCTCAAAACTAAAACCATAGAAAAACATTTTTAAAAAGATCTTTTTCACACACATGCTAGTAAAAAAACCTAAAACTAACTACTACCAAACTTACTTATCTGACCATAAACTTTGAGGTTTTAGTCAGATCAAATATATATTTTTAACTCCTGAAGAAATTTAAATTTGGATTACTCTGACCATTCTTGCAGAAATATAATATTGATTTTTCATTACTTTATTGCCTGTGTTTTTATCAACACAAATACTATATTTCTTCATGTTTTCATAGAATTACATGAAACATGTAAGTCTTCTATAAACCGTAGGAAAAGACAATGCAGGGTTCATCGCTGAGCTTAATGAAAGGAGAATTTCACTCAGTGTGTACTTCCATCCTGGTCTTGACAATTTTCAGAAGAATCTAGTTTAACTTTTTACTGTTCTTGATGGTGTTTCAGTAGTGATGATCTAATTTCAGTATTCTGAAACGTTAGGATTTATTTTTCAAGGAAGCTGGAACTTGCAGCTCCCATTAGACACATGACAGTATTCCCACGCTGAAATGCTTCAGCTTGGGTCCAGGGGGTAGAAGGGGAGGAAGCATACCAGAAATTTCTGTGGAGAGGAGAAAGCTTTTCAAAAAGTTAGGTCAAGAAACCCAAGTAACTAATTAGATATATTTATATTGACATGTTTGGGGACTTAATAAATAAATATATATAATCAACTCTGTTTTCGATGACAACATGAATATCCTGCTGTCCTCACTCAGCACGCTCTCCAGTTGGGTTGAGTGTCTGATTTACCTGGCTTAGGTGAGCAAAAGAATGTGGCGTTATAAATCCTGAAGCTCTGTAAATGCCAATAAAAAGGTAAACCACAGTTCCACCACAGATAAGTTTTATTTATTTTGTCTCAAAATGTGTGGGGTTTGTTTGTTTGTTTCTTAAGGAAAAGGTTTAT
Organism: Nipponia nippon; assembly: GCF_047370975.1. Classification (NCBI taxonomy): domain Eukaryota; kingdom Metazoa; phylum Chordata; class Aves; order Pelecaniformes; family Threskiornithidae; genus Nipponia; species Nipponia nippon. The sequence continues at coordinate 63,585,236 of NW_028262369.1, forward strand.
TGTTAAGTAGAACGAAAATACCAGTAAGGTGTGATTTGTTAATTTTTTTCAGTATCACTTTCCCAAAGCAAGATTTAAATGCAAGGTTCTACATGCTCCTTAAGCATATCTTCTAGAGTAGAAATTGCATACTTTGAAGGAATTTTAGCTTTTTAGAAGCTGTTGGAGTGGTTGCTGTAGTTGCCCAAAAAAATCCATCCACCTTTCTTTTACCCAGAAGAAAACTGTATTTGACTGCTTGCATTATTGGGTAACAATGTAGGAAAGTTGTACATCTTACAAAGAGAGAGAAAACCTGTGAAGGAAAACATTTTAAAAAATCCTCTCCCTGAATTTTACAATATTACTTGAGTATCTCCACACAAGCCGATCTGTAAAATAAAGAAAGAATAAGAATAGGGATTGTGTAATGTTTTCAGAGGGCGGCTTTGTTATGCTGATATTACTATGCCTTTGGATGTAGTTTCACTGAAAATGGCCATTCAGTGTCATCGGCGCTAAAGCAAATGGCAGTCTGAAAATGGGTGGTAGGAGAGTCACAGGAGCGTGATATGGGCATGGAATCAGCTGCCCCTGCTAAAATATAGGAGATTTGTGTATTGTTTACCAGGATGAAAATACCATACTTTTTAGTTGAAATTCTTACCATGAATATGATGCAGGTATATCTGAATTTATGCAGGATAGAGAAAATTCTTAAGTAGTATCCTAAACAACACACAGCATTGTACAAAACATGTCAATCCTAATAATAGCTTTAAAATGCCCCTATTCATCCCATAATTGCAAATAGCTTCTATGTGATCTTATCATAAACCTGCCAAAAAGCTAGTGAGACAGCCAAGCAGACATGCTTTAAAGTCTCAAAATCTTAATGTGATGAGAAGGTCCTAAAACAAGCTTTGTGTGGCTGTTCACACCCTCTTACCCACCTGTCTTCAATGATTACACCAGCCTCTGGAGGTCACTGGCATCTGACGTAGATTGGAGCCACCTTGCAACAGTTCTCATTTACCCTGGCAACACCACAGACTGCTCCATGATTGAGTGAGTACAAAAGTAGTATTCTGGTACTGCTTGGGAATTAACATTTCTTTGCTGCTGCTTTGAATCTTAGCCATCATCTTCAACTTGTATTTGTGATGTGGTTACACTGGCTGCTGTTGTATTGGTGGTATTTGCTAGAGAGCTGCTGTAAGTATGCAAGGAGCTGGTTCATTAACTGGAAGTAAATTACTGATGTATTTTTTAGCTAGTTAAAGGGAAGAAAAAACAACCACCTTCTTTTTGCAGGGACAGGATTGTCTGGTGCCAGGGCTGTGGACTTCTTGCGTTACTTTTCACATAAGACATGAGGAACTGTACCAGTTACTTGCTGCTAGTGCCCTTCTGATCTATTGCTGAAGCTACCTGGAAGGTGCAAGGCTCAGTAGAATGATTCAGAGCAGGTCAGTCATGACTGTTCTTGCAAAGTCTCTTACAAAGCCAAGACTCCTTGATTTACGTGTTGACTGTGACTCTAACTTGAGGTGAGTTGGTTGGTTCACAGAGCAGATGCAAGGTGAGGATGGTTTCACTCCAACTCTTTCCCCACTGAAAGCAGAGCTATAACTAGCTTGAGCTACTTGTCTCTGAATGCAAACCTGAATTCAGTGTAGTATCACTGACATACACAATGTTCTCATCTGCTGATTGAAAAGCTAATAAAAATACCTGAATAAAACCTGCATCCACTCAGCATTCAGAATCTCTCTGCCTAGTAATGGAGGTTAACAGCTACCTTTTGTACCTTGGTCTGATGGTAGAGTACTTGTGCAAAACATGGCTTCCTTGGATACTGGTTTCTTGGTAGCCTGAGTGTGTCTGACTCTACAGCTCTTCCTTCTGGTGACATTTCTTTGGCCTGCAGACTGTAGAGCAGCATCTGATGGAAATGCCCTCTGTCCTTCTTGATTGTAGGTAATCTTGGGAATGCAAGATCTGTGAGGCTAGAGAAAGAGCAAGCAAGAAAGTATCTGTTTTGTGGCTTAACTGATAGAAAATACTCCTCAAAGAAAGGTGGAAGTTTTGGGATATTTATTCTGTTAAATACGGTTTTATTCCACTGGGTGGAATGGTTTTGAGGACATCAGATTATACATCTTTTAGGCCTATTTTTTGTTTTTTGGTTTTTTGTTTGTTTGGTTTTGGTTTTTTGTTTGTTTTTTTTCCTCTCAAATAAAATGGAAATATTGAACTTGTGAATCATTGTGATCTTCAGCCTTGTCTCCCAAAATTTTGTTCAAGATGTAAATTCCAATGGTAGTCTTGGATTTATTTGGGCAAATGCCATACTCTGCTCTGTAGCCACTACCAGAGCACAGGTTTAAGTACTAGGTGCTTCTCAGATGAGATACCGGTGATGGTGTGGATATCTATTGGATAGGGCAGTAAATGTTTCCTAAATAAATGCATCTGGGGTAATGTGGCGTAAGCTTTAACCTCTTCTGCTTCAGTGTACCAACAGTAAAATAGTAACAGCAGCTTTTAATACCTTTATAGTAGTTTTCAAGGGATAAATGAAATGCTTAATTTCTGTGGTTAAATTAGGACAGAGTGAAAGAGACAGAATTTGTCAGTTCCTTCATTATCTTGATATGTTTGATATTAAAGCACTTTGAAAAAAAATCTATTTTTATTAATGCATAGATTCAAACAACTTAGAAACTGAAACATTATTCTCCCTCTGAGAACATTATTCTCAGTGTCATTATTCTCTTATTGTAAGAATAATAGGAAATATTTTTAGAAAAAGAAAGCAGAGAAAATATACGTTTACATTCTAGAAAGCACTTTGAAAAAAAAAATTGTCTTTTCAGATCTAAGTATTTAATATTATTGTTGTGATTTCAACCCTGTACCCTGAGTTTATCCATTTCTACCTCATCCCAGAGGAATTGGTTTCATTCAGTGAACAGGACAGATGTTTCTGAGATTGGCATATTTTTTGTTCGTAATAACTTTAGTTTGTATATGTCTACCTTCTCTAATTACATATGGAAAGTGGGGTTTAATATTTAAATGTTTTAATATACAAATGTCAACATTGCTACTTCAAAAAAAAATATAGGAAATAAAGTAATAACTGTAGCAGAACCTCTAAAAAGGCTAGAGGTGCCAACATTAAACTCCCAGGGTGTCTTTAATTCTTCCATGCAGTTGTGCATTGGTATTTAAAGTGCAGAGGTATTTAAAGTAGCGAGATCAAGTTCTCTGTTATGGAATCAGGTAATGCAGTTAATATTATCCACAAATAGCTTTTATATACAGGAAACCATCTGTACAAGCATTTTTGCTGCAGTGTATCATTTGATGTTTAAAGTTTTATGAAATAAAAATATGGGTCTTTCAGATTATAAATGGCATGTGTCGATGTCCCTAACAGGTGGTTCTGTCTCAAGGCAGAAATAGGAGAGCATTTAAAAGGACTCGGAAATTCTGAATTTCCTTACCTTTTATCATTTTAAATTAAGGAAACTATAATTGTGCTTGCAGTTCATGCCTTTGCCTGTCTTGACTCTTTGAAAGTGGCATTGAGAGGAAAGAGGAAATACAAGCATCCTACATTTTCATAAACATGTCAAAGGAAAGATTAACCTAAAATGATATTTTACAATCATAACAATCTGCAATAACTGCAAATAAAGTCGTATCTCTCACTGAAAATGTCAGAGAAAGATTATCCTAAAATAACACCAGCTGATAGATTACAATTGGCATTTGATAGCTTAACAAAGGAAAAGAAAGTGGCATAGTTTGAGCCACCGGCTTCCTCCATCTTATCTTACTTGCTGGCTAGAACTGGAGGCAAAAGAGCAATTTTTAAGTCCTCTATTTGACACCTAATTGTGCCATCCTGTGACTGGGATGTCTTCTAGGAGAGACAGGCTCTGTCCGAGGCTGCGATGGTAGGCTGGGCTTTCCTCCTCTCCCTCAGTAAAGCTCTGCTCCACTCACCGAAAGGGACTGTGACTGTTCAGCATAACACTGCTCTGTGCCTTGCAGACTCGTTATGCTAACGGGGGCTCCTAGGACAATATCCGAGCACTGGAAATATTGTTCTGACCTGTCACAGGACTAATGAAGAGGATAAGGTAGATTTGGGGCTCCTTTTAAGAATACTGGATCATTTTAGGTTCAATGGCCTTGAAAATAACTCATCCAAAATCTCTTCATCATGTTTCTGACAAGATGTTGGATACTACTGTAATGATTGTGTAGAATGGCAGCTTCCTTTTATTACCTGCTAGGAATGAACCGGCCTGTTACAGTTGTTGCTTCCACACACTAAGTAACTAGAGAGCCATGTGCACTGTGGTACTGCTCTTCGTTTCAGTGGTCATGTTGTGCCGAAATTCAGAGAAGCTTTTAAATGAAGTATCTGCTTCCACATACTCCTACTGCTGATTACGCCTTATTCTAAATAGGGCCAAGATGTAATCTGCAATGTAAAATTGTGTCTAAGCCTGTAGTGAATCAGAGTAAATTCCCATAAAGCATGGGAATTGTGAGCTATGTGTGTTAGCATCCTCACTCTTCTCTTACTGCAGAGTCTTACCTCACTGTAAATTGCTTTGAAGTTTTGATAATTGTTTAGTTATACCTGAGAGGACAGGGCATTTCTTTGCTAAAAGATGCTAATTTTCTAAAAGCCTCTGTTTGAGTATAAATATTTCAGTAATAAAGTATTTCTTGTCATAGAGAAAAGATGATTAATGAATATTTTCCCTGTTTCGGCTACTTGGCTCACCTCCCTTGCTTTTCCTTGTAGTGATGCTCATTAGCTTTCTGGCCATATGGTAGCAGTATATAGATTTCAGTTTTATTCCATCTATTTTTTTTTATTTTTTCTGCAGAGACACTCAGGAAGCACATGTTAATAGTGTTGGGCTGAGCCTTGGTGTTCGCAGGCTGCTGTCCTTATATTTGCAGTTAGACCCCTGGGACAAGAGAGCGATGGGGGAGTAAGCCACTGCCCAGGGCATATTCTCTGCAGGCAGGTTTTACAACTACTTTAAGTCTTTTGGCAAGAGAGTTGTTGAAAAGAATAAGTAAGGAACAACCAGCTATCACAGCAGTAAATTTTCAGACGAGGTGGCTTAGTAGATCTGTCTTGAGCCAAGGCAGTGCACCAGTGCTGTCAGCTGAGTGCCAGTTTTGGAGGGCCTGTGTGGTCCAAACAGAAATATAACTCTGAAACCTGGATCTAATGACTTCAGTGGAACTGGGAAGCAGTGATTTAATTAGGGGACACACTTGTCCTTGTTTGAACACCAAAGAGAACAGGAAAGATGAAGCTACTGGGGATAATTGGGTGGAAAAAGCACAGGAGACGGGAAAGTGCAATGTAGTCACACAAGGGATGGTTGACCTATTTCAGGGCAAAGATGGAATAATCTGGCAATAAGACAGAAGAAGGGATGTTGTGTTTGAGTGATGTATTCCTTCTGTTTGGAAAGCTGTGCAGGTAGCAAGGATAGCCCAGTGACACTGCTGATCACAGGTGACAGAGGAGCAAATTCAGGGGCATGGTAAATGATGAGAATAAGAGGTGCTGCAGTCACTCCTGTGTGTGGTTAAGGGCGGAACTTTGGGAGAAGCAGGGCAGCTGGTAGAGCAGGAAAAGCACAGAAAATGGGGTAGGTTTTGTTGGTGTGTTTTTTTTTTTTTTTCATTTATTTCCCTGCAATGAGTTTAGTAACTGCTCTGAGGGATTTGATCCAGTAAGGCATTGCACCAGGAACAAAATCTGTGCTGACAAGTCAGATGCGGTTTAGATCTGGCAAAAATACTTGGATCCTTTGCAGCTTTTGCTATTGAGCATCATTAAGACACCCCTGACAAAGTACCAAAACACCCTTAAAATACGTAGATGTGTCACCTGTTTTGGAAGAAACCAAGACAGTGAAAAACTTTTGAAGTACTTGACAATCTTAAGTCTCCAAAATTTTATAAGAAATCTTACAAGAATGGGACTTCCAGTGAGCCTCTCAATATCTTCTGCTTCAGGTTGTCCCATAAATACCTCAAGCTGTCCTCCTCTGGAGTATTTTGCTTCCCATAGCTCCAGTCCCCATCAGAGCTGAAATACAGAAGTACTTGTGTGTGTGTTAATGCATGAAAATTCAGTGTACACATTCAACAAACAACACAACCTTTTAAAATCAGTCTTTTAAATTAAAGACTATAAAATCAATTTTAAAAATGAAGAGAAATTCTTTATTTTCCTTTTCCACAGCTGAACCTTTAGTACAAAATTATTGTTTTAATATATGAGCTAAAACCTGACAAGTTTACTCAGTTATCTAAATTAATTCAGGTATTTGCCTGTTTAATGATGTGTGGCTTTTGTCCTTTAAAACATAACTTCTATTTATAATTACTATTTATAACTTTTTTTAAAGAAAACAAAATGCAGAATTACTTCTGGACTGCATTTCTTACATTGAGGAAAGTAAAATGATTTCTAATTTTACACTTGAAAATTTGCTAATACTCTGCATATTTTTGATCCAGTTAATTATTTACTGATAATGTATATTGCATAGAAATATTATAAGTAAAAATTATAAAGGAAAATGTCATTGGGACAGAATGCAAGATGGTAGTTGATGTAAAAATTAAATAATTGGAGGTTATCAAGTTCTATTTTTAATAAAAAAGTGACTTTGTCATTTCTGGAAGGTTAAATCATTCAATGATCTTTCTATTTTTAATGCGGAAGCTCATAGTTGTATTATGGAGTATAGGAAGGTTTTATAGAGGTCAGCTGATAAGAAAATTAACGTGATGCTTTTATTCTTAGGAAAGTTTATTATTCATTTGGATAAAATGACTTCCCCCCCCCCCTCAATTTTTTAAGCCACAAAACCTATGGTTTAGGACAGAAAAACAAATTTTGGTGGTTTTTGTTTTTTTAGACAAGTATAAATTGAAATGAATTCTGTTAGTGTTTTGCATTTTATTGTGGTATATTTTTATCAGATAACGCCTTAAAAGTCTGACTAGAATATTTATAGTCCTGCCTTTTACAAGCTAACAGGTATTTTTAAAAGTTTCATATACTATTATTTCCTGCAAAGCCAAATGTAAGTCTGATAATCCTCGCTTGTCTGCACTAGAGTGATTTGCACAAGAACACCAGTTGATCTTTCATCTGTGCATTTTCTTATAGGAACTTCAAAAGGAAGTCAATGCAAATATGACAGCAACATTAAAATGCGGTAGAAATCTCTTGTGCTTGCTTAGTGAGATTTGAAGATTTAATATGTCTAGGTATATAATTTTTTCTCCTTTGTTGAGATAACACAACATAAGCTAGCACAGAGTTTGATTTGTGTTTGTATGCACCTGTCACTTGTGGAAGTGTTTTTTAGTTTGGGTTTGTTTTTGGTTTTTTTGAGGTATTGCTTTAGTTAAAAATCTAATGTAAAGTAAATTGAACTATTAATAATGAACATTAGATTTTTTTCTTTGCAAAAGGATCCCATCCAGTTTATTCAGATTATTGCTTTCACCATGAAGAGCAATTTAATTTTGTTTTATTACGTCAAATATCTAAGGCTATATTTGAACTCACATCTGTTAACAATGCTATGTGTACATAATTTCAGTAAGAAATATTCTATTACAGAAATATTTCTATTTTACTCCTTCAGTTATATGAGCCATACCTCTTACTTTTTAAGGAAACTTCCATCGTGAGCCAAATTCCCCATTAAGCAGATAGGGAATATTCTTTCTCTCAGGTGTTCATCCTTCACTGGCATGTCTGAAACCCTCCAAGAAATGCTGTAAACGATGTGACCAATCTGCTTGGTCTCATTCTTTCTCCTTTCTAACTGATGGGCCTTGCTCAAGGTGTCACTGCATAGCATCAGTGCCTGAGAGAAACTGGAGTGACTTCCAGAGCATGCATGCTGTTTGAAATGGGCTCTAGGGGATTTAGACCCATGCAGGGATTTGGTGGTCTCCATTTCTGATGGTCTAGTTCTCTGCTGATATTTCCTTTCCCTGAAGCAGATCCCATGGTCTAGACAGAAATGCTGTTAGGGCATCGTCACTTGCTTCCATGGCACTTAACGTATTAGTTGCAATGTTTCACTAGACCATAGCTGCCCATAGAAACCGGAGTTTTGCAAAGAGAAATCAACTGTTGGGCACATAGAAGTCATCCTCTAGTGAATACAGAATAGTAGATCAAACCTTGGCTTGCACAGACATATGAGCTGCTGAGTTACCTATGAAACTTTTTTGGATGTGTGACCTTATTCCTAGAGGTGAGGAAGTACAGCAGCAATAATTACTGCAAGACCAAGGAGGATGGGTTGCTTAGAAGAGGTCAGTATCCGAAAGGCTGCACACTTTTATGCATAAGCATAAAATAAGCAGCGAATGGGACAAAAATCTGTAAAGTGACTTATCAGTGTGAGGAGAGGTGCCCTTGAAAATACTTCGGTTGATATATTTCTTGAAGTCTATTTGTCTTCTAACTAAGCCTGCTTTTCTTGACTTTTCCTTGAGTTTAGCCAGCTGTTTTTCTTTTTGGCACTAATTTTGGCTGATGTTCACATGCCTAGTAACTTCACCATTTCAAATATTCGTCCATATACCACTTATGTTTCATCTCATGCTGTGAAAAAAGCTTTCAGAATGGCTTCCTACAGGTGTTGAATAATTTAGATGAAAAATGAAACTTGCTGAATGCCACAATCAGTTTTAAGCATATAGAAGAGTTGCTGATAAGAATGACCTTTTCAGAGAATGACTTTTCAGGGAGTTTCTCTTCATCCATGCAGCTTGTTAGAGACTTCATTATCCCTTTAAAATTAATAATAAAGATTATCTTATTGATGCAGTAATAATAAGCCTTGATAAAGATTAATAATGTTATTAAGAACAAGATTAATAAAAATAATGAGCACTTGATCATCAAAATAAAGAAATCTTTAAAAATAGTTACTTTGGACACCAACATGACAAGTTTCTAAAGTTGTCCTGAAGTCCATCTTCTCGGGAATTGGCAGCTCAGGTAAATAAAACTGTGTTATATGCTGTAGGAAACTTTTCTAATACTGGTGCTAGCATTCCTCCTTAGACTATATGTTTCAGGAGGTTTATGATACTCAATGGGAAAAATTCACTGTGAGTTAAAGGCAAGGTTTCTCTGTTCCGATTATTAAAAAAATACTCAAGAGCATGAATATAAGTCCAAAACCTGACATAATTTCTTCTATTATTTTGGTTTGGAAAGGAGGGATGTTACTCACCTATTTAACTACACGTAGTACTTATCCTTTGTGCATGTTCCTGATACATAGCAGTTGGTTTTGGGTTGGTTTTTTGTTGTTGTTGTTGTTTTTTAAATCCCACCTATCCATATTTAGAAAGTAGACTTACAATTCCTTCAGAGCGCTGCAAGGCAACAATCCTCATTTTAAAAGCATCTACTTTTAACTCGCTTTTGTATAAAGCTTGCCACTGTATGCTCCACTTAGAATAAACCAGAAATTAATCTGAAGGAGAAGCTATTCATCGTGAGCATGTCAGCTTCCATAGTATCTTATGGATATTAAAGAGGTATTTTGAGCTACATTATAAAACAAATAATACCCTTCTTCTGAAAGAGAGCAAAGAAAAAAAAAATGTTCTTTGAATAGTGCTGTGTTGTCATGAAATATCTGCTTACTCTCGGACAAATCCACTTACTTTTAATAACACCCATGTGTTTATAATATGCTGCCTTCACGAAATTTCTTTGCAGTCGATGAAGCTCCACTGAGGTGAAAAGGTCTGTGCTGATGGATGAGTTTGTGAGGCCAGAGCCACTTTTACTAAATTTGTCTGCCAGATTCCCACGGAATCCATACGGTGCGATGAAAGAGGCAACTGGAAAATCCCCTGCTCCCTTTTCTTCTCTGTTGAAATGTGGGTAGAGCATCCATCTTATAGAGATCTGAGTCATGTTTCCAGCTCAGCCTTTAAACTGTTGAATGGGGCACTTTCCTGCCTGGGCAACAGTGGTTCTGGTGGATAGAATAGGGAAAAAATGTCAGTGATGATGTCCCTTGTAGATGCGTTGAGGTCTAGGGATGGAAATCAGAACTGGAAGGGATAGGTGTTGAGACATCCTTCTGTATGTACAGATGCTGTAACAACATCCTGCATGGGGAAATACAAATTTTGGCATTTCCAGCATACATGGAAAATGAATACACTTGACTAGAAAGCTGAACATACTCTTTTTAATCTGGGGTAGCCACCTATGTGAAGACAGATGTGACCAGGCAGTGTTTACACTACCACAGCCATATGGTGGCTTTAGGGTATGAACAGCTTTAGCTCTCCCAAAGCTGAAATACAGCCATATGATTGTATAGTGAAAGCATGTAGCATCAGTGGGGGGAAATGAGCTTGCTTTGAGGCACGTTAAATTAAAGGTGTTGTGAAATCAGTAAACCAACCCTTGAGTCGGGGAAAGGAAAGCAGAAGTGTTTGTTGCCTTGGCAGCGGGAAGCAAGTTACCATGACTATAGGTGTAATTCTTAGTGTTTAAAGTTTTCCTTTCTGCTTTTTTTATCTTGAACATTTTATTTTAATTCCTTTTGAGTTAGGACTGAATATGAGCAAATTGTAACACCTGGAGTCAAGTGCTTTTGGTGGAAGTCAGATCTGAAGGGTGGGTAGGAGCGGCCTCAGCTGAGGACACCATCAAAGCAGCTGGCTGTGTGTTAAATCATAGAATGGTTTGGAATTGAAGGGATCTTAAAGATCATCTAGTTCCAACCCCCCTGCCATGGGCAGGGACGCCTTCCACTAGACCAGGTTGTTCAAAGCGCCACCTAACCTGGCATTGAACGCTTCCAGGGAATGGGGCATCCACAGCTTCTTTGGGGAACATGTTCCAGTACCTCACCACCCTCATAGTGAAGAATTTCTTCCTTATAGCTGATCTAAATCTACCCTCCTTCAGTTTAAAGCCATTACCCCTTGTCCTATCATTATGCTCCCTTGTAAAAAGTCCCTCGCCAGCTTTCTTGTAGGCCCCCTTCAAGTACTGGAAGGCTGCTGTAATGTCTCCCTGGAGCCTTCTCTTCTCCAGGCTGAACAACCCCAGCTCTCTCAGCCTGTCCTCATAGGAGAGGTGCTCCAGCCCCCTGATCATGTTCATGGTCCTCCTCTGGACTCGCTCCAGAAGGTCCATGTCCTTCTTATGTTGGGGGCCCCAGAGCTGGATGCAGTACTCCAGGTGGGGTCTCACGAGAGCAGAGTAGAGGGGAAGAATCATCTCCTTCGACCTGCTGTGGCCACACTTCTTTTGATATTTGTTAGGCCATTTTGATAATGTCTTGTCTTCATCTATCAATGTAAGGGATGTCTAAATGCCCTCTCTGGCTTCATTCTCCTGGGTCACCTTATTTTCTAGATGACTTGTGACAAATGGTTAAGACATGAAGAGAGAGATCTCTCGTAGCTGCACTCTTGTCTTGGCAGATGCTCCAGAGTGTTCAGGGATAGAAGTGCCAGCAATGCTGGGAGGGGTTCTTCACTTATGCACTACAACGCATGCACAAATCTCATTTGCCAGAGTTGTTCTGGGTTATTAATTGGATAATTAACCTGTATTTTTCCCTCTCATTTGCAACCAGAGCTTTTTACAATGAAGAATTGTGGTGTTATCCTGTGGCTCAGGCCTGAGCAAGCTGTTACCTCTGAAGTAGATTAGTACCTTCAGCCAAAACAAAACCTAAATCTTCTCTCTGCTGAAGCTACACATGGTAGTAATATTTCCATGTGCAATGTGGTAGTTACACTGCAGACCTCTGTAGATGGTTAAGACCAGGGAGGAAGATGAGTTGTTGAAAAGTAAGAAGAATGTAGTATTTCTTATAATTTTTTAAAATTTTCAGTGTCTTTAGTATTGGCAATTGTGTGATTAACACGGATGCAGGCCTACAATTAATTTTCAAACTATAGTGGTAACATTGGCCAGAGGTAATCTGTAGAGGGTGATTTAATCTGCACTGAAGATCAATGAGATTCTTTGGGACACACACACATCTGTGCCTACCAGTGATATAGGCACTGCTCCTCTTCAACATTTTCCTCTGAGTTTTGGGCAACAAGTCCTCTCCTGCCAGGAACTGCTCTTGCTCAAAATTGTAGGAGCCCAGTGGAAGCTTTAATGGGGCTGTGGTGCGTTTGTGCTCCTGATGATGTCCAGCTGGCTCACAGCGGTGAGCTGCCCAGTGCAGGTACAAGTTTGGGGCTTGGGTGGCACTAAGCTAGGCTGGAAAGAACAGCTGGCAAATCTCAAAAAAGTCCTTGGCACTCCCAGCTCAAGGAGTACGTCTGCTCTCTTTGACTGTAGTGTAGCATGTGGACATCTGTGTATTACTTGTGGGTGCTCAGATGTGGCTTTGGCCAGCAGTGCTTGTTTCCATTTGAATCTGGCTGGAAGGACGTGCTCTCTTTCTTCCAGTGCGGAGCCTCTCATAATTACTGGGTGCTTGTGTTGGCATTAAACCCTGCTGTTGTGATATGGGATATGGGTCAGAGGATTTGTGCAGAAGGCACGTGGCTTGGGAATTAATTCCAACACTGTTGGATCCCTTTCTTGAAATTAAGATTTATCTGTCTTAAGTAAGATCCAAAGTCTGGACAGTGGCTGACTGCCCTGTGCCAACATTTGAGAAGTAAAATGATTCTTGGTGTTTCCTTTTGCAGAAACTTACCCTCTAGCAGTTTCTCCCCTTTTCAACACTCGCTCAATGTGCTAAAGCCCGGTCCCTCTCCACCCTGGCCTTCCTTGTGAGCCTGGAGCTATGGCTCTGGAGACCCCCATGTGGCTGCATGATGGGAAATTCTTTTTCAGCCTTGTCTTAAATGGTCATAAGGCCAAACTCAATCCAGTATTAGAGGTGATGTCAAATAAATGCAGACAAATAGTGAAAGAGAGTGGGTTTATCCATGTGCCTGCTTTTTTTATTGCTTCCTTTACTATAACAGATGAAGCAAGCAACTAAAGAATCTACCACTTGTATTTTAGCTCTAAGACTTCAGCTGTAAAAGATCTGATACAAATATTACAATGCAATTGAAAAAAGATTCAGTTCTCTTAAAATTCTTATTAGAGACAGTTGCATCTCTAACGTGTCTGTCTTTCATCTGTTGCTTAATATCACATAAATCAAGTAGCATTATGACAGTGACTGTAATATCATGGGAGGGACTGTGGGCCCAAGTTGCTAGCATACAGCATTAGAAATAGAGTAATCTGATTAAATTTTAATATAAAATAAATTGCATTTGCAATTTATTAAGATTCTGTTCCTGGGCTGATACTGTTCATCTGTAGCATCTTTCATAACTGATCTTTATGCACAGCTTTATTTAATCAACAACATGGCCAACTGGAGTAAAAGAAGCATTAATGGAAAAGTATCTGTGATTGTAACTGTATATCTGTGAATATTATTTTCATAGATTTATTTACTTATTTTTTCTGCTTAGATCTCATGCCCTTGACCTCATGAATACACAGTTTTCACAATACATCTGATCTTTGAGTCATCAACGCCAGTAACAAAGCATCACCTTGAGCTAGGAAAATGCAAATCAAGTAGAAAAGCATCAGCTGGTCCTGATCTGTCCATGCTGCAGCATACATTGTTCCACATTAATGGTTTTATAGAGATGATGCTTTTTAGAAACAGCTTTTCCACCAAAACCACTGAAACTCCAAAAGTGTGGCAATGATAATCTCACTAAAAAGACCTTCCCAAGTGATTCCCATCTTAAGACTGTTAACCTGGAAATTGCAGTGAGTTATTTCTAACCTGTGATCCTTTTGACTGAGATTCCTGCCATCTACATGAATTCTAACCTTAATGGAAGCTTGGTGAAATACAAGTTTTAAGACAGGCAAAATCCAGAAATTGTCAACACAGTGTATGGGTAAAGCCCAAACACACCTGATGTGCCCATACTGATATCCTGCTTCTTGCATTGACAAATGCAGGTTCCTTCATAACTTGTAGGGCCAAATAACTGGATTCTTTGGCAATTCCTCTGCCTGCGCTGATCGATGGAATGGAAAACTTTACTGTGTCAGCAACATTGACATAACTGGTAAAATTGAACCAAGCACCACTTCTTTTCCTAATTGCATTTAGAAGGACTTTGCACTGACTTGGGAGGAAGCAGAGTTCAGACCTTATCTGTTATGGGAATTTCCAAGCAATTCTATTTGAATAATGTGCTTTTGCCTTTTAGTTACATACTGTACAGAGGAAACATTGGTAGGAATGGCTGGATTCAGAGAGTACCCATCATAGCTAAATCTAATTATAAATATTGAAACTCTATTTCAACACCAGTAAATTAGTTTAGCCAGTAAAGCTAAAAATCTATCAATACATGTTTTTTGAAAAACACAGTCTTTTTGAAAGTTTGTATTGGATAATACCCTTTTTTATCATGATCTTAGGGTTTGTTTTTCCAGATGCTTATTTTGTCAGCTCCATCACACCCTGTTTATTTTAACTTATCATATCTCAGGTTAAATCTACAACATCAGCTGCAGTGATCAAAAAACTTAATGCCTGAAGCCAGTTACGAATGCCACTGTAGCAAAGCTGTCACCACTGCTTATTCAGGCTGGGGGGAGGGAAAGCTTACTTGAGATGTGCAGCCCAGGCAGTCTAATTTGTTATTTTGGTTAAGTCAGGGTAATTCTTTTTTAGCTTTAAACTGTTTAATTTTTCATGATAAAAATATACAGTAGGCAACATCTCATATTTGAATAGAAAAACCACGAGTGTGTGTATTTTCATTCCACTAAAAAAAAAAAAGTATCTATGAGGTACAGCAGTTGAATATCAATGTGCAGATCTGTCACATTTTTCATGAACTTTGGGTGACAACTTATGTTCAAGACAAAACAAAAACCCATGGCTACTTTTGTTATCCATTTACATTGACATTTCAAACCTACAGTATTCTTCAAGTCTTTACAGAGCTTATATAAAATACTCAATGCTAAATGTATAACAGCTACTAAAACTACCTTCTTGATGTGACTGGAAAAATCACTGTTTGTTTTGTCTACCACTGGATCATCCGTATCTGATTCAAAAATAGTTTATGCCTGTAAAATTTCATGTGAATATACATTCCTTCTGTTGTTTAAGTGTATTTCATTTAGGGTGGTGGAGGGCAGCAGCACTGCAAGCACCAGCAACCATATCTATTTTACTTTGCTCAAATTGGAAAATAAGAAATGAAAGCTCTGAGAAACTGAACAATTTGAAGGAACCTCAATGTTGTCTTCAAATACAATTTTGGTTGATGACTTCATACTTTCCTGTTTTCCTTCTGCTTTTTTTGATAGAAATGACCTTCTAGAATGGAAGTTGACTGGCATAAAAATATGTGCCCTGCTTTAAAACCAGAAACACCTGGTTTTGTGGGGTGCTTAACATCTTACTTAAAAAAAAAAAAAAAATCCCCAAACAACAACAAACCCCATTATATCCCAGGTTTACTTGCAGTTTACAGGACAGCCTGACTTGATAACTTGATATCCGACTTTCTTCCTAAAACCGGCGATCAATATTTTGAGTACAGCTATAAATGTTTGCCAGTACAGCACTTTTAACATATCGACATCTACTTTTGCCAGTTTACCTTATATGTTTCAGTTTAATTGGCTTATGCAAGATAAAATCTCAACTGACAATGTAAAATTATTTTGATATTAGCACCCAGTGACAGTCGTAATATAAACACACAGTACTTGGGGCGGTATTTATCAGAGTTAAGTTCTGCTTGATAGGATGGAAACCTACATCCTTTTCTTTGAGAAATGAAAAGCTGCTCTGACGTACTAAAGCCATCAGTTGAACAGAGATATATAAATGGTCCAGATCACACTCCTATCCCTCTTCCTACCTAAATATAAGTGCTTACACTGTTAGTCTTTACACATGAAACTATCCATGATTTTGATCATTTGTTAAAAAACTCTCTACTGGATCTGTAATTTTCTGCCTAGGTTCTTGGATTTATCATGTTTTGCATTTTTTTTTGTCTTTCAGTTGTAATGATATCCTTTTTTATTTGTTGTGTATTTCTATTATTTCACCTGCTTTTTTTTCCTGAGTTCATCATCTTGATCCTATTGAAATGTGAAGCAAATTACTCGTCTTGTTTTCACGACATGATTTATCCTATGCCTAATAGGCAGAAAAAGTTTCTTCTTTCTTTGGTGTCTGTCTTATAGAAGTACTCAGCTGAAGAGCCTCTTTTCCCCCGTTTTATTTCTTTACACCATTCAGCTCAGTGTGACTCTGTGCATTTGTCTGTTAACCCTGCAAGGCATGACTTATGTGACTTGTATTTCACTTCTGGTGACTAATGTTTTCTATTACTAGCTGTTTCTTATTTAACCCTTATTTCTTTCTTGATATAGTTATTAATTTACTTCTGTCTGAAATGTCTTCCCATACTATAAACTTAAGCTATTTTCAGAAGCTGAGGGATGGGAACTCCAGATAGGACCTTCACATTTACCTCTTCCACAGTTTGAATTCCCGAGTTTGGTTGCCTTTGTAAACTAAGATAACTAGTTAATGAGCTACTATCCTTTCAATGTAATGTCCTAAACCTTAGTTATATTTCAACTATGTGCCGTATGACTGCCTGACAGTTAAGCTGTGCTCCTCTGCACTGATAGAAGATGCTGCCTCCTACCCCACTCCATGCTGCAACTCTGTCCTCCGCCAGCTCAAGTCTGGAAGCTGTATGTCTGGTTTCAGTTGCAATGCACCAAATTGAATCAGTTGCAGTAGATCTAATTAGTTTACATGAGATACTGCATGATGTGGTTATATTTTTGCTGGTCCCAGACTCATAAGACCACATGTGGATTTTATTGGCTTGGAGTTCAGGGTACTCTCTGCACCACTTCTTAATAAACAGAAATATTTAAGGATGAAGTGCAGCTATTTAGATTCCTGTCAGTATTTCATTTTTATTGTGTGTCTGTCTAACAAATACATGCATTACTTCTGTTAGTGGAAACAGGCTGTGAATTTGTCCGAGGGATCAGTGCAGATCCATCCAATGCAGCCTGTAACTGTAGCAGAAAAACAGCATTGACAATCAGATGTGAATGCTTGAATAAGAAAAGGAGGTCTGTGGGGAAGAATCAGTAAAATATTGATTTTAATTAGTCCTACTAATTTCTTAAACAAGTGTTCAAACTTTTTAATGAAAAAGCATATAGTTTTTCAGACTACTCTTGATATAACCTGAATAAGACCAGGCTGCTCTGATCATTCCAAGCTTATAATTTATCTGCAGGCTGCAGGACACATGAACTAATGGTTTAAAAGCAAACAAGGTGTTGAGTAGTACAGAAAAAGAGAAGTCTGAAGGATGAGCTTTGCAAAATCAAAACCCCCGATTTTTTCAAAGTCAATTAATTATAAATTATTAAGTGTGTTTTCAAGAAATGCTGTTACTGTATTTGGTGATGCTGTGGTTATTGAAAGCCATAGGCAATTAGGCAGCCAGTGATGCACTGAAACCAAACACTCAAGCTAGGCCACATTGAAACCCAGGATAAACAGCCCACGTAGTTTTTAACTATGGTGTATTCAAAATTCTTTTCTCTGTGGGTGATGATGATAAACTGATGTAGGCCATTACTGGAGGGCTGAAGGAAAGAGTGGTCCAGCTTTAAATTTACAGTTCAGCTCAGCTATTATAGAGAAACTATAACAACTCTTAACCCCTGCTGAAGCCAAAAGTGTAACATGAAATCCTGACAGGGATAAAAGTAGGAATGTACTGAAGTTGGTTGGCAGGTTTAGCTTTGTCCTGCCCTAGATGCACTGGTTTGGTAGTTTAGATTGTTCGCATATTGTTGTTAAACATAATATTTGAAATTCATCAGCCTTCTTGCATTCAAAATTAACATATGCTTTTTGAGGGTTGATTATAATGTGACCCCCCAAAAAATAAGGTGCGAAGTAAATATGGCTCAGGAGAAATTTATTTTTGAGCTCGAATGAATACTCTCCTTCCTTTCCCTCCCCTCCCCTTTTAAATTATTTTGGTCAATCCCTCAGCTATATTCATGCATTAATCAGTATCAATATTAATCAGTATTGAAAGAATTCATTATTGTACAAGACCATGTAGACTGTGTGAAAAACATAACACTCCATCAATTTTGCTGTTATATTACATAGATGTACCCCAGCTACTGTAAATTTTTTTTGATAGTGTTCTTGATTTGATAATGTCTCTTTAAGTTATTTTGTGAATAGGAAAAGGGATATTGTCATCTTAAAAATTCCACTCATTTGTTTACAGTCCACCACATTAGACAAAATGTTTTCCATCTAAAAATGACCCAAGATAATTAGGAACTGAAAAAGCTTTATTTTTTCCAGGAAATAAGTTTGGCATTTTTTAGTGTTATATGTTGAAAACAATCTGTTCTATTTGCATAGCTGTTTTCTTTTATTTAGGTGCAATTTATGTGTTGTCATTTATTTTTTCAAAGTTTGCAAATATCAAACAATCTCCTTGAAGTATTTGGCTTCTTTTCTGATTTAGTGGAGATAGAGATATTTATCGCCTGACATGACACACTAAAAAACCCTTGGAAGTATATTGACTGAGGCTGCTTTGCAAAATAGCTTGATAGCTCTTCCTTTGAAAGCATGGGAAGAAGTAGATATTATCAAGTTGTTCAGTGGAATAACTCATTAATAATATATGTTTAAAATGGATTCATATCATCATAGAATAGTTTGGGTTGGAAAGGACCTTTAAAGGTTATCTAGTCCAACCCCCCTGCAATTGGCAGGGACATCAACAACTAGATCAGACTGTTCAGAGCCCCATCCAGCCTGACCTTGAATGTTTCCAGGGATGGGGCATCTACCACCTCTCTGGGCAACCTGTTCCAATGGTTCACCACCCTCATTGTAACAAATTTCTTCCTTAGATATAATCTAAATCTACCCTCTTTTAGTTTAAAACCATTACCCACTGTCTTATCGCAACAGGCCCCGCTAAAAAGTTTGTTCCCGTCTTTCTTGTAAGCCTCCTTCAGGTACTGAAAGGCTGCAACAAGGTCTCCCTGAAGCCTCCTCTTTTCCAGGCTGAACAACCCCAGCTCTCTCAGCCTTTCCTCATAGGAGAGGTGTTCCATCCCTCTGATCATTTTTGTGGCCCTCCTCTGGACCCTCTCCAACAGGTCCATGTCTTTCTTGTGCTGAGGACTCCAAAACTGGATGCAGCGCTCCAGGTGGGGTCTCATCAGAGCAGAGTAGAGGGGCAGAATCACCTCCCTCGACCTGCTGGCCATGCTGCTTTTGATGCAGGCCAGGATATGGTTGGCTTTCTGGGCTGCGAGCACACATTGCCAGCTCGTGTCCAGCTTTTCATCCACCAGTACCCCCAAGTCCTCCTCCACAGGGCTGCTCTCAATCCCTTCATCACCCAGCTGGTTGCCTCGACCCAGGTGCAGGACCTTGCACTTGGCCTTGTTGAACCTCAAGAGATTCATGTGGGCCCACTTCTGGAGCTTGTCGAGGTCCCTCTGGATGGCATTCCAGCCCTCAGTTGTGTCAACCGCACCTCTCAGCTTGGTGTCATCTGCAAACTTGCTGAGGGTGCACTCCATCCCACTATGTTGATGAAGTTAAGGGAATGAGCCCTTTGGTGTCTTCGTAATATTCTTGTTGCTTCTAAGGAAAGGAAAGACTGAAACTATTATTTCTGTTGAACATAATTTCTTTTTTTTTTTTTTTTTTTTTTTTTTTCCCCTGACAGGATGTTGATAATTCTAATTTATTCCTGTCCTCTGGAGCATATTCCTTTAGCCCCCAAGACAGGCAGGTGAAGCTGTTTCCTGCAGGATGAACTACTACTTTAAAACATTTTGATTCTTTGCCAGTTGTCACTCATATATTGCATTCTGCAGATGTACTTGAACGTACTAGGGAAGAATTAGGCAATATTTCACCATTTACAAGCAGTGCAACACTACTCTCTGCTGTGAGTAAGTGCTGGCAGAAAACTGACAGCTTTGAATTGGAGTACTACCTGGGGAGAACCTGGGCCCTCCTCATGGTTATTAAAACAAGGATATCAAATGCAATACGCGATTTCCTGACCTTGTGGGGTTTGGGGATGCTGGGCTTAGACCAGCAGTTGTGGGACAGTAGCTGGTGATCTTCCAGGCTGCTGCAGAAGTGATGTTCCAGAGGGATGGTGCTTAGGACGGTCCTAATGCAGAGACCAGAGCAGGTGGACACAGCCTGAATATTTTATGCATTCACCAGTATTGATGGGTATCACTTGTCTTGGAGTGCAAAATTAGCACTTCTATAAGAAAAAATTGTAAGGAGGCATTGTCCTCCTGAGCCATTTAGAAGGGACTGTTGTCTTAGTGGGAGGGCAGTCTTTTTCCTTTTTATTTTCATTTTCCTTATCTGTGGGTTTGGTTTTTTTTTCTTAATCTTCTTAGCCCAAAGGGAAGTTGGGATATAAAGGCAGCTCTTGTGTATTGAGGGTTTGTTTTTTTTTTTCTCCATTCAACATTACCATAATTTCCTTCTGCTGAATCCAGTGACAAAGTCCCTGGAGTTATTCTCATGCTGAGCACCTTTCACGTGTGCCCTACTGCCACCTATATCTTCTAAGGAAGAAAAAAAGAAAACAATCCATGTTTCTCCTCAGAATGTTTTACTGCCCATTTTCATTCTGGTTTATTTCTTTTAATGTTCCTACTTTAAACCTTTATTGGCTGAGCGGTATGACCTTAGTTTTTCAGTGAATTTCAATGATGTGATCCCATTAGATTTTGTGACAGTAATTTGAATTTTTATTTTACTGTGTAGATAATCTAAATGTTAAAGGTGGGGTTTTTTTAAGTAGGAATGTAGAAGAAGTCAAACTGAAGCTTTCTCCTTAATAAGGAAGTCTGCCTAAGTGCAAAAACAGATAAATATATAAATGTCTGAAGTCTAATATAGAGGATGTCAAAGTGATTAAAGTAATCTTGGAAGTTATTAGCAAAATCATCATTACAAATAAGATATTTTAATGCTAATTTGACCTGTTTAAGTCCTGCATTAAAAAAAAAAGCTACACAATGCAAAAATAGGCAAGATATTGCTTCCTATATAGTGTGCCTATACCTTCCCCCTTTAAACTTTTCTTTTTCACCAAAGCTATATCATAAAGAAATCAGATCCTTCATTCAAGATCACTCACTGTTTTGCTGATTTTTGCAAAGCACAGAGGATAGACACCCTCTTCTGTTGATATCAGAAACTGTTGGATGTATTTGGTACAGCAAAGCAAGCATTTAAATTATAGTAGAATGCTGAAAAACATTACAAATTATGTCCTCGTGGATAATGTGAAAACTGCTGTCACTCTGTTAGCTTCATCTGGTCTGTAACATTGGAATTGTTGCTTCCAACAGTATTTTTCCCTGTTTCTGCTCACATTTTCCTTTTTAAATTCCTGATTACGAAAGGCCCTGGAGACACGCATGAATTATACCACTTTGGATAAATGTCTCAAAACCATGGGAAACAAAAAAGCAAAAGTATTGACCAAAAAAACAGTCAGTGATTTTTCACATAGATGTGTAGGAAGAAGAATGTGGGTGTGTGACTATGGGGGGGGAAAAAAAAAATCTTCTATTGCTGCAACCCCTCTGTAGTCTGTTTTTTGTTAAAAATTCACCCTGCTTGTTAGCAGAGACAGAGAAGTTATAGAGAACACCCTCTGGCAGATATACTGCCCAAAAAACAACTGCTTTCCACGGTGAAAGTATAATACTAGATGATGTGCACAACACTTCACCCTTCCAATAGCCACAGAAACCACTGGAGAAGTTGCAAAGTGTGCAGAGATGGCTTTTCAGTAAGGAAAAGTGAGGGGTAATCTAGGGAGTGTGAAGCGGTATTATCATCAGCTTTGGGAATAACTGGATCATAAAGCAATAATGTGCCGATGTCATATTTTAAAATACAAAAGAGATTCTCTAATGGAGTACAATATTATATATAAATATGAAACTTTTCCTTGCTTCAGTTTTAATTTCATAGGGTGCTGGGTACCACAAACTAGAGCTTTCACATGTGAAAATGCAATGATATATAACTCGGGGGCGGGGAAAGGTAGACAAATAAAGGGCACTTAATGTTTTGGGAAGTGGGGAATAAATATCTTTCTGAATGGATAATACCTATTTTGGTTATTTTTAGTATAAAAATAATTTGGCTGGATTTTCATCGAGACTGTGAAATTTCATGAAGTTATTGAATGGAATATTTCACAATAAGGAACGACTTCCTTTCTTGACTATGCAATGTGCTCTGACCAGTGCATTAATATAAAACCAGCACAGGTAAGCTGCACGCTGTTGGAACTACTCCCATTATCCACATAACAATGGTGCATAATGATACTCTCCCTTTCTGTTAGGATTCAAAACACTGAATAAGCTATGAAAAAAGGACTCAAATATAATTTCTTTTGGTCCAGGAGAAAAGGAGAAGGATACCCAGAAAATAAAGTGAGAAGGACGATACCTATTATTACAAGTGCAATTGAATTTGCATCAGTATAGGTTGATGCTAGATTTTCCTCCCTTGTATCTGACAGAGGAAGAAACTGGGAAGTGCGAAGTACTGTACCAAAGATGCCTGGCAAATCAACAACAGCTAGCAGTCTTACCGGTTATAAAACTGCTTTAGCCACAGTAGCTTTAACTCTTAGTAGTCTGTCCTGAGCGTTCAACCTACTTTCTGAAGTGGAAGATAGGGAAATACTTCAGTAAAATTGTCACGTTCTCAGTACCACCGCTATAGCTCCAGAGGACCTAAAGCCTTTTGGGGGGGACGGGACATGACGACACGATGATGACCCTGTCCCCTTCTGAAGGGACAGGTGCTGAAAAAGGTGCAGTGTGCCCTGTGCTCTCCAGGCTGCTTCTCTTGAGCAGCTGCGGGGAGCAGAGCCCTGTCTTGTAGGCTCAGATTTGGCTGCATTTTCAGATCTCTGCGTGCGAGGCTGTGTTGTGCTGGGGGTCTTTTGTGTCTGTGGACTTTGTCCTCCATTTAATTTTTATTGTGATAATACTGAGTAAACTACAGTGTCTCTCCTCTCCTCTGCTTTAGCTGCCACTTGGAGAACTCACTCAAAATTGCTTGGAAATGGTATCACGGTGCCACAGCAAATAGGAATGGAAAGAGAGAGTTCTGCACAGCAGTGTGGGAACAGGGGTACCACTGCCTGGGGGTGTCCTGGGGTTCAGTCTCTCTGTGCTATCATCTGAGGGTCAAGTAAGGACCCAGAAGTGTACTATGGAATAATCTTTCATTCCAAACTCTGTGTTGCCACCTAGAACAAAAGGTATTAATAGTGGGGAAAAAAAGTCTAAATATTATTCATCATAAAACTTTTATTTATGTTATTGGGGAAAAAAGCCCCATAGCATGATATTTAGCTGCAGGTAAGGGTCAGAAGAAAACCATTCTCTGAATCTTTTTTCCTTTGTGCCTGTAATTACACCTACCTTACCTCTAAAGGAGTACGTCAAACTTAGTGGCATTAAAGTGTTATATGAAAGAGCAAAGGTTGTTGGAAAGGCTCACTTACTAACGGAAGAGCCATCTTCCAGTTCCTTTTCCTTCCCCTTCGCTCTAACGCCAGCCAAAAAAAGTGTATAGATGTCCTGTATATACGCATTATATATACATATGTATATGTATATGCACATTATATATATATATACACATTCCAAAACATATATATGTAAGGTATATTTTGGCCTAAAATGATCTTTGTGCTTTTCTTAACACTTCTGTACAAATTTCATCACTACTATGCATTGGGGGTTTTTTTCAGAGGAAACAAAATGTAAATGAAGAGTAACGCCACTAAGGCGAACATCAATGTCATCTTCTTGTAGCTGTTGACATAGACCTCAGTGCTAGCTGAGAAAATGCCAGGATGGCTAAAACCTTGCAAGTCTCATGGGCTGTTTGCCTACTCTGGTTAATGCTCTAGGCTGCAGGCAGGGTTGAGTGCACGCAACTCACTTGCAGAATAGCTTTGCAAATGGCAAGGAGTGCCACGTCCCAAGTCACTAAGCCTCTGGATCGTGCCCTGTGTGGGCATCACTGGTGGGATACTGAAAACCCAATGCTGTGTTAGCAGCATACAGAGCTGCTGAGTGTGTTTGGGCAGGGAGGCTAGGATGCTCTTGAAGCAGTTCCCACACTGTGACTGAAACCACCTAGATCTTTGTAGTGACTTGCTGAGGAATGGTACCCAGCAATGAAACAACCGAAATATGCCAGGAGTTGAAAGCTGTTGAAAATAGCTGATTGTTAGCCCTGCAGATCTTGACTACTATTCTCAAATCTGGAAACTAAGGCTGAGAATGGACCAAAAAATTACCTGTTGTATATAGAGACATAATCAGATACCCAAAGACAAGGAACAAATGCTGCAATTTTTATCATCTTTCCTATGTATATGTTTGATAAGGTACTAAAATTTTTGAAGTAGATACATGCATCTATCTCTAGAGAATGAATTGACTTAATGATTTTGTTGCTGAAATATATCGAGTTTACAGCATGAGGTAATTATATTTGAGTCTCTAGGGAAATGGATTTATAGTAATGTGGGAAAGAGAAAGTTAATTTGATTATCAGGCAGAAGATCAAAAGACACTTACTAACACAGAAAGTCTCTGGCTGCTTGGCAATGTCTTAGACTAGAAAACTGGGAGAAATGGAAATCTTAGACCAAAAGACAAATTCTGAAAACGCCTATTAAGAATATAATTTTAATTATTATTTTCTAATATTTCCTAAAATGTTCTTGCAAGTTTTATAGACCCATAAAACATACATGTGAAGAAAGTTGAGTAATGCATGGAGTTACTCGTTATGCTATTTAAAGTCTATAGGCACAGGCAGGACTCTGTCAGTGGGAATAACAAGAGGGCAAGAGGTCCAAGAAATTTAGCATCCTAAAATTGGAGGAGATGCATTGCCTAGCCTGTATGCTAGTGCCGTGTGAGATTACCCTGTTCCTAGATAATTCTAGATAGATGGCTATCTTCTTGATTTTAGAAATCTAATAGAAGCGATTATTCCGTAACCTCTGAGTAACCTTTTCCAGGATATGTCTACTGTAATGGATGCAAAGGGGGTCCTGTTGTACAGCACACATTATTCTTTGCTGTAGGGATGCAGCTATTATTTTCTGGCATTCTGTGAATTAAAAAATTACAAACATTTAGATCTTCTTTCCTACTCATATCTTACTTGGTGTGCCATTGTCTCGTAGTCATTGTTGGCGGTAACAAAGTTGCCATGGGAATATTGATTTGAAAAATTTAGCACTTTCCTTTGATGATAGGAGTATCTGGATGTTAATGTTTCTGTTCTTATCTTACTCAATGAAATGTAAATGTCTACAGTATTTAACACAATTTATCAGTTTAAAAACGTGATAGCTGTTATTACTGCTCAGCATTGCTTTTCTCTGGCTAGGAAATGTTACAAAGAAGTTAATTGATTAAATATTTTACAGTCTGATTACTTAACATTGGTTAAATATGCCATCAGTCAAGAAAATTTTGGGATATGTGTCTGATGAAAACACTAAGATTTTTCTCCGCATCATCTTAAGTCTAACTGCCGTTTTAACTTAGCTTGAGACTTTACAACATTTCTACTTTAATTGTAAGTTGCTTTCCCAAAAACATTTCATGTCTTTTAATTTTTCACATTGTACCAGTCCTTGTTTTTCTTCCTGCATTTAATGACAAGCCTCATTTATAGAAGATATTAATAAAATGGCAGCATCTGTCTTCTCCCAGACTTGCGGAGCATTTGTGCTGGCAGCGTTCGAGTTGTCTTAGAGCAGTCACTTGTTTAGGCTGCTGAAGGCTGCCCAGACCACCATGGCAATCTGCACTCTACTCTTCTTTTTCAGTGTTATATTAAAGATCTTTAAAATAGATAATATAAAAAGAGAAAACAATGACTTTGAAGATGAGGGAGCAAAAAATCTTGGACCTTAAAAGAGAATAATGATAAAATG